>NC_090391.1:39754750-40356114 GCF_036365525.1 Heterodontus francisci
TGGGAGTCTGTTCCCGGAGGGTTATTTAGATGGGGGTCTGTTCCCGGTTGTTATTTAGATGGGAGTCTGTTCACGGTGGGTTATTTAGATGGGAGTCTGTTCACGGGGGTTGTTTAGATGGGAGTCTGTTCACGGGGGGATATTTAGATGGGAGTATGTTCACGGGGTTATTTAGATGGGAGTCTGTTTACGGCGGGTTATTTAGATGGGAGTCTGTTCACGGGGTTATTTAGATGGGAGTCTGTTCCCGGGGGATTATTTATATGGGAGTCTGTTCCCGGAGGATTATTTAGATGGGAGTCTGTTCACGGGGTTATTTAGATGGGAGTCTATTCCCGGGGGGTAATTTAGATGGGAGTCTTTTCCCGTGGGATTATTTAGATGGGAGTCTGTTCAGGGGTTATTTCGATGGGAGTCTGTTCATGGGGTTATTTAGATGGGAGTCTGTTCACTGGGTTATTTAGATAGGAGTCTGTTCACTGGCGTATTCAGATGGGAGTCTGTTCACGGGGTTATTTAGATGCGAGTCTGTTCCCGAGGGGTAATTTAGATGGGAGTCTGTTCACGGGGTTATTTAGATGGGAGTCTGTTCCCGGAGGGTTATTTAGATAGGAGTTTGTTCACGGAGTGTTATTTAGATGGGAGTCTGTTCACGGGGGGTTATTTCGATGGGAGTCTGTTCACGGGGATATTTAGATCGGAGTCCGTTCCCGGGGGATTTTTTAGACGGGTGTTTGGTCACGGGGGGTTATTTAGATGGGAGTCTCTTCACGGGGGGTTATTTCGTTGGGAGTCTGTTCACGGGATTATTTAGATGGGAGTCTGTTCACGGTGGGTTATTTAGATGGGAGTCTGTTCACGGGGTTATTTAGATGGGAGTCTGTTCACGGGGGGATATTTAGATGGGAGTCTGTTCACGGGGTTATTTAGATGGGAGTCTGTTCCCGGGGGGTTATTTAGATGGGAGTCTGTTCCCGGGGGATTATTTAGATGGGATTCTGTTCACGGGGTTATTTAGATGGGAGTCTGTTCCCGGGGGGTTATTTAGATGGGAGTCTGTTCACGGGGGATTATTTAGATGGGAGTATGTTCACGGGGTTATTTAGATGGGAGTCTGTTTACGGTGGGTTATTTAGATGGGAGTCTGTTCACGGGGTTATTTAGATGGGAGTCTGTTCCCGGGGGGTTATTTATATGGGAGTCTGTTCCAGGGGGATTAATTAGATGGGTGTCTGTTCACGGGGTTATTTAGATGGGAGTCTGTTCCCGGGGGGTAATTTAGATGGGAGTCTTTTCCCGTGGGATTATTTAGATGGGTGTCTGTTCACGGGGTTATTTAGATGGGAGTCTGCTCACGGGCGGTCATTTAGATGGGGGTCTGTTCCCGAGGGTTATTTAGATGGGAGTCTATTCACGGTGGGTTATTTAGATGGGAGTCTGTTCACGGCGTTATTTAGATGGGAGTCTGTTCACGGGGGGATATTTAGATGGGAGTCTGTTCACGGGGTTATTTAGATGGGAGTCTGTGCCCGGGGGGTTATTTAGATGGGGGTCTGTTCCCTGGGGTTATTTAGATGCGAGTCTATTCACGGTGGGTTATTTAGATGGGAGTCTGTTCACGGGGTTATTTAGATGGGAGTCTGTTCCCGGGGGGTTATTTAGATGGGAGTCTGTTCCCGGGGGCCTATTTAGATGGGAGACTGTTCACGGGGGATTATTTAGATGGGAGTATGTTCACGGGGTTATTTAGATGGGAGTCTGTTTACGGCGGGTTATTTAGATGGGAGTCTGTTCACGGGGTTATTTAGATGGGAGTATGTTCCCGGGGGATTATTTATATGCGAGTCTGTTCCCGGGGGATTATTTAGATGGGAGTCTGTTCACGAGGTTATTTTGATGGGAGTCTGTTCCCGGGGGGTAATTTAGATGGGTGTCTTTTCCCGTGGGATTATTTAGATGTTAGTCTGTTCAGGGGTTATTTCAATGGGAGTCTGTTCACGGGGTTATTTAGATGGGAGTCTGTTCAGGGGGTGATATTTAGATGGGTGTCTGTTCACGGGGTTATTTAGATGGGAGTCTGTTCACGGGGGGTTATTTAGATGGATGTCTGTTCACGGGAGTTATTTAGATGGGAGTCTGTTCACGGGGAGTTATTTAGATGGGAGTCTGTTCACGGGGGGTTATTTAGATGGGAGTCTGTTCACGGGGGGTTATTTAGATTGGAGTCTGTTCACGGGGGGTTATTTGGATGGAAGTCTGTTCCCGGGGGGTTATTTTGATGGGTCTCTGTTCACGGGGGGTTATTTAGATGGGAGTCTGTTCCCGCAGGGTTTTTTCGATGGGAGTCTGTTCACGTAGGGTTATTTAGATGGGAGTCTGTTCATCGGGGGTTATTTAGACGCGTTTCTTTTCACGGGGGGTTTCCTAGATGGGAGTCTGTTCACGGGGGGTTATTTAGATGGGAGTCTGTTCACGGGGTTATTTAGATGGGAGTTTGTTCACGGGGTTATTTAGATGGGAGTGTGTTCCCGGGGATATTCAGATGGGAGTCTGTTCCCGGGGTTATTTGGATGGGAGTGTGTTCCCGGGGGGTTATTTAGATGGGAGTCTGTTCACGGGTTTATTTAGATGGGAGTTTGTTCCCGGGGTTATTTAGATGTGAGTCTGTTCACTGGGTTATTTAGATAGGATTCTGTTCCCGGGGTTATTTTGATGGGAGTCTGTTCACGGGGGGTTATTGAGATGGGAGTTTGTTCACGGGGGGTTATTTAGATGGGAGTTTGTTCCCGGGGGGTTATTGAGATGGGAGTCTGTTCACGGGGTTATTTCGATGGGAGTCTGTTCCCGGGTGTTATTTAGATGGAAGTCTGTTCCCGCTGTGTTATTTCGATGGGAATCTGTTCCCGGGGGTTATTTCGATGGGAGTCTGCTCACGGGGTTATTTAGATGGGAGTCTGTTCACGGGGTTGTTTAGATGGGAGTCTGTTCCCAGGGGGTTATTTATATGGGAGTCTGTTCCCGGGGGATTATTTAGATGGTAGTCTGATCACGGGGGGTTATTTAGATGGGAGTCTGTTCCCGGGGGGTAATTTAGATGGGAGTCTGTTCCCGTGGGATTATTTAGATGGGAGTCTGTTCAGGGGTTATTTCGATGGGAGTCTGTTCACGGGGTTATTTAGATGGGAGTCTGTTCAGGGGGTGTTATTTAGATGAGAGTCTGTTCACGGGGTTATTCAGATGGGAGTCTGTTCACGGGGTTATTTAGATGCGAGTCTGTTCCCGGGGGGTTATTTAGATGGGAGTCTGTTCACGGGGTTATTTAGAAGGGAGTCTGTTCCCGGGGGGTTATTTAGATAGGAGTTTGTTCACGGATGTTATTTAGATGGGAGTCTGTTCACGGGGGGTTATTTCGATGGGAGTCTGTTCACGGGGATATTTAGATGGGAGTCCGTTCCCGGGGGGTTATTTAGATGGGAGTTTTGTCACGAGGGGTTATTTAGATGGTAGTCTCTTCACGGGGGGTTATTTCGTTGGGAGTCTGTTCACGGGATTATTTAGATGGGAGTCTGTTCCCGGGGGGTTATTTAGATGGAGGTCTGTTCCCGGGGGTTATTTAAATGGGAGTCTTTTCACGGTGGGTTATTTAGATGGGAGTCTGTTGACGGGGTTATTTAGATGGGAGTCTGTTCACGGTGGGATATTTAGATGGGAGTCTGTTCACGGGGTTATTTAGAAGGGAGTCTGTTCCCGGGGGGTTATTTAGATGGGAGTCTGTTCCCGGGGGGTTATTTCGATGGGAGTATGTTCACGGGGTTATTTAGATGGGAGTCCGTTCCCGGGGGGTTATTTAGATGGGAGTTTGTTCACGGGGGGTGATTTCGATGGGTGTCTCTGCACGGGGGGTTATTTCGTTGGGAGTCTGTTCACGGGATTATTTAGATGGGAGTCTGTTCCCCGAGGCTTATTTAGATGGGGGTCTGTTCCCGGGGGTTATTTAGATGGGAGTCTGTTCACGGTGGGTTATTCAGATGGAAGTCTGTTCACGGGGTTATTTAGATGGGAGTCTGTTCCCGGGGGGTTATTTAGATGGGAGTCTGTTCCCGGGGGATTATTTAGATGGGATTCTGTTCACGGGGTTATTTAGATTGGAGTCTGTTCCCGGGGGTTATTTAGGTGGGAGTCTGTTCACGGGGGATTATTTAGATGGGAGTATGTTCACGGGGTTATTTAGATGGGAGTCTGTTTACGGCGGGTTATTTAGATGGGAGTCTGTTCACGGGGATATTTAGATGGGAGTCTATTCCCGGGGGGTAATTTAGATGGGAGTCTTTTCCCGTGGGATTATTTAGATGGGAGTCTGTTCAGGGGTTATTTCGATGGGAGTCTGTTCACGGGGTTATTTAGATGGGAGTCTGTTCAGGGGGGTTATTTAGATGGGTGTCTGTTCACGGGGTTATTTAGATGGGAGTCTGTTCACGGGGGTTATTTAGAAGGGTGTCTGTTCACGGGGGGTTATTTAGATGGGAGTCTGTTCACGGGGGGTTATTTAGATGGGAGTCCGTTCACGGGGGGTTATTTAGATGGGAGTCTGTTCACGGGGGTTTATTTAGATTGGAGTCTGTTCACGGGGGGTTATTCAGATGGATGTCTGTTCCCGGGGGGTTATTTTGATGGGTGTCTGTTCACGGGGGGTTATTTAGATGGGAGTCTGTTCCCGGGGGGTTATTTCGATGGGAGTCTGTTCACGGGGTGTAATTCAGATGGGAGTCTGTTCACGGGGTGTTATTTAGACGGGTGTCTTTTCACGGGGGGTTTCTTGGATGGGAGTCTGTTCATGGGGGGTTATTTAGATGGGAGTCTGTTCACGGGGTTATTTATATGGGAGTCTGTTCACGGGGGCTTATTTAGACGGGTGTCTGTTCACGGGGTTATTTAGATGGGACTGTGTTCACGGGGGTGTATTGAGATGTGAGTCTTTTCCGGGGGGAGGGGTATTTAGATGGGAGTCTGTTCACGGTGGGTTATTTCGATGGGAGTCTGTTCAGTGGGTTATTTAGATGGGAGTCTGTTCCCGGGGGTTATTTAGATGGGAGTCTGTTCACGGGGGTTATTTAGATGGGTCCTGTTCGCGGGGGATTATTTAGATGGGAGTCTGTTCAAGGGATTATTTAGATGGGATTCTGCTCACGGGGGGATAGTTAGATGGGAGTCTGTTCACGGGGTTATTTAGGTGGGAGTCTGTTCACGGGTTTATTTAGATGGGAGTCTGTTCCCGGGGGTGAATTAGATGTGAGTCTGTTCATGGGATTATTTAGATGGGAGTCTGCTCACGGGGGGATATTTAGATGGGAGTCTGTTCACGGGGTTATTTAGATGGGAGTCTGTTCACGGGGGGTTATTTAGATGGGTGTCTGTTCCCGGGGGATTATTTAGATGGGAGTCTGTTCCCGTGGGATTATTTAGATGGGAATCTGTTCAGGGTTTATTTAGGTGCGAGTCTGTTCACGGGGTTATTTAGATGGGAGTCTGTTCAGGGGGTGTTATTTAGATGGGAGTCTGTTCACGGGGTTATTTAGATGGGCGTCTGTTCACGGGGGGTTATTTAGATGGGAGTCTGTTCACGGGGGGTTATTTAGATGGGAGTCTGTTCACGGGGTTATTAAGATGGGACTCTGTTCCCGGCGGCGTTATTTAGATGGGAGTCTGTTCCCGCAGTGTTATTTCGATGGGAGTCTGTTCCCGGGGTGTTATTCAGAAGGGAGTCTGTTCACGGCGCTTTATTTAGATGGGAGTCTGCTCCCAGGGGATTATTTAGATGGGAGTCTGTTGCCGGGGGGTTATTTAGATGGGAGTCTGTTCCCGGGGGTTAATTAGATGGGAGTCTGTTCCCGGGGGTTTATTTAGATGGGAGTATGTTCCCGGGGGGTTATTTAGATGGGAGTCTGTCCACGGGGGGTTAATTAGATGGGAGTTTGTTCACGGTGGGTATTTAGATGGGAGTCTGTTCCCGGGGGTATTTTGATGGGAGTCTTTTCACGGGGGGTTATTTAGATGGTATTTTGATCACGGGGGTGTATTTAGATGTGAGTCTTTTCCGGGGGCGGACGTGTGTTTAGATGGGAGTCTGTTCACAGGGGTGTATTTAGATGTGAGTCCTTTCCGGCGGGGGGGGGGGGCGGGATTTAGATGGGAGTCTGTTCACGGGGGATTATTTAGATGGGAAACTGTTCACGGGGGTATTTAGATGGGAGTCTGTTCACGGGGGGTTATTTAGATGGGTGTCTGTTCACGAGGTTATTTAGATGGGAGTTTGTTCCCGGGGCTTCTTTAGATGGGAGTCTGTTCACGGGGGGTTATTTAGATGGGAGTTTGCTCACGGGGGGTTATTTAGATGTGAGTTTGTTCACGGGGGGTTATTTAGATGGGAGTCTGTTCACGGGGTTATTTAGATGGGAGTTTGTTCCCGGGGGGTTATTTAGATGTGATTCATTTTCGGGGGTGGTGGAATTTAGATGGGAGTCTGTTCACGGGGGAGTATTGAGATGTGAGTCTTTTCCGGGGGGAGGGGTATTTAGATGGGAGTCTGTTCACGGGGGGTTATTTCGATGGGAGTCTCTTCAAGGGTGGTTACTGAGATGGGGAGCCTCTTCCCGGGGGGTTATTTAGATGGGAGTCTGTTGACGGGGTTATTTAGATGGGAGTTTGTTCCCGGGTGGTTATTTAGATGTGATTCTTTTCCGGGGTGGATATTTAGATGGGAGTCTGTTCACGGGGGGTTATTTAGATGGGAGTCTGTTCACGGGGGGATCTTTAGATGGGAGTCTGATCACGGGGTTATTTAGATGCGAGTCTGTTCCCCGAGGGTTATTTAGATGGGGGTCTGTTCCCGGGGGTTATTTAGATGGGAGTCTGTTCACGGGGTTATTTAGATGGGAGTCTGTTCCCGGGTGGTTATTTAGATGGGAGTCTGTTCCCGGGGGATTATTTAGATGGGATTCTGTTCACGGGGTTATTTAGATAGGAGTCTGTTCCCGGGGGTTATTTAGATGGGAGTCTGTTCACGGGGGATTATTTAGATGGGAGTATGTTCACGGGGATATTTAGATGGGAGTCTGTTTACGGCGGGTTATTTAGATGGGAGTCTGTTCACGGGGTTATTTAGATGGGAGTCTGGTCCCGGGGGATTATTTATATGGGAGTCTGTTCCCGGGGTATAATTTAGATGGGAGTCTGTTCACGGGGTTATTTAGATGGGAGTCTATTCCCGGGGGGTAATTTAGATGGGAGTCTTTTCCCGTGGGATTATTTAGATGGGAGTCTGTTCAGGGGTTATTTCGATGGGAGTCTGTTCACGGGGTTATTTAGATGGGAGTCTGTTCAGGGGGGGGGGGTTATTTAGATGGGTGTCTGTTCACGGGGTTATTTAGATGGGAGTCTGTTCACGGGGGTTATTTAGATGGGTGTCTGTTCACGGGGGGTTATTTAGATGGGAGTCTGTTCACGGGGGGTTATTTAGATGGGAGTCCGTTCACGGGGGGTTATTTAGATGGGAGTCTGTTCACGGGGGGTTATTTAGATTGGAGTCTGTTCACGGGGGGGATTTAGATGGATGTCTGTTCCCGGGGGGTTATTTTGATGGGTGTCTGTTCACGGGGGGTTATTTAGATGGGAGTCTGTTCCGGAGGGTTATTTCGATGGGAGTCTGTTCACGGGGTGTTATTCAGATGGGAGTCTGTTCACGGGGTGTTATTTAGACGGGTGTCTTTTCACGGGGGGTTTCTTGGATGGGAGTCTGTTCACGGGGGGTTATTTAGATGGGGTCTGTCCACGGGGTTATTTATATGGGAGTCTGTTCACGGGGGAATATTTAGACGGGTGTCTGTTCACGGGGTTATTTAGATGGGAGTTTGTTCACGGGGTTATTTAGATTGGAGAGTGTTCCCGGGGTTATTTCGATGGGAGTCTGTTCCCGGGGTTATTTAGATGGGAGTCTGTTCCCGGGGGGTTATTTAGATGGGCGTCTGTTCACGGGGGTATTTAGATGGGAGTCTGCTCACGGGGGGTTAATTAGATGGGTGTATGTTCACGGGGTTATTTAGATGGGAGTTTGTTCAAGGGGCGTTATTAGACGGGAGTCTGTTCACGGGGTTATTTAGATGGGAGTCTGTTCACGGGGGTGTATTGAGATGTGAGTCTTTTCCGGGGGGAGGGGTATTTAGATGGGAGTCTGTTCACGGGGGTTTATTTCGATGGGAGTCTCTTCAAGGGTGGTTACTTAGATGGGGAGCCTCTTCCCGGGGGGTTATTTAGATGGGAGTCTGTTGACGGGGTTATTTAGATGGGAGTTTGTTCCCGGGGGTTTATTTAGAAGAGAGTCTTTTCCGGGGTGGATATTTAGATGGGAGTCTGTAGACGGGGGCTTATTTAGATGGGAGTCTGTTCACGGGGCGATCTTTAGATGGGAGTCTGTTCACGGGGTTATTTAGATGCGAGTCTGTTCACGGGGTTACTTAGATGGGAATCTGTTCACGGGGGGTTATTTCGATTGGAGTCTTTTCACGGGGTTATTTTGATGCGAGTCTGTACCCGGGGGGTTATTTAGATGGGAGTCTGTTCACGGGGTTATTTAGATGCGAGTCTGTTCCCGGGGGGTTATTTAGATGGGAGTCTGTTCACGGAGTGTTATTTAGATGGGAGTCTGTTCACGGTGGGTTATTTAGATGTGAGTCTGTTCACGGGATTATTTAGATGGGAGTCTGTTCACGGGGGGATATTTAGATGGGAGTCTGTTCACGGGGTTATTTAGATGGGAGTCTGTTCCCGGGGGGTTATTTAGATTGGAGTCTGTTCCCGGGGGGTTATTTAGATGGGAGTCTGTTCACGGGGGATTATTTAGATGGGAGTATGTTCACGGGGTTATTTAGATGGGAGTCTGTTTACGGCGGGTTATTTAGATGGGAGTCTGTTCACGGGGTTATTTAGATGGGAGTCTGTTCCCGGGGGATTATTTATATGGGAGTCTGTTCCCGGGGGATTATTTCAATGGGAGTCTGTTCACGGGGTTATTTAGATATGAGTCTGTTCACGGGGTTATTTAGATGGGAGTCTGTTCAAGGGGGGTAATTTAGATGGGAGTCTTTTCCCGTGGGATTATTTAGATGGGATGCTGTTCAGGGGTTATTTCGATGGGAGTCTGTTCACGGGGTTATTTAGATGGGAGTCTGTTATAGGGGGGTGATTTAGATGGGTGTCTGTTCACGCAGTTATTTAGATGGGAGTCTGTTCACGGGGGTTATTTAGATGGGTGTCTGTTCACGGGGGTTTATTTAGATGGGAGTATGTTCACGGGGGGTTATTTAGATGGGAGTCTGTTCACGGGGGGTTATTTCGATGGGAGTCTGTTCACGGGGTGTTATTCAGATGGGAGTCTGTTCACGGGGGGTTATTTAGATGGAAGTCTGTTTCCGGGGGGTTATTTTGATGGGTGTCTGTTCACGGGGGGTTATTTAGATGGGAGTCTGTTCCCGGGGGGTTATTTCGATGGGAGTCTGTTCACGGGGTGTTATTCAGATGGGAGTCTGTTCACGGGGGGTTATTTAGACGGGTGACTTTTCACGGGGGGTTATTTAGATGGAAGTCTGTTCCCGGGGGGTTATTTTGATGGGTGTCTGTTCACGGGGGGTTATTTAGATGGGAGTCTGTTCCCGGGGGGTTATTTCGATGGGAGTCTGTTCACGGGGTGTTATTCAGATGGGAGTCTGTTCACGGGGGGTTATTTAGACGGGTGACTTTTCACGGGGGGTTTCTTAGATGGGAGTCAGTTCACGGGGGGTTATTTAGATGGGAGTCTGTTCACGGGGTTAATTATATGGGAGTCTGTTCACGAGGGGTTCTTTAGACGGGTGTCTGTTCACGGGGTTATTTAGATGGGAGTTTGTTCACGGGGTTATTTAGATGGGAGTGTGCTCCCGGGGTTATTTCGATGGGAGTCTGTTCCCCGGGTTATTTAGATGGGAGTCTGTTCCCGGGGGGTTATTTAGATGGGAGTCTGTTCACGGGGGTTAATTTAGATGGGAGTCTGTTCACGGTTTTATTTATATGGGAGTTTGTTCCCGGGGTTATTTAAATGTGAGTCTGTTCACTGGGTTATTTAGATAGGAGTCTATTCCCGGGGTT
This sequence comes from Heterodontus francisci, assembly GCF_036365525.1. Classification (NCBI taxonomy): domain Eukaryota; kingdom Metazoa; phylum Chordata; class Chondrichthyes; order Heterodontiformes; family Heterodontidae; genus Heterodontus; species Heterodontus francisci. The sequence continues at coordinate 39,764,927 of NC_090391.1, forward strand.
ATTTTGATTCGAGTCTGTTCACGGGGGGTTATTTAGATGGGAGTATGTTCACGGGGGGTTATTTAGAAGGGAGTCTTTTCACGGGGGGTTATTTCGTTGGGAGCCTGTTCACGGGATTATTTAGATGGGAGTCTGTTTCCGGGGGGTTATTTGGATGGGGGTCTGTTCCCGGGGGTTATTTAGATGGGAGTCTGTTCACGGTGGGTTATTTAGATGGGAGTCTGTTGACGGGGTTATTGAGATGGGAGTCTGTTCACGTGGGGATATTTAGATGGGAGTCTGTTCACGGGGTTATTTAGATGGGAGTCTGTTCCCGGGGGGTTATTTAGATGGGAGTCTGTTCCCGGGGGATTATTTAGATGGGATTCTGTTCACGGTGTTATTTAGATGGGAGTCTGTTCCCGGGGGGTTATTAAGATGGGAGTCTGTTCACGGGGGATTATTTAGATGGGAGTATGTTCACGGGGTTATTTCGATGGGAGTCTGTTCACGGGGTTATTTAGATGGGAGTTTGTTCCCGGGGGGTTATTTAGAAGTGAGTCTTTTCCGGGGTGGATATTTAGATGGGAGTCTGTTCACGGGGGGTTATTTAGATGTGAATCTGTTCACGGGGGGTTATTTCGATTGGAGTCTTTTCACGGGGTTATTTTGATGCGAGTCTGTACCCGGGGGGTTATTTAGATGGGAGTCTGTTCACGGGGTTATTTAGATGGGAGTCTGTTCACGGGGTTATTTAGATGCGAGTCTGTTCCCGGGGGGTTATTTAGATGGGAGTCTGTTCACGGGGTTATTTCGATGGGAGTCTGATCCCGGGGGATTATTTAGATAAGTGTTTGTTCACGGAGTGTTATTTAGATGGGAGTCTGTTCCCGGGGGGTTACTTAGATGGGAGTCTGTTCCCGGGGGATTATTTAGATGGGATTCTGTTCACGGGGTTATTTAGATTGGAGTCTGTTCCCGGGGGGTTATTTAGATGGGAGTCTGTTCACGGGGGATTATTTAGATGGGAGTATGTTCAGGGGGTTATTTAGATGGGAGTCTGTTTACGGCGGGTTATTTAGATGGGAGTATGTTCACGGGGTTATTTAGATGGGAGTCTGTTCCCGGGGGATTATTTATATGGGAGTCTGTTCCCGGGGGATTATTTCAATGGGAGTCTGTTCACGGGGTTATTTAGATGGGAGTCTATTCCCGGGGGGTAATTTAGATGGGAGTCTTTTCCGGTGGGATTATTTAGATGGGATGCTGTTCAGGGGTTATTTCGATGGGAGTCTGTTCACGAGGTTATTTAGATGGGAGTCTGTTCAAGGGGGGTTATTTAGATGGGTGTCTGTTCACGGGGTTATTTAGATGGGAGTCTGTTCACGGGGGTTATTTAGATGGGTGTCTGTTCACGGGGGTTTATTTAGATGGGAGTATGTTCACGGGGGGTTATTTAGATGGGAGTCCGTTCACGGGGGGTTATTTAGATGGGAGTCTGTTCACGGGGGGTTATTTAGATTGGAATCTGTTCACGGGGGGTTATTTAGATGGAAGTCTGTTCCCGGGGGGTTATTTTGATGGTAGTCTGTTCACGGGGGGTTATTTAAATGGGAGTCTGTTCCCGGGGGGTTATTTCGAAGGGAGTCTGTTCACGGGGTGTTATTCAGATGGGAGTCTGTTCACGGGGGTTTATTTAGACGGGTGACTTTTCACGGGGGGTTTCTTAGATGGGAGTCAGTTCACGGGGGGTTATTTAGATGGGAGTCTGTTCACGGGGTTATTTATATGGGAGTCTGTTCACGGGGGGTTATTTAGACTGGTGTCTGTTCACGGGGTTATTTAGATGGGAGTTTGTTCACGGGGTTATTTAGATGGGAGTGTGTTCCCGGGGTTATTTCAATGGGAGTCTGTTCCCCGGGTTATTTAGATGGGAGTCTGTTCCTGGGGGGTTATTTAGATGGGAGTCTGTTCACGGGGGTTTATTTAGATGGGAGTCTGTTCACGGTTTTATTTAGATGGGAGTTTGTTCCCGGGGTTATTTAGATGTGAGTCTGTTCACTGGGTTATTTAGATAGGAGTCTATTCTCGGGGTTATTATGATGGGAGTCTGTTCACGGGGGGTTATTTAGATGGGGGTATGTTCACGTGTGGTTATTTAGATGGGAGTCTTTTCACGGGGGGTTATTTCGTTGGGAGCCTGTTCACGGGATTATTTAGATGTGAGTCTGTTTCCGGGGGGTTATTTAGATGGGGGTCTGTTCCCGGGGGTTATTTAGATGGGAGTCTGTTCACGGTGGGTTATTTAGATGGGAGTCTGTTCACGGGGTTATTTAGATGGGAGTCTGTTTACGGGGGGATATTTAGATGGGAGTCTGTTCACGGGGTTATTTAGATGGGAGTCTGTTCCCGGGGGTTTATTTAGATGGGAGTCTGTTCCCGGGGGATTATTTAGATGCGATTCTGTTCACGGTGTTATTTAGATGGGAGTCTGTTCCCGGGGAGTTATTAAGATGGGAGTCTGTTCACGGGGGATTATTTAGATGGGGGTATGTTCACGGGGTTATTTAGATGGGAGTCTGTTTACGGCGGGTTATTTAGATGGGAGTCTGTTCACCGGGTTATTTAGATGGGAGTCTGTTTACGGCGGGTTATTTAGATGGGAGTCTGTTCACCGGGTTATTTAGATGGGAGTCTGTTCCTGGGGGATTATTTACATGGGAGTCTGTTCCCGGGGGATTATTTAGATGGGAGTCTGTTCACGGGGTTATTTAGATGGGAGTCTGTTCACCGGGTTATTTAGATGGGAGTCTGTTCCTGGGGGATTATTTACATGGGAGTCTGTTCCCGGGGGATTATTTAGATGGGAGTCTGTTCACGGGGTTATTTAGATGGGAGTCTGTTCCCGGGGGGTAATTTAGATGGGAGTCTTTTCCCGTGGGATTATTTAGATGGGAGTCTGTTCATGGGTTATTTCGATGGTAGTCTGTTCACGGGGTTATTTAGATGGGTGTCTGTTCACGGGGTTATTTAGATGGGAGTCTGTTCACGGGGGGTTATTTAGATGGGTGTCTGTTCACCGGGGGTTATTTAGGTGGGAGTCTGTTCACGGGGTTATTTAGATGGGAGTCCGTTCCCGGGGGATTATTTCGATGGGAGTTTGTTCACGGGGGGTTATTTAGATGGTAGGCTCTTCATGGGGGGTTATTTCGTTGGGAGTCTGTTCACGAGATTATTTAGATGGGAGTCTGTTCCCGTGGGGTTATTTAGATGGGGGTCTGCTCCCGGGGGTTATTTAGATGGGAGACTGTTCACGGTGGGTTATTTAGATGGGAGTCTGTTCACGGGGTTATTTAGATGGGAGTCTGTACACGGGGGGATATTTAGATGGGAGTCTGTTCACGGGGTTATTTAGATGGGAGTCTGTTCCCGGGGGGTTATTTAGATGGGAGTCTGTTCCCGGGGGATTATTTAGATGGGATTCTGTTCTCGGGGTTATTTAGATTGGTCTCTGTTCCCGGGGGGTTATTTAGATGGGAGTCTGTTGTCGGGGGATTATTTAGATGGGAGAATGTTCACGGGGTTATTTAGATGGGAGTCTGTTTACGGCGGGTTATTTAGATGGGAGTCTGTTCCCGGGGGATTATTTATCTGCGAGTCTGTTCCCGGGGGATTATTGAGATGGGAGTCTGTTCACGGCGTTATTTAGATGGGAGTCTATTCCCGGGGCGTAATTTAGATGGGAGTCTTTTCCCGTGGGATTATTTAGATGGGAGTCTGTTCAGGGGTTATTTCGATGGGAGTCTGTTCACGGGGTTATTTAGATGGGAGTCTGTTCACGGGGGGTTATTTAGATGGGTGTCTGTTCACGGGGGGTTATTTAGGTGGGAGTCTGTTCACGGGGTTATTTAGATGGGAGTCCGTTCCCGGGGGATTATTTCGATGGGAGTTTCTTCACGGGGGGTTATTTAGATGGGAGGCTCTTCAAGGGGGGTTATTTCGTTGGGAGTCTGTTCACGGGATTATTTAGATGGGAGTCTGTTCCCGGGGGGTTATTTAGATGGGGGTCTGCTCCAGGGGTTTATTTAGATGGGAGTCTGTTCACGGTGGATTATTTAGATGGGAGTCTGTTCACGGGGTTATTTAGATGGGAGTCTGTTCACCGGGGGATATTTAGATGGGAGTCTGTTCACGGGGTTATTTAGATGGGAGTCTGTTCCCGGGGGGTTATTTAGATGGGAGTCTGTTCCCGGGGGATTATTTAGATGGGATTCTGTTCTCGGGGTTATTTAGATTGGTCTCTGTTCCCGGGGAGTTATTTAGATGGGAGTCTGTTCAAGGGGTTATTTAGATGGGAGTCTATTCCCGGGGGGTAATTTAGATGGGAGTCTTTTCCCGTGGGATTATTTAGATGGGATGCTGTTCAGGGGTTATTTCGATGGGAGTCTGTTCACGAGGTTATTTAGATGGGAGTCTGTTCAAGGGGGGTTATTTAGATGGGTGTCTGTTCACGGGGTTATTTAGATGGGAGTCTGTTCACGGGGGGTTACTTAGATGGGAGTCTGTTCCCGGGGGATTATTTAGATGGGATTCTGTTCACGGGGTTATTTCGATGGGAGTCTGTTCACGGGGGATTATTTAGATGGGAGTATGTTCACGGGGTTATTTAGATGGGAGTCTGTTCCCGGGGGATTATTTATATGGGAGTCTGTTCCCGGGGGATTATTTCAATGGGAGTCTGTTCACGGGGTTATTTAGATGGGAGTCTGTTCACGGGGGTTATTTAGATGGGTGTCTGTTCACGGGGGTTTATTTAGATGGGAGTATGTTCACGGGGGGTTATTTAGATGGGAGTCCGTTCACGGGGGGTTATTTAGATGGGAGTCTGTTCACGGGGGGTTATTTAGATTGGAACCTGTTCACGGGGGGTTATTTAGATGGAAGTCTGTTCCCGGGGGGTTATTTTGATGGGTGTCTGATCACGGGGGGTTATTTAGATGGGAGTCTGTTCCCGGGGGGTTATTTCGAAGGGAGTCTATTCACGGGGTGTTATTCAGATGGGAGTCTGTTCACGGGGGTTTATTTAGACGGGTGACTTTTCACGGGGGGTTTCTTAGATGGGAGTCAGTTCACGGGGGTTATTTAGATGGGAGTCTGTTCACGGGGTTATTATTATGGGAGTCTGTTCACGGGGGGTTATTTAGACGGGTGTCTGTTCACGGGGTTATTTAGATGGGAGTTTGTTCACGGGGTTATTTAGATGGGAGTGTGTTCCCGGGGTTATTTCGATGGGAGTCTGTTCCCCGGGTTATTTAGATGGGAGTCTGTTCCCGGGGGGTTATTTAGATGGGAGTCTGTTCACGGGGGTTTATTTAGATGGGAGTCTGTTCACGGTTTTATTTAGATGGGAGTTTGTTCCCGGGGTTATTTAGATGTGAGTCTGTTCACTGGGTTATTTAGATAGGAGTCTATTCTCGGGGTTATTATGATGGGAGACTGTTCACGGGGGGTTATTTAGATGGGGGTATGTTCACGGGGGGTTATTTAGATGTGAGTCTTTTTCCGGGGGTTATTTAGATGGGGGTCTGTTCCCGGGGGTTATTTAGATGGGAGTCTGTTCACGGTGGGCTATTTAGATGGGAGTCTGTTCACGGGGTTATTTAGATGGGAGTCTGTTCACGGGGGCATATTTAGATGGGAGTCTGTTCACGGGGTTATTTAGATGGGAGTCTGTTCCCGGGGGGTTATTTAGATGGGAGTCTGTTCCGGGGGATTATTTACATGCGATTCTGTTCACGGTGTTATTTAGATGGGAGTCTGTTCCCGGGGAGTTATTAAGATGGGAGTCTGTTCACGGGGGATTATTTAGATGGGAGTATGTTCACGGGGTTATTTAGATGGGAGTCTGTTTACGGCGGGTTATTTAGATGGGAGTCTGTTCACCGGGTTATTTAGATGGGAGTCTGTTCCTATGGGATTATTTACATGGGAGTCTGTTCCCGGGGGATTATTTAGATGGGAGTCTGTTCACGGGGGGTAATTTACATGGGAGTCTTGTCCCGTGGGATTATTTAGATGGGAGTCTGTTCATGAGTTATTTCGATGGTAGTCTGTTCACGGGGTTATTTAGATGTGAGTCTGTTCACGGGGGGTTATTTAGATGGGTGTCTGTTCACGGGGTTATTTAGATGGGAGTCTGTTCACGGGGGGTTATTTATATGGGTGTCTGTTCACGTGGGGTTATTTAGGTGGGAGTCTGTTCACGGGGTTATTTAGATGGGAGTCCGTTCCCGGGGGATTATTTCGATGGGAGTTTGTTCACGGGGGGTTATTTAGATGGGAGGCTCTTCACGGGGGGTTATTTCGTTGGGAGTCTGTTCACGAGATTATTTAGATGGGAGTCTGTTCCCGTGGGGTTATTTAGATGGGGGTCTGCTCCCGGGGGTTATTTAGATGGGAGTCTGTTCACGGTGGGTTATTTAGATGGGAGTCTGTTCACGGGGTTATTTAGATGGGAGTCTGTTCACGGGGGGATATTTAGATGGGAGTGTGTTCACGGGGTTATTTTGATGGGAGTCTGTTCCCGGGGGGTTATTTAGATGGGAGTCTGTTCCCGGGGGATTATTTAGATGGGATTCTGTTCTCGGGGTTATTTAGATTGGTCTCTGTTCCCGGGGGGTTATTTAGATGGGAGTCTGTTCTCGGGGGATTATTTAGATGGGAGAATGTTCACGGGGTTATTTAGATGGGAGTCTGTTTACGGCGGGTTATTTATCTGCGAGTCTGTTCCCGGGGGATTATTTAGATGGGAGTCTGTTCACGGCGTTATTAAGATGGGAGTCTATTCCCGGGGGGTAATTTAGATGGGAGTCTTTTCCAGTGGGATTATTTAGATGGGAGTCTGTTCAGGGGTTATTTCGATGGGAGTCTGTTCACGGGGTTATTTAGATGGGAGTCTGTTCACGGGGGGTTATTTAGATGGGTGTTTGTTCACGGGGGGTTATTTAGGTGGGAGTCTGTTCAAGGGGTTATTTAGATGGGAGTCCGTTCCCGGGGGATTATTTCGATGGGAGTTTGTTCACGGGGGGTTATTTAGATGGGAGGCTCTTCACGGGGGGTTATTTCGTTGGGAGTCTGTTCACGGGATTATTTAGATGGGAGTCTGTTCCCGGGGGGTTATTTAGATGGGGGTCTGCTCCCGGGGGTTATTTAGATGGGAGTCTGTTCACGGTGGGTTATTTAGATGGGAGTCTGTTCACGGGGTTATTTAGATGGGAGTCTGTTCACGGGGGGATATTTAGATGGGAGTTTTTTCCCGTGGGATTATTTAGATGGGAGAATGTTCACGGGGTTATTTAGATGGGAGTCTGTTTACGGCGGGTTATTTAGATGGGAGTCTGTTCCCGGGGGATTATTTATCTGCGAGTCTGTTCCCGGGGGATTATTTAGATGGGAGTCTGTTCCCGGGGGATTATTTAGATGGGAGTCTGTTCAGGGGTTATTTCGATGGGAGTCTGTTCACGGGGTTATTTAGATGGGAGTCTGTTCAGGGGGTGTTATTTAGATGGGTGTCTGTTCACGGGGTTATTTAGATGGGAGTCTTTTCACGGGGGGTTATTTAGATGGGTGTCTGTTCACGGGGGGTTATTTAGATGCGAGTCTGTTCCCGCGGGGTTATTTTGATGGGTATCTGTTCACGGGGGGTTATTTAGATTGGAGTCTGTTCACGGGGGGTTATTTAGATGGAGGTCTGTTCCCGAAGGGGTTATTTTGATGGGTATCTATTCACGGGGGGTTATTTAGATGGGAGTCTGTTCCCGCGGGGTTATTTTGATGGGTATCTGTTCACGGGGGGTTATTTAGATTGGAGTCTGTTCACGGGGGGTTATTTAGATGGAAGTCTGTTCCCGAAGGGGTTATTTTGATTGGTATCTATTCACGGGGGGTTATTTAGATGGGAGTCTGTTCCCGGGGGGTTATTTCGATGGGAGTCTGTTCACCGGGGGTTATTTGGATGGGCGTCTGCTCACGGGGGTTTATTTAGACGGGTGTCTTTTCACGGGGTTATTCAGATCGGAGTGTGTTCCCGGGGGGTTATTGAGATGGGAGTCTGTTCACGGGGTTATGTAGATGGGAGTCTGTTTACGGCGGGTTATTTAGATGGGAGTCTGTTCACGGGGTTATTTAGATGGGAGTCTGTTCACGGGGGGTTATTTAGACGTGTGTCTGTTCACGGGGTTATTTAGATGGGAGTCTGTTCACGGCGGGTTATTTAGATGGGTGTCTGTTCACGGGGGGTTATTTAGATGGGAGTCTGTTCCCGCGGGGTTATTTTGATGGGTATCTGTTCACGGGGGGTTATTTAGATTGGAGTCTGTTCACGGGGGGTTATTTAGATGGAAGTCTGTTCACGGGGGATTATTTAAATGGGAGTATGTTCACGGGGTTATTTAGATGGGAGTCTGTTTACGGCGGGTTATTAGATGGGAGTCTGTTCACGGGGTTATTTAGATGGGAGTCTGTTCCCGGGGGATTATTTATATGGGAGTCTGTTCCCGGGGGATTATTTAGATGGGAGTCTGTTCACGGGGTTATTTAGATGCGAGTCTGTTCCCGGGGGGCTATTTAGATGGGAGTCTGTTCACGGGGGATTATTTAAATGGGAGTATGTTCACGGGGTTATTTAGATGGGAGTCTGTTTACGGCGGGTTATTAGATGGGAGTCTGTTCACGGGGTTATTTAGATGGGAGTCTGTTCCCGGGGGATTATTTATATGGGAGTCTGTTCCCGGGGGATTATTTAGATGGGAGTCTGTTCACGGGGTTATTTAGATGCGAGTCTGTTCCCAGGGGGTAATTTAGATGGGAGTCTTTTTCCGTGGGATTATTTAGATGGAGTCTGTTCAGGGGTTATTTCGATGGGAGTCTGTTCACGGGGTTATTTAGATGGGAGTCTGTTCAGGGGGTGTTATTTAGATGGGTGTCTGTTCACGGGGTTATTTAGATGGGAGTCTGTTCACGGGGTGTTATTTAGATGGGTGTCTGTTCACGGGGGGTTATTTAGATGCGAGTCTGTTCCCGCGGGGTTATTTTGATGGGTATCTGTTCACTGGGGGTTATTTAGATTGGAGTCTGTTCACGGGGGGTTATTTAGATGGAAGTCTGTTCCCGAAGGGGTTATTTTGATGGGTATCTATTCACGGGGGGTTATTTAGATGGGAGTCTGTTCCCGGGGGGTTATTTCGATGGGAGTCTGTTCACCGGGGGTTATTTGGATGGGCGTCTGCTCACGGGGGTTTATTTAGACGGGTGTCTTTTCACGGGGTTATTCAGATCGGAGTGTGTTCCCGGGGGGTTATTGAGATGGGAGTCTGTTCACGGGGTTATGTAGATGGGAGTCTGTTTACGGCGGGTTATTTAGATGGGAGTCTGTTCACGGGGTTATTTAGATGGGAGTCTGTTCACGGGGGGTTATTTAGACGTGTGTCTGTTCACGGGGTTATTTAGATGGGAGTCTGTTCACGGCGGGTTATTTAGATGGGTGTCTGTTCACGGGGGGTTATTTAGATGGGAGTCTGTTCCCGCGGGGTTATTTTGATGGGTATCTGTTCACGGGGGGTTATTTAGATTGGAGTCTGTTCACGGGGGGTTATTTAGATGGAAGTCTGTTCCCGAAGGGGTTATTTTGATGGGTATCTGTTCACGGGGGGTTATTTAGATGGGAGTCTGTTCCCGTGGGGATATTTCGATGGGAGTCTGTTCACCGGGCGTTATTTGGATGGGCGTCTGCTCACGGGGGTTTATTTAGACGGGTGTCTTTTCACGGGGTTGTTCAGATGGGAGTGTGTTCCCGGGGGGTTATTTAGATGGGACTCTGTTTACGGCGGGTTATTTAGATGGGAGTCTGTTCACGGGGTTATTTAGATGGGAGTCTGTTCACGGGGGGTTATTTAGACGTGTGTCTGTTCACGGGGTTATTTAGATGGGACTTTGTTCACGGGGTTATTTAGATGGGAGTGTGTTCCCGCGGTTATTTAGATGGGAGTCTGTTCCCGGGGTTATTTAGATGGGAGTCTGTTCCCGGGGGGTTATTTAGATGGGAGTCTGTTCACGGGGGTTTATTTAGATGGGAGTCTGTTCACGGGTTTATTTAGATGGGAGTTTGTTCCCGGGGTTATTTAGATGTGAGTCTGTTCACTCGGCTATTTAGATAGGAGTCTATTCCCGGGGTTATTTTGATGTGAGTCTGTTCACGGGGGTTTATTTAGATGGGAGTTTGTTCATAGAACATAGAACATAGAAAAATACAGCACAGAACAGGCCCTTCGGCCCACGATGTTGTGCCGATCCTTTGTCCTCTGTCAAGGACAATTTAATCTATACCCCATCATTCTCCTTTATCCATATACCTATCTAAAAGCCGTTTGAAAGTCCCTAAAGTTTCTGACTCAACAACTTCCCCAGGCAAGGCATTCCATGCCCCGACCACTCTCTGGGTAAAGAACCTTCCCCTGACATCCCCCTTATATCTCCCACCCTTCACCTTAAATTTATGACCCCTTGTAACGCTTTGCTCCACCCGGGGAAAAAGTTTCTGACTGTCTACCCTATCTATTCCCCTGATCATCTTATAAACCTCTATCATGTCACCCCTCATCCTTCTCCGTTCTAATGAGAAGAGGCCTAGAATGTTCAGCCTTTCCTCGTAAGACTTATTCTCCATTCCAGGCAACATCCTGGTAAATCTCCTCTGCACCCTCTCCAAGGCTTCCACATCCTTCCTAAAATGAGGCGACCAGAACTGCACACAGTACTCCAAATGAGGCCTTACCAAGGTCCTGTACAGCTGCATCATCACCTCACGGCTCTTAAATTCAATCCCTCTGCTAATGAACGCTAACACCCCATATGCCTTCTTCACAGCCCTATCCACTTGAGTTGCAACTTTCAACGATCTATGCACATAGACCCCAAGGTCTCTCTGCTCCTCCACATGCCCAAGAACCCTACCGTTAACCCAGTATTTTGCATTCGTGTTTGTCCTTCCAAAATGGACGACCTCACACTTTTCAGGGTTAAACTCCATCTGCCACTTTTCAGCCCAACACTGCAACCTATCCAAGTCCCTTTGCAGACGACAATAGCCCTCCTCGGTATCCACAACTCCACCAACCTTTGTATCATCTGCAAATTTACTGACCCACCCTTCGACTTCCTCATCCAAGTCGTTAATAAAAATCACAAACAGGAGAGGACCCAGAACTGATCCCTGTGGCACGCCACTGGTAACTGGGCTCCAGGCTGAGTATTTACCATCTAAGACCACTCTCTGCCTTCTATCAGTTAGCCAATTCTTAATCCAACTGGCCACATTCCCCACTATCCCATGCCTCCTGACTTTCTCCATAAGTCTACCATGGGGGACCTTATCAAATGCCTTACTAAAATCCATGTACACCACATCCACTGGTTTACCCTCATCCACTTGCTTGGTCACCTGCTCAAAGAATTCAATCAGGCTTGTGAGGCAAGACCTACCCCTCACAAAACCGTGCTGACTGTCCCGAATCAAGCAGTGTCTTTCCAGATGCTCAGAAATCCTATCCCTCAGCACCTTTTCCATCAACTTGCCTACCACCGAAGTAAGACTAACTGGCCTGTAATTCCCAGGGTTGTTCCTATTTCCTTTCTTGAACAGGGGCACAACATTTGCCACCCTCCAATCACCTGGTACCACCCCCGTCAACAGAGAAGATGAAAAGATCATTGCCAGCGGCTCTGCAATTTCATCCCTTGCTTCCCATAACATCCTTGGATATACCCCGTCAGGCCCGGGAGACTTGTCTATCTTCAAGTTATTCAAAAACCCCAACACATCTTCCCTCCTAACGAGCACTTCCTCGAGCTTACCAGTCTGTTTCACACCGTTCTCTTCAGTAATACACCCCTTCTCATTCGTAAATACCGAAGAGAAGTACTCATTCAAAACCTCACTTATCTCTTCCGGCTCAACACACAGTCTCCCGCTATTGTCCTTGACCGGACCTACGGTCCCCCTAGTCATCCTCATATTTCTGACATACGCGTAAAAGGCCTTGGGGTTTTCTTTTATCCTACCCGCCAAGCATTTTTCATGCCCTCTCTTAGCTCTCCTAATCCCTTTCTTCAGATCCTTCCTGGCCATCTTGTATCCCTCCAGAGCTATGCCTGTGCCCTTTTTCCTCAACCTTATATACGCATCCTTCTTCTTCCTAACAAGACTCTCAACCTCTCTTGTCAACCACGGTTCCCTCACATGACCATCCCTTCCCTGTCTGACAGGGACATGCTTATCAATGGCCCCTACTATCTGCTCCTTGAAAAAGTTCCACATTTCGACCGTGCCCTTCCCTGCCAGCATATGCTCCCAACTTATGCTCCTCAGTTCCTGCCTGACAGCATCATATCTACCCTTCCCCCAATTGTAAACCTTGCCCTGTTGCACATACCTATCCCTCTCCATTACCACAGTGAATGCTACAGAATTGTGATCACTATCTCCAAAGTGCTCGCCCACCAACAGCTCTATCACTTGCCCTGGTTCATTACCTAGTACCAAATCCAATATTGCCTCCCCTCTGGTCGGGCAGTCTACATACTGAGTCAGAAAAGCTTCCTGGACATACTGCACAAACACTACCCCATCCAAACTATTCGATCTAAAGAGTTGCCAATCAATATTTGGGAAGTTGAAATCCCCCATAATTACTACCCTGTGACTTCTGCTCCTTTCCAAAATCTGTTTCCCAATCTGCTCTTCCACCTCCCTGCTGCTATTGGGGGGCCTATAGAAAACTCCCATCAAGGTGACTGCTCCTTTCCTGTTCCTGACCTCAACCCACAGTGCCTCAGTCGGCAGATCCTCCTCGAAAATTCTTTCAGCAGTTGTTACACTATTTCTAACTAACAATGCCACCCCCCCACCTCTTTTACCACCATTCCTAATCTTATGAAAACATCTATAACCAGGTACCTCCAAGAACCATTCCTCCCCCTCACCTATCCACGTTTCAGTGATGGCCACAACATCGTAGTCCCAAGTGCCCATCCACGCCTTCAATTCACTCACCTTATTCCTGATGCTTCTTGCGTTGAAGTATACGCACTTTAACCCTTCTCCGTGCCCATCTGTCCTCCGCGACAGTGCTACCTTCCCCAATACCTCACTATACTCTTTGTCTTTCTGAGTGGACCCACTGGTCCCTGGACTACAAGTCCGGTTCCCATCCCCCTCCCAAACTAGTTTAAACCCTCCCGAACAGTACTAGCAAACCTCCCTCCCAGGATATTGGTGCCCCTCTGGTTCAGATGCAGCCCGTCCTGTTTGAACAGGTCCCATCTTCCCCAGAATGCAGTCCAATTATCCAAGAACTGGAAGCCCTCCCTCCTACACCATTCCTGCAGCCACGTGTTCAGCTGTGCTCTCTCCCTATTCCTAGCCTCACTATCACGTGGCGCCGGCAACAAACCAGAGATAACAACTCTGTCCGTCCGAGCTTTCAGCTTCCAGCCTAACTCCCTAAACTCACTTCTAACATCTGTGCCACCCTTCCTTCCTACGTCGTTGGTGCCAATGTGCACCACGACCTCTGGCTGCTCCCCCTCCCCTTTAAGGATCCTGAAGACGCGATCACAAACATCACGGACCCTGGCACGTGGCACCCTTCACGTGGGGTTATTTAGATGGGAGTCTCTTCACGGGGGGTTATTTCGTTGGGAATCTGTTCACGGGATTAGTTAGATGGGAGTCTGTTCCCTGGGAGTTATTTAGATGGGGGTCTGTTCCCGGGGGTTATTTAGATGGGAGTCTGTTCACGGTGGGTTATTTAGATGGGAGTCTTATCACGGGGTTATTTAGATGGGAGTCTGTTCACGGGGGGATATTTAGATGGGAGTCTGTTCCCGGGGGGGGTATTTAGATGGGAGTCTGTTCACGGGGTATTATTTAGATGGGAGTATGTTCACGGGGTTATTTAGATGGGAGTCTGTTTACGGCGGGTTATTTAGATGGGAGTCTGTTCACGGGGTTATTTAGATGGGAGTCTGTTCCCGGGGGATTATTTATATGGGAGTCTGTTCGCGGGGGATTATTTAGATGGGAGTCTGTTCACGGGGTTATTTAGATGGGAGTCTGTTCCCGGGGGGTTATTTAGATGGGAGCCTTTTCCCGTGGGATTATTTAGATGCGAGTCTGTTCAGGGGTTATTTCGATGGGAGTCTGTTCACGGGGTTATTTAGATGGGAGTCTGTTCAGGGGGGCTTATTTAGATGTGTGTCTGTTCACGGGGTTATTTAGATGGGAGTCTGTTCACGGGGGGTTATTTCGATGGGTGTCTGTTCACGGGGGGTTATTTAGATGGGAGTCTGTTCACGGCGGGTTATTTAGATGGGAGTCTGTTCACGGGGGGTTATTTAGATGGGAGTCTGATCACGGGGGGTTATTTAGATTGGAGTCTGTTCACGGGGGGTTATTTAGATGGAAGTCTGTTCCCGGGTTTTATTTTGATGGGTGTCTGTTCACGGGGGTTATTTAGATGGGAGTCTGTTCCCGGGGGGTTATTTCGATGGGCGTCTGTTCACGGGGGGTTATTAAGATGGGATTCTGTTCACGGGGGGTTATTTAGACGGGTGTCTTTTCACGGGGGGTTTCTTAGATGGGAGTCTGTTCACGGGGGGTTGTTTATATGGGAGTCTGTTCACGGGGTTATTTATATGGGAGTCTGTTCACGGGGGGTTATTTAGACGCGTGTCTGTTCTCGGGGTTACTTAGATGGGAGTTTGTTCACGGGGTTATTTAGATGGGAGTGTTTTCCCGGGGTTATTTAGATGGGAGTCTGTTCCCAGGGTTATTTAGATGGGAGTCTGTTCCCTGGGTTATTTCGATGGGAGTCTGTTCCCGGGGGGTTATTTAGATGGGAGTTTGTTCACGGGGGTTTATTCAGATGGGAGTCTGTTCACGGGTTTATTTAGATGGGAGTTTGTTCACGGGGTTATTTAGATGTGAGTCTGTTCACTGGGTTATTTAGATAGGAGTCTGATCCCGGGGTTATTTTGATGGGAGTCTGTTCACGGGGGGTTATTGAGATGGGAGTTTGTTCACGGGGGGTTATTTAGATGGGAGTCTCTTCACGGGGGGTTATTTCGTTGGGAGTCTGTTCACGGGATTATTTAGATGGGAGTCTGTTCCCGGGGGGTTATTTAGATGGGGGTCTGTTCCCGGGGGTTATTTAGATGGGAGTCTGTTCACGGTGGGTTATTTAGATGGGAGTCTGTTCACGGGGTTATTTAGATGGGAGTCTGTTCACGGGGGGATATTTAGATGGGAGTCTGTTCACGGGGTTATTTAGATGGGAGTCTTTTCCCGGGAGGTTATTTAGATGGGAGTCTGTTCACGGGGGATTATTTAAATGGGAGTATGTTCACGGGGTTATTTAGATGGGAGTCTGTTTACGGCGGGTTATTAGATGGGAGTCTGTTCACGGGGTTATTTAGATGGGAGTCTGTTCCCGGGGGATTATTTATATGTGAGTCTGTTCCCGGGGGATTATTTAGATGGGAGTATGTTCACGGGGTTATTTAGATGCGAGTCTGTTCCCAGGGGGTAATTTAGATGGAAGTCTTTTCCCGTGGGATTATTTAGATGGGAGTCTGTTCAGGGGTTATTTCGATGGGAGTCTGTTCACGGGGTTATTTAGATGGGAGTCTGTTCAGGGGGGGTTATTTAGATGGGTGTCTGTTCACGGGGTTATTTAGATGGGAGTCTGTTCACGGGGGGTTATTTAGATGGGTGTCTGTTCACGGGGCGTTATTTAGATGGGAGTCTGTTCCCGCGGGGTTATTTTGATGGGAGTCTGTTCACGGGGGATTATTTAAATGGGAGTATGTTCACGGGGTTATTTAGATGGGAGTCTGATTACGGCGGGTTATTAGATGGGAGTCTGTTCACGGGGTTATTTAGATGGGAGTCTGTTCCCGGGGGAATATTTATATGGGAGTCTGTTCCCGGGGGATTATTTAGATGGGAGTCTGTTCACGGGGTTATTTAGATGCGAGTCTGTTCCCAGGGGGTAATTTAGATGGGAGTCTTTTCCCGTGGGATTATTTAGATGGGAGTCTGTTCAGGGGTTATTTCGATGGGAGTCTGTTCACGGGGTTATTTAGATGGGAGTCTGTTCAGGGGGGGTTATTTAGATGGGTGTCTGTTCACGGGGTTATTTAGATGGGAGTCTGTTCACGGGGGGTTATTTAGATGGGTGTCTGTTCACGGGGCGTTATTTAGATGGGAGTCTGTTCCCGCGGGGTTATTTTGATGGGTGTCTGTTCACGGGGGGTTATTTAGATTGGAGTCTGTTCACGGGGGGTTATTTAGATGGAAGTCTGTTCCCGAAGGGGTTATTTTGATGGGTATCTGTTCACGGGGGGTTATTTAGATGGGAGTCTGTTCCCGGGGGGTTATTTCGATGGGAGTCTGTTCACCGGGGGTTATTTAGATGGCCGTGTGCTCACGGGGTTTTATTTAGACGGGTGTCTTTTCACGGGGTTATTCAGATGGGAGTGTGTTCCCGGGGGGTTATTGAGATGGGATTCTGTTCACGGGGTTATTTAGATGGGAGTCTGTTTACGGCGGGTTATTTAGATGGGAGTCTGTTCACGGGGTTATTTAGATGGGAGTCTGTTCACGGGGGGTTATTTAGACGTGTGTCTGTTCCTGGGGGGTTATTTAGATGGGAGTTTGTTCACGGGGTTATTTAGATGGGAGTGTGTTCCCGCGGTTATTTAGATGGGAGTCTGTTCCCGGTATTATTTAGATGGGAGTCTGTTCCCGGGGGTTTATTTAGATGGGAGTCTGTTCAGGGATGTTTATTTAGATGCGAGTCTGTTCACGGGTTTATTTCGATGGGAGTTTGTTCCCGGGGTTATTTAGATGTGAGTCTGTTCACTCGGCTATTTAGATAGGAGTCTATTCCCGGGGTTATTTTGATGGGAGTCTGTTCACGGGGGTTTATTTAGATGGGAGTTTGTTCACGTGGGGTTATTTAGATGGGAGTCTCTTCACGGGGGCTTATTTCGTTGGGAATCTGTTCACGGGATTATTTAGATGGGAGTCTGTTCCCGGGGAGTTATTTAGATGGGGGTCTGTTCACGGTGGGTTATTTAGATGGGAGTCTTATCACGGGGTTATTTAGATGGGAGTCTGTTCACGGGGGGATATTTAGATGGGAGTCTGTTCACGGGGGTATTTCGATGGGAGTCTGTTCCCGTGGGGTTATTTAGATGGGAGTCTGTTCACGGGGTATTATTTAGATGGGAGTATGTTCACGGGGTTATTTAGATGGGAGTCTGTTTACGGCGGGTTATTTAGATGGGAGTCTGTTCACGGGGTTATTTAGATGGGAGTCTGTTCCCGGGGGATTATTTATATGGGAGTCTGTTCCCGGGGGGTTATTTGGATGGGAATCTGTTCACGGGGGGTTATTTAGATGGGAGTCTGTTCACGGGGGGTTATTTAGACGGGTGTCTTTTCGCGGGGAGTTTCTTAGATGGGAGTCTGTTCACGGGGGGTTATTTAGATGGGAGTCTGTTCACGGGGTTATTTATATGGGAGTCTGTTAACGGGGGGTTATTTCGACAGGTGTCTGTTCACGGGGTTACTTAGATGGGAGTTTGTTCACGGGTTATTTAGATGGGAGTGTGTTCCCGGGGTTATTTAGATGGGAGTCTGTTCCCGGGGTTATTTAGATGGGAGTCTGTTCACTGGGTTATTTAGATAGGAGTCTGTTCCCGGGGTTATTTTGATGGGAGTCTGTTCACGGGGGGTTATTTAGATGGGAGTTTGTTCACGGGGGGTATTTGGATGGGAGTCTCTTCACGGGGGGTTATTTCCTTGGGTGTCTGTTCACGGGATTATTTAGATGGGAGTCTGTTCACGGGGGGTTATTTAGATGGGCGTCTGTACCCGGGGGTTATTTAGATGGGCGTCTGTTCACGGGGGGTTATTTAGATGGGAGACTGTTCACGGGGTTATTTAGATGGGAGTCTGTTCCCGGGGGGTTATTTAGATGGGAGTCTGTTCCCGGGGGATTATTTAGATGGGATTCTGTTCACGGAGTTATTTAGATGGGAGTCTGTTCCCGGGGTTATTTAGATGGGAGTCTGTTCACTGGGTTATTTAGATAGGAGTCTGTTCCCGGGGTTATTTTGATGGGAGTCTGTTCACGGGGGGTTATTTAGATGGGAGTTTGTTCACGGGGGGTTATTTAGATGGGAGTCTCTTCACGGGGGGTTATTTCCTTGGGTGTCTGTTCACGGGATTATTTAGATGGGAGTCTGTTCACGGGGGGTTATTTAGATGGGCGTCTGTACCCGGGGGTTATTTAGATGGGAGTCTGTTCACGGGGGGTTATTTAGATGGGAGACTGTTCACGGGGTTATTTAGATGGGAGTCTGTTCACGGGGGGATATTTAGATGGGAGTCTGTTCACGGGGTTATTTAGATGGGAGTCTGTTCCCGGGGGGATATTGAGATGGGAGTTTGTTCACGGGGGGTTATTTAGATGGGAATCTGTTCACGGGATTATTTAGATGGGAGTCTGTTCCCGGGGGGTTATTTAAATGGGTGTATGTTCACGGGGTTATTTAGATGGGAGTCTGTTTACGGCGGGTTATTAGATGGGAGTCTGTTCACGGGGTTATTTAGATGGGAGTCTGTTCCCGGGGGATTATTTATATGGGAGTCTGTTCCCGGGGGATTATTTAGATGGGAGTCTGTTCACGGGGTTATTTAGATGCGAGTCTGTTCCCAGGGGGTAATTTAGATGGGAGTCTTTTCCCGTGGGATTATTTAGATGGGAGTCTGTTCAGGGGTTATTTCGATGGGAGTCTGTTCACGGGGTTATTTAGATGGGAGTCTGTTCAGGGGGGGTTATTTAGATGGGTGTCTGTTCACGGGGTTATTTAGATGGGAGTCTGTTCACAGGGGGTTATTTAGATGGGTGTCTGTTCACGGGGCGTTATTTATATGGGATTCTGTTCCCGCGGGGTTATTTTGATGGGAGTCTGTTCACGGGGGATTATTTAAATGGGAGTATGTTCACGGGGTTATTTAGATGGGAGTCTGTTTACGGCGGGTTATTAGATGGGAGTCTGTTCCCGGGGGATTATTTAGATGGGAGTCTGTTCACCGGGTTATTTAGATGCGAGTCTGTTCACCGGGGGTTATTTAGATGGCCGTCTGCTCACGGGGGTTTATTTAGACGGGTGTCTTTTCACGGGGTTATTCAGATGGGAGTGTGTTCCCGGGGGGTTATTGAGATGGGACTCTGTTCACGGGGTTATTTAGATGGGAGTCTGTTTACGGCGGGTTATTTAGATGGGAGTCTGTTCACGGGGTTATTTAGATGGGAGTCTGTTCACGGGGGGTTATTTAGACGTGTGTCTGTTCCCGGGGGGTTATTTAGATGGGAGTTTGTTCACGGGGTTATTTAGATGGGAGTGTGTTCCCGCGGTTATTTAGATGGGAGTCTGTTCCCGGGGTTATTTAGATGGGAGTATGTTCCCGGGGGTTTATTTAGATGGGAGTCTGTTCACGGGGGATTATTTAGATGGGAGTCTGTTCACGGGTTTATTTAGATGGGAGTTTGTTCCCGGGGTTATTTAGATGTGAGTCTGTTCACTCGGCTATTTAGATAGGAGTCTATTCCCGGGGTTATTTAGATGGGAGTCTGTTCACGGGGGTTTATTTAGATGGGAGTTTGTTCACGTGGGGTTATTTAGATGGGAGTCTCTTCACGGGGGGTTATTTCGTTGGGAATCTGTTCACGGGATTATTTAGATGGGAGTCTGTTCCCGGGGAGTTATTTAGATGGGGGTCTGTTCCCGGGGGTTATTTAGATGGGAGTCTGTTCACGGTGGGTTATTTAGATGGGAGTCTTATCACGGGGTTATTTAGATGGGAGTCTGTTCACGGGGGGATATTTAGATGGGAGTCTGTTCACGGGGGTATTTAGATGGGATTCTGTTCCCGGGGGGTTATTTAGATGGGAGTCTGTTCTCGGGGTATTATTTAGATGGGAGTATGTTCACGGGGTTATTTAGATGGGAGTCTGTTTACGGCGGGTTATTTAGATGGGAGTCTGTTCACGGGGTTATTTAGATGGGAGTCTGTTCCCGGGGGATTATTTATATGGGAGTCTGTTCCCGGGGGGTTATTTGGATGGGAGTCTGTTCACGGGGGGTTATTTAGATGGGAGTCTGTTCATGGGGGGTTATTTAGACGGGTGTCTTTTCACGGGGAGTTTCTTAGATGGGAGTCTGTTCACGGGGGGTTATTTAGATGGGAGTCTGTTCACGGGGTTATTTATATGGGAGTCTGTTCACGGGGGGTTATTTAGACAGGTGTCTGTTCACGGGGTTACTTAGATGGGAGTTTGTTCACGGGTTATTTAGATGGGAGTGTGTTCCTGGGGTTATTTTGATGGGAGTCTGTTCCCGGGGTTATTTAGATGGGAGTCTGTTCACTGGGTTATTTAGATAGGAGTCTGTTCCCGGGCTGATTTTGATGGGAGTCTGTTCACGGGGGGTTATTTAGATGGGAGTTTGTTCACGGGGGGTTATTTAGATGGGAGTCTGTTCAGTGGGGGTTATTGAGATGGGTGTCTGTTCACGGGGTTATTTAGATGGGAGTCTGTTCACGGGGGGTTATTTAGATGGGTGTCTGTTCACGGGGGGTTATTTAGATGGGAGTCTGTTCACGGGGGGTTATTTAGATGGGAGTCTGTTCACGGGCGGTTATTTAGATTGGAGTCTGTTCACGGGGGGTTATTTAGATTGGATTCTGTTCACGGGGGGTTATTTAGATGGAAGTCTGTTCCCGCGGGGTTATTTTGATGGGTGTCTGTTCACGGGGGGGTTTTTAGATGGGAGTCTGTTCCCGGGGGGTTATTTCGATGGGAGACTGTTCACCGGGTGTTATTTAGATGGGAGTCTGCTCACGGGGGGTTATTTAGACAGGTGTCTGTTCACGGGGTTGTTTAGATGGGAGTTTGTACACGGGGTTATTCAGATGGGAGTGTGTTCCCGGGGGGTTATTGACATGGGAGTCTGTTCACGGGGTTATTTAGATGGGAGTCTGTTCCCGGGGGGTTATTTAGATGGGATTCAGTACCCGCGGTGTTATTTCGATGGGAATCTGTTCCCGGGGGGTTATTTAGATGGGAGTATGTTCACGGGGTTATTTAGATGGGAATCTGTTTACGGCGGGTTATTTAGATGTGTGTCTCTTCACGGGGTTACTTAGATGGGAGTTTGTTCACGGGGTTATTCAGATGGGAGTGTGTTCCCGGGATTATTTAGATGGGAGTCTGTTCCCTGGGTTATTTAGATGGGAGTCTGTTCCCGGGGGGTTATTTAGATGGGAGTCTGTTCACGGGGTATTATTTAGATGGGAGTCTGTTCACGGGTTTATTTAGATGGGAGTTTGTTCCCGGGGTTATTTAGATGTGAGTCTGTTCACTGGGTTATTTAGATAGGAGTCTATTCCCGGGGTTGTTTTGATGGGAGTCTGTTCACGGGGGTTTATTTAGATGGGAGTTTGTTCACGGGGGGTTATTTAGATGGGAGTCCGCTCACGGGGGGTTATTTCGTTGGGAATCTGTTCACGGGATTATTTAGATGGGAGTCTGTTCCCGGGGGGTTATTTAGATGGGGGTCTGTTCCCGGGTGTTATTTAGATGGGAGTCTGTTCACGGTGGGTTATTTAGATGGGAGTCTGTTCACGGGGTTGTTTAGATGGGAGTCTGTTCACGGGGGGATATTTAGATGGGAGTCTGTTCACGGGTTTATTTAGATGGGAGTCTGTTCCCGGGGGGTTATTCAGATGGGAGTCTGTTCCCGGGGGATTATTTAGATGGGATTCTGTTCACAGGGTTATTTGGATGGGAGTCTGTTCCCGGGGGGTTATTTAGATGGGAGTCTGTTCACGGGGTATTATTTAGATGGGAGTATGTTCACGGGGTTATTTAGATGGGAGTCTGTTTACGGCGGGTTATTTAGATGGGTGTCTGTTCACAGGGTTATTTAGATGGGAGTCTGTTCCCGGGGGGTTATTTAGATGGGAGTCTGTTCACGGGGTGGTTATTTAGATGGGAGTGTGTTCACGGGGGATATTTAGATTGGAGTCTGTTCACGGGGGGTTATTTAGATGGAAGTCTGTTCCCGCGGGGTTATTTTGATGGGTGTCTGTTCACGGGGGTTTATTTAGATTGGAGTCTGTTCCCGGGGGGTTAATTCGATGGGAGTCTGTTCACCGGGGGTTATTTAGATGGGAGTCTGCTCACGGGGGGTTATTTAGACGGGTGTCTTTTCACGGGGGTTTTCTTAGATGGGTGTCTGTTCACGGGGGGTAATTTAGATGGGAGTCTGTTCACGGTGTTATTTATATGGGAGTCTGTTCACGGGGGGTTATTTAGACAGGTGTCTGTTCACGGGGTTGTTTAGATGGGAGTTTGTTCACGGGGTTATTCAGATGGGAGAGTATTCCCGGGGGGTTATTGAGATGGGAGTCTGTTCACGGGGTTGTTTAGATGGGAGTCTGTTTCCGGGGCTTTATTTAGATGGGAGTCTGTTCCCGCGGTGTTATTTCGATGGGAATCTGTTCCCGGGGGGTTATTTAGATGGGAGTATGTTCACGGGGTTATTTAGATGGGAGTCTGTTTACGGCGGGTAATTTAGATGGGAGTCTGTTCACGGGGTTATTTAGATGGGAGTCTGTTCACGGGGGGTTATTTAGACGTGTGTCTGTTCACGGGGTTATTTAGATGGGACTTTGTTCACGGGGTTATTTATATGGGAATGTGTTCCCGGGGTTATTTAGATGGGAGTCTGTTCCCGGGGTTATTTAGATGGGAGAATATTCCCGGGGGTTTATTTGGATGGGAGTCTGTTCACGGGGGTTTATTTAGATGGGAGTCTGTTCACGGGTTTATTTAGATGGGAGTTTGTTCCCGAGGTTATTTAGATGTGAGTCTGTTCACTGGGTTATTTAGATAGGATTCCATTCCCGGGGTTATTTTGATGGGAGTCTGTTCACGGGGGGTTATTTAGATGGGAGTTAGTTCACGGGGGGTTATTTAGATGGGAGTCTCTTCACGGGGGGTTATTTCCTTGGGAATCTGTTCACGGGATTATTTAGATGGGAGTCTGTTCCCAGGGGTTATTTAGATGGGAGTCTGTTCACGGTGGGTTATTTAGATGGGAGTCTGTTCACGGCGTTATTTAGATGGGAGTCTGTTCACGGGGGGATATTTAGATGGGAGTCTGTTCAAGGGGTTATTTAGATGGGAGTCTGTTCCCGGGGGGTTAATTAGATGGGAGTCTGTTCCCGGGGGATTATTTAGATGGGATTCTGTTCACGGGGTTATTTGGATGGGAGTCTGTTCCCGGGGGGTTATTTAGATGGGAGTCTGTTCACGGGGTATTATTTAGATGGGAGTATGTTCACGGGGTTATTTAGATGGGAGTCTGTTTACAGCGGGTTATTTAGATGGGAGTCTGTTCACGGGGTTATTTAGATGGGAGTCTGTTCCCGGGGGATTATTTATATCGGAGTCTGTTCCCGGGGGATTATTTAGATGGGAGTCTGTTCACGGGGTTATTTAGATGGGAGTCTGTTCCCGGGGGGTAATTTAGATGGGAGTCTTTTCCCGTGGGATTATTTAGATGGGAAACTGTTCACGGGGTTGTTTAGATGGGAGTCTGTTCCCGGGGGGTTATTTAGACGTGTGTCTGTTCACGGGGTTATTTAGATGGGAGTTTGTTCACGGGGTTATTTAGATGGGAATGTGTTCCCGGGGTTATTTAGATGGGATTCTGTTCCCGGGGTTATTTAGATGGGAGAATGATCCCGGGGGGTTATTTAGATGGGAGTCTGTTCACGGGGGTTTATTTAGATGGGAGTCTGTTCACGGGTTTATTTAGATGGGAGTTTGTTCCCGAGGTTATTTAGATGTGAGTCTGTTCACTGGGTTATTTAGATAGGATTCCATTCCCGGGGTTATTTTGATGGGTGTCTGTTCACGGGGGGTTATTTAGATGGGAGTTTGTTCATGGGGGGTTATTTAGATGGGAGTCTCTTCACGGGGGGTTATTTCTTTGGGAATCTGTTCACGGGATTATTTAGATGGGAGTCTGTTCCCGGGGGTTATTTCGATGGGAGTCTGTTCACGGTGGGTTATTTAGATGGGAGTCTATTCACGGGGTTATTTAGATGGGTGTCTGTTCACGGGGGGATATTTAGATGGGAGTCTGTTCAAGGGGTTATTTAGATGGGAGTCTGTTCCCGGGGGGTTATTTAGATGGGAGTCTGTTCCCGGGGGATTATTTAGATGGGATTCTGTTCACGGGGTTATTTGGATGGGAGTCTGTTCCCGGGGGGTTATTTAGATGGGAGTCTGTTCACGGGGTATTATTTAGATGGGAGTATGTTCACGGGGTTATTTAGATGGGAGTCTGTTTACAGCGGGTTATTTAGATGGGAGTCTGTTCACGGGGTTATTAAGATGGGAGTCTGTTCCCGGGGGATTATTTATATGGGAGTCTGTTCCCGGGGGATTATTTAGATGGGAGTCTGTTCACGGGGTTATTTAGATGGGAGTCTGTTCCAGGGGGGTAATTTAGATGGGAGGCTTTTCCCGTGGGATTATTTAGATGGGAGTCTGTTCAGGGGTTATTTCGATGGGAGTGTGTTCACGGGGTTATTTAGATGGGAGTCTGTTCAGGGGGGGTTATTTAGATGGGTGTCTGTTCACGGGGTTATTTAGATGGGAGTCTGTTCACGGGGGGATATTGAGATGGGTGTCTGTTCACGGGGGGTTATTTAGGTGGGAGTCTGTTCACGGGGTTATTTAGATGGGAGTCCGTTCCCGGGGGGTTATTTCGATGGGACTTTGTTCAAGGGGTGTTATTTAGATGGGAGCCTCTTCACGGGGGGTTATTTTGATGGGAGTCTGTTCACGGGATTATTTAGATGGGAGTCTGTTCCCGGGGGGTTATTTAGATGGGGGTCTGTTCCCGGGGTTTATTTAAATGGGAGTCTGTTCACGGTGGGTTATTTAGAAGGGAGTCTGTTCACGGGGTTATTTAGATGGGAGTCTGTTCACTGGGGGATATTTAGATGGGAGTCTATTCACGGGGTTATTTAGATGGGAGTCCGTTCCCGGGGGGTTATTTAGATGGGTGTCTGTTACCGGGGGATTATTTAGATGGGTATCTGTTCACTGGGTTATTTAGATTGGAGTCTGTTCCCGGGGGGTTATTTAGATGTGAGTATGTTCACGG
This sequence comes from Heterodontus francisci, assembly GCF_036365525.1. Taxonomy (NCBI): domain Eukaryota; kingdom Metazoa; phylum Chordata; class Chondrichthyes; order Heterodontiformes; family Heterodontidae; genus Heterodontus; species Heterodontus francisci. The sequence goes on from NC_090391.1 coordinate 39,790,277, forward strand.
GGGATTATTTAGATGGGAGTATGTTCACGGGGTTATTTAGATGGGAGTCTGTTCACGGGGTTATTTAGATGGGAGTCTGTTCCCGGGGGATTTTTTATATGGGAGTCTGTTCCCGGGGGATTATTTAGATGGGAGTCTGTTCACGGGGTTATTTAGATGGGAGCCTGTTCCCGGGGGGTAATTTAGATGGGACTCTTTTCCCGTGGGATTATTTAGATGGGTGTCTGTTCAGGGGTTATTTCGATGGGAGTCTGTTCACGGGGTTATTTAGATGGGAGTCTGTTCAGGGGGGGTTATTTAGATGGGTGTCTGTTCACGGGGTTATTTAGATGGGAGTCTGTTCACGGGGGGTTATTTAAATGGGTGTCTGTTCACGTGGGGTTATTTAGATGGGAGTCTGTTCACGGGGGGTTATTTAGATGGGAGTCTGTTCACGGGGCGTTATTTAGATTGGAGTCTGTTCACGGGGGGTTATTTAGATGGAAGTCTGTTCCCGGGGGGTTATTTTGATGGGTGTCTGTTCACGGGGGGTTATTTAGATGGGAGTTTGTTCACGGGGGGTTATTTAGATGGGAGTCCGCTCACGGGGGGTTATTTCGTTGGGAATCTGTTCACGGGATTATTTAGATGGGAGTCTGTTCCCGGGGGGTTATTTAGATGGGGGTCTGTTCCCGGGTGTTATTTAGATGGGAGTCTGTTCACGGTGGGTTATTTAGATGGGAGTCTGTTCACGGGGTTGTTTAGATGGGAGTCTGTTCACGGGGGGATATTTAGATGGGAGTCTGTTCACGGGTTTATTTAGATGGGAGTCTGTTCCCGGGGGGTTATTCAGATGGGAGTCTGTTCCCGGGGGATTATTTAGATGGGATTCTGTTCACAGGGTTATTTGGATGGGAGTCTGTTCCCGGGGGGTTATTTAGATGGGAGTCTGTTCACGGGGTATTATTTAGATGGGAGTATGTTCACGGGGTTATTTAGATGGGAGTCTGTTTACGGCGGGTTATTTAGATGGGTGTCTGTTCACAGGGTTATTTAGATGGGAGTCTGTTCCCGGGGGGTTATTTAGATGGGAGTCTGTTCACGGGGTGGTTATTTAGATGGGAGTGTGTTCACGGGGGATATTTAGATTGGAGTCTGTTCACGGGGGGTTATTTAGATGGAAGTCTGTTCCCGCGGGGTTATTTTGATGGGTGTCTGTTCACGGGGGTTTATTTAGATTGGAGTCTGTTCCCGGGGGGTTAATTCGATGGGAGTCTGTTCACCGGGGGTTATTTAGATGGGAGTCTGCTCACGGGGGGTTATTTAGACGGGTGTCTTTTCACGGGGGTTTTCTTAGATGGGTGTCTGTTCACGGGGGGTAATTTAGATGGGAGTCTGTTCACGGTGTTATTTATATGGGAGTCTGTTCACGGGGGGTTATTTAGACAGGTGTCTGTTCACGGGGTTGTTTAGATGGGAGTTTGTTCACGGGGTTATTCAGATGGGAGAGTATTCCCGGGGGGTTATTGAGATGGGAGTCTGTTCACGGGGTTGTTTAGATGGGAGTCTGTTTCCGGGGCTTTATTTAGATGGGAGTCTGTTCCCGCGGTGTTATTTCGATGGGAATCTGTTCCCGGGGGGTTATTTAGATGGGAGTATGTTCACGGGGTTATTTAGATGGGAGTCTGTTTACGGCGGGTAATTTAGATGGGAGTCTGTTCACGGGGTTATTTAGATGGGAGTCTGTTCACGGGGGGTTATTTAGACGTGTGTCTGTTCACGGGGTTATTTAGATGGGACTTTGTTCACGGGGTTATTTATATGGGAATGTGTTCCCGGGGTTATTTAGATGGGAGTCTGTTCCCGGGGTTATTTAGATGGGAGAATATTCCCGGGGGTTTATTTGGATGGGAGTCTGTTCACGGGGGTTTATTTAGATGGGAGTCTGTTCACGGGTTTATTTAGATGGGAGTTTGTTCCCGAGGTTATTTAGATGTGAGTCTGTTCACTGGGTTATTTAGATAGGATTCCATTCCCGGGGTTATTTTGATGGGAGTCTGTTCACGGGGGGTTATTTAGATGGGAGTTAGTTCACGGGGGGTTATTTAGATGGGAGTCTCTTCACGGGGGGTTATTTCCTTGGGAATCTGTTCACGGGATTATTTAGATGGGAGTCTGTTCCCAGGGGTTATTTAGATGGGAGTCTGTTCACGGTGGGTTATTTAGATGGGAGTCTGTTCACGGCGTTATTTAGATGGGAGTCTGTTCACGGGGGGATATTTAGATGGGAGTCTGTTCAAGGGGTTATTTAGATGGGAGTCTGTTCCCGGGGGGTTAATTAGATGGGAGTCTGTTCCCGGGGGATTATTTAGATGGGATTCTGTTCACGGGGTTATTTGGATGGGAGTCTGTTCCCGGGGGGTTATTTAGATGGGAGTCTGTTCACGGGGTATTATTTAGATGGGAGTATGTTCACGGGGTTATTTAGATGGGAGTCTGTTTACAGCGGGTTATTTAGATGGGAGTCTGTTCACGGGGTTATTTAGATGGGAGTCTGTTCCCGGGGGATTATTTATATCGGAGTCTGTTCCCGGGGGATTATTTAGATGGGAGTCTGTTCACGGGGTTATTTAGATGGGAGTCTGTTCCCGGGGGGTAATTTAGATGGGAGTCTTTTCCCGTGGGATTATTTAGATGGGAAACTGTTCACGGGGTTGTTTAGATGGGAGTCTGTTCCCGGGGGGTTATTTAGACGTGTGTCTGTTCACGGGGTTATTTAGATGGGAGTTTGTTCACGGGGTTATTTAGATGGGAATGTGTTCCCGGGGTTATTTAGATGGGATTCTGTTCCCGGGGTTATTTAGATGGGAGAATGATCCCGGGGGGTTATTTAGATGGGAGTCTGTTCACGGGGGTTTATTTAGATGGGAGTCTGTTCACGGGTTTATTTAGATGGGAGTTTGTTCCCGAGGTTATTTAGATGTGAGTCTGTTCACTGGGTTATTTAGATAGGATTCCATTCCCGGGGTTATTTTGATGGGTGTCTGTTCACGGGGGGTTATTTAGATGGGAGTTTGTTCACGGGGGGTTATTTAGATGGGAGTCTCTTCACGGGGGGTTATTTCTTTGGGAATCTGTTCACGGGATTATTTAGATGGGAGTCTGTTCCCGGGGGTTATTTCGATGGGAGTCTGTTCACGGTGGGTTATTTAGATGGGAGTCTATTCACGGGGTTATTTAGATGGGTGTCTGTTCACGGGGGGATATTTAGATGGGAGTCTGTTCAAGGGGTTATTTAGATGGGAGTCTGTTCCCGGGGGGTTATTTAGATGGGAGTCTGTTCCCGGGGGATTATTTAGATGGGATTCTGTTCTCGGGGTTATTTGGATGGGAGTCTGTTCCCGGGGGGTTATTTAGATGGGAGTCTGTTCACGGGGTATTATTTAGATGGGAGTATGTTCACGGGGTTATTTAGATGGGAGTCTGTTTACAGCGGGTTATTTAGATGGGAGTCTGTTCACGGGGTTATTAAGATGGGAGTCTGTTCCCGGGGGATTATTTATATGGGAGTCTGTTCCCGGGGGATTATTTAGATGGGAGTCTGTTCACGGGGTTATTTAGATGGGAGTCTGTTCCAGGGGGGTAATTTAGATGGGAGGCTTTTCCCGTGGGATTATTTAGATGGGAGTCTGTTCAGGGGTTATTTCGATGGGAGTGTGTTCACGGGGTTATTTAGATGGGAGTCTGTTCAGGGGGGGTTATTTAGATGGGTGTCTGTTCACGGGGTTATTTAGATGGGAGTCTGTTCACGGGGGGATATTGAGATGGGTGTCTGTTCACGGGGGGTTATTTAGGTGGGAGTCTGTTCACGGGGTTATTTAGATGGGAGTCCGTTCCCGGGGGGTTATTTCGATGGGACTTTGTTCAAGGGGTGTTATTTAGATGGGAGCCTCTTCACGGGGGGTTATTTTGATGGGAGTCTGTTCACGGGATTATTTAGATGGGAGTCTGTTCCCGGGGGGTTATTTAGATGGGGGTCTGTTCCCGGGGTTTATTTAAATGGGAGTCTGTTCACGGTGGGTTATTTAGAAGGGAGTCTGTTCACGGGGTTATTTAGATGGGAGTCTGTTCACTGGGGGATATTTAGATGGGAGTCTATTCACGGGGTTATTTAGATGGGAGTCCGTTCCCGGGGGGTTATTTAGATGGGTGTCTGTTACCGGGGGATTATTTAGATGGGTATCTGTTCACTGGGTTATTTAGATTGGAGTCTGTTCCCGGGGGGTTATTTAGATGTGAGTATGTTCACGGGGGATTATTTAGATGGGAGTATGTTCACGGGGTTATTTAGATGGGAGTCTGTTCACGGGGTTATTTAGATGGGAGTCTGTTCCCGGGGGATTATTTATATGGGAGTCTGTTCCCGGGGGATTATTTAGATGGGAGTCTGTTCACGGGGTTATTTAGATGGGAGTCTGTTCCCGGGGGGTAATTTAGATGGGACTCTTTTCCCGTGGGATTATTTAGATGGGTGTCTGTTCAGGGGTTATTTCGATGGGAGTCTGTTCACGGGGTTATTTAGATGGGAGTCTGTTCAGGGGGGGTTATTTAGATGGGTGTCTGTTCACGGGGTTATTTAGATGGGAGTCTGTTCACGGGGGGTTATTTAAATGGGTGTCTGTTCACGTGGGGTTATTTAGATGGGAGTCTGTTCACGGGGGGTTATTTAGATGGGAGTCTGTTCACGGGGCGTTATTTAGATTGGAGTCTGTTCACGGGGGGTTATTTAGATGGAAGTCTGTTCCCGGGGGGTTATTTTGATGGGTGTCTGTTCACGGGGGGTTATTTAGATGGGAGTCTGTTCCCGGGGGGTTATTTCGATGTGAGTCTGTTCACGGCGGGTTATTTATATGGGAGTCTGTTCACGGGGGGTTATTTAGATGGGTGTCTGTTCACGGGGTTACTTAGACGGGAGTTTGTTCACGGGGTTATTTAGATGGGAGTGTGTTCCCGGGGTTATTTAGATGGGAGTCTGTTCCCGGGGTTATTTAGATGGGAGTCTGTTCCCGGGGGGTTATTCAGATGGGAGTCTGTTCACGGGGGTTTATTTAGATGGGAGTCTGTTCACGGGTTTATTTAAATGGTAGTTTGTTCCCGGGGTTATTTAGATGTGAGTCTGTTCACTGGGTTATTTAGATAGGAGTCTGTTCCCGGTGTTATTTAGATGAGAGTCTGTTCACGGGGGATTATTTAGATGGGAGTTTGTTCACGGGGTGTTATTTAGATGGGAGTCTCTTCACGGGGGGTTATTTCGTTGGGAGTCTGTTCACGGGATTCTTTAGATGGGAGTCTGTTCCCGGGGGGGGTTTATTTAGATTGGGGTCTGTTCCCGGGGGTTATTTAGATTGGAGTCTGTTCACGGTGGTTTATTTGGATGGAAGTCTGTTCACGGGGTTATTTAGATGGGAGTCTGTTCACGGGGGGATATTTAGATGGGAGTCTGTTCACGGGGTTATTTAGATGGGAGTCTGTTCCCGGGGGGTTATTTAGATGGGAGTCTGTTCCCGGGGGATTATTTAGATGGGATTCTGTTCACGGGGTTATTTAGATGGGAGTGTGTTCCCGGGGAGTTATTTAGATGGGAGTCTGTTCACGGGGGATTATTTAGATGGGAGTATGTTCACGGGGTTATTTAGATGGGAGTCTGTTTACGGCGGGTCATTTAGATGGGAGTCTGTTCACGGGGTTATTTAGATGGGAGTCTGTTCCCGGTGGGTAATTTAGATGGGCGTCTGTTCAGGGGTTATTTCGATGGGAGTCTGTTCACGGGGTTATTTAGATGGGAGTCTGTTCAGGGGGGGTTATTTAGATAGGTGTCTGTTCACGGGGTTATTTCGATGGGAGTCTGTTCACGGGGGGTTATTTAGATGGGAGTCTGTTCACGGGGGGTTATTTAGATTGGAGTCTGTTCACGGGGGGTTATTTAGATGGAAGTCTGTTCCCGGGGGGTTATTTTGATAGGTGTCTGTTCACGGGGGGTTATTTAGATGGGAGTCTGTTCCCGGGGGGTTATTTCGATGGGCGTCTGTTCACGGTGGGTTATTTAGATGGGAGTCTGTTCACGGGGGGTTATTTAGACGGGTGTCTTTTCACGGGGGGTTTCTTAGATGGGAGTCTGTTCACGGGGGGTTATTTTGATGGGAGTCTGTTCACGGGGGATTATTTAGATGGGAGTATATTCACGGGGTTATTTCGATGGGAGTCTGTTTACGGCGGCTTATTTAGATGGGAGTCTGTTCACGGGGTTATTTAGATGGGAGTCTGTTCACGGGGGGATATCTAGATGGGAGTCTGTTCCCGGGATTATTTAGATGGGAGTCTGTTCCCGGGGTGTTATTCAGATGGGAGTCTGTTCCCGGGGGATTATTTAGATGGGAATCTGTTCACGGGGTTATTTAGATGGGAGTGTGTTCCCGGGGGGTTATTTAGATGGGAGTCTGTTCACGGGGGATTATTTAGATGGGAGTATGTTCACGGGGTTATTTAGATGGGAGTCTGTTTACGGCGGGTTATTTAGATGGGAGTCTGTTCACGGGGTTATTTAGATGGGAGTCTGTTCCCGGGGGATTATTTATATGGGAGTCTGTTCCCGGGGGATTATTTAGATGAGAGTCTGTTCACGGGGTTATTTAGATGGGAGCCTGTTCCCGGTGGTTAATTTAGATGGGAGTCTGTTCAGGGGTTATTTCGATGGGAGTCTGTTCACGGGGTTATTTAGATGGGAGTCTGTTCAGGGGGGGTTATTTAGATAGGTGTCTGTTCACGGGGTTATTTCGATGGGAGTCTGTTCACGGGGGGTTATTTAGATGGGTTTCTGTTCATGGGGGGTTATTTAGATGGGAGTCTGTTCACGGAGGGTTATTTAGATGGGAGTCTGTTCACGGGGGGTTATTTAGATTGGAGTCTGTTCACGGGGGGTTATTTAGATGGAAGTCTGTTCCCGGGGGGTTATTTTGATAGGTGTCTGTTCACGGGGGGTTATTTAGATGGGAGTCTGTTCCCGGGGGGTTATTTCGATGGGCGTCTGTTCACGGGGGGTTATTTAGATGGGAGTCTGTTCACGGGGGGTTATTTAGACGGGTGTCTTTTCACGGGGGTTTTCTTAGATGGGAGTCTGTTCACGGCGGGTTATTTAGATGGGAGTCTGTTCACGGGGGATTATTTAGATGGGAGGATGTTCACGGGGTTATTTAGATGGGAGTCTGTTTATGGCGGCTTATTTCGATGGGAGTCTGTTCACGGGGTTATTTAGATGGGAGTCTGTTCCCGGGGGATTATTTATATGGGAGTCTGTTTCCGGGGGATTATTTAGATGGGAGTCTGTTCAGGGGTTATTCCGATGGGAGTCTGTTCACGGGGTTATTTAGATGGGAGTCTGTTCAGGGGGGGTTATTGAGATGGGTGTCTGTTCACGGGGTTATTTAGATGGGAGTCTGTTTACGGCGGGTTATTTAGATGGGAGTCTGTTCACGGGGTTATTTAGATGGGAGTCTGTTCCCGGGGGGTTATTTAGATGGGTGTCTGTTCACGGGGGGTTATTCAGATGGGAGTCTGTTCCCGGGGGGTTATTTAGATGGGAGTCTGTTCACGGGGGTTTATTTAGATGGGAGTCTGTTCACGGGTTTATTTTGATGGGAGTTTGTTCCCGGGGTTATTTAGATGTGAGTCTGTTCACTGGGTTATTTAGATAGGAGTCTGTTCCCGGGGTTATTTAGATGGGAGTCTGTTCACGGGGGATTATTTGGATGGAAGTCTGTTCACGGGGTTATTTAGATGGGAGTCTGTTCACGGGGGGATATCTAGATGGGAGTCTGTTCACGGGATTATTTAGATGGGAGTCTGTTCCCGGGGTGTTATTTAGATGGGAGTCTGTTCACGGGGTTATTTAGATGGGAGTGTGTTCCCGGTGGGTTATTTAGATGGGAGTCTGTTCACGGGGGATTATTTAGATGGGAGTATGTTCACGGGGTTATTTAGATGGGAGTCTGTTTACGGCGGGTTATTTAGATGGGAGTCTGTTCACGGGGTTATTTAGATGGGAGTGTGTTCCCGGGGGGTTATTTAGATGGGAGTCTGTTCACGGGGGATTATTTAGATGGGAGTATGTTCACGGGGTTATTTAGATGGGAGTCTGTTTACGGCGGGTTATTTAGATGGGAGTCTGTTCACGGGGTTATTTAGATGGGAGTCTGTTCCCGGGGGATTATTTATATGGGAGTCTGTTCCCGGGGGATTATTTAGATGAGAGTCTGTTCACGGGGTTATTTAGAAGGGAGCCTGTTCCCGGTGGTTAATTTAGATGGGAGTCTGTTCAGGGGTTATTTCGATGGGAGTCTGTTCACGGGGTTATTTAGATGGGAGTCTGTTCAGGGGGGGTTATTTAGATAGGTGTCTGTTCACGGGGTTATTTCGATGGGAGTCTGTTCACGGGGGGTTATTTAGATGGGTTTCTGTTCATGGGGGGTTATTTAGATGGGAGTCTGTTCACGGAGGGTTATTTAGATGGGAGTCTGTTCACGGGGGGTTATTTAGATTGGAGTCTGTTCACGGGGGGTTATTTAGATGGAAGTCTGTTCCCGGGGGGTTATTCTGATAGGTGTCTGTTCACGGGGGGTTATTTAGATGGGAGTCTGTTCCCGGGGGGTTATTTCGATGGGCGTCTGTTCACGGGGGGTTATTTAGATGGGAGTATGTTCACGGGGGGTTATTTAGACGGGTGTCTTTTCACGGGGGGTTTCTTAGATGGGAGTCTGTTCACGGGGGGTTATTTAGATGGGAGTCTGTTCACGGGGGATTATTTAGATGGGAGTATGTTCACGGGGTTATTTAGATGGGAGTCTGTTTACGGCGGCTTATTTAGATGGGAGTCTGTTCACGGGGTTATTTAGATGGGAGTCTGTTCCGGGGGGATTATTTATATGGGAGTCTGTTTCCGGGGGATTATTTAGATGGGAGTCTGTTCAGGGGTTATTCCGATGGGAGTCTGTTCACGGGGTTATTTAGATGGGAGTCTGTTCAGGGGGGGTTATTGAGATGGGTGTCTGTTCATGGGGTTATTTAGATGGGAGTCTGTTCACGGGGGTTATTTAGATGGGTGTCTGTTCACGGGGGGTTATTTAGATGGGAGTCTGTTCACGGGGGGTTATTTAGATGGGAGTCTGTTCACGGGGGGTTATTTAGATTGGAGTCTGTTCACGGGGGTTTATTTAGAAGGAAGTCTGTTCCCGCGGGGTTATTTTGATGGGTGTCTGTTCACGGGGGGTTATTTAGATGGGAGTCTGTTCCCGGGGGGTTATTTCGATGGGAGACTGTTCACCGGGGGTTATTTAGATGGGAGTCTTCTGACGGGGGGTTATTTAGATGGGTGTCTTTTCACGGGGGGTTTCTTAGAAGGGAGTCTGTTCACGGGGGGTTATTTAGACAGGTGTCTGTTCACGGTGTTGTTTAGATGGGAGTCTGTTCACGGGGGATTATTTAGATGGGAGTATGTTCACGGGGTTATTTAGATGGGAGTCTGTTTACGGCGGGTTATTTAGATGGGAGTCTGTTCACGGTGTTATTTAGATGGGATTCTGTTCCTGGGGGATAATTTAGATGGGAGCCTTTTCCCGTGGGATTACTTAGATGGGAGTCTGTTCAGGGGTTATTTCGATGGGAGTCTGTTCACGGGGTATTTAGATGGGAGTCTGTTCAGGGGGGGTTATTGAGATGGGTGTCTGTTCACGGGGTTATTTATATGGGAGTCTGTTCACGGGGGTTATTTAGATGGGTGTCTGTTCACGGGGGGTTATTTAGATGGGAGTCTGTTCACGGGGGGTTATTTAGATGGGAGTCTGTTCACGGGGGGTTATTTAGATTGGAGTCTGTTCACGGGGGGTTGTTTAGATTGGAGTCTGTTCACGGGGGGTTATTTAGATGGAAGTCTGTTCCCGCGGGGTTATTTTGATGGGTGTCTGTTCACGGGGGGTGATTTAGATGGGAGTCTGTTCCCGGGGGGTTATTTAGACAGTGTCTGTTCACGGTGTTGCTCAGATGGGAGTTTGTACACGGTGTTATTCAGATGGGAGTGTGTTCCCGGGGGGGTTATTTCGATGGGAGTCAGTTCACGGGGTTATTTAGATGGGAGTCTATTCAGGGGGGGTTATTGAGATGGGTGTCTGTTCACGGGGTTATTTAGATGGGAGTATGTTCACGGGGTTATTTAGATGGGAGTCTGTTTACGGCGGGTTATTTAGATGGGAGTCTGTTCACGGGGTTATTTCGATGGGAGTCTGTTCACGGGGTTATTTAGATGTGAGTCTGTTCACTGGGTTATTTAGATAGGAGTCTATTCCCGGTGTTATTTTGATGGGAATCTGTTCACGGGGGTTTATTTAGATGGGTGTTTGTTCACGGGGGGTTATTTAGATGGGAGTCTCTTCACGGGGGGTTATTTAGACGTGTGTCTGTTCACGGGGTTATTTAGATGGGAGTTTGTTCACGGGGTTATTTAGATGGGAGTGTGTTCCCGGGGTTATTTAGATGGGAGTCAGTTCCCGGGGTTATTTAGATGGGAGTCTGTTCACGGGGGTTTATTTAGATGGGAGTCTGTTCACGGGTTTATTTAGATGGGAGTTTGTTCACGGGTTTATTTAGATGGGAGTTTGTTCCCGGGGTTATTTAGATGTGAGTCTGTTCACTGGGTTATTTAGATAGGAGTCGATTCCCGGTGTTACTTTGATGGGAGTCTGTTCACGGTGGTTTATTTAGATGGGAGTTTGTTCACGGGGGGTTATTTAGATGGGAGTCTCTTCACGGGGGGTTATTTCGTTGGGAATCTGTTCACGGGATTATTTAGATGGGAGTCTGTTCACGGGGGGTTATTTAGATGGGGGTCTGTTCCCGGGTGTTATTTAGATGGGATTCTGTTCACGGTGGGTTATTTAGATGGGAGTCAGTTCACGGGGTTGTTTATATCGGAGTCTGTTCACGGGGGGATATTTAGATGGGAGTCTGTTCACGGGGTTATTTAGATGGGAGTCTGTTCCCGGGGGGTTATTTAGATGGTGGTCCGTTCCCGGGGGATTATTTAGATGAGATTCTGTTCACAGGGTTATTTGGATGGGAGTCTGTTCACGGGGTATTATTTAGATGGGAGTATGTTCACGGGGGGTTATTTAGATGGGAGTCTGTTCACGGGGGGTTATTTAGATGGGAGTCTGTTCACGGGGGGTTATTTAGATTGGAGTCTGTTCACGGGGGGTTATTTAGATGGAAGTCTGTTCCCGGGGGGTTATTTTGATGGGTGTCTGTTCACGGGTGGTTATTTAGATGGGAGTCTGTTCCCGGGGGGTTATTTCGATGGGCGTCTGTTCACGGGGGGTTATTTAGATGGGAGTCTGTTCACGGGGGGTTATTTAGACGGGTGTCTTTTCACGGGGGGTTTCTTAGATGGGAGTCTGTTCACGGGGGGTTACTTAGATGGGAGTCTGTTCACGGGGGATTATTTAGATGGGAGTATGTTCACGGGGTTATTTAGTTGGGAGTCTGTTTACGGCGGGTTATTTAGATGGGAGTCTGTTCACGGGGTTATTTAGATGGGAGTCTGTTCCCGGGGGATTATTTATATGGGAGTCTGTTTCCGGGGGATTATTTAGATGGGAGTCTGTTCACGGGGTTATTTAGATGGGAGTCTGTTCCCGGGGGGTAATTTAGATGGGAGCCTTTTCCCGTGGGATTATTTAGATGGGAGTCTGTTCAGGGGTTATTTCGATGGGAGTCTGTTCACGGGGTTATTTAGATGGGAGTCTGTTCAGGGGGGGTTATTGAGATGGGTGTCTGTTCACGGGGTTATTTAGATGGGAGTATGTTCACGGGGTTATTTAGATGGGAGTCTGTTTACGGGGGGTTATTTAGATGGGAGTCTGTTCACGGGGGGTTATTTAGACGTGTGTCTGTTCACGGGGTTATTTAGACGGGAGTCTGTTCACGGGTTTATTTAGATGGGAGTTTGTTCACGGGTTTATTTAGATGGGAGTTTGTTCCCGGGGTTATTTAGATGTGAGTCTGTTCACTGGGTTATTTATATAGGAGCCTATTCCCGGTGTTATTTTGATGGGAGTCTGTTCACGGGGGTTTATTTAGATGGGAGTTTGTTCACGGGGGGTTATTTAGATGGGAGTCTCTTCACGGGGGGTTATTTCGTTGGGAATCTGTTCACGGGATTATTTAGATGGGAGTCTGTTCCCGGGGGGTTATTTAGATGGGGGTCTGTTCCCGGGTGTTATATAGATGGGAGTCTGTTCACGGTGGGTTATTTAGATGGGAGTCTGTTCACGGGGTTGTTTAGATGGGAAGCTGTTCACGGGGGGATATTTCGATGGGAGTCTGTTCACGGGGTTATTTAGATGGGAGTCTGTTCCCGGGGGGTTATTTAGATGGGGGTCTGTTACCGGGGGATTATTTAGATGGGATTCTGTTCACAGGGTTATTTGGATGGGAGTCTGTTCCCGGGGGGTTATTTAGATGGGAGTCTGTTCACGGGGTATTATTTAGATGGGAGTATGTTCACGGGGTTATTTAGATGGGAGTCTGTTTACGGCGGGTTATTTAGATGGGAGTCTGTTCACGGGGTTATTTAGATGGGAGTCTGTTCACGGGGGGTTATTTAGATGGGAGTCTGTTCACGGGGGGTTATTTAGACAGGTGTCTGTTCCCGGGGGGTTATTTAGATGGGAGTCTGTTCACGGGGTATTATTTAGATGGGAGTATGTTCACGGGGTTATTTAGATGGGAGTCTGTTTACGGCGGGTTATTTAGATGGGAGTCTGTTCACGGGGTTATTTCGATGTGTGTCTGTTCACGGGGTTAGTTATATGGGAGTCTGTTCACGGGGGGTTATTTAGACAGGTGTCTGTTCACGGGGTTGTTTAGATGGGAGTTTGTTCACGGGGTTATTCAGATGGGAGTGTGTTCCGCGGGGTTATTGAGATGGGAGTCTGTTCACGGGATTGTTTAGATGGGAGTCTGTTCCCGGGGGTTTATTTAGATGGGAGTCTGTTCCCGCGGTGTTATTTCGATGGGAATCTGTTCCCGGGGGGTTATTTAGATGGGAGTATGTTCACGGGGTTATTTAGATGGGAGTCTGTTCACGGGGGGTTATTTAGACGTGTGTCTGTTCACGGGGTTATTTAGATGGGAGAATGTTCCCGGGAGGTTATTTAGATGGGAGTCTGTTCACGGGGGTTTATTTAGATGGGAGTCTGTTCACGGGTTTATTTAGATGGGAGTTTGTTCCCGGGGTTATTTAGATGTGAGTGTGTTCACTGGGTTATTTAGATAGGAGTCTATTCCCGGGGTTATTTTGATGGGAGTCTGTTCACGGGGGGTTATTTAGATGGGAGTTTGTTCACGGGGGGTTATTTAGATGGGAGTCTGTTCCCGCGGTGTTATTTCGATGGGAATCTGTTCCCGGGTGGTTATTTAGATGGGAGTATGTTCACTGGGTTATTTAGATGTGAGTGTGTTCACTGGGTTATTTAGATAGGAGTCTATTCCCGGGGTTATTTTGATGGGAGTCTGTTCACGGGGGGTTATTTAGATGGGAGTTTGTTCACGGGAGGTTATTTAGATGGGAATCTGTTCACGGGATTATTTAGATGGGAGTCTGTTCCCGGGGGTTATTTAGATGGGAGTCTGTTCACGGTGGGTTATTTAGATGGGGGTCTGTTCACGGGGTTATTTAGATGGGAGTCTGTTCACGGGGGGATATTTAGATGGGAGTCTGTTCAAGGGGTTATTTAGATGGGAGTCTGTTCCCGGATGGTTATTTCGATGGGAGTCTGTTCACGGGGTTATTTGGATGGGAGTCTGTTCCCGGGGGGTTATTTAGATGGGAGTCTGTTCACGGGGTATTATTTAGATGGGAGTATGTTCACGGGGTTATTTAGATGGGAGTCTGTTTACAGCGGGTTATTTAGATGGGAGTCTGTTCACGGGGTTATATTGAAAAGGAGTCTGTTCCCGGGGGATAATTTATATGGGAGTCTGTTCCCGGGGGATTATTTAGATGGGAGTCTGTTCACGGGGTTATTTAGATGGGAGTCTGTTCCCGGGGGGTAATTTAGATGGGACTCTTTTCCCGTGGGATTATTTAGATGGGAGTCTGTTCAGGGGTTATTTAGATGGGAGTCTGTTCAGTGGGGGGTTATTTAGATGGGTGTCTGTTCACGGGGTTATTTAGATGGGAGTCTGTTCACGGGGGGTTATTTAGATCGGTGTCTGTTCACGGGGTTATTTAGATGGGAGTCTGTTTACGGCGGGTTATTTAGATGGGAGTCTGTTCACGGGGGTTATTTAGACGTGTGTCTGTTCACGGGGCTATTTAGATGGGAGTTTGTTCGCGGGGTTATTTAGATGGGAATGTGATCCCGGGGTTATTTAGATGGGAGTCTGTTCCCGGGGTTATTTAGATGGGAGAATGTTCCCGGGGGGTTATTTAGATGGGAGTCTGTTCACGGGGGTTTATTTAGATGGGAGTCTGTCCACGTGTTTATTTAGATGGGAGTTTGTTCCCCGGGTTATTTAGATGTGAGTCTGTTCACTGGGTTATTTAGATAGGAGTCTATTCCCGGGGTTATTTTGATGGGAGTCTGTTCACGGGGGGTTACTTAGATGGGAGTTTGTTCACGGGGGGTTATTTAGATGGGAGTCTGTTCCCGCGGTGTTATTTCGATGGGAATCTGTTCCCGGGGGGTTATTTAGATGGGAGTATGTTCACTGGGTTATTTAGATGTGAGTCTGTTCACTGGATTATTTAGATAGGAGTCTATTCCCGGGGTTATTTTGATGGGAGTCTGTTCACGGGGGGTTATTTAGATGGGAGTTTGTTCACGGGGGGTTATTTAGATGGGAGTCTCTTCACGGGGGATTATTTAGATGGGGGTCTTTTCGCGGGGTTTATTTCGATGGGAGTCTGTTCACGGCGGGTTATTTAGATGGGAGTCTGTTCACGGGGTTATTTAGATGGGAGTCTGTTCACGGGGGGATATTTAGATGGGAGTCTGTTCACGGGGTTATTTAGATGGGAGTCTGTTCCCGGGGGCTTATTTAGATGGGTGTCTGTTCCCGGGGGATTATTTAGATGGGATTCTGTTCACTGGGTTATTTAGATTGGAGTCTGTTCCCGGGGGGTTATTTAGATGGGAGTCTGTTCACGGGGGATGATTTAGATGGGAGTATGTTCACGGGGTTATTTAGATGGGAGTCTGTTTACGGCGGGTTATTTAGATGGGAGTCTGTTCACGGGGTTATTTAGATGGGAGTCTGTTCCCGGGGGATAATTTATATGGGAGACTTTTCCCGGGGGATTATTTAGATGGTAGTCTGTTCACGGGGTTATTTAGATGGGAGTCTGTTCCCGGGGGGTAATTTAGATGGGACTCTTTTCCCGTGGGATTATTTAGATGGGAGTCTGTTTAGGGGTTATTTCGATGGGAGTCTGTTCACGGGGTTATTTAGATGGGAGTCTGTTCAGGGGGTGTTATTTAGATGGGTGTCTGTTCACGGGGTTATTTAGATGGGAGTCTGTTCACGGGGGGTTATTTAGATCGGTGTCTGTTCACGGGGTTATTTAGATGGGAGTCTGTTTACGGCGGGTTATTTAGATGGGAGTCTGTTCACGGGGTTATTTAGATGGGAGTCTGTTCACGGGGGGTTATTTAGTCGTGTGTCTGTTCACGGGTTATTTAGATGGGAGTTTGTTCGCGGGGTTATTTAGATGGGAATGTGTTCCCGGGGTTATTTAGATGGGAGTCTGTTCCCGGGGTTATTTAGATGGGATAATGTTCCCGGGGGGTTATTTAGATGGGAGTCTGTTCACGGGGGTTTATTTAGATGGGAGTCTGTTCACGTGTTTATTTAGATGGGAGTTTGTTCCACGGGTTATTTAGATGTGAGTCAGTTCACTGGGTTATTTAGATAGGAGTCTATTCCCGGGGTTATTTAGATGGGAGTCTGTTCCCGCGGTGTTATTTCGATGGGAATCTGTTCCCGGGGGGTTATTTAGATGGGAGTATGTTCACTGGGTTATTTAGATGTGAGTCTGTTCACTGGGTTATTTAGATAGGAGTCTATTCCCGGGGTTATTTTGATGGGAGTCTGTTCACGGGGGGTTATTTAGATGGGAGTTTGTTCACGGGGGGTTATTTAGATGGGAGTCTCTTCACGGGGGATTATTTAGATGGGAGTCTGTTCACGGGGTTATTTAGATGGGAGTCTGTTCCCGGGGGGTAATTTAGATGGGACTCTTCTCCCGTGGGATTATTTAGATGGGAGTCTGTTCAGGGGTTATTTCGATGGGAGTCTGTTCACGGGGTTATTTAGATGGGAGTCAGTTCAGGGGGGGTTATTTAGATGGGTGTCTGTTCACGGGGTTATTTAGATGGGAGTCTGTTCATGGGGGGTTATTTAGATCGGTGTCTGTTCATGGGGGGTTATTTAGATGGGAGTCTGTTCACGGGGGGGTTATTTAGATGGGAGTCTGTTCACGGGGGGTTATTTAGATTGGAGTCTGTTAACGGGGGGTTATTTAGATGGAAGTCTGTTCCCGGGGGGTTATTTTGATGGGTGTCTGTTCACGGGGGTTTATTTAGATGGGCGTCTGTTCCCGGGGGGTTATTTCAATGGGAGTCTATTCACGGGGGGTTATTTATATGGGAGTCTGTTCACGGGGGGTTATTTAGATGGGTGTCTGTTCACGGGGTTACTTAGATGGGAGTTTGTTCACGGGGTTATTTAGATGGGAGTGTGTTCCCGGGGTTATTTAGATGGGAGTCTGTTCCCGGGGTTATTTAGATGGGAGACTGTTCCCGGGGGGTTATTTAGATGGGAGTCCTTTCCCGGGGGGTTATTTTGATGGGTGTCTGTTCACGGGGGGTTATTTAGATGGGAGTCTGTTCCCGGGGGGTTTTTTCGATGGGAGTCTGTTCACGGGGGGTTATTTATATGGGAGTCTGTTCACGGGGGGTTATTTTGATGGGTGTCTGTTCACGGGGTTACTTAGATGGGAGTTTGTTCACGGGTTTATTTAGATGGGAGTGTGTTCCCGGGGTTATTTAGATGGGAGTCTGTTCCCGGGGTTATTTAGATGGGAGTCTGTTCCCGGGGGGTTATTTAGATGGGAGTCTGTTCACGGGGGTTTATTTAGATGGGAGTCTGTTCACGGGTTTATTTCGATGGGAGTTTGTTCCCGGGGTTATTTAGATGTGAAGTCTGTTCACAAGGTTATTTAGATAGGAGTCTGTTCCCGGGGTTATTTAGATGGGAGTCTGTTCACGGGGGGTTATTTAGATGGGAGTTTGTTCACGGGGGGTTATTTAGATGGGAGTCTCTTCACGGGGGGTTATTTCGTTGGGAGTCTGTTCACGGGATTATTTAGGTGGTAGTCTGTTCCCGGGGGGGGGGGGGGCGGTTATTCAGATTGGGGTCTGTTCCCGGGGGTTATTTGGATGGGAGTCTGTTAACGGTGGGTTATTTGGATGGAAGTCTGTTCACGGTGTTATTTAGATGGGAGTCTGTTTACGGGGGGATATTTCGATGGGAGTCTGTTCACGGGGTTATTTAGATGGGAGTCTGTTCCCGGGGGGTTATTTAGATGGGAGTCTGCTCCCGGGGGATTATTTCGGTGGGATTCTGTTCACGGGGTTATTTAGATGGGAGTCTGTTCCCGGGGGGTTATTTAGATGGCAGTCTGTTCACGGGGGATTATTTAGATGGGAGTATGTTCACGGGGTTATTTCGATGGGAGTCTGTTCCCGGGGGATTATTTATATGGGAGTCTGTTCCCGGGGGATTATTTAGATGAGTGTCTGTTCACGGGGTTATTTAGATGGGAGTCTGTTCCCGGGGGGTAATTTAGATGGGAGTCTTTTCCCGTGGGATTACTTAGATGGGAGTCTGTTCAGGGGGGGTTATTTAGATAGCTGTCTGTTCACGGGGTTATTTAGATGGGAGTCTGTTCACGGGGTTATTTAGATGGGAGTCTGTTCCCGGGTGATTATTTAGACTGGTGCCTTTTCACGGGGGGCTTCTTAGATGGGAGTCTCTTCACGGGGGGTTATTTCGTTGGGAGTCTGTTCACGGGATTATTTAGATGGTTGTCTGTTCCCGGGTGGGGGGGCTATTTAGATGGGAGTCTGTTCACGGTGGGTTATTTGGATGGAAGTCTGTTCACGGGGTTATTTAGATGGGAGTCTGTTCAGGGGGTGATATTTAGATAGGAGTCTGTTCCCGGGGTTATTTGGATGGGAGTCTGTTCACGGGGGGTTATTTAGATGGGAGTTTGTTCACGGGGGGTTATTTAGATGGGAGTCTCTTCACGGGGGGTTATTTCGTTGGGAGTCTGTTCACGGGATTATTTAGATGGTAGTCTGTTCCCGGGGGGGGCGGTTATTTAGATTGGGGTCTGTTCCCGGGGGTTATTTGGATGGGAGTCTGTTAACGGTGGGTTATTTGGATGGAAGTCTGTTCACGGTGTTATTTAGATGGGAGTCAGTTCACGGGGGGATATTTCGATGGGAGTCTGTTCACGGGGTTATTTAGATGGGAGTCTGTTCCCGGGGGGTTATTTAGATGGGAGTCTGCTCCCGGGGGATTATTTAGGTGGGATTCTGTTCACGGGGTTATTTAGATGGGAGTCTGTTCCCGGGGGATTATTTAGATGGGAGTCTGTTCACGGGGGATTATTTAGATGGGAGTATGTTCACGGGGTTATTTAGATGGGAGTCTGTTTACGGCGGGTTATTTAGATGGGAGTCTTTTCACGGGGTTATTTAGATGGGAGTCTGTTCCCGGGGGATTATTTATATGGGAGTCTGTTCCCGGGGGATTATTTAGATGAGAGTCTGTTCACGGGGTTATTTAGATGGGAGTCTGTTCCCGGGGGGTAATTTAGATGGGAGTCTTTTCCCGTGGGATTATTGAGATGGGAGTCTGTTCAGGGGGGGTTATTTAGATAGGTGTCTGTTCACGGGGTTATTTCGATGGGAGTCTGTTCACGGGGGGTTATTTAGATGGGTTTCTGTTCACGGCGGTTATTTAGATGGGAGTCTGTTCACGGGGGGTTATTTAGATGGGAGTCTGTTCACGGGGGGTTATTTAGATGGGAGTCTGTTCACGGGGGGTTATTTAGATTGGAGTCTGTTCACGGGGGGTTATTTAGATGGAAGTCTGTTCCCGGGGGCTTATTTTGATGGGTGTCTGTTCACGGGGGGTTATTTAGATGGGAGTCTGTTCCCGGGGGGTTATTTAGATGGGCGTCTGTTCACGCGGGGTTATTTAGATGGGAGTCTGTTCACGGGGGGTTATTTAGACGGGTGTCTTTTCACGGGGGGCTTCTTAGATGGGAGTCTCTTCACGGGGGGTTATTTCGTTGGGAGTCTGTTCACGGGATTATTTAGATGGGTGTCTGTTCCCGGGGGGGGGGGGGCTATTTAGATGGGGGTCTGTTCCCGGGAGTTATTTAGATGGGAGTCTGTTCACGGTGGGTTATTTGGATGGAAGTCTGTTCACGGGGTTATTTAGATGGGAGTCTGTTCACGGGGGGATATTTAGATGGGAGTCTGTTCACGGGGTTGTTTTGATGGGAGTCTGTTCCCGGGGGGTTATTTAGATGGGAGTCTGTTCCCGGGGGATTATTTAGATGGGATGCTGTTCACGGGGTTATTTAGATGGGAGTCTGTTCCCGGGGGTTTATTTAGATGGGAGTCTGTTCACGGGGGATTACTTAGATGGGACTATGTTCACGGGGTTATTTAGATGGGAGTCTGTTTCCGGCGGGTTATTTAGATGGGAGTCTGTTCACGGGGTTATTTAGATGGGAGTCTGTTCCCGGGGGATTATTTAAATGGGAGTCTGTTCCCGGGTGATTATTTAGATGGGAGTCTGTTCACGGGGTTATTTAGATGGGAGTCTGTTCCCGGGTGATTATTTAGACGGGTGCCTTTTCACGGGGGGCTTCTTAGATGGGAGTCTCTTCACGGGGGGTTATTTCGTTGGGAGTCTGTTCACGGGATTATTTAGATGGGTGTCTGTTCCCGGGGGTGGGGGGGCTATTTAGATGGGGGTCTGTTCCCGGGAGTTATTTAGATGGGAGTCTGTTCACGGTGGGTTATTTGGATGGAAGTCTGTTCACGGGGTTATTTAGATGGGAGTCTGTTCAGGGGGTGATATTTAGATGGGTGTCTGTTCACGGGGTTATTTCGATGGGAGTCTGTTCACGGGGGGTTATTTAGATGGATTTCTGTTCACGGGGGGTTATTTAGATGGGAGTCTGTTCACGGGGGGTTATTTAGATGGGAGTCTGTTCACGGGGGGTTATTTAGATTGGAGTCTGTTCACGGGGGGTTATTTAGATGGAAGTCTGTTCCCGGGGGGTTATTTTGATGGGTGTCTGTTAACGGGGGGTTATTTAGATGGGAGTCTGTTCCCGGGGGGTTATTTCGATGGGCGTCTGTTCACGCGGGGTTATTTAGATGGGAGTCTGTTCACGGGGGGTTATTTAGACGGGTGTCTTTTCACGGGGGGCTTCTTAGATGAGAGTCTCTTCACGGGGGGTTATTTCGTTGGGAGTCTGTTCACGGGATTATTTAGATGGGTGTCTGTTCCCGGGGGGGGCGGCTATTTAGATGGGGGTCTGTTCCCGGGAGTTATTTAGATGGGAGTCTGTTCACGGTGGGTTATTTGGATGGAAGTCTGTTCACGGGGTTATTTAGATGGGAGTCTGTTCAGGGGGTGATATTTAGATGGGTGTCTGTTCACGGGTTTATTTAGATGGGAGTCTGTTCACGGGGGGTTATTTAGATGGGAGTCTCTTCAAGGGGGGTATTTCGTTGGGAGTCTGTTCACGGGATTATTTAGATGGGAGTCTGTTCACGGTGGGTTATTTGGATGGAAGTCTGTTCACGGGGTTATTTAGATGGGAGTCTGTTCACGGGGGGATATTTAGATGGGAGTCTGTTCACGGGGTTATTTAGATGGGAGTCTGTTCCCGGGGGGTTATTTAGATGGGAGTCTGTGCCCTGGGGATTATTTAGATGGGATTCTGTTCACGGGGTTATTTAGATGGAAGTCTGTTCCCGGGGGTTTATTTAGATGGGAGTCTGTTCACGGGGGATTATTTAGATGGGACTATGTTCACGGGGTTATTTAGATGGGAGTCTGTTTACGGCGGGCTAATTAGATGGGAGTCTGTTCACGGGGTTATTTAGATGGGAGTCTGTTCCCGGGGGATTATTTAAATGGGAGTCTGTTCCCGGGGGATTATTTAGATGGAAGTCTGTTCACGGGGTTATTTAGATGGGAGTCTGTTCCCGGGGGGTAATTTAGATGGGTGCCTTTTCCCGTGGGATTATTTAGAGGGGAGTCTGTTCAGGGGTTATTTAGATGGGAGTCTGTTCCCGGGGGGTTATTTCGATGGGTGTCTGTTCACGGGGTTATTTAGATGGGAGTCTGTTCACGGGGGGTTATTTCGATGGGTTTCTGTTCACGGGGGGTTATTTAGATGGGAGTCTGTTCACGGGGGGTTATTTAGATGGGAGTCTGTTCACGGGGGTTTATTTAGATTGGAGTCTGTTCACGGGGGGTTATTTAGATGGAAGTCTGTTCCCGCGGGGTTATTTCGATGTGTGTCTGTTCCCGGGGGGTTATTTCGGTGGGAGTCTGTTCACCGGGGGTTATTTAGATGGGAGTCTGTTCACGGGGTTATTTATATGGGAGTGTGTTCACGGGGGGTTATTTAGATGGGTGTCTGTTCACGGGGGTTTATTTATATGGGAGTCAGTTCACGGGTTTATTTAGATGGGAGTTTGTTCCCGGGGTTATTTAGATGTGAGTCTGTTCACTGGGTTATTTAGATAGGAGTCTGTTCCCGGGGTTATTTGGATGGGAGTCTGTTCAAGGGGTGTTATTTAGATGGTGGTTTGTTCACGGGGGGTTATTTAGATGGGAGTCTCTTCACGGGGGGTTATTTCGTTGGGAGTCTGTTCACGGGATTATTTAGATGGGAGTCTGTTCCCGGGGGGGGGGGTTATTTAGATGGGGGTCTGTTCCCGTGAGTTACTTAGATGGGAGTCTGTTCACGGGGGGATATTTAGATGGGAGTCTGTTCACGGCGTTATTTAGATGGGAGTCTGTTCCCGGGGGGTTATTTAGATGGGAGTCTGTTCCCGGGGTATTATTTAGATGGGATTCTGTTCACGGGGTTATTTAGATGGGAGTCTGTTCCCGGGGGGTTATTTAGATGGGAGTCTGTTCACAGGGGATTATTTAGATGGGAGTATGTTCACGGGGTTATTTAGATGGGAGACTGTTTGCGGCGGGTTATTTAGATAGGAGTCTGTTCACGGGGTTATTTAGATGGGAGACTGTTCCCGGGGGATTATTTATATGGGAGTCTGCTGTTCCCGGGGGATTATTTAGATGGGAGTCTGTTCACGGGGTTATTTAGATGGGAGTCTGTTCCCGGGGGGTAATTTAGATGGGAGTCTTTTCCCGTGGGATTATATAGATGGGAGTCTGTTCAGGGGTTATTTCGATGGGAGTCTGTTCACGGGGTTATTTAGATGGGAGTCTGTTCAGGGGGGGATATTTTGATGGGTGTCTGTTCACGGGGTTATTTAGATGGGAGTCTGTTCACGGTGGGTTATTTAGATGGGTTTCTGTTCACGGGGGTTATTTAGATGGGAGTCTGTTCAGGGGGGGTTATTTAGATGGGAGTCTGTTCACGAGGGGTTATTTAGATGGGAGTCTGTTCACGGGGGGTTATTTAGATTGGAGTCTGTTCACGGGGGGTAATTTAGATGGAAGTATGTTCCCGCGGGGTGATTTTGATGGGTGTCTGTTCACGGGGGGTTATTTAGATGGGAGTCTGTTACTGGGGGGTTATTTCGATGGGAGTCTGTTCACCGGGGGTTATTTAGATGGGAGTCTGCTCACGGGGGGTTATTTAGACGGGTGTCTTTTCACGGGGGGTTTCTTAGATGGGTGTCTGTTCACAGGGTGTTATTTAGATGGGAGTCTGTTCACGGGGTTATTTATATGGGAGTCTGTTCTCGGGGGGTTATTTAGACAGGTGTCTGTTCACGGGGTTATTTAGATGGGAGTTCGTTCACGGGGTTATTCAGATGGGAGTGTGTTCCCGGGGGGTTATTGAGATGGGAGTCTGTTCACGGGGTTATTTAGATATGAGTCTTTTGACGGTGTTATTTAGATAGGAGTCTGTTCCCGGGGTTATTTTGATGGGAGTCTGTTCACGGGGTGTTATTTAGATGGGAGTTTGTTCACGGGGAGTTATTTAGATGGGAGTCTCTTCACCGGGGGTTATTTCGTTGGGAGTCTGTTCACGGGATTATTCAGATGGGAGTCTGTTCCCGGGGGATATTTAGGTGGGGGTCTGTTCCCGGGGGTTATTTAGATGGGAGTCTGTTCACGGTGGCTTGTTTAGATGGGAGTCTGTTCACGGGGTTATTTAGATGGGAGTCTGTTCACGGGAGGATATTTAGATGGGACTCTGTTCACGGGGTTATTTAGATGGGAGTCTGTTCACGGGGGGTTATTTAGAGGGGTGTCTTTTCACGGGGGGCTTCTTAGATGAGAGTCTCTTCACGGGGGGTTATTTCGTTGGGAGTCTGTTCACGGGATTATTTAGATGGGTGTCTGTTCCCGGGGGGGGGGGCTATTTAGATGGGGGTCTGTTCCCGGGAGTTATTTAGATGGGAGTCTGTTCACGGTGGGTTATTTGGATGGAAGTCTGTTCACGGGGTTATTTAGATGGGAGTCTGTTCAGGGGGTGATATTTAGATGGGTGTCTGTTCACGGGGTTATTTAGATGGGAGTCTGTTCACGGGGGGTTATTTAGATGGGAGTCTCTTCACGGGGGGTTATTTCGTTGGGAGTCTGTTCACGGGATTATTTAGATGGGTGTCTGTTCCCGGGGGGGGGGCTATTTAGATGGGGGTCTGTTCCCGGGAGTTATTTAGATGGGAGTCTGTTCACGGTGGGTTATTTGGATGTAAGTCTGTTCACGGGGTTATTTAGATGGGAGTCTGTTCACGGGGGGATATTTAGATGGGAGTCTGTTCACGGGGTTATTCAGATGGGAGTGTGTTCCCGGGGGGTTATTGAGATGGGAGTCTGTTCACGGGGTTATTTAGATATGAGTCTTTTGACGGTGTTATTTAGATAGGAGTCTGTTCCCGGGGTTATTTTGATGGGAGTCTGTTCACGGGGTGTTATTTAGATGGGAGTTTGTTCTCGGGGGGTTATTTAGATGGGAGTCTCTTCACCGGGGGTTATTTCGTTGGGAGTCTGTTCACGGGATTATTCAGATGGGAGTCTGTTCCCGGGGGATATTTAGGTGGGGGTCTGTTCACGGTGGCTTGTTTAGATGGTAGTCTGTTCACGGGGTGATTTAGATGGGAGTCTGTTCACGGCAAGATATTTAGATGGGACTCTGTTCACGGGGTTATTTAGATGGGAGTCTGTTCACGGGGGGTTATTTAGACGGGTGTCTTTTCACGGGGGGCTTCTTAGATGAGAGTCTCTTCACGGGGGGTTATTTCGTTGGGAGTCTGTTCACGGGATTATTTAGATGGGTGTCTGTTCCCGGGGGGGGGGGGCTATTTAGATGGGGGTCTGTTCCCGGGAGTTATTTAGATGGGAGTCTGTTCACGGTGGGTTATTTGGATGGAAGTCTGTTCACGGGGTTATTTAGATGGGAGTCTGTTCAGGGGGTGATATTTAGATGGGTGTCTGTTCACGGGGTTATTTCGATGGGAGTCTGTTCAGGGGGGTTATTTAGATGGGAGTCTCTTCACGGGGGGTTATTTCGTTGGGAGTCTGTTCACGGGATTATTTAGATGGGAGTCTGTTCACGGTGGGTTATTTGGATGGAAGTCTGTTCACGGGGTTATTTAGATGGGAGTCTGTTCACGGGGGGATATTTAGATGGGAGTCTGTTCACGGGGTTATTTAGATGGGAGTCTGTTCCCGGGGGGTTATTTAGTTGGGAGTCTGTGCCCGGGGGATTATTTTGATGGGATTCTGTTCACGGGGTTATTTAGATGGAAGTCTGTTCCCGGGGGTTTATTTAGATGGGAGTCTGTTCACGGGGGATTATGTAGATGGGACTATGTTCACGGGGTTATTTAGATGGGAGTCTGTTTACGGCGGGCTAATTAGATGGGAGTCTGTTCACGGGGTTATTTAGATGGGAGTCTGTTCCCGGGGGATTATTTAAATGGGAGTCTGTTCCCGGGGATTATTTAGATGGAAGTCTGTTCACGGGGTTATTTAGATGGGAGTCTGTTCCCGGGGGGTAATTTAGATGGGTGTCTTTTCCCGTGGGATTATTTGGAGGGGAGTCTGTTCAGGGGTTATTTCGATGGGAGTCTGTTCACGGGGTTATTTAGATGGGAGTCTGTTCAGGGGGTGATATTTAGATGGGTGTCTGTTCACGGGGTTATTTAGATGGGAGTCTGTTCACGGGGGGTTATTTAGATGGGTTTCTGTTCACGGGGGGTTATTTAGATGGGAGTCTGTTCACGGGGGGTTATTTAGATGGGAGTCTGTTCACGGGGGTTTATTTAGATTGGAGTCTGTTCACGGGGGGTTATTTAGATGGAAATCTGTTCCCGCGGGGTTATTTCGTTGGGTGTCTGTTCACGGGGGGTTATTAAGATGGGAGTCTGTTCCCGGGGGGTTATTTCGGTGGGAGTCTGTTCACCGGGGGTTATTTAGATGGGAGTCTGTTCACGGGGTTATTTATATGGGAGTCTGTTCACGGGGGGTTATTTAGATGGGTGTCTGTTCACGGGGTTACTTAGATGGGAGTTTGTTCACGGGGTTATTTAGATGGCAGTGTGTTCCCGGGGTTATTTAGATGGGAGTCTGTTCCCGGGGTTATTTAGATGGGAGTCTGTTCCCGCGGGTTATTTAGATGGGAGTCTGTTCACGGGGGTTTATTTAGATGGGAGTCAGTTCACGGGTTTATTTAGATGGGAGTTTGTTCCCGGGGTTATTTAGATTTGAGTCTGTTCACTGGGTTATTTAGATAGGAGTCTGTTCCCTGGGTTATTTGGATGGGTGTCTGTTCACGGGGTGTTATTTAGATGGTGGTTTGTTCACGGGGGGTTATTTAGATGGGAGTCTCTTCACAGGGGGTTATTTCGTTGGGAGTCTGTTCACGGGATTATTTAGATGGGAGTCTGTTCCCGGTGGGGGGGGGGGGTTATTTAGATGGGGGTCTGTTCCCGTGAGTTATTTAGATGGGAGTCTGTTCACGGTGGGTTATTTGGATGGAAGTCAGTTCACGGGGTTACTTCGATGGGAGTCTGTTCATGGGGGGATATTTAGATGGGAGTCTGTTCACGGCGTTATTTAGATGGGAGTCTGTTCCCGGGGGGTTATTTAGATGGGAGTCTGTTCCCGGGGTATGATTTAGATGGGATTCTGTTCACGGGGTTATTTAGATGGGAGTCTGTTCCCGGGGGGTTATTTAGATGGGAGTCTGTTCACAGGGGATTATTTAGATGGGAGTATGTTCACGGGGTTATTTAGTTGGGAGACTGTTTACGGCGGGTTATTTAGATAGGAGTCTGTTCACGGGGTTATTTAGATGGGAGTCTGTTCCCGGGGGATTATTTATATGGGATTCTGCTGTTCCCGGGGGATTATTTAGATGGGAGTCTGTTCACGGGGTTATTTAGATGGGAGTCTGTTCCCGGGGGATTATTTATATGGGATTCTGCTGTTCCCGGGGGATTATTTAGATGGGAGTCTGTTCACGGGGTTATTTAGATGGGAGTCTGTTCCCGGGGGGTAATTTAGATGGGAGTCTTTGCCCGTGGGATTATATAGATGGGAGTCTGTTCAGGGGTTATTTCGATGGGAGTCTGTTCACGGGGTTATTTAGATGGGCGTCTGTTCAGGGGGGGATATTTTGATGGGTGTCTGTTCACGGGGTTATTTAGATGGGAGTCTGTTCACGGTGGATTATTTAGATGGGTTTCTGTTCACGGGGGGTTATTTAGATGGGAGTCTGTTCAGGGGGGGTTATGTAGATGGGAGTCTGTTCACGGGGGGTTATTTAGATTGGAGTCTGTTCACGGGGGGTAATTTAGATGGAAGTATGTTCCCGCGGGGTTATTTTGATGGGTGTCTGTTCACGGGGGTTATTTAGATGGGAGTCTGTTCCTGGGGGGTTATTTCGATGGGAGTCTGTTCACCGGGGGTTATTTAGATGGGAGTCTGCTCACGGGGGGTTATTTAGACGTGTGTCTTTTCACGGGGGGTTCCTTAGATGGGTGTCTGTTCACAGGGTGTTATTTAGATGGGAGTCTGTTCACGGGGTTATTTATATGAGAGTCTGTTCTCGGGGGGTTATTTAGACAGGTGTCTGTTCACGAGGTTATTTAGATGGGAGTTCGTTCACGGGGTTATTCAGATGGGAGTGTGTTCCCGGGGGGTTATTGAGATGGGAGTCTGTTCACGGGGTTATTTAGATGGGAGTCTTTTGACGGTGTTATTTAGATAGGAGTCTGTTCCCGGGGTTATTTTGATGGGAGTCTGTTCACGGGGTGTTATTTAGATGGGAGTTTGTTCACGGGGGGTTATTTAGATGGGAGTCTCTTCACCGGGGGTTATTTCGTTGGGAGTCTGTTCACGGGATTATTCAGATGGGAGTCTGTTCCCGGGGGATATTTAGGTGGGGGTCTGTTCCCGGGGGTTATTTAGATGGGAGTCTGTTCACGGTGGCTTGTTTAGATGGGAGTCTGTTCACGGGGTTATTTGGATGGGAGTCTGTTCACGGGAGGATATTTAGATGGGACTCTGTTCACGGGGTTATTCAGATGGGAGTCTGTTCCCGGGGGGCTATTTAGATGGGAGTCTGTTCCCGGGGAATTATTTAGATGGGATTCTGTTCACGGGGTTATTTAGATGGGAGTCTGTTCCCGGGGGGTTATTTCGATAGGAGCCTGTTCACGGGGGATTATTTAGATGGGAGTATGTTCACGGGGTTATTTAGATGGGAGTCTGTTTACGGCAGGTTATTTAGATGGGAGTCTGTTCACGGGGTTATTTAGATGGGAGTCTGTTCCCGGGGGATTATTTATATGGGAGTCTGTTCCCGGGTGATTATTTAGATGGGAGTCTGTTCACGTGGTTATTTAGGTGGCAGTCTGTTCCCGGGGGTTAATTTAGATGGGAGTCTTTTCCCGCGGGATTATTTAGATGGGAGTCTGTTCAGGGGTTATTTCGATGTGAGTCTGTTCACGTGGTTATTTAGATGGGAGTCTGTTCAGGGGGGGTTATTTAGATGGGAGTCTGTTCACGGTGGGTTATTTAGATGGGAGTCTGTTCACGAGGGGTTATTTAGATGGGAGTCTGTTCACGGGGGGTTATTTAGATGCGAGTCTGTTCACGGGGGGTTATTTAGATTGGAGTCTGTTCACGGGGGGTTATTTAGATGGAAGTCTGTTCCCGGGGGGTTATTTTGATGGGTGTCTGTTCACGGGGGGTTATTTAGATGGGAGTCTGTTCACGGGGTTATTTTGATGAGAGTCTGTACCCGGGGGGTAATTTAGATGGGAGTCGGTTCACGGGGTTATTTAGATGGGAGTCTGTTCACGGGGTGATTTAGATGCGAGTCTGTTCCCGGGGGGTTATTTAGATGAGAGTCTGTTCACGGGGTTATTTAGATGGGAATCTGTTCCTGGGGGGTTATTTAGATAGGAGTTTGTTCACGGGGGGTTATTTCGATGGGAGTCTGTTCGCGGGGTTATTTAGATGGGAGTCTGTTTACGGCGGGTTATTTAGATGGGAGTCTGTTCACGGGGTTATTTAGATGGGAGTCTGTTCGCGGGGGATTATTTAAATGGGAGTCTGTTCCCGGGGGATTATTTAGATGGAAGTCTGTTCACGGGGTTATTTAGATGGGAGTCTGTTCCCGGGGGGGTAATTTAGATGGGTGTCTTTTCCCGTGGGATTATTTAGAGGGGAGTCTGTTCAGGGGTTATTTCGATGGGACTCTGTTCACGGGGTTATTTAGATGGGAGTCTGTTCAGGGGGTGATATTTAGATGGGTGTCTGTTCACGGGGTTATTTAGATGGGAGTCTGTTCACGGGGGGTTATTTAGATGGGTTTCTGTTCACGGGAGGTTATTTTGATGGGAGTCTGTTCACGGGGGGTTATTTAGATGGGAGTCTGTTCACGGGGGGTTATTTAGATTGGAGTCTGTTCACGGGGGGTAATTTTGATGGAAGTATGCTCCCGCGGGGTTATTTTGATGGGTGTCTGTTCACGGGGGGTTATTTAGATGGGAGTCTGTTCCTGGGGGGTTATTTCGATGGGAGTCTGTTCACCGGGGTTTATTTAGATGGGAGTCTGCTC
Organism: Heterodontus francisci; assembly: GCF_036365525.1. Classification (NCBI taxonomy): domain Eukaryota; kingdom Metazoa; phylum Chordata; class Chondrichthyes; order Heterodontiformes; family Heterodontidae; genus Heterodontus; species Heterodontus francisci. The sequence goes on from NC_090391.1 coordinate 39,819,741, forward strand.
ACGGGGGGTTATTTAGACGGGTGTCTTTTCACGGGGGGTTTCTTAGATGGATGTCTGTTCACAGGGTGTTATTTAGATGGGAGTCTGTTCACGGTGTTATTTATATGGGAGTCTGTTCTCGGGGGGTTATTTAGACAGGTGTCTGTTTACGGCGGGTTATTTAGATGGGAGTTCGTTCACGGGGTTATTCAGATGGGAGTGTGTTCCCGGGGGGTTATTGAGATGGGAGTCTGTTCACGGGGTTATTTAGATAGGAGTCTTTTGACGGTGTTATTTAGATAGGAGTCTGTTCCCGGGGTTATTTTGATGGGAGTCTGTTCACGGGGTGTTATTTAGATGGGAGTTTGTTCACGGGGGGTTATTTAGATGGGAGTCTCTTCACCGGGGGTTATTTCGTTGGGAGTCTGTTCACGGGATTATTCAGATGGGTGTCTGTTCCCGGGGGATATTTAGGTGGGGGTCTGTTCCCGGGGGTTATTTAGATGGGAGTCTGTTCACGGTGGCTTATTTAGATGGGAGTCTGTTCACGGGGTTATTTAGATGGGAGTCTGTTCACGGGAGGATATTTAGATGGGAGTCTGTTCACGGGGTTATTTAGATGGGAGTCTGTTCCCGGGGGATTATTTATGTGGGAGTCTGTTCCCGGGTGATTATTTAGATGGGAGTCTTTTCCCGTTGGATTATTTAGATGGGAGTCTGTTCAGGGGTTATTTCGATGGGAGTCTGTTCACGGGGTTATTTAGATGGGAGTCTGTTCAGGAAGGGTTATTTAGGTGGGTGTCTGTTCACGGGGTTATGTAGATGGGAGTCTGTTCCCGAGGGGTTATTTAGATGGGAGTCTGTTCACGGTGGGTTATTTAGATGGGAGTCTGTTCACGAGGGGTTATTTAGATGGGAGTCTGTTCACGGGGGGTTATTTAGATGGGAGTCTGTTCACGGGGGGTTATTTAGATTGGAGTCTGTTCACTGGGGGTTATTTAGATGGAAGTCTGTTCCCGGGGTGTTATTTTGATGGATGTCTGTTCACGGGGGGTTATTTAGATGGGAGTCTGTTCACGGGGTTATTTTGATGCGAGTCTGTACCCGGGGGATAATTTAGATGGGAGTCTGTTCACGGGGTTATTTCGATGGGAGTCTGTTCACGGGGTGATTTAGATGCGAGTCTGTTCCCGGGGGGTTATTTAGATGGGAGTCTGTTCACGGGGTTATTTAGAAGGGATTCTGTTCACGGGGTTATTTAGATTGGAGTCTGTTCCCGGGGTGTTATTTAAATGGGAGTCTGTTCCCGGGGGATTATTTATATGGGAGTCTGTTCCCGGGGGATTATTTAGATGGGAGTCTGTTCACGGGGTTATTTTGATGGGAGTCTATTCCCGGGGGGTAATTTAGATGGGAGTCTTTTCCCGTGGGATTATTTAGATGGGAGTCTGTTCAGGGGTTATTTCGACGGGAGTCTGTTCACGGGGTTATTTAGATGGGAGTCTGTTCAGGGGGAGTTATTTAGATGGCTGTCTGTTCACGGGGTTATTTAGATGGGAGTCTGTTCACGGGGGTTATTTAGATGGGTGTCTGTTCACGGGGGGTTATTTAGATGGGAGTCTGTTCACGGAGGGTTATTTAGATGGGAGTCCGTTCACGGGGGGTTATTTAGATTGGAGTCTGTTCCCGGGGGGTTATTTCGATGGGCGTCTGTTCACGGGGTGTTATTCAGATGGGAGTCTGTTCACGGGGGGTTATTTAGACGGATGTCTTTTCACGGGTGTTGCTTAGATGGGAGTCTGTTCACGGGGGGTTATTTAGATGGGAGTCTGTTCGCTGGGGGTTATTTAGACGGGTGTCTGTTCACGGGGTTATTTAGATGGGAGTTTGTTCACGGGGTGATTTAGATGGGAGTGTGTTCCCGGGGTTATTTCGATGGGAGTCTGTTCCCGGGGTTATTTAGATGGGAGTCTGTTCCCGGGGGTTATTTAGATGGGAGTCTGTTCACGGGGGTTTATTTAGATGGGAGTCTGTTCACGGGTTTATTTAGATGGGAGTTTGTTCCCGGGGTTATTTAGATGAGAGTCTGTTCCCGGGGGGTTATTTAGATGGGGGTCTGTTCCCGGAGGGTTATTTAAATGCGAGTCTGTTCACGGTGGGTTATTTAGATGGGAGTCTGTTCACGGGGTTATTTAGATGGGAGTTTATTCACGGTGGGTTATTTAGATGGGAGTCTGTTCACGGTGTTATTTAGATGGGAGTCTGTACCGGGGGGTTATTTAGATGGGAGTCTGTTCCCCGGGGGGATTATTTAGATGGGATTCTGTTCACGGTGTTATTTAGATGGGAGTCTGTTCCCGGGAGGTTATTTAGATGGGAGTCTGTTCACGGGGGATTATTTAGATGGGAGTATGTTCACGGGGTTATTTAGATGGGAGTCTGTTTACGGCGGGTTATTTAGATGGGAGTCTGTTCACGGGGTTATTTAGATGGGAGTCTGTTCCCGGGGGATTATTTACATGGGAGTCTGTTCCCGGGGGGATTATTTAGATGGGAGTCTGTTCACGGGGTTATTTAGATGGGAGTCTGTTCCCGGGGGTAATTAAGATGGGAGTCTTTTCCCGTGGGATTATTTAGATGGGAGTCTGTTCACGGGGTTATTTAGATAGGAGTGTGTTCAGGGGGGGTTATTTAGATGGGTGACTGTTCACGGGGTTATTTAGATGGGAGTCTGTCAACGGGGGGTTATTTAGATGGGTGTCTGTTCACGGGGGGTTATTTAGGTGGGTGTCTGTTCACGGGATTATTTAGATGGGAGTCTGTTCCCGGGGTTGTTATTTAGATGGGGGTCTGTTCCCGGGGGTTATTTAGATGGGAGTCTGTTCACGGTGGGTTATTCAGATGGGTGTCTGTTCACGGGGTTATTTAGATGGGAGTCTGTTCACGGAAGGATATTTAGATGGGAGTCTGTTCACGGGGTTATTTATATGTGAGTCTGTTCCCGGGGGGTTATTTAGATGGGAGTCTGTTCCCGGGGGATTATTTAGATGGGATTCTGTTCTCGGGGTTATTTAGATTGGAGTCTGTTCCCGGGGGGTTCTTTAGATGGGAGTCTGTTCACGGGGGATTGTTTAGATGGGAGAATGTTCACGGGGTTATTTAGATGGGAGTCTGTTTACGGCGGGTTATTTAGATGGGAGTCTGTTCCCGGGGGATTAAATATCTGGGAGTCTGTTCCCGGGGGATTATTTAGATGGGAGTCTGTTCACCGGGTTATTTAGATGGGAGTCTATTCCCGGGGGGTAATTTAGATGGGAGTCTTTTCCCGTGGGATTATTTAGATGGGAGTCTGTTCAGGGGTTATTTCGATGGGAGTCTGTTCACGGGGTTATTTAGATGGGAGTCTGTTCACGGGGGGTTATTTAGATGGGTGTCTGTTCACGGGGTTATGTAGATGAGAGTCTGTTCACGGGGTGTTATTTAGATGGGTGTCTGTTCAAGGGGGGTTATTTAGATGGGAGTCTGATCACGGGGGGTTATATAGATTGGAGACTGATCACGGGGGGTTATTTCGATGGAAGTCTGTCCCCGGGGGTTAATTTTGATGGTTGTCTGTTCACGGGCGGCTATTTAGATGGGAGTCAGTTCCCGGGGGGTTATTTCGATGGGAATCTGTTCATGGGGGTTTATTTAGATGGGATTCTGTTCACGGGGGGTTACTTAGACGGGTGTCTTTTCACGGGGTGTTTCTTAGATGGGAGTCTGTTCACGGGGGGCTATTTAGATGGGAGTCCGTGCCCCAGGGGGATATTTAGATGGGAGTTTGTTCACGGGGGGGTTATTTCGACGGGAGTCTCTTCACGGGGGGTTATTTCGTTGGGAGTCTGTTCACGGGATTATTTAGATGGGAGTCAGTTCCCGGGGGGTTATTTAGATGGGTCTCTGTTCCCGGGGGTTATTTAGATGGGAGTCTGTTCACGGGTTTATTTAGATGGGAGTCTGTTCACGGGGGGATATTTAGATGGGAGTCTGTTCACGTGGTTATTTAGATGGGAGTCTGTTCCCGGGGGGTTATTTAGATGGGAGTCTGTTCCCGGGGGATTATTTAGAAGGGATTCTGTTCACGGGGTTATTTAGATTGGAGTCTGTTCCCGGGGTGTTATTTAAATGGGGGTCTGTTCCCGGGGGCTTATTTATATGGGAGTCTGTTCCCGGGGGATTATTTAGATGGGAGTCTGTTCACGGGGTTATTTTGATGGGAGTCTATTCCCGGGGGGTAATTTAGATGGGAGTCTTTTCCCGTGTGATTATTTAGATGGGAGTCTGTTCCGGGGTTATTTCGATGGGAGTCTGTTCACGGGGTTATTTAGATGGGAGTCTGTTCAGGGGGGTTTATTCAGATGGGTGTCTGTTCACGGGGTTATTTAGATGGGAGTCTGTTGACGGGGGTTATTTAGATGGGTGTCTGTTCCCGGGGGGTTATTTAGATGGGAGTCTGTTCACGGGGGGTTATTTAGATGGGAGTCCGTTCACGGGGGGTTATTTAGATGGGAGTCTGTTCACGGGGGGTTATTTAGATTGGAGTCTGTTCACGGGGGGTTATTTAGATGGAAGTCTGTTCCCGGGGGTTTATTTTGATGGGTGTCTGTTCACGGGGGGTTATTTAGATGGGAGTCTGTTCCCGGGGGGTTATTTCGATGGGCGCCTGTCAACGGGGTGTTATTCAGATGGGAGTCTGTTCACGGGGGGTTATTTAGACGGATGTCTTTTCACGGGTGTTGCTTCGATGGGAGTCTGTTCACGGGGGGTTATTTAGATGGGAGTCTGTTCACGGGGTTATTTATATGGGAGTCTGTTCACGGGGGGTTATTTCGACGGGTGTCTGTTCACGGGGTTATTTAGATGGGAGTTTGTTCACGGGGTTGTTTAGATGGGAGTGTGTTCCCGGGGTTATTTCGATGGGAGTCTGTTCCCGGGGTTATTTAGATGGGAGTCTGTTCCCGGGGGGTTATTTAGATGGGAGGCTGTTCACGGGGGTTTCTTTAGATGGGAGTCTGTTCACGGGTTTATTTAGATGGGAGTTTGTTCGTGGGGTTATTTAGATGAGAGTCTGTTCCCGGGGGGTTATTTAGATGGGGGTCTGTTCCCGGGGGTTATTTAAATGCGAGTCTGTTCACGGTGGGTTATTTAGATGGGAGTTTATTCACGGTGGGTTATTTAGATGGGAGTCTGTTCACGGTGTTATTTAGATGGGAGTCTGTTCCGGGGGGTTATTCAGATGGGAGTCTGTTCCCGGGGGGATTATTTAGATGGCATTTTGTTCACGGTGTTATTTTGATGGGAGTCTGTTCCCGGGGGGTTGTTTAGATGGGAGTCTGTTCACTGGGGATTATTTAGGTGGGAGTATGTTCACGGGGTTATTTAGATGGGAGTCTGTTCACGGGGTTATTTAGATGGGAGTCTGTTCCCGGGGGATTATTTACATGGGAGTCTGTTCCCGTGGGATTATTTAGATGGGAGTCTGTTCACGGGGTTATTTCGATGGGAGTCTGTTCACGGGTTTATTTAGATGGGAGTGTGTTGAGGGGTGGTTATTTAGATGGGTGACTGTTCACGGGGTTATTTAGATGGGAGTCTGTCAACGGGGGGTTATTTAGATGGGTGTCTGTTCACGGGGGGTTATTTAGGAGGGTGTCTGTTCACGGGATTATTTAGATGGGAGTCTGTTCCCGGGGTTGTTATTTAGATGGGGGTCTGTTCCCGGGGGTTATTTAGATGGGCGTCTGTTCACGGTGGGTTATTTAGATGGGTGTCTGTTCACGGGGTTATTTAGATGGGAGTCTGTTCACGGAAGGATATTTAGATGGGAGTCTGTTCACGGGGGTTATTTATATGGGAGTCTGTTCCCGGGGGGTTATTTAGATGGGAGTCTGTTCCCGGGGGATTATTTAGATGGGATTCTGTTCTCGGGGTTATTTAGATTCGAGTCTGTTCCCGGGGGGTTCTTTAGATGGGAGTCTGTTCACGGGGGATTGTTTAGATGGGAGAATGTTCACGGGGTTATTTAGATGGGAGTCTGTTTACGGCGGGTTATTTAGATGGGAGTCTGTTCCCGGGGGATTAAGTATCTGGGAGTCTGTTCCCGGGGGATTATTTAGATGGGATTCTGTTCACCGGGTTATTTAGATGGGAGTCTATTCCCGGGGGGTAATTTAGATGGGAGTCTTTTCCCGTGGGATTATTTAGATGGGAGTCTGTTCAGGGGTTATTTCGATGGGAGTCTGTTCACGGGGTTATTTAGATGGGAGTCTGTTCACGGGGGGTTATTTAGATGGGTGTCTGTTCACGGGGTTATTTAGATGGGAGTCTGTCAACGGGGGGTTATTTACATGGGAGTCTGTTCCCGGGGGGATTATTTAGATGGGAGTCTGTTCACGGGGTTATTTAGATGGGAGTCTGTTCCCGGGGGTAATTAAGATGGGAGTCTTTTCCCGTGGGATTATTTAGATGGGAGTCTGTTCACGGGGTTATTTAGATGGGAGTGTGTTCAGGGGGGGTTATTTAGATGGGTGACTGTTCACGGGGTTATTTAGATGGGAGTCTGTCAACGGGGGGTTATTTAGATGGGTGTCTGTTCACGGGGGGTTATTTAGGTGGGTGTCTGTTCACGGGATTATTTAGATGGGAGTCTGTTCCCGGGGTTGTTATTTAGATGGGGGTCTGTTCCCGGGGGTTATTTAGATGGGAGTCTGTTCACGGTGGGTTATTTAGATGGGTGTCTGTTCACGGGGTTATTTAGATGGGAGTCTGTTCACGGAAGGATATTTAGATGGGAGTCTGTTCACGGGGTTATTTATATGTGAGTCTGTTCCCGGGGGGTTATTTAGATGGGAGTCTGTTCCCGGGGGATTATTTAGATGGGATTCTGTTCTCGGGGTTATTTAGATTGGAGTCTGTTCCCGGGGGGTTCTTTAGATGGGAGTCTGTTCACGGGGGATTGTTTAGATGGGAGAATGTTCACGGGGTTATTTAGATGGGAGTCTGTTTACGGCGGGTTATTTAGATGGGAGTCTGTTCCCGGGGGATTAAGTATCTGGGAGTCTGTTCCCGGGGGATTATTTAGATGGGAGTCTGTTCACCGGGTTATTTAGATGGGAGTCTATTCCCGGGGGGTAATTTAGATGGGAGTCTTTTCCCGTGGGATTATTTAGATGGGAGTCTGTTCAGGGGTTATTTCGATGGGAGTCTGTTCACGGGGTTATTTAGATGGGAGTCTGTTCACGGGGGGTTATTTAGATGGGTGTCTGTTCACGGGGTTATGTAGATGAGAGTCTGTTCACGGGGTGTTATTTAGATGGGTGTCTGTTCAAGGGGGGTTATTTAGATGGGAGTCTGATCACGGGGGGTTATATAGATTGGAGACTGATCACGGGGGGTTATTTCGATGGAAGTCTGTCCCCGGGGGTTAATTTTGATGGTTGTCTGTTCACGGGCGGCTATTTAGATGGGAGTCAGTTCCCGGGGGGTTATTTCGATGGGAATCTGTTCACGGGGGGTTACTTAGACGGGTGTCTTTTCACGGGGTGTTTCTTAGATGGGAGTCTGTTCACGGGGGGCTATTTAGATGGGAGTCCGTGCCCCAGGGGGATATTTAGATGGGAGTTTGTTCACGGGGGGGTTATTTCGACGGGAGTCTCTTCACGGGGGGTTATTTCGTTGGGAGTCTGTTCACGGGATTATTTAGATGGGAGTCAGTTCCCGGGGGGTTATTTAGATGGGTCTCTGTTCCCGGGGGTTATTTAGATGGGAGTCTGTTCACGGGTTTATTTAGATGGGAGTCTGTTCACGGGGGGATATTTAGATGGGAGTCTGTTCACGTGGTTATTTAGATGGGAGTCTGTTCCCGGGGGGTTATTTAGATGGGAGTCTGTTCCCGGGGGATTATTTAGAAGGGATTCTGTTCACGGGGTTATTTAGATTGGAGTCTGTTCCCGGGGTGTTATTTAAATGGGAGTCTGTTCCCGGGGGATTATTTATATGGGAGTCTGTTCCCGGGGGATTATTTAGATGGGAGTCTGTTCACGGGGTTATTTTGATGGGAGTCTATTCCCGGGGGGTAATTTAGATGGGAGTCTTTTCCCGTGTGATTATTTAGATGTGAGTCTGTTCCGGGGTTATTTCGATGGGAGTCTGTTCACGGGGTTATTTAGATGGGAGTCTGTTCAGGGGGGGTTATTCAGATGGGTGTCTGTTCACGGGGTTATTTAGATGGGAGTCTGTTCACGGGGGTTATTTAGATGGGTGTCTGTTCCCGGGGGGTTATTTAGATGGGAGTCTGTTCACGGGGGTTTATTTAGATGGGAGTCCGTTCACGGGGGGTTATTTAGATGGGAGTCTGTTCACGGGGGGTTATTTAGATTGGAGTCTGTTCACGGGGGGTTATTTAGATGGAAGTCTGTTCCCGGGGGTTTATTTTGATGGGTGTCTGTTCACGGGGGGTTATTTAGATGGGAGTCTGTTCCCGGGGGGTTATTTCGATGGGCGTCTGTCAACGGGGTGTTATTCAGATGGGAGTCTGTTCACGGGGGGTTATTTAGACGGATGTCTTTTCACGGGTGTTGCTTAGATGGGAGTCTGTTCACGGGGGGTTATTTAGATGGGAGTCTGTTCACGGGGTTATTTATATGGGAGTCTGTTCACGGCGGGTTATTTAGACGGGTGTCTGTTCACGGGGTTATTTAGATGGGAGTTTGTTCACGGGGTTGTTTAGATGGGAGTGTGTTCCCGGGGTTATTTCGATGGGAGTCTGTTCCCGGGGTTATTTAGATGGGAGTCTGTTCCCGGGGGGTTATTTAGATGGGAGGCTGTTCACGGGGGTTTCTTTAGATGGGAGTCTGTTCACGGGTTTATTTAGATGGGAGTTTGTTCGTGGGGTTATTTAGATGAGAGTCTGTTCCCGGGGGGTTATTTAGATGGGGGTCTGTTCCCGGGGGTTATTTAAATGCGAGTCTGTTCACGGTGGGTTATTTAGATGGGAGTCTGTTCACGGGGTTATTTCGATGGGAGTTTATTCACGGTGGGATATTTAGATGGGAGTCTGTTCACGGTGTTATTTAGATGGGAGTCTGTTCCGGGGGGTTATTTAGATGGGAGTCTGTTCCCGGGGGGATTATTTAGATGGCATTCTGTTCACGGTGTTATTTTGATGGGAGTCTGTTCCCGGGGGGTTATTTAGATGGGAGTCTGTTCACGGGGGATTATTTAGATGGGAGTATGTTCACGGGGTTATTTGGATGGGAGTCTGTTCACGGGGTTATTTAGATGGGAGTCTGTTCCCGGGGGATTATTTACATGGGAGTCTGTTCCCGTGGGATTATTTAGATGGGAGTCTGTTCACGGGGTTATTTCGATGGGAGACTGTTCACGGGTTTATTTAGATGGGAGTGTGTTGAGGGGTGGTTATTTAGATGGGTGACTGTTCACGGGGTTATTTAGATGGGAGTCTGTCAACGGGGGGTTATTTAGATGGGTGTCTGTTCACGGGGGGTTATTTAGGAGGGTGTCTGTTCACGGGATTATTTAGATGGGAGTCTGTTCCCGGGGTTGTTATTTAGATGGGGGTCTGTTCCCGGGGGTTATTTAGATGGGCGTCTGTTCACGGTGGGTTATTTAGATGGGTGTCTGTTCACGGGGTTATTTAGATGGGAGTCTGTTCACGGAAGGATATTTAGATGGGAGTCTGTTCACGGGGGTTATTTATATGGGAGTCTGTTCCCGGGGGGTTATTTAGATGGGAGTCTGTTCCCGGGGGATTATTTAGATGGGATTCTGTTCTCGGGGTTATTTAGATTCGAGTCTGTTCCCGGGGGGTTCTTTAGATGGGAGTCTGTTCACGGGGGATTGTTTAGATGGGAGAATGTTCACGGGGTTATTTAGATGGGAGTCTGTTTACGGCGGGTTATTTAGATGGGAGTCTGTTCCCGGGGGATTAAGTATCTGGGAGTCTGTTCCCGGGGGATTATTTAGATGGGATTCTGTTCACCGGGTTATTTAGATGGGAGTCTATTCCCGGGGGGTAATTTAGATGGGAGTCTTTTCCCGTGGGATTATTTAGATGGGAGTCTGTTCAGGGGTTATTTCGATGGGAGTCTGTTCACGGGGTTATTTAGATGGGAGTCTGTTCACGGGGGGTTATTTAGATGGGTGTCTGTTCACGGGGTTATGTAGATGAGAGTCTGTTCACGGGGGGTTATTTAGATGGGTGTCTGTTCACGGGGGGTTATTTAGATGGGAGTCTGATCACGGGGGGTTATATAGATTGGAGACTGATCACGGGGGGTTATTTCGATGGACGTCTGTTCCCGGGGGTTAATTTTGATGGTTGTCTGTTCACGGGGGGTTATTTAGATGGGAGTCAGTTCCCGGGGGGTTATTTCGATGGGAGTCTGTTCACGGGGGTTTATTTAGATGGGATTCTGTTCACGGGGGGTTACTTAGACTTGTGTCTTTTCACGGGGTGTTTCTTAGATGGGAGTCTGTTCAAGGGGGGCTATTTAGATGGGAGTCTGTTCACGGGGTTATTTATATGGGAGTCTGTTCACGGGGGGTTATTTAGACGGGTGTCTGTTCACGGGGTTACTTAGATGGGAGTGTGTTCCCGGGGTTATTTAGATGGGAGTCTGTTCCCGGGGTTATTTAGATGGGAGTCTGTTCCCGTGGGGTTATTTAGATGGGAGTCTGTTCACCGGGTTATTTAGATGGGAGTCTATTCCCGGGGGGTAATTTAGATGGGAGTCTTTTCCCGTGGGATTATTTAGATGGGAGTCTGTTCAGGGGTTATTTCGATGGGAGTCTGTTCACGGGGTTATTTAGATGGGAGTCTGTTCACGGGGGGCTATTTAGATGGGAGTCTGTTCCCGGGGGATTATTTAGAAGGGATTCTGTTCACGGGGTTATTTAGATTGGAGTCTGTTCCCGGGGTGTTATTTAAATGAGAGTCTGTTCCCGGGGGATTATTTATATGGGAGTCTGTTCCCGGGGGATTATTTAGATGGGAGTCTGTTCACGGGGTTATTTTGATGGGAGTCTATTCCCGGGGGGTAATTTAGATGGGAGTCTGTTCCCGGGGGGTTATTTAGATGGAAGTCTGTTCCCGGGGGGTTATTTTGATGGGTGTCTGTTCACGGGGGGTTATTTAGATGGGAGTCTGTTCCCGGGGGGTTATTTCGATGGGCGTCTGTCAACGGGGTGTTATTCAGATGGGAGTCTGTTCACGGGGGGTTATTTAGACGGATGTCTTTTCACGGGTGTTGCTTAGATGGGAGTCTGTTCACGGGGGGTTATTTAGATGGGAGTCTGTTCACGGGGTTATTTATATGGGAGTCTGTTCACGGGGGTTTATTTAGACGGGTGTCTGTTCACGGGGTTATTTAGATGGGAGTTTGTTCACGGGGTTGTTTAGATGGGAGTGTGTTCCCGGGGTTATTTCGATGGGAGTCTGTTCCCGCAGTTATTTAGATGGGAGTCTGTTCCCGGGGGGTTATTTAGATGGGAGGCTGTTCACGGGGGTTTCTTTAGATGGGAGTCTGTTCACGGGTTTATTTAGATGGGAGTTTGTTCGTGGGGTTATTTAGATGAGAGTCTGTTCCCGGGGGGGTTATTTAGATGGGGGTCTGTTCCCGGGGGTTATTTAAATGCGAGTCTGTTCACGGTGGGTTATTTGGATGGGAGTCTGTTCACGGGGTTATTTAGATGGGAGTTTATTCTCGGTGGGTTATTTAGATGGGAGTCTGTTCACGGTGTTATTTAGATGGGAGTCTGTTCCGGGGGGTTATTTAGATGGGAGTCTGTTCCCGGGGGGATTATTTAGATGGCATTCTGTTCACGGTGTTATTTTGATGGGAGTCTGTTCCCGGGGGGTTATTTAGATGGGAGTCTGTTCACGGGGGATTATTTAGATGGGAGTATGTTCACGGGGTTATTTAGATGGGAGTCTGTTCACGGGGTTATTTAGATGGGAGTCTGTTCCCGGGGGATTATTTACATGGGAGTCTGTTCCCGAGGGATTATTTAGATGGGAGTCTGTTCACGGGGTTGTTTCGATGGGAGTCTGTTCACGGGGTTATTTAGATGGGAGTGTGTTGAGGGGTGGTTATTTAGATGGGTGACTGTTCACGGGGTTATTTAGATGGGAGTCTGTCAACGGGGGGTTATTTAGATGGGTGTCTGTTCACGGGGGGTTATTTAGGAGGGTGTCTGTTCACGGGATTATTTAGATGGGAGTCTGTTCCCGGGGTTGTTATTTAGATGGGGGTCTGTTCCCGGGGGTTATTTAGATGGGCGTCTGTTCACGGTGGGTTATTTAGATGGGTGTCTGTTCACGGGGTTATTTAGATGGGAGTCTGTTCACGGAAGGATATTTAGATGGGAGTCTGTTCACGGGGGTTATTTATATGGGAGTCTGTTCCCGGGGGGTTATTTAGATGGGAGTCTGTTTCCGGGGGATTATTTAGATGGGATTCTGTTCTCGGGGTTATTTAGATTCGAGTCTGTTCCCGGGGGGTTCTTTAGATGGGAGTCTGTTCACGGGGGATTGTTTAGATGGGAGAATGTTCACGGGGTTATTTAGATGGGAGTCTGTTTACGGCGGGATATTTAGATGGGAGTCTGTTCCCGGGGGATTAAGTATCTGGGAGTCTGTTCCCGGGGGATTATTTAGATGGGATTCTGTTCACCGGGTTATTTAGATGGGAGTCTATTCCCGGGGGGTAATTTAGATGGGAGTCTTTTCCCGTGGGATTATTTAGATGGGAGTCTGTTCAGGGGTTATTTCGATGGGAGTCTGTTCACGGGGTTATTTAGATGGGAGTCTGTTCACGGGGGGTTATTTAGATGGGTGTCTGTTCACGGGGTTATGTAGATGAGAGTCTGTTCACGGGGGGTTATTTAGATGGGTGTCTGTTCACGGGGGGTTATTTAGATGGGAGTCTGATCACGGGGGGTTATATAGATTGGAGACTGATCACGGGGGGTTATTTCGATGGAAGTCTGTTCCCGGGGGTTAATTTTGATGGTTGTCTGTTCACGGGGGGTTATTTAGATGGGAGTCAGTTCCCGGGGGGTTATTTCGATGGGAGTCTGTTCACGGTGGTTTATTTAGATGGGATTCTGTTCACGGGGGGTTACTTAGACTTGTGTCTTTTCACGGGGTGTTTCTTAGATGGGAGTCTGTTCACGGGGGGCTATTTAGATGGGAGTCTGTTCACGGGGTTATTTATATGGGAGTCTGTTCACGGGGGGCTATTTAGACGGGTGTCTGTTCACGGGGTTACTTAGATGGGAGTTTGTTCACGGCGTTATTTAGATGGGAGTGTGTTCCCGGGGTTATTTAGATGGGAGTCTGTTCCCGGGGTTATTTAGATGGGAGTCTGTTCCCGGGGGGTTATTTAGATGGGAGTCTGTTCACCGGGTTATTTAGATGGGAGTCTATTCCCGGGGGGTAATTTAGATGGGAGTCTTTTCCCGTGGGATTATTTAGATGGGAGTCTGTTCAGGGGTTATTGCGATGGGAGTCTGTTCACTGGGTTATTTAGATGGGAGTCTGTTCACGGGGGGTTATTTAGATGGGTGTCTGTTCACGGGGTTATGTAGATGAGAGTCTGTTCACGGGGGGTTATTTAGATGGGAGTCTGATCACGGGGGGTTATATAGATTGGAGACTGATCACGGGGGGTTATTTCGATGGGAGTCTGTTCACGGGGGTTTATTTAGATGGGATTCTGTTCACGGGGGGTTACTTAGACGGGTGTCTTTTCACGGGGTGTTTCTTAGATGGGAGTCTATTCACGGGGTTATTTATATGGGAGTCTGTTCACGGGGGGTTATTTAGACGGGTGTCTGTTCACGGGGTTACTTAGATGGGAGTTTGTTCCCGGGGTTATTTAGATGGGAGTCTGTTCCCGGGGTTATATAGTTGGGAGTCTGTTCCCGGGGGGTTATTTAGATGGGAGTCTGTTCACGGGGTTATTCAGATGGGTGTGTGTACCCGGGGGGTTATTGAGATGGGAGTCTGTTCACGGGTTTATTTAGATGGGAGTCTGTTCCCGGGGGGTTATTTAGATGGGAGTCTGTTCCCGCGGTGTTATTTCGATGGGAATCTGTTCCCGGGGTGTTATTTAGATGGGAGTATGTTCACGGGGTTATTTAGATGGGAGTCTGTTCACGGGGGGTTATTTAGACGTGTGTATGTTCACGGGGTTATTTAGATGGGAGTTTGTTCACGGGGTTATTTAGATGGGAGTGAGTACCCGGGGTTATTTAGATGGGAGTCTGTTCCTGGGGTTATTTAGATGGGAGTCTGTTCCCGGGGGGTTATTTAGATGGGAGTCTGTTCACGGCGGTTTATTTAGATGGGAGTCTGTTCACGGGTTTATTTAGATGGGTGTTTGTTCCCGGGGTTATTTAGATGTGAGTCTGTTCACTGGGTTATTTAGATAGGAGTCCATTCCCGGGGTTATTTTGATGGGAGTCTGTTCACGGGGGGTTATTTAGATGGGTGTCTGTTCACGGGGTTATTTAGATGGGAGTCTGTTCACGGGGGGTTATTTAGATGGGTGTCTGTTCACGGGGTTATTTAGATGGGAGTCTGTTCACGGGGGGTTATTTAGATGGGTGTCTGTTCCCGCGGTGTTATTTCGATGGGAATCTGTTCCCGGGGTGTTATTTAGATGGGAGTATGTTCACGGGGTTATTTAGATGGGAGTCTGTTCACGGGGGGTTATTTAGACGTGTGTATGTTCACGGGGTTATTTAGATTGGAGTTTGTTCACGGGGTTATTTAGATGGGAGTGAGTACCCGGGGTTATTTAGATGGGAGTCTGTTCCTGGGGTTATTTAGATGGGAGTCTGTTCCCGGGGGGTTATTTAGATGGGAGTCTGTTCACGGCGGTTTATTTAGATGGGAGTCTGTTCACGGGTTTATTTAGATGGGAGTTTGTTCCCGGGGTTATTTAGATGTGAGTCTGTTCACTGGGTTATTTAGATAGGAGTCCATTCCCGGGGTTATTTTGATGGGAGTCTGTTCACGGGGGGTTATTGAGATGGGTGTCTGTTCACGGGGTTATTTAGATGGGAGTCTGTTCACGGGGGGTTATTTAGATGGGTGTCTGTTCACGGGGTTATTTAGATGGGAGTCTGTTCACGGGGGGTTATTTAGATGGGTGTCTGTTCACGGGGGGTTAATTAGATGGGAGTCTGTTCACGGGGGGTTATTTAGATGGGAGTCTGCTCACGGGGGGTTATTTAGATGGGAGTCTGATCACGGGGGGTTATATAGATTGGAGACTGATCACGGGGGGTTATTTCGATGGAAGTCTGCTCCCGGGGGTTAATTTTGATGGTTGTCTGTTCACGGGGGTTATTTAGATGGGAGTCAGTTCCCGGGGGGTTATTTCAATGGGAGTCTGTTCACGGGGGTTTATTTAGATGGGATTCTGTTCACGGGGGGTTACTTAGACGGGTGTCTTTTCACGGGGTGTTTCTTAGATGGGAGTCTGTTCACGGGGGGCTATTTAGATGGGAGTCTGTTCACGGGGTTATTTATATGGGAGTCTGTTCACTGGGGGTTATTTAGACGGGTGTCTGTTCACGGGGTTACTCAGATGGGAGTTTGTTCACGGCGTTATTTAGATGGGAGTGTGTTCCCGGGGTTATTTAGATGGGAGTCTGTTCCCGGGGTTATTTAGATGGGAGTCTGTTCCCGGGGGGTTATTTAGATGGGAGTCTGTTCACGGGGTTATTCAGATGGGAGTGTGTTCCCGGGGGGTTATTGAGATGGGAGTCTGTTCACGGGTTTATTTAGATGGGAGTCTGTTCCCGGGGGGTTATTTAGATGGGAGTCTGTTCCCGCGGTGTTATTTCGATGGGAATCTGTTCCCGGGGTGTTATTTAGATGGGAGTATGTTCACGGGGTTATTTAGATGGGAGTCTGTTCACGGGGGGTTATTTAGACGTGTGTATGTTCACTGGGTTATTTAGATGGGAGTTTGTTCACGGGGTTATTTAGATGGGAGTGAGTACCCGGGGTTATTTAGATGGGAGTCTGTTCCTGGGGTTATTTAGATGGGAGTCTGTTCCCGGGGGGTTATTTAGATGGGAATCTGTTCCCGGGGTGTTATTTAGATGGGAGTATGTTCACGGGGTTATTTAGATGGGAGTCTGTTCACGGGGGGTTATTTAGACGTGTGTATGTTCACGGGGTTATTTAGATTGGAGTTTGTTCACGGGGTTATTTAGATGGGAGTGAGTACCCGGGGTTATTTAGATGGGAGTCTGTTCCTGGGGTTATTTAGATGGGAGTCTGTTCCCGGGGGGTTATTTAGATGGGAGTCTGTTCACGGCGGTTTATTTAGATGGGAGTCTGTTCACGGGTTTATTTAGATGGGAGTTTGTTCCCGGGGTTATTTAGATGTGAGTCTGTTCACTGGGTTATTTAGATTGGAGTCCATTCCCGGGGTTATTTTGATGGGAGTCTGTTCACGGGGGGTTATTGAGATGGGTGTCTGTTCACGGGGTTATTTAGATGGGAGTCTGTTCACGGGGGGTTATTTAGATGGGTGTCTGTTCACGGGGTTATTTAGATGGGAGTCTGTTCACGGGGGGTTATTTAGATGGGTGTCTGTTCACGGGGGGTTAATTAGATGGGAGTCTGTTCACGGGGGGTTATTTAGATGGGAGTCTGCTCACGGGGGGTTATTTAGATGGGAGTCTGATCACGGGGGGTTATATAGATTGGAGACTGATCACGGGGGGTTATTTCGATGGAAGTCTGCTCCCGGGGGTTAATTTTGATGGTTGTCTGTTCACGGGGGTTATTTAGATGGGAGTCAGTTCCCGGGGGGTTATTTCAATGGGAGTCTGTTCACGGGGGTTTATTTAGATGGGATTCTGTTCACGGGGGGTTACTTAGACGGGTGTCTTTTCACGGGGTGTTTCTTAGATGGGAGTCTGTTCACGGGGGGCTATTTAGATGGGAGTCTGTTCACGGGGTTATTTATATGGGAGTCTGTTCACTGGGGGTTATTTAGACGGGTGTCTGTTCACGGGGTTACTCAGATGGGAGTTTGTTCACGGCGTTATTTAGATGGGAGTGTGTTCCCGGGGTTATTTAGATGGGAGTCTGTTCCCGGGGTTATTTAGATGGGAGTCTGTTCCCGGGGGGTTATTTAGATGGGAGTCTGTTCACGGGGTTATTCAGATGGGAGTGTGTTCCCGGGGGGTTATTGAGATGGGAGTCTGTTCACGGGTTTATTTAGATGGGAGTCTGTTCCCGGGGGGTTATTTAGATGGGAGTCTGTTCCCGCGGTGTTATTTCGATGGGAATCTGTTCCCGGGGTGTTATTTAGATGGGAGTATGTTCACGGGGTTATTTAGATGGGAGTCTGTTCACGGGGGGTTATTTAGACGTGTGTATGTTCACTGGGTTATTTAGATGGGAGTTTGTTCACGGGGTTATTTAGATGGGAGTGAGTACCCGGGGTTATTTAGATGGGAGTCTGTTCCTGGGGTTATTTAGATGGGAGTCTGTTCCCGGGGGGTTATTTAGATGGGAGTCTGTTCACGGCGGTTTATTTAGATGGGAGTCTGTTCACGGGTTTATTTAGATGGGAGTCCATTCCCGGGGTTATTTTGATGGGAGTCTGTTCACGGGGGGTTATTTAGATGGGTGTCTGTTCACGGGGTTATTTAGATGGGAGTCTGTTCACGGGGGGTTTATTTATTTATTTATTTATTTATTTTTATTTAGAGATACAGCACTGAAACAGGCCCTTCGGCCCACCGAGTCTGTGCCGGCCATCAACCACCCATTTATACTAATCCTACACTAATCCCATATTCCTACCACATCACCACCTGTCCCTATATTTCCCTACCACCTACCTATACTATGGGCAATTTATAATGGCCAATTTACCTATCAACCTGCAAGTCTTTTGGTGGTGGGAGGAAACCGGAGCACCCGGTTTATTTAGATGGGTGTCTGTTCACGGGGTTATTTAGATGGGAGTCTGTTCACGGGGGGTTATTTAGATGGGTGTCTGTTCACGGGGGGTTATTTAGATGGGAGTCTGCTCACGGGGGGTTATTTAGATTGGAGACTGTGCACGGGGGGTTATTTAGATGGGAGTCTGTTCCCGGGGGGTTATTTAGATGGGAGTCTGTTCACGGGGTTATTCAGATGGGAGTGTGTTCCCGGGGGGTTATTGAGATGGGAGTCTGTTCACGGGTTTATTTAGATGGGAGTCTGTTCCCGGGGGGTTATTTAGATGGGTGTCTGTTCCCGCGGTGTTATTTCGATGGGAATCTGTTCCCGGGGTGTTATTTAGATGGGAGTATGTTCACGGGGTTATTTAGATGGGAGTCTGTTCACGGGGGGTTATTTAGACGTGTGCATGTTCACGGGGTTATTTAGATGGGAGTTTGTTCACGGGGTTATTTAGATGGGAGTGAGTACCCGGGGTTATTTAGATGGGAGTCTGTTCCTGGGGTTATTTAGATGGGAGTCTGTTCCCGGGGGGTTATTTAGATGGGCGTCTGTTCACGGCGGTTTATTTAGATGGGAGTCTGTTCACGGGTTTATTTAGATGGGAGTTTGTTCCCGGGGTTATTTAGATGTGAGTCTGTTCACTGGGTTATTTAGATAGGAGTCCATTCCCGGGTTTATTTATATGGGTGTCTGTTCACGGGGTTATTTAGATGGGAGTCTGTTCACGGGGGGTTATTTAGATGGGTGTCTGTTCACGGTGGGTTAATTAGATGGGAGTCTGTTCACGGGGGGTTATTTAGATGGGGGTCTGCTCACGTGGGGTTATTTAGATTGGAGACTGTGCACGGGGGGTTATTTAGATGGAAGCCTGTTCCCGGGGGTTTATTTTGATGGGTGTCTGTTCACGGGGGGTTATTTAGATGGATGTCTGTTCCGGGGGGTTATTTCGATGGGAGTCTGTTCACGGGGGGTTATTTAGATGGGAGTCTGTTCACGGTGGGTTATTTAGATGGGAGTCTGTTCACGGGGTTATTTAGATGGGAGTCTGTTCACGGGGGGATATTTAGATGGGAGTCTGTTCACGGGGTTATTTAGATGGGAGTCTGTTCCCGGGGGGTTATTTAGATGGGAGTCTGTTCCCGGGGTATTATTTAGATGGGAGTATGTTCACGGGGTTATTTAGATGGGAGTCTGTTTACGGCGGGTAATTTAGATGGGAGTCTGTTCACGGGGTTATGAAGATGGGAGTCTGTTCCCGCGGGATTATTTATATGGGAGTCTGCTCCCGGGGGATTATTTAGATGGGAGTCTGTTCACGGGGTTATTTAGATGGGAGTCTGTTCCCGGGGGGTAATTTAGATGGGAGTCATTTCCCGTGGGATTATTTAGATGGGAGTCTGTTCAGGGGTTATTTCGATGGGAGTCTGTTCACGGGGTTATTTAGATGGGAGTCTGTTCAGAGGGGGTTATTTAGATGGGTGTCTGTTCACGGGGTTATTTAGATGGGAGTCTGTTCAGAAGGGTTATTTAGATGAGTGTCTGTTCACGGGGGGTTATTTAGATGGGAGTCTGTTCACGGGGGGTTATTTAGATGGGAGTCTGTTCACAGGGGGTTATTTAGATTGGAGTCTGTTCACGGGGGGTTATTTAGATGGAAGTCTGTTCCCAGGGGTTTATTTTGATGGGTGTCTGTTCACGGGGGGTTATTTAGATGGGAGTCAGTTCCCGGGGGGTTATTTCGATGGGAGTCAGTTCACGGGGGGTTATTTAGATGGGAGTCTGTTCACGGGGGGTTATTTAGATGGGAGTCTGTTCACGGGGTTATTTATATGGGAGTCTGTTCACGGGGGGTTATTTAGACGGGTGTCTGTTCACGGGTTTACTTAGATAGGGAGTTTGTTCACGGGTTATTTAGATGGGAGTGTGTTCCCGGGGTTATTTAGATGGGAGTCTGTTCCCGGGGTTATTTAGATGGGAGTCTGTTCCCGGGGGGTTATTTAGATGGGAGTCTGTTCACTGGGTTAATTAGATAGGAGTCTGTTCCCGGGGTTATTTTGATGGGAGTCTGTTCACGGGGGGTTATTTAGATGGGAGTTTGTTCACGGGGGGTTATTTAGATGGGAGTTTGTTCACGGGGGGTTATTTCGTTGGGAGTCTGTTCACGGGATTATCTAGATGGGAGTCTGTTCCCGGGGGGGTCTTTAGATGGGGGTCTGTTCCCGGTGGTAATTTAGATGGGTGTCTGTTCACGTTGGGTTATTTTGATGGGAGTCTGTTCACGGGGTTATTTAGATGGGAGTCTGTTCACGGGGGGATATTTAGATGGGAGTCTGTTCACGGGGTTATTTAGATGGGGTCGGTTCCCGGGGGGTTATTTAGATGGGAGTCTGTTCCCGGGGGATTATTTAGATGGGATTCTGTTCACGGGGTTATTTAGATGGGAGTCTGTTCCTGGGGGTTTATTTAGATGGGAGTCTGTTCACGGGGGATTATTTAGATGGGAGTATGTTCACGGGGTTATTTAGATGGGAGTCTGTTTACGGCGGGTTGTTTAGATGGGAGTCTGTTCACGGGGTTATTTAGATGGGAGTCTGTTCCCGGGGGATTATTTATATGGGAGTATTTTCCCGTGGGATTATTTAGATGGGAGTCTGTTCAGGGGTTATTTCGATGGGAGTCTGTTCACGGGGTTATTTAGATGGGAGTCTGTTCAGGGGGGGTTATTTAGATGGGTGTCTGTTCACGGGGTTATTTAGATGGGAGTCTGTTCACGGGGGGTTATTTAGATGGGTGTCTGTTCACGGGGGGTTATTTAGATGGGAGTCTGTTCACGGGGGTTTATTTAGATGGGAGTCTGTTCACGGGGGGTTATTTAGATTGGAGTCTGTTCACGGGGGGTTATTTAGATGGAAGTCTGTTCCCGCGGGGTTATTTTGATGGGTGTCTGTTCACGGGGTGTTATTTAGATGGGAGTCTGTTCCCGGGGGGTTATTTCGATGGGAGTCTGTTCACCGGGGGTTATTTAGATGGGAGTCTGCTCACGGGGGGTTATTTAGATGGGAGTCAGTTCCCGGGGGGTTATTTCGATGGGAGTCAGTTCACGGGGGGTTATTTAGATGGGAGTCTGTTCCCGGGGGGTTATTTCGATGGGAGTCTGTTCACCGGGGGTTATTTAGATGGGAGTCTGTTCACGGGGTTTTTTATATGGGTGTCTGTTCACGGGGGGTTATTTAGACAGGTGTCTGTTCGCGGGTTTATTTAGATGGGAGTGTGTTCCCGGGGTTATTTAGATGGGAGTCTGTTCCCGGGGTTATTTAGATGGGAGTCTGTTCCCGGGGGGTTATTTAGATGGGTGTCTGTTCACGGGGGTTTATTTAGATGGGAGTGTGTTCCCGGGGTTATTTAGATGTGAGTCTGTTCACTGGGTTATTTAGATAGGAGTCTATTCCCGGGGTTATTTTGATGGGAGTCTGTTCACGGGGGGTTATTTAGATGGGAGTTTGTTCACGGGGGGTTATTTAGATGGGAGTCTCTTCACGGGGCGTTATTTCGTTGGGAATCTGTTCACGGGATTATTTAGATGGGAGTCTGTTCCCGGGGGGTTATTTAGATGGGGATCTGTTCCCGGGGGTCATTTAGATGGGTGTCTGTTCACGGGGGGTTATTTAGGTGGGAGTCTGTTCACGGGGTTATTTTGATGGGAGTCCGATCCCGGGGGGTTATTTCGATGGGAGTTTGTTCACGGAGGGTTATTTAGATGGGAGCCTCTTCACGGGGGGTTATTTCGTTGGGAGTCTGTTCACGGGATTATTTAGATGGGAGTCTGTTCCCGGGAGGTTATTTAGATGGGGGTCTGTTCCCGGGGGCTATTTAGATGGGAGTCTGTTCACGGTGGGTTATTTAGACGTGAGTCTGTTCACGGGGCTATCTAGATGGGAGTTTGTTCACGGGTTTATTTAGATGGGAGTGTGTTCCCGGGGTTATTCAGATGGGAGTCTGTTCCCGGGGTTATTTAGATGGGAGTCTGTTCCCGGGGGGTTATTTAGATGGGAGTCTGTTCACGGGGGTTTATTTAGATGGGAGTCTGTTCACGGGGTTATTTAGATGGGAGTCTTTTCAGGGGGGTTATTTAGACGTGAGTCTGTTCACGGGGTTATCTAGATGGGAGTTTGTTCGCGGGTTTATTTAGATGGGAGTGTGTTCCCGGGGTTATTTAGATGGGAGTCTGTTCACGGGGGGTCATTTAGATGGGTGTCTGTTCACGGGGGGTTATTTAGGTGGGAGACTGTTCACGGGGTTATTTTGATGGGAGTCCGTTCCCGTGGGGTTATTTCGATGGGAGTTTGTTCACGAAGGGTTATTTAGATGGGAGCCTCTTCACGGGGGGTTATTTCGTTGGGAGTCTGTTCACGGGATTATTTAGATGGGAGTCTGTTCCCGGGAGGTTATTTAGATGGGGGTCTGTTCCCGGGGGCTATTTAGATGGGAGTCTGTTCACGGTGGGTTATTTAGATGGGAGTCTGTTAACGGGATTATTTAGATGGGAGTCTGTTCACCGGGGTATATTTAGATGGGAGTCTGTTCACGGGGTTATTTAGATTGGTGTCTGTTCACGGTGGGTTATTTAGATGGGAGTCTGTTCACGGGGTTATTTAGATGGGAGTCTGTTCACGGGGGGTTATTTAGATGGGTGTCTGTTCACGGGGCGTTATTTAGGTGGGAGTCTGTTCACGGGGTTATTTAGATGGGAGTCTGTTCCCGGGGGGTAATTTAGATGGGGCTCTTTTCCCGTGGGATTATTTAGATGGGTGTCTGTTCACGGGGGGTTATTTAGGTGGGAGTCTGTTCACGGGGTTATTTAGATGGGAGTCTGTTCAGGGGGGTTTATTTAGATGGGTGTCGGTTCACGGGATTATTTAGATGGGAGTCTGTTCACGGGGGGTTATTTAGATGGGTGTCTGTTCACGGGGGGTTATTTAGATGGTAGTCTGTTCACGGGGGGTTACTTAGATGGGAGTCTGTTCACGGGGGGTTATTTAGATGGAAGTCTGTACACGGGGGGTTATTTAGATTGGAGTCTGTTCACGGGGGGTTATTTAGATGGAAGTCTGTTCCCGGGGGGTTATTTTGATGGGTGTCTGTTCACGGGGGTTTATTTAGATGGGAGTCTGTTCCCGGGGGGTTATTTCGATGGGAGTCTTTTCACGGGGGGTTATTTAGATGGGAGTCTGTTCACGGGGGGTTATTTAGACGGGTGTCTTTTCACGGGGGGTTTCTTAGATGGGAGTCTGTTCACGGGGGGTTATTTAGATGGGAGTCTGTTCACGGGGTGATTTATATGGGAGTCTGTTCACGGGGGATTATTTAGATGGGTGTCTGTTCACGGGCTTACTTAGATGGGAGTTTGTTCACGGGGTTATTTAGATGGGAGTGTGTTCCCGGGGTTATTTAGATGGGAGTCTGTTCCCGGGGTTATTTAGATGGGAGTCTGTTCCCGGGGGGTTATTTAGATGGGAGTCTGTTCACGGGGATTTATTTAGATGGGAGTCTGTTCACGGGTTTATTTAGATGGGAGTTTGTTCCCGGGGTTATTTACATGTGAGTCTGTTCACTGGGTTATTTAGATGGGACTCTGTTGACGGGGGGTTATTTAGAAGGGAGTTTGTTCACGGGGGGTTATTTAGATGGGATTCTCTTCACAGGGGGTTATTTCGTTGGGAGTCTGTTCACCGGATTATTTAGATGGGAGTCTGTTCCCGTGGGGGGGGGGGCGTTATTTAGATGGGCGTCTGTTCCCGGGGGTTATTTAGGTGGGAGTCTGTTCACGGGGTTATTTAGATGGGAGTCTGTTCACGGGGGGATATTTAGATGGGAGTCTGTTCACGGGGTTATTTAGATGGGAGTCTGTTCCCGGGGGGTTATTTAGATGGGAGTCTGTTCCCGGGGCATTATTTAGATGGGATTCTGTTCACGGGGTTATTTAGATGGGAGTCTGTTCCCGGGGGGTTATTTAGATGGGAGTCTGTTCACGGGGGATTATTTAGATGGGAGTATGTTCACGGGGTTATTTAGATGGGAGTCTGTTCACGGGGTTATTTAGATGGGAGTCTGTTCCCGGTGGATTATTTATATGGGAGTCTGTTCCCGGGGGGTAATTTAGATGGGAGACTTTTCCCGTGGGATTATTTAGATGGGAGTCTGTTCAGGGGTTATTTCGGTGGGAGTCTGTTCACGGGGTTATTTAGATGGGAGTCTGTTCACGGGAAGTTATTTAGATGGGTTTCTGTTCCCGGGGGGTTATTTAGATGGGAGTCTGTTCCCGGGGGATTATTTAGATGGGTTTCTGTTCAAGGGGTTATTTAGATGGGAGTCTGTTCCCGGGGGGTTATTTAGATGGGAGTCTTTTCACGGGGGATTATTTAGATGGGAGTATGTTCACGGGGTTATTTAGATGGGCGTCTGTTTACGGCGGGTTATTTCGATGGGAGTCTGTTCACGGGGTTATTTAGATGGGAGTCTGTTCCCGGGGGATTATTAATATGGGAGTCTGTTCCCGGGGGATTATTTAGATGGGAGTCTGTTCACGGGGTTATTTAGATGGGAGTCTGTTCCCGGGGGGTAATTTAGATGGGAGTCTTTTCGCGTGGGATTATTTAGATGGGAGTCTGTTCAGGGGTTATTTCGATGGGAGTCTGTTCACGGGGTTATTTGGATGGGAGTCTGTTCCGGGGGGGATATTTAGATGGGTGTCTGTTCACAGGGTTATTTAGATGGGAGTCTTTTCACGGGGGGTTATTTAGATGGGTTTCTGTCCACGGGGGGGTTATTTAGATGGGAGTCTGTTTACGGGGGGTTATTTAGATGGGAGTCTGTTCCCGGTGGATTATTTATATGGGAGTCTGTTCCCGGGGGGTAATTTAGATGGGAGACTTTTCCCGTGGGATTATTTAGATGGGAGTCTGTTCAGGGGTTATTTCGGTGGGAGTCTGTTCACGGGGTTATTTAGATGGGAGTCTGTTCACGGGAAGTTATTTAGATGGGTTTCTGTTCCCGGGGGGTTATTTAGATGGGAGTCGGTTCCCGGTGGATTATTTATATGGGAGTCTGTTCCCGGGGGGTAATTTAGATGGGAGACTTCCCGTGGGATTATTTAGATGGGAGTCTGTTCAGGGGTTATTTCGGTGGGAGTCTGTTCACGGGGTTATTTAGATGGGAGTCTGTTCACCGGAAGTTATTTAGATGGGTTTCTGTTCCCGGGGGGTTATTTTGATGGGAGTCTGTTCCCGGGGGATTATTTAGATGGGTTTCTGTTCACGGGGGATTATTTAGATGGGAGTATGTTCACGGGGTTATTTAGATGGGCGTCTGTTTACGGCGGGTTATTTCGATGGGAGTCTGTTCACGGGGTTATTTAGATGGGAGTCTGTTCCCGGGGGATTATTTAGATGGGAGTCTGTTCACGGGGTTATTTAGATGGGAGTCTGTTCCCGGGGGGTAATTTAGATGGGAGTCTTTTCGCGTGGGATTATTTAGATGGGAGTCTGTTCAGGGGTTATTTCGATGGGAGTCTGTTCACGGGGTTATTTAGATGGGAGTCTTTTCACGGGGGGTTATTTAGATGGGTTTCTGTTCCGGGGGGGATATTTAGTTGGGTGTCTGTTCACAGGGTTATTTAGATGGGAGTCTTTTCACGGGGGGTTATTTAGATGGGTTTCTGTTCACGGGGGGGTTATTTAGATGGGAGTCTGTTTACGGGGGGTTATTTAGATGGGAGTCTGTTCCCGGTGGATTATTTATATGGGAGTCTGTTCCCGGGGGGTAATTTAGATGGGAGACTTTTCCCGTGGGATTACTTAGATGGGAGTCTGTTCAGGGGTTATTTCGGTGCGAGTCTGTTCACGGGGTTATTTAGATGGGAGTCTGTTCACGGGAAGTTATTTAGATGGGCTTCTGTTCCCGGGGGGTTATTTAGATGGGAGTCTGTTCCCGGTGGATTATTTATATGGGAGTCTGTTCCCGGGGGGTAATTTAGATGGGAGACTTTTCCCGTGGGATTATTTAGATGGGAGTCTGTTCAGGGGTTATTTCGGTGGGAGTCTGTTCACGGGGTTATTTAGATGGGAGTCTGTTCACGGGGGGTTATTTAGATGGGTGTCAGTTCACGGGGGGTTATTTAGATTGGAGTCTGTTCACGGGGGGTTATTTAGATGGAAGTCTGTTCCCGGGGGGTTATTTTGATGGGTGTCTGTTCACGGGGGTTTATTTAGATTGGAGTCTGTTCCCGGGGGGTTAAAATAGATGGGAGTCTGCTCACGGGGGGTTATTTAGACGGGTGTCTTTTCACGGGGGTTTCTTAGATGTGTGTCTGTTCACGGGGGGTTATTTAGATGGGAGTCTGTTCTCGGGGTTACTTATATGGGAGTCTGTTCACGGGGGGTTATTTAGACAGGTGTCTGTTCACGGGGTTATTTAGATGGGAGTCTGTTCACGGGGTTATTTAGATGGGAGTCTGTTCACGGGGGGTTATTGAGATGGGTGTCTGTTCACGGGGCGTTATTTAGGTGGGAGTCTGTTCACGGGGTTATTTAAATGGGAGTCTGTTCCCGGGGGGTAATTTAGATGGGGCTCTTTTCCCGTGGGATTATTTAGATGGGAGTCTGTTCAGGGGTTATTTCGGTGGGAGTCTGTTCGCGGGGTTATTTAGATGGGAGTCTGTTCAGGGGGGTTTATTTAGATGGGTGTCGGTTCACGGGATTATTTAGATGGGAGTCTGTTCACGGGGGGTTATTTAGATGGGTGTCTGTTCACGGGGGGTTATTTAGATGGTAGTCTGTTCACGGGGGGTTATTTAGATGGGAGTCTGTTCACGGGGGGTTATTTAGATGGAAGTCTGTACACGGGGGGTTATTTAGATTGGAGTCTGTTCACGGGGGGTTATTTAGATGGGAGTCTGTTCCCGGGGGGTTATTTTGATGGGTGTCTGTTCACGGGGGGTTATTTAGATGGGAGTCTGTTCCCGGGGGGTTATTTCGATGGGAGTCTTTTCACGGGGGGTTATTTAGATGGGAGTCTGTTCACGGGGGGTTATTTAGACGGGTGTCTTTTCACGGGGGGTTTCTTAGATGGGAGTCTGTTCACGGGGGGATATTTAGATGGGAGTCTGTTCACGGGGTTATTTATATGGGAGTCTCTTCACGGGGGATTATTTAGATGGGTGTCTGTTTACGGGCTTACTTAGATGGGAGTTTGTTCACGGGGTTATTTAGATGGGAGTGTGTTCACGGGGTTATTTAGATGGGAGTCTGTTCCCGGGGTTATTTAGATGGGAGTCTGTTCCCGGGGGGTTATTTAGATGGGAGTCTGTTCACGGGGGTTTATTTAGATGGGAGTCTGTTCACGGGTTTATTTAGATGGGAGTTTGTTCCCGGGGTTATTTACATGTGCGTCTGTTCACTGGGTTATTTAGATGGGAGTCTGTTGACGGGGGGTTATTTAGATGGGAGTTTGTTCACGGGGGGTTATTTAGATGGGATTCTCTTCACAGGGGGTTATTTCGTTGGGAGTCTGTTCACCGGATTATTTAGATGGGAGTCTGTTCCCGGGGGAGGGGGGGGGCGTTATTTAGATGGGGGTCTGTTCCCGGGGGTTATTTAGATGGGAGTCTGTTCACGGTGGGTTATTTGGATGGATGTCTGTTCACGGGGTTATTTAGATGGGAGACTGTTCACGGGGGGATATTTAGATGGGAGTCTGTTCACGGGGTTATTTAGATGGGAGTCTGTTCTCGGGGGGTTATTTAGATGGGAGTCTGTTCCCGGGGCATTATTTAGATGGGATTCTGTTCACGGGGTTATTTTGATGGGAGTCTGTTCCCGGGGGGTTATTTAGATGGGAGTCTGTTCACGGGGGATTATTTAGATGGGAGTATGTTCACGGGGTTATTTAGATGGGAGTCTGTTCACGGCGGGTTATTTAGATGGGAGTCTGTTCACGGGGTTATTTAGATGGGAGTCTGTTCCCGGTGGATTATTTATATGGGAGTCTGTTCCCGGGGGGTAATTTAGATGGGAGACTTTTCCCGTGGGATTATTTAGATGGGAGTCTGTTCAGGGGTTATTTCGGTGGGAGTCTGTTCACGGGGTTATTTAGATGGGAGTCTGTTCACGGGAAGTTATTTAGATGGGTTTCTGTTCCCGGGGGGTTATTTAGATGGGAGTCTGTTCCCGGGGGATTATTTAGATGGGTTTCTGTTCAAGGGGTTATTTAGATGGGAGTCTGTTCCCGGGGGGTTATTTAGATGGGAGTCTGTTCACGGGGGATTATTTAGATGGGAGTATGTTCACGGGGTTATTTAGATGGGCGTCTGTTTACGGCGGGTTATTTCGATGGGAGTCTGTTCACGGGGTTATTTAGATGGGAGTCTGTTCCCGGGGGATTATTTAGATGGGAGTCTGTTCACGGAGTTATTTAGATGGGAGTCTGTTCCCGGGGGGTAATTTAGATGGGAGTCTTTTCGCGTGGGATTATTTAGATGGGAGTCTGTTCAGGGGTTATTTCGATGGGAGTCTGTTCACGGGGTTATTTAGATGGGAGTCTGTTCCGGGGGGGATATTTAGATGGGTGTCTGTTCACAGGGTTATTTAGATGGGAGTCTTTTCACGGGGGGTTATTTAGATGGGTTTCTGTTCACGGGGGGGTTATTTAGATGGGAGTCTGTTTACAGGGGGATATTTAGATGGGAGTCTGTTCACGGGGGGTTATTTAGATGGGTGTCAGTTCACGGGGGGTTATTTAGATTGGAGTCTGTTCACGGGGGGTTATTTAGATGGAAGTCTGTTCCCGGGGGGTTATTTTGATGGGTGTCTGTTCACGGGGGTTTATTTAGATGGGACTCTGTTCCCGGGGGTTTATTTCGATGGGAGTCTGTTCACCGGGGGTTATTTAGATGGGAGTCTGCTCACGGGGGGTTATTTAGACGGGTGTCTTTTCACGGGGGTTTCTTAGATGTGTGTCTGTTCACGGGGTGTTATTTAGATGGGAGTCTGTTCTCGGGGTTACTTATATGGGAGTCTGTTCACGGGGGGTTATTTAGACAGGTGTCTGTTCACGGGGTTATTTAGATGGGAGTTTGTTCACAGTGTTATTCCGATGGGAGTGTGTTCCCGGGGGGTTATTGAGATGGGCGTCTGTTAACGGGGTTATTTAGATGGGAGTCTGTTCCCGGGGGGTTATTTAGATGGGAGTCTGCATCCGCGGAGTTATTTCGATGCGAATCTGTTCCCGGGGGGTTATTTAGATGGGAGTATGTTCACGGGGTTATTTAGATGGGAGTCTGTTCCCAGGGGATTATTTATATGGGAGTCTGTTCCCGGGGGATTATTTAGATGGGAGTCTGCTCCCGGGGGTTATTTATATGGGAGTCTGTTCCCGGTGGATTATTTAGATGGGAGTCTGTTCACGGGGTTATTTCGATAGGAGTCTGTTCCCGGGGTTATTTTGATGGGAGTCTGTTCACGGGGGATCATTTAGATGGGAGTTTGTTCACGGGCGGTTATTTAGATGGGAGTCTGTTTACGGCGGGTTATTTAGATGGGAGTCTGTTCACGGGGTTATTTCGATGGGAGTCTGTTCCCGGGGGATTATTTATATGGGAGTCTGTTCCCGGGGGATTATTTAGATGGGAGTCTGTTCACGGGGTTATTTAGGTGGCAGTCTGTTCCAGGGGGGTAATTTAGATGGGAGTCTTTTCGCGTGGGTTTATTTAGATGGGAGTCTGTGCAGGGGTTATTTCGATGGGAGTCTGTTCACGGGGTTATTTAGATGGGAGTCTGTTCCGGGGGGGATATTTAGATGGGTGTCTGTTCACGGGGTTATTTAGATGGGAGTCTGTTCACGGGGGGTTATTTAGATGGGTTTCTGTTCACGGGGGGTTATTTAGATGGGAGTCTGTTTACGGGGGTTTATTTAGATGGAAGTCTGTTCCCGGGGGGTTATTTTGATGGGTGTCTGTTCACGGGGGTTGATTTAGATGGGAGTCTGTTCCCGGGGGGTTATTTCGATGGGAGTCTGTTCACCGGGGGTTATTTAGATGGGAGTCTGCTCACGGGGGGTTATTTAGACGGGTGTCTTTTCACGGGGGATTATTTAGATGGGAGTCTGTTCATGGGGGGTTATTTAGATGGGAGTCTGTTCACGGGGTTATTTATATGGGAGTCTGTTCATGGGGGTGTATTTAGACGGGTGTCTGTTCACGGGGTTATTCAGATGGGAGTTTGTTCACGATGTTATTTAGATGGGAGTATGTTCCCGGGGTTATTTAGATGGGAGTCTGTTCCCGGGGTGTTATTTAGATGGGAGTCTGCACCCGCGGTGTTATTTCGATGCGAATCTGTTCCCGGGGGGTTATTTAGATGGGAGTATTTTCAAGGGGTTATTTAGATGGGAGTCTGCTTACGGCGGGTTATTTAGATGGGAGTCCGTTCACGGGGTTATTTAGAAAGGAGTCTGTTCCCGGGGGGTTATTTATATGGGAGTCTGTTCCCGGGGGATTATTTAGATGGGAGTCTGTTCACGGGGTTATTTAGATAGGAGTCTGTTCCCGGGGTTATTTTGATGGGAGTCTGTTCACGGGGGATCATTTCGATGGGAGTTTGTTCACGGGCAGTTATTTAGATGGGAGTCTCTTCACGGGGGGTTATTTCGTTGGGAGTCTGTTCACGGGATTATTCAGATGGGAGTCTGTCCCCGGGGGGTTATTTGGATGGGGGTCTGTTCCCGGGGGTTATTTAGATGGGAGTCTGTTCACGGTGGGTTATTTAGATGGGAGTCTGTTCACGGGGTTATTTAGATGGGAGTCTGTTCACGGGGGGATATTTAGATGGGAGTCTGTTCACGGGGTTATTTAGATGGGAGTCTGTTCCCGGGGGGTTATTTAGATGGGAGTCTGTTCCCGGTGGATTATTTAGATGGGATTCTTTTCACGGGGTTATTTAGATGGGAGTCTGTTCCCGGGGGGTTATTTCGATGGGAGTCTGTTCACGGGGGATTATTTAGACTGGAGTATGTTCACGGGGTTATTTAGATGGGAGTCTGTTTATGGCGGGTTATTTAGATGGGAGTCTGTTCACGGGGTTATTTAGATGGGAGTCTGTTCCTGGGGGATTATTTATATGGCAGTCTGTTCCCGGGTGATTATTTAGATGGGAGTCTGTTCACGGGGTTATTTAGGTGGCAGTCTGTTCCCGGGGGGTTATTTCGATGGGAGTCTGTTCACCGGGGGTTATTTAGATGGGAGTCTGCTCACGGGGGGTTATTTAGACGGGTGTCTTTTCACGGGGGATTATTTAGATGGGAGTCTGTTCATGGGGGGTTATTTAGATGGGAGTCTGTTCACGGGGTTATTTATATGGGAGTCTGTTCACGGGGGTTTATTTAGACGGGTGTCTGTTCACGGGGTTATTCAGATGGGAGTTTGTTCACGGGGTTATTTAGATGGGAGTATGTTCCCGGGGTTATTTAGATGGGAGTCTGTTCCCGGGGTTATTTAGATGTGAGTCTGTTCCCGGGGGGTTATTTAGACAGGTGTCTGTTCACGGGGTTATTTAGATGGCAGTTTGTTCACGATGTTATTCAGATGGGAGTGTGTTCCCGGGGGGTTATTGAGATGGGAGTCTGTTCACGGGGTTATTTAGAAGAGAGTCTGTTCCCGTGGGGTTATTTAGATGGGAGTCTGCACCCGCGGTGTTATTTCGATGCGAATCTGTTCCCGGGGGGTTATTTAGATGGGAGTATTTTCAAGGGGTTATTTAGATGGGAGTCTGCTTACGGCGGGTTATTTAGATGGGAGTCCGTTCACGGGGTTATTTAGATGGGAGTCTGTTCCCGGGGGGTTATTTATATGGGAGTCTGTTCCCGGGGGATTATTTAGATGGGAGTCTGTTCACGGGGTTATTTAGATAGGAGTCTGTTCCCGGGGTTATTTTGATGGGAGTCTGTTCACGGGGGGTTATTTAGACGGGTGTCTTTTCACGGGGGATTATTTAGATGGGAGTCTGTTCATGGGGGGTTATTTAGATGGGAGTCTGTTCACGGGGTTATTTATATGGGAGTCTGTTCACGGGGGTTTATTTAGACGGGTGTCTGTTCACGGGGTTATTCAGATGGGAGTATGTTCCCGGGGTTATTTAGATGGGAGTCTGTTCCCGGGGTTATTTAGATGTGAGTCTGTTCCCGGGGTGTTATTTGGATGGGAGTCTGTTCACGGGGTTATTTATATGGGAGTCTGTTCACGGGGGGTTATTTAGACAGGTGTCTGTTCACGGGGTTATTTAGATGGCAGTTTGTTCACGATGTTATTCAGATGGGAGTGTGTTCCCGGGGGGTTATTGAGATGGGCGTCTGTTCACGGGGTTATTTAGTAGAGAGTCTGTTCCCGTGGGGTTATTTAGATGGGAGTCTGCACCCGCGGTGTTATTTCGATGCGAATCTGTTCCCGGGGGGTTATTTAGATGGGAGTATTTTCAAGGGGTTATTTAGATGGGAGTCTGCTTACGGGGGTTATTTAGATGGGAGTCCGTTCACGGGGTTATTTAGAAAGGAGTCTGTTCCCGGGGGGTTATTTATATGGGAGTCTGTTCCCGGGGGATTATTTAGATGGGAGTCTGTTCACGGGGTTATTTAGATAGGAGTCTGTTCCCGGGGTTATTTTGATGGGAGTCTGTTCACGGGGGATCATTTCGATGGGAGTTTGTTCACGGGCAGTTATTTAGATGGGAGTCTCTTCACGGGGGGTTATTTCGTTGGGAGTCTGTTCACGGGATTATTCAGATGGGAGTCTGTCCCCGGGGGGTTATTTGGATGGGGGTCTGTTCCCGGGGGTTATTTAGATGGGAGTCTGTTCACGGTGGGTTATTTAGATGGGAGTCTGTTCACGGGGTTATTTAGATGGGAGTCTGTTCACGGGGGGATATTTAGATGGGAGTCTGTTCACGGGGTTATTTAGATGGGAGTCTGTTCCCGGGGGGTTATTTAGATGGGAGTCTGTTCCCGGTGGATTATTTAGATGGGATTCTTTTCACGGGGTTATTTAGATGGGAGTCTGTTCCCGGGGGGTTATTTCGATGGGAGTCTGTTCACGGGGGATTATTTAGATTGGAGTATGTTCACGGGGTTATTTAGATGGGAGTCTGTTTATGGCGGGTTATTTAGATGGGAGTCTGTTCACGGGGTTATTTAGATGGGAGTCTGTTCCTGGGGGATTATTTATATGGCAGTCTGTTCCCGGGTGATTATTTAGATGGGAGTCTGTTCACGGGGTTATTTAGGTGGCAGTCTGTTCCCGGGGGGTTATTTCGATGGGAGTCTGTTCACCGGGGGTTATTTAGATGGGAGTCTGCTCACGGGGGGTTATTTAGACGGGTGTCTTTTCACGGGGGATTATTTAGATGGGAGTCTGTTCATGGGGGGTTATTTAGATGGGAGTCTGTTCACGGGGTTATTTATATGGGAGTCTGTTCACGGGGGTTTATTTAGACGGGTGTCTGTTCACGGGGTTATTCAGATGGGAGTTTGTTCACGGGGTTATTTAGATGGGAGTATGTTCCCGGGGTTATTTAGATGGGAGTCAGTTCCCGGGGTTATTTAGATGTGAGTCTGTTCCCGGGGGGTTATTTAGACAGGTGTCTGTTCACGGGGTTATTTAGATGGCAGTTTGTTCACGATGTTATTCAGATGGGATTCTGTTCACGGGGGGATATTTAGATGGGAGTCTGTTCACGGGGTTATTTAGAAGGGAGTCTGTTCCCGGGGGGTGATTTAGATGGGAGTCTGTTCCCAGGGGATTATTTAGATGGGATTCTTTTCACGGGGTTATTTAGATGGGAGTCTGTTCCCGGGGGGTTATTTCGATGGGAGTCTGTTCACGGGGGATTATTTAGATTGGAGTATGTTCACGGGGTTATTTAGATGGGAGTCTGTTTATGGCGGGTTATTTAGATGGGAGTCTGTTCACGGGGTTATTTAGATGGGAGTCTGTTCCTGGGGGATTATTTATATGGCAGTCTGTTCCCGGGTGATTATTTAGATGGGAGTCTGTTCACGGGGTTATTTAGGTGGCAGTCTGTTCCCGGGGGGTAATTTAGATGGGAGTCTTTTCCCGTGGGATTATTTAGATGGGAGTCTGTTCAGGGGTTATTTCGATGGGAGTCTGTTCACGGGGTTATTTAGATGGGAGCGGGTTCAGGGGGGGTTATTTAGATGGGTGTCTGTTCACGGGGTTATGCAGATGGGAGTCTGTTCCCGGGGGGTTATTTAGATGGGTGTCCGTTCACGGGGGGTTATTTAGATGGGAGTCTGTTCACGAGGGGTTATTTAGATGGGAGTCAGTTCACGGGGGGTTATTTAGATGGGAGTCTGTTCACGGGGGGTTATTTAGATTGGAGTCTGTTCACGGGGGTTTATTTAGACGGGTGTCTGTTCACGGGCTTACTTCGATGGGAGTCTGTTCACGGGGTTATGTAGATGGGGGTCTGTTCCCGGGGGGTTATTTAGATGGGTGTCCGTTCACGGGGGGTTATTTAGATGGGAGTCTGTTCACGAGGGGTTATTTAGATGGGAGTCTGTTCACGGGGGGTTATTTAGATGGGAGTCTGTTCACGGGGGGTTATTTAGATGATAGTCTGTTCACGGGGAGTTATTTAGATTGGAGTCTGTTCACGGGGGGTTATTTAGATGGAAGTCTGTTCCCAGGGGGTTATTTTGATGGGTGTCTGTTCACGGGGGGTTATGTAGATGGGTGTCTGTTCCCGGGGGGTTATTTAGATGGGTGTCTGTTCACGCGGGGTTATTTAGATGGGAGTCTGTTCACGAGGGGTTATTTAGATGGGAGTTTGTTCACGGGGGGTTATTTATTGGGAGTCTTTTCAAGGGTGTTATTTAGATGGAAGTCTGTTCCCGCGGGGTTATTTTGATGGGTGTCTGTTCACGGGGGATTATTTAGATGAGAGTCTGTTCCCGGGGTGTTATTTCGATGGGTGTCTGTTCACGGGGGGTTATTTAGATGTGAGTCTGCTCACGGGGGGTTATTTAGACGGGTGTCTTTTCACGGGGGTTTTCTTAGATGGGAGTCTGTTCATGGGGGGTTATTTAGATGGGAGTCTGTTCACGGGGTTATTTATATGGGAGTCTGTTCACGGGGGGTTATTTAGACGGGTGTCTGTTCACGGGGTTATTTAGATGGGAGTTTGTTCACGGGGTTATTTAGATGGGAGTCTGTTCCCGGGGTTATTTAGATGGGAGTCTGTTCCCGGGGGGTTATTTAGATGGGAGTCTGTTCACGGGGGTTTATTTAGATGGGAGTCTGTTCACGAGTTTGTTTCGATGGGAGTTTGTTCCCGGGGTTATTTAGATGTGAGTCTGTTCACTGGGTTATTTAGATAGGAATCTGTTCACGGGGTTATTTTGATGGGAGTCTGTTCACGGGGGGTTATTTAGATGGGAGTTTGTTCACTGGGGGTTATTTAGATGGGAGTTTGTTCCCGGGGGGTTATTGAGATGGAAGTCTGTTCACGGGGTTATTTAGATGGGAGTCTGTTCCCAGGGGGTTATTTAGATGTGAGTCTGTTCCCGCGGTGTTATTTCGATGGGAATCTGTTCCCGGGGGGTTATTTAGATGGGAGTCTGTTCACGGGGTTATTTAGATGGGAGTCAGTTTGCGGCGGGTTATTTAGATGGGAGTCTGTTCACGGGGTTATTTAGATGGCAGTCTGTTCCCGGGGGGTTATTTATATGGGAGTCTGTTCCCGGGGTTATTTAGATGGGAGTCTGTTCCCGGGGGGTAATTTTGATGGGAGTCTGTTCCCGTGGGATTATTTAGATGGGAGTCTGTTCAGGGGTTATTTCGATGGGAGTCTGTTCACGGGGTTATTTAGATGGGAGTCTGTTCAGGGGGTGTGATATAGATGAGAGTCTGTTCAAGGGGTTATTTAGATGGGAGTCTGTTCACGGGGTTATTTAGATGCGAGTCTGTTCCCGGGGGGTTATTTAGATGGGAGTCTGTTTACGGGGTTATTTAGATCGGAGTCTGTTCCCGGGGGGTTATTTAGATAGGAGTTTGTTCACGGAGTGTTATTCAGATGGGAGTCTGTTCACGGGGGGTTATTTAGATGGGAGTCTGTTCACGGGGGGTCATTTAGATGGGTTTCTGTTCACGGGGGGTTATTTAGATGGGAGTCTGTTCACGGGGGGTTATTTAGATGGGAGTCTGTTCACGGGGGGTTATTTAGATTGGTGTCTGTTCACGGGGGGTTATTTAGATTGGAGTCTGTTCACGGGGGGTTATTTAGATGGAAGTCTGTTCCCGGGGGGTTATTTTGATGGGTGTCTGTTCACGGGGTTATTTAGATGGGAGTCTGTTCACGGGGGGTTATTTAGATGGGTGTCTGTTCACGGGGGGTTATTTAGATTGGAGTCTGTTCACGGGGGGTTATTTAGATGGAAGTCTGTTCCCGGGGGGTTATTTTGATGGGTGTCTGTTCACGTGGGGTTATTTAGATTGGAGTCTGTTCCCGGGGGGTTATTTCGATGGGAGTCTGTTCACCGGGGGTTATTTAGATGGGAGTCTGCTCACGGGGGGTTATTTAGACGGGTGTCTTTTCACGGGGGGTTTCTTAGATTGTTGTCTGTTCACGGGGGTTATTTAGATGGGACTCTGTTCACGGGGTTATTTATTTAGGAGTCTGTTCACGGGGGGTTATTTAGACAGGTGTCTGTTCACGGGGTTATTTAGATGCGAGTTTGTTCACGGTTTTATTCAGATGGGAGTGTGTTCCCGGGGGGTTATTGAGATGGGAGTCTGTTCACGGGGTTATTTAGATGGGAGTCTGTTCCCGGGGGGTTATTTAGATGGGAGTCTGCTCCCGCGGTGTTATTTCGATGCGAATCTGTTCCCGGGGGGTTATTTAGATGGGAGTATGTTCACGGGGTAATTTAGATGGGAGTCTGCTTACGGCGTGTTATTTAGATGGGAGTCCGTTCACGGGGTTATTTAGATGGGAGTCTGTTCCCGGGGGGTTATTTATATGGGAGTCTGTTCCCGGGGGATTATTTAGATGGGAGTCTGTTCCCGGGGTTATTTTGATGGGAGTCTGTTCACGGGGGGTCATTTAGATGGGAGTTTGTTCACGGGGGGTTCTTTAGATGGGAGTCTCTTCACGGGGGGTTATTTCGTTGGGAGTCTGTTCACGGGGTTATTTAGATGGGAGTCTGTTCCCGGGGGGTTATTTAGATGTGAGTCTGTTCCCGGGGGATTATTTAGATGGGATTCTTTTCACGGGGTTAATTAGATGGGAGTCTGTACCCGGGGGGTTATTTCGATGGGAGTCTGTTCACGGGGGATTATTTAGATGGGAGTATGTTCACGGGGTTATTTAGATGGGAGTCTGTTTACGGCGGGTTATTTAGATGGGAGTCTTTTCCCGTGGGATTATTCAGATGGGAGTCTGTTCAGGGGTTATTTCGATGGGAGTCTGTTCACGGGGTTATTTAGATGGGAGTCTGTTCGGGGGGGGTTATTTAGATGGGTGTCTGTTCACGGTGTTATGTAGATGGGAGTCTGTTCCCGGGGGGTTATTTAGATGGGTGTCTGTTCACGGTGGGTTATTTAGATGGGAGACTGTTCCCGGGGGGTTATTTAGATAGGAGTTTGTTCACGGAGTGTTATTCAGATGGGAGTCTGTTCCCGGGGGGTTATTTAGATGGGAGTCTATTCACGGGGGGTCATTTAGATGGGTTTCTGTTCACGGGGGGTTATTTAGATGGGAGTCTGTTCACGGGGGGTTATTTAGATGGGAGTCTGTTCACGGGGGGTTATTTAGATGGGTGTCTGTTCACGGGGGGTTATTTAGATTGGAGTCTGTTCACGGGGGGTTATTTAGATGGAAGTCTGTTCCCGGGGGGTTATTTTGATGGGTGTCTGTTCACGGGGTTATTTAGATGGGAGTCTGTTCACGGGGGGTTATTTAGATGGGTTTCTGTTCACGGGGGGTTATTTAGATGGGAGTCTGTTCACGGGGGGTTATTTAGATGGGAGTCTGTTCACGGGGGGGTATTTAGATGGGTGTCTGTTCACGGGGGGTTATTTAGATTGGAGTCTGTTCACGGGGGGTTATTTAGATGGAAGTCTGTTCCCGGGGGGTTATTTTGATGGGTGTCTGTTCACGTGGGGTTATTTAGATTGGAGTCTGTTCCCGGGGGGTTATTTCGATGGGAGTCTGTTCACCGGGGGTTATTTAGATGGGAGTCTGCTCACAGGTCGTTATTTAGACGGGTGTCTTTTCACGTGGGGTTTCTTAGATTGTTGTCTGTTCACGGGGGTTATTTAGATCGGTCTCTGTTCACGGGGTTATTTATATAGGAGTCTGTTCACGGGGGCTATTTAGACAGGTGTCTGTTCACGGGGTTATTTAGATGCGAGTTTGTTCACGGTGTTATTCAGATGGGAGTGTGTTCCCGGGGGGTTATTGAGATGGGAGTCTGTTCACGGGGTTATTTAGATTGGAGTCTGTTCCCGGGGGGTTATTTAGATGGGAGTCTGCTCCCGCGGTGTTATTTCGATGCGAATCTGTTCCCGGGGGGTTATTTAGATGGGAGTATGTTCACGGGGTAATTTAGATGGGAGTCTGCTTACGGCGGGTTATTTAGATGGGCGTCCGTTCACGGGGTTATTTAGAAGGGAGTCTGTTCCCGGGGGGTTATTTATATGGGAGTCTGTTCCCGGGGGATTATTTAGATGGGAGTCTGTTCCCGGGGTTATTTTGATGGGAGTCTGTTCACGGGGGGTCATTTAGATGGGAGTTTGTTCACGGGGGGTTCTTTAGATGGGAGTCTCTTCACGGGGGGTTATTTCGTTGGGCGTCTGTTCACGGGGTTATTTAGATGGGAGTCTGTTCCCGGGGGGTTATTTAGATGTGAGTCTGTTCCCGGGGGATTATTTAGATGGGATTCTTTTCACGGGGTTAATTAGATGGGAGTCTGTTCCCGGGGGGTTATTTCGATGGGAGTCTGTTCACGGGGGATTATTTAGATGGGAGTATGTTCACGGGGTTATTTAGATGGGAGTCTGTTTACGGCGGGTTATTTAGATGGGAGTCTTTTCCCGTGGGATTATTCAGATGGGAGTCTGTTCAGGGGTTATTTCGATGGGAGTCTGTTCACGGGGTTATTTAGATGGGAGTCTGTTCAGGGGGGGGGGGTTATTTAGATGGGTGTCTGTTCACGGTGTTATGTAGATGGGAGTCTGTTCCCGGGCGGTTATTTAGATGGGTGTCTGTTCACGGTGGGTTATTTAGATGGGAGACTGTTCACGGGGTTATTTAGATGGTAGTCTGTTCACGGAGGGATATTTAGATGGGAGTCTGTTCACGGGGTTATTTAGATGGGAGTCTGTTCCCGGGGGGTTATTTAGATGTGAGTCTGTTCCTGGGGGATTATTTAGATGGGA
Source organism: Heterodontus francisci (assembly GCF_036365525.1). Classification (NCBI taxonomy): domain Eukaryota; kingdom Metazoa; phylum Chordata; class Chondrichthyes; order Heterodontiformes; family Heterodontidae; genus Heterodontus; species Heterodontus francisci. The sequence goes on from NC_090391.1 coordinate 39,859,259, forward strand.
TTCTTTTCACGGGGTTAATTAGATGGGAGTCTGTTCCCGGGGGGTTATTTCGATGGGAGTCTGTTCACGGGGGATTATTTAGATGGGAGTATGTTCACGGGGTTATTTAGATGGGAGTCTGTTTACGGCGGGTTATTTAGATGGGAGTCTTTTCCCGTTGGATTATTCAGATGGGAGTCTGTTCAGGGGTTATTTCGATGGGAGTCTGTTCACGGGGTTATTTAGATGGGAGTCTGTTCAGGGGGGGTGTTATTTAGATGGGTGTCTGTTCACGGGGTTATGTAGATGGGAATCTGTTCCCGGGGGGTTATTTAGATGGGTGTCTGTTCACGGTGGGTTATTTAGATGGGAGACTGTTCACGGGGTTATTTAGATGGGAGTCTGTTCACGGGGAGATATTTAGATGGGAGTCTGTTCACGGGATTATTTAGATGGGAGTCTGTTCCCGGGGGGTTATTTAGATGTGAGTCTGTTCCCGTGGGATTATTTAGATGGGATTCTTTTCACGGGGTTAATTAGATGGGAGTCTGTTCCCGGGGGGTTATTTCGATGGGAGTCTGTTCACGGGGGATTATTTAGATGGGAGTATGTTCACGGGGTTATTTAGATGGGAGTCTGTTTACGGCGGGTTATTTAGATAGGAGACTGTTCACGGGGTTATTTAGATGGGAGTCTGTTCACGGGGGGATATTTAGATGGGAGTCTGTTCACGGGGTTATTTAGATGGGAGTCTGTTCACGGTGGGTTATTTAGATGGGAGTCTGTTCACGGGGTTATTTAGATGGGAGTCTGTTCACGGGGGGATATTTAGATGGGAGTCTGTTCACGGGGTTATTTAGATGGGAGTCTGTTCCCGGGGGGTTATTTAGATGGGAGTCTGTTCCCGGTGGATTATTTAGATGGGATTCTTTTCACGGGGTTATTTAGATGGGAGTCTGTTCCCGGGGGGTTATTTCGATGGGAGTCTGTTCACGGGGGATTATTTAGATTGGAGTATGTTCACGGGGTTATTTAGATGGGAGTCTGTTTATGGCGGGTTATTTAGATGGGAGTCTGTTCACGGGGTTATTTAGATGGGAGTCTGTTCCTGGGGGATTATTTATATGGCAGTCTGTTCCCGGGTGATTATTTAGATGGGAGTCTGTTCACGGGGTTATTTAGGTGGCAGTCTGTTCCCGGGGGGTTATTTCGATGGGAGTCTGTTCACCGGGGGTTATTTAGATGGGAGTCTGCTCACGGGGGGTTATTTAGACGGGTGTCTTTTCACGGGGGATTATTTAGATGGGAGTCTGTTCATGGGGGGTTATTTAGATGGGAGTCTGTTCACGGGGTTATTTATATGGGAGTCTGTTCACGGGGGTTTATTTAGACGGGTGTCTGTTCACGGGGTTATTCAGATGGGAGTTTGTTCACGGGGTTATTTAGATGGGAGTATGTTCCCGGGGTTATTTAGATGGGAGTCAGTTCCCGGGGTTATTTAGATGTGAGTCTGTTCCCGGGGGGTTATTTAGACAGGTGTCTGTTCACGGGGTTATTTAGATGGCAGTTTGTTCACGATGTTATTCAGATGGGAGTGTGTTCCCGGGGGGTTATTGAGATGGGAGTCTGTTCACGGGGTTATTTAGAAGAGAGTCTGTTCCCGTGGGGTTATTTAGATGGGAGTCTGCACCCGCGGTGTTATTTCGATGCGAATCTGTTCCCGGGGGGTTATTTAGATGGGAGTATTTTCAAGGGGTTATTTAGATGGGAGTCTGCTTACGGCGGGTTATTTAGATGGGAGTCCGTTCACGGGGTTATTTAGAAAGGAGTCTGTTCCCGGGGGGTTATTTATATGGGAGTCTGTTCCCGGGGGATTATTTAGATGGGAGTCTGTTCACGGGGTTATTTAGATAGGAGTCTGTTCCCGGGGTAATTTTGATGGGAGTCTGTTCACGGGGGATCATTTCGATGGGAGTTTGTTCACGGGCAGTTATTTAGATGGGAGTCTCTTCACGGGGGGTTATTTCGTTGGGAGTCTGTTCACGGGATTATTCAGATGGGAGTCTGTCCCCGGGGGGTTATTTGGATGGGGGTCTGTTCCCGGGGGTTATTTAGATGGGAGTCTGTTCACGGTGGGTTATTTAGATGGGAGTCTGTTCACGGGGTTATTTAGATGGGATTCTGTTCACGGGGGGATATTTAGATGGGAGTCTGTTCACGGGGTTATTTAGAAGGGAGTCTGTTCCCGGGGGGTTATTTCGATGGGAGTCTGTTCACGGGGGATTATTTAGATTGGAGTATGTTCACGGGGTTATTTAGATGGGAGTCTGTTTATGGCGGGTTATTTAGATGGGAGTCTGTTCACGGGGTTATTTAGATGGGAGTCTGTTCCTGGGGGATTATTTATATGGCAGTCTGTTCCCGGGTGATTATTTAGATGGGAGTCTGTTCACGGGGTTATTTAGGTGGCAGTCTGTTCCCGGGGGGTAATTTAGATGGGAGTCTTTTCCCGTGGGATTATTTAGATGGGAGTCTGTTCAGGGGTTATTTCGATGGGAGTCTGTTCACGGGGTTATTTAGATGGGAGCGGGTTCAGGGGGGGTTATTTAGATGGGTGTCTGTTCACGGGGTTATGCAGTTGGGAGTCTGTTCCCGGGGGGTTATTTAGATGGGTGTCCGTTCACGGGGGGTTATTTAGATGGGAGTCTGTTCACGAGGGGTTATTTAGATGGGAGTCAGTTCACGGGGGGTTATTTAGATGGGAGTCTGTTCACGGGGGGTTATTTAGATTGGAGTCTGTTCACGGGGGTTTATTTAGACGGGTGTCTGTTCACGGGCTTATTTCGATGGGAGTCTGTTCACGGGGTTATGTAGATGGGGGTCTGTTCCCGGGGGGTTATTTAGATGGGTGTCCGTTCACGGGGGGTTATTTAGATGGGAGTCTGTTCACGAGGGTTTATTTAGATGGGAGTCTGTTCACGGGGGGTTATTTAGATGGGAGTCTGTTCACGGGGGGTTATTTAGATGATAGTCTGTTCACGGGGAGTTATTTAGATTGGAGTCTGTTCACGGGGGGTTATTTAGATGGAAGTCTGTTCCCAGGGGGTTATTTTGATGGGTGTCTGTTCACGGGGGGTTATGTAGATGGGTGTGTGTTCCCGGGGGGTTATTTAGATGGGTGTCTGTTCACGGGGGGTTATTTAGATGGGAGTCTGTTCACGAGGGGTTATTTAGATGGGAGTTTGTTCACGGGGGGTTATTTATTGGGAGTCTTTTCAAGGGTGTTATTTAGATGGAAGTCTGTTCCCGCGGGGTTATTTTGATGGGTGTCTGTTCACGGGGGATTATTTAGATGAGAGTCTGTTCCCGGGGTGTTATTTCGATGGGTGTCTGTTCACGGGGGGTTATTTAGATGTGAGTCTGCTCACGGGGGGTTATTTAGACGGGTGTCTTTTCACGGGGGTTTTCTTAGATGGGAGTCTGTTCATGGGGGGTTATTTAGATGGGAGTCTGTTCACGGGGTTATTTATATGGGAGTCTGTTCACGGGGGGTTATTTAGACGGGTGTCTGTTCACGGGGTTATTTAGATGGGAGTTTGTTCACGGGGTTATTTAGATGGGAGTCTGTTCCCGGGGTTATTTAGATGGGAGTCTGTTCCCGGGGGGTTATTTAGATGGGAGTCTGTTCACGGGGGTTTATTTAGATGGGAGTCTGTTCACGAGTTTGTTTCGATGGGAGTTTGTTCCCGGGGTTATTTAGATGTGAGTCTGTTCACTGGGTTATTTAGATAGGAATCTGTTCACGGGGTTATTTTGATGGGAGTCTGTTCACGGGGGGTTATTTAGATGGGAGTTTGTTCACTGGGGGTTATTTAGATGGGAGTTTGTTCCCGGGGGGTTATTGAGATGGAAGTCTGTTCACGGGGTTATTTAGATGGGAGTCTGTTCCCAGGGGGTTATTTCGATGGGAGTCTGTTCACGGGGGATTATTTAGATTGGAGTATGTTCACGGGGTTATTTAGATGGGAGTCTGTTTATGGCGGGTTATTTAGATGGGAGTCTGTTCACGGGGTTATTTAGATGGGAGTCTGTTCCTGGGGGATTATTTATATGGCAGTCTGTTCCCGGGTGATTATTTAGATGGGAGTCTGTTCACGGGGTTATTTAGGTGGCAGTCTGTTCCCGGGGGGTAATTTAGATGGGAGTCTTTTCCCGTGGGATTATTTAGATGGGAGTCTGTTCAGGGGTTATTTCGATGGGAGTCTGTTCACGGGGTTATTTAGATGGGAGCGGGTTCAGGGGGGGTTATTTAGATGGGTGTCTGTTCACGGGGTTATGCAGATGGGAGTCTGTTCCCGGGGGGTTATTTAGATGGGTGTCCGTTCACGGGGGGTTATTTAGATGGGAGTCTGTTCACGAGGGGTTATTTAGATGGGAGTCAGTTCACGGGGGGTTATTTAGATGGGAGTCTGTTCACGGGGGGTTATTTAGATTGGAGTCTGTTCACGGGGGTTTATTTAGACGGGTGTCTGTTCACGGGCTTATTTCGATGGGAGTCTGTTCACGGGGTTATGTAGATGGGGGTCTGTTCCCGGGGGGTTATTTAGATGGGTGTCCGTTCACGGGGGGTTATTTAGATGGGAGTCTGTTCACGAGGGGTTATTTAGATGGGAGTCTGTTCACGGGGGGTTATTTAGATGGGAGTCTGTTCGCGCGGCTTTATTTAGATGATAGTCTGTTCACGGGGAGTTATTTAGATTGGAGTCTGTTCACGGGGGGTTATTTAGATGGAAGTCTGTTCCCAGGGGGTTATTTTGATGGGTGTCTGTTCACGGGGGGTTATGTAGATGGGTGTCTGTTCCCGGGGGGTTATTTAGATGGGTGTCTGTTCACGGGGGGTTATTTAGATGGGAGTCTGTTCACGAGGGGTTATTTAGATGGGAGTTTGTTCACGGGGAGTTATTTATTGGGAGTCTTTTCAAGGGTGTTATTTAGATGGAAGTCTGTTCCCGCGGGGTTATTTTGATGGGTGTCTGTTCACGGGGGATTATTTAGATGAGAGTCTGTTCCCGGGGTGTTATTTCGATGGGTGTCTGTTCACGGGGGGTTATTTAGATGTGAGTCTGCTCACGGGGGGTTATTTAGACGGGTGTCTTTTCACGGGGGTTTTCTTAGATGGGAGTCTGTTCATGGGGGGTTATTTAGATGGGAGTCTGTTCACGGGGTTATTTATATGGGAGTCTGTTCACGGGGGGTTATTTAGACGGGTGTCTGTTCACGGGGTTATTTAGATGGGAGTTTGTTCACGGGGTTATTTAGATGGGAGTCTGTTCCCGGGGTTATTTAGATGGGAGTCTGTTCCCGGGGGGTTATTTAGATGGGAGTCTGTTCACGGGGGTTTATTTAGATGGGAGTCTGTTCACGAGTTTGTTTCGATGGGAGTTTGTTCCCGGGGTTATTTAGATGTGAGTCTGTTCACTGGGTTATTTAGATAGGAATCTGTTCACGGGGTTATTTTGATGGGAGTCTGTTCACGGGGGGTTATTTAGATGGGAGTTTGTTCACTGGGGGTTATTTAGATGGGAGTTTGTTCCCGGGGGGTTATTGAGATGGAAGTCTGTTCACGGGGTTATTTAGATGGGAGTCTGTTCCCAGGGGGTTATTTAGATGTGAGTCTGTTCCCGCGGTGTTATTTCGATGGGAATCTGTTCCCGGGGGGTTATTTAGATGGGAGTCTGTTCACGGGGTTATTTAGATGGGAGTCAGTTTGCGGCGGGTTATTTAGATGGGAGTCTGTTCACGGGGTTATTTAGATGGCAGTCTGTTCCCGGGGGGTTATTTATATGGGAGTCTGTTCCCGGGGTTATTTAGATGGGAGTCTGTTCCCGGGGGGTAATTTTGATGGGAGTCTGTTCCCGTGGGATTATTTAGATGGGAGTCTGTTCAGGGGTTATTTCGATGGGAGTCTGTTCACGGGGTTATTTAGATGGGAGTCTGTTCAGGGGGTGTGATATAGATGAGAGTCTGTTCAAGGGGTTATTTAGATGGGAGTCTGTTCACGGGGTTATTTAGATGCGAGTCTGTTCCCGGGGGGTTATTTAGATGGGAGTCTGTTTACGGGGTTATTTAGATCGGAGTCTGTTCCCGGGGGGTTATTTAGATAGGAGTTTGTTCACGGAGTGTTATTCAGATGGGAGTCTGTTCACGGGGGGTTATTTAGATGGGAGTCTGTTCACGGGGGGTCATTTAGATGGGTTTCTGTTCACGGGGGGTTATTTAGATGGGAGTCTGTTCACGGGGGGTTATTTAGATGGGAGTCTGTTCACGGGGGGTTATTTAGATTGGTGTCTGTTCACGGGGGGTTATTTAGATTGGAGTCTGTTCACGGGGGGTTATTTAGATGGAAGTCTGTTCCCGGGGGGTTATTTTGATGGGTGTCTGTTCACGGGGTTATTTAGATGGGAGTCTGTTCACGGGGGGTTATTTAGATGGGTTTCTGTTCACGGGGGGTTATTTAGATGGGAGTCTGTTCACGGGGGGTTATTTAGATGGGAGTCTGTTCACGGGGGGTTATTTAGATGGGTGTCTGTTCACGGGGGGTTATTTAGATTGGAGTCTGTTCACGGGGGGTTATTTAGATGGAAGTCTGTTCCCGGGGGGTTAGTTTGATGGGTGTCTGTTCACGTGGGGTTATTTAGATTGGAGTCTGTTCCCGGGGGGTTATTTCGATGGGAGTCTGTTCACCGGGTGTTATTTAGATGGGAGTCTGCTCACGGGGGGTTATTTAGACGGGTGTCTTTTCACGGGGGGTTTCTTAGATTGTTGTCTGTTCACGGGGGTTATTTAGATGGGACTCTGTTCACGGGGTTATTTATTTAGGAGTCTGTTCACGGGGGGTTATTTAGACAGGTGTCTGTTCACGGGGTTATTTAGATGCGAGTTTGTTCACGGTTTTATTCAGATGGGAGTGTGTTCCCGGGGGGTTATTGAGATGGGAGTCTGTTCACGGGGTTATTTAGATGGGAGTCTGTTCCCGGGGGGTTATTTAGATGGGAGTCTGCTCCCGCGGTGTTATTTCGATGCGAATCTGTTCCCGGGGGGTTATTTAGATGGGAGTATGTTCACGGGGTAATTTAGATGGGAGTCTGCTTACGGCGGGTTATTTAGATGGGAGTCCGTTCACGGGGTTATTTAGATGGGAGTCTGTTCCCGGGGGGTTATTTATATGGGAGTCTGTTCCCGGGATATTATTTAGATGGGAGTCTGTTCCCGGGGTTATTTTGATGGGAGTCTGTTCACGGGGGGTCATTTAGATGGGAGTTTGTTCACGGGGGGTTCTTTAGATGGGAGTCTCTTCACGGGGGGTTATTTCGTTGGGACTCTGTTCACGGGGTTATTTAGATGGGAGTCTGTTCCCGGGGGGTTATTTAGATGTGAGTCTGTTCCCGGGGGATTATTTAGATGGGATTCTTTTCACGGGGTTAATTAGATGGGAGTCTGTACCCGGGGGGTTATTTCGATGGGAGTCTGTTCACGGGGGATTATTTAGATGGGAGTATGTTCACGGGGTTATTTAGATGGGAGTCTGTTTACGGCGGGTTATTTAGATGGGAGTCTTTTCCCGTGGGATTATTCAGATGGGAGTCTGTTCAGGGGTTATTTCGATGGGAGTCTGTTCACGGGGTTATTTAGATGGGAGTCTGTTCAGGGGGGGGTTATTTAGATGGGTGTCTGTTCACGGTGTTATGTAGATGGGAGTCTGTTCCCGGAGGGTTATTTAGATGGGTGTCTGTTCACGGTGGGTTATTTAGATGGGAGACTGTTCACGGGGTGATTTAGATGGGAGTCTGTTCACGGAGGGATATTTAGATGGGAGTCTGTTCACGGGGTTATTTAGATGGGAGTCTGTTCCCGGGGGGTTATTTAGATAGGAGTTTGTTCACGGAGTGTTATTCAGATGGGAGTCTGTTCCCGGGGGGTTATTTAGATGGGAGTCTATTCACGGGGGGTCATTTAGATGGGTTTCTGTTCACGGGGGGTTATTTAGATGGGAGTCTGTTCACGGGGGGTTATTTAGATGGGAGTCTGTTCACGGGGGGTTATTTAGATGGGTGTCTGTTCACGGGGGGTTATTTAGATTGGAGTCTGTTCACGGGGGGTTATTTAGATGGAAGTCTGTTCCCGGGGGGTTATTTTGATGGGTGTCTGTTCACGGGGTTATTTAGATGGGAGTCTGTTCACGGGGGGTTATTTAGATGGGTTTCTGTTCACGGGGGGTTATTTAGATGGGAGTCTGTTCACGGGGGGTTATTTAGATGGGAGTCTGTTCACGGGGGGGTATTTAGATGGGTGTCGGTTCACGGGGGGTTATTTAGATTGGAGTCTGTTCACGGGGGGTTATTTAGATGGAAGTCTGTTCCCGGGGGGTTATTTTGATGGGTGTCTGTTCACGTGGGGTTATTTAGATTGGAGTCTGTTCCCGGGGGGTTATTTCGATGGGAGTCTGTTCACCGGGGGTTATTTAGATGGGAGTCTGCTCACAGGTCGTTATTTAGACGGGTGTCTTTTCACGGGGGGTTTCTTAGATTGTTGTCTGTTCACGGGGGTTATTTAGATCGGTCTCTGTTCACGGGGTTATTTATATAGGAGTCTGTTCACGGGGGGTTATTTAGACAGGTGTCTGTTCACGGGGTTATTTAGATGCGAGTTTGTTCACGGTGTTATTCAGATGGGAGTGTGTTCCCGGGGGGTTATTGAGATGGGAGTCTGTTCACGGGGTTATTTAGATGGGAGTCTGTTCCCGGGGGGTTATTTAGATGGGAGTCTGCTCCCGCGGTGTTATTTCGATGCGAATCTGTTCCCGGGGGGTTATTTAGATGGGAGTATGTTCACGGGGTAATTTAGATGGGAGTCTGCTTACGGCGGGTTATTTAGATGGGAGTCCGTTCACGGGGTTATTTAGAAGGGAGTCTGTTCCCGGGCGGTTATTTATATGGGAGTCTGTTCCCGGGGGATTATTTAGATGGGAGTCTGTTCCCGGGGTTATTTTGATGGGAGTCTGTTCACGGGGGGTCATTTAGATGGGAGTTTGTTCACGGGGGGTTCTTTAGATGGGAGTCTCTTCACGGGGGGTTATTTCGTTGGGCGTCTGTTCACGGGGTTATTTAGATGGGAGTCTGTTCCCGGGGGGTTATTTAGATGTGAGTCTGTTCCCGGGGGATTATTTAGATGGGATTCTTTTCACGGGGTTAATTAGATGGGAGTCTGTTCCCGGGGGGTTATTTCGATGGGAGTCTGTTCACGGGGGATTATTTAGATGGGAGTATGTTCACGGGGTTATTTAGATGGGAGTCTGTTTACGGCGGGTTATTTAGATGGGAGTCTTTTCCCGTGGGATTATTCAGATGGGAGTCTGTTCAGGGGTTATTTCGATGGGAGTCTGTTCACGGGGTTATTTAGATGGGAGTCTGTTCAGGGGGGGGGTTATTTAGATGGGTGTCTGTTCACGGTGTTATGTAGATGGGAGTCTGTTCCCGGGCGGTTATTTAGATGGGTGTCTGTTCACGGTGGGTTATTTAGATGGGAGACTGTTCACGGGGTTATTTAGATGGTAGTCTGTTCACGGAGGGATATTTAGATGGGAGTCTGTTCACGGGGTTATTTAGATGGGAGTCTGTTCCCGGGGGGTTATTTAGATGTGAGTCTGTTCCTGGGGGATTATTTAGATTGGATTCTTTTCACGGGGTTAATTAGATGGGAGTCTGTTCCCGGGGGGTTATTTCGATGGGAGTCTGTTCACGGGGGATTATTTAGATGGGAGTATGTTCACGGGGTTATTTAGATGGGAGTCTGTTTACGGCGGGTTATTTAGATGGGAGTCTTTTCCCGTTGGATTATTCAGATGGGAGTCTGTTCAGGGGTTATTTCGATGGGAGTCTGTTCACGGGGTTATTTAGATGGGAGTCTGTTCAGGGGGGGTGTTATTTAGATGGGTGTCTGTTCACGGGGTTATGTAGATGGGAATCTGTTCCCGGGGGGTTATTTAGATGGGTGTCTGTTCACGGTGGGTTATTTAGATGGGAGACTGTTCACGGGGTTATTTAGATGGGAGTCTGTTCACGGGGAGATATTTAGATGGGAGTCTGTTCACGGGATTATTTAGATGGGAGTCTGTTCCCGGGGGGTTATTTAGATGTGAGTCTGTTCCCGGGGGATTATTTAGATGGGATTCTTTTCACGGGGTTAATTAGATGGGAGTCTGTTCCCGGGGGGTTATTTCGATGGGAGTCTGTTCACGGGGGATTATTTAGATGGGAGTATGTTCACGGGGTTATTTAGATGGGAGTCTGTTTACGGCGGGTTATTTAGATAGGAGACTGTTCACGGGGTTATTTAGATGGGAGTCTGTTCACGGGGGGATATTTAGATGGGAGTCTGTTCACGGGGTTATTTAGATGGGAGTCTGTTCCCGGGGGGTTATTTCGATGTGAGTCTGTTCCCGGGGGATTATTTGGATGGGATTCTTTTCACGGGGTTAATTAGATGGGAGTCTGTTCCCGGGGGGTTATTTCGATGGGAGTCTGTTCACGGGGGATTATTTAGATGGGAGTATGTTCACGGGGTTATTTAGATGGGAGTCTGTTTACGGCGGGTTATTTAGATGGGAGTCTTTTCCCGTGGGATTATTCAGATGGGAGTCTGTTCAGGGGTTATTTCGATGGGAGTCTGTTCACGGGATTATTCAGATGGGAGTCTGTTCCCGGGGGGTTATTTAGATGGGGGTCTGTTCTCGGGGGTTATTTAGATGGGAGTCTGTTCACGGTGGGTTATTTAGATGGTAGACTGTTCACGGGGTTATTTAGATGGGAGTCTGTTCACGGGGGGATATTTAGATGGGAGTCTGTTCACGGGGTTATTTAGATGGGAGTCTGTTCCCGGGGGGTTATTTAGATGTGAGTCTGTTCCCGGGGGATTATTTAGATGGGATTCTTTTCACGGGGTTAATTAGATGGGAGTCTGTTCCCGGGGGGTTATTTCGGTGGGACTCTGTTCACGGGGGATTATTTAGATGGGAGTATGTTCACGGGGTTATGTAGATGGGAGTCTGTTCCCGGGGGGTTATTTAGATGGGTGTCTGTTCACGGGGGGTTATTTAGATGGGAGTCTGTTCACGAGGGGTTATTTAGATGGGAGTCTGTTCACGGGGGGTTATTCAGATGGGAGTCTGTTCACGGGGGGTTATTTAGATTGGAGTCTGTTCACGGGGGTTATTCAGATGGAAGTCTGTTCCCAAGGGGTTATTTTGATGGGTGTCTCTTCACGGGGGGTTATTTAGATGGGAGTCTTTTCCCGGGGGTTATTTCGATGGGAGTCTATTCACGGGGGGTTATTTAGATGGGAGTCTGTTCACGGGTTTATTTATATGGGAGTCTGTTCACGGGGGTTTATTTAGACGGGTGTCTGTTCACGGGGTTATTTAGATGGGAGTTTGTTGACGGGGTTATTTAGATGGGAGTATGTTCCCGGGGTTATTTAGATGGGAGTCTGTTCCCGGGGTTATTTAGATGGGAGTCTGTTCCCGGGGGGTTATTTAGTTGGGAGTCTGTTCACGGGGGTTTATTTAGATGGGAGTCTGTTCACGGGTTTATTTAGATGGGAGTCTGTTCCCGGTGTTATTTAGATGTGAGTCTGTTCACTGGGTTATTTAGATAGGAGTCTGTTCACCGGGTTATTTAGATGGGAGTATGCTCAGGGGGGGTTATTTCGATGAGAGTCTGTTCACGGGTTTATTTAGATGGGAGTCTGTTCAGGGGGGGGGTTATTTAGATGGGAGTCTGTTCACGGGTTTATTTATATGGGAGTCTATTCACGGGGGTTTATTTAGACGGGTGTCTGTTCACGGGGTTATTTAGATGGGAGTTTGTTGACGGGGTTATTTAGATGGGAGTATGTTCCCGGGGTTATTTAGATGGGAGTCTGTTCCCGGGGTTATTTAGATGGGAGTCTGTTCCCGGGGGGTTATTTAGTTGGGAGTCTGTTCACGGGGGTTTATTTAGATGGGAGTCTGTTCACGGGTTTATTTAGATGGGAGTCTGTTCCCGGTGTTATTTAGATGTGAGTCTGTTCACTGGGTTATTTAGATAGGAGTCTGTTCACCGGGTTATTTAGATGGGAGTATGCTCAGGGGGGGTTATTTCGATGAGAGTCTGTTCAAGGGTTTATTTAGATGGGAGTCTGTTCACGGGGGGTTATTTAGATGGGAGTCTGTTCACGGGGGGTTATTTAGATGGGAGTCTGTTCACGGGGGGTTATTTAGATGGGTGTCTGTTCACGGGGGGTTATTTAGATTGGAGTCTGTTCACGGGGGGTTATTTAGATGGAAGTCTGTTCCCGGGGGGTTATTTTGATGGGTGTCTGTTCACGTGGGGTTATTTAGATTGGAGTCTGTTCCCGGGGGGTTATTTCGATGGGAGTCTTTTCACGAGGTTATTTAGATGGGAGTCTGTTCACGGGGGGTTATTTAGATGGGAGTCTGTTCACGGGGTTGTTTGGATGGGAATCTGTTCACGGGGGGTTATTTAGATGGGAGTCTGTTCACGGAGTTATTTAGATTCGAGTCTGCTCACGGGGGGTTATTCCGATGGGAGTCTGTTCCCGGGGTTATTTAGATGAGTGTCTTTTCACGGGGGTGTTATTTAGATGGGAGTCTGTTCCCGGCGGGTTATTTAGATGGGAGTCTGTTCACGAGGTTATTTAGATGGGAGTCTGTTCACGGGGGGTTGTTTAGATGGGAGTCTGTTCCCGGTGTTATTTAGATGTGAGTCTGTTCACTGGGTTATTTAGATAGGAGTCTGTTCACCGGGTTATTTAGATGGGAGTATGCTCAGGGGGGGTTATTTCGATGAGAGTCTGTTCACGGGTTTATTTAGATGGGAGTCTGTTCAGGGGGGGGGTTATTTAGATGGGAGTCTGTTCACGGGTTTATTTATATGGGAGTCTATTCACGGGGGTTTATTTAGACGGGTGTCTGTTCACGGGGTTATTTAGATGGGAGTTTGTTGACGGGGTTATTTAGATGGGAGTATGTTCCCGGGGTTATTTAGATGGGAGTCTGTTCCCGGGGTTATTTAGATGGGAGTCTGTTCCCGGGGGGTTATTTAGTTGGGAGTCTGTTCACGGGGGTTTATTTAGATGGGAGTCTGTTCACGGGTTTATTTAGATGGGAGTCTGTTCCCGGTGTTATTTAGATGTGAGTCTGTTCACTGGGTTATTTAGATAGGAGTCTGTTCACCGGGTTATTTAGATGGGAGTATGCTCAGGGGGGGTTATTTCGATGAGAGTCTGTTCAAGGGTTTATTTAGATGGGAGTCTGTTCACGGGGGGTTATTTAGATGGGAGTCTGTTCACGGGGGGTTATTTAGATGGGAGTCTGTTCACGGGGGGTTATTTAGATGGGTGTCTGTTCACGGGGGGTTATTTAGATTGGAGTCTGTTCACGGGGGGTTATTTAGATGGAAGTCTGTTCCCGGGGGGTTATTTTGATGGGTGTCTGTTCACGTGGGGTTATTTAGATTGGAGTCTGTTCCCGGGGGGTTATTTCGATGGGAGTCTGTTCACCGGGGGTTATTTAGATGGGAGTCTGCTCACGGGGGGTTATTTAGACATGTGTCTTTTCACGGGGGGTTTCTTAGATTGTTGTCTGTTCACGGGGGTTATTTAGATGGGACTCTGTTCACGGGGTTATTTATTTAGGAGTCTGTTCACGGGGGGTTATTTAGACAGGTGTCTGTTCACGGGGTTATTTAGATGCGAGTTTGTTCACGGTTTTATTCAGATGGGAGTGTGTTCCCGGGGGGTTATTGAGATGGGAGTCTGTTCACGGGGTTATTTAGATGGGAGTCTGTTCCCGGGGGGTTATTTAGATGGGAGTCTGCTCCCGCGGTGTTATTTCGATGCGAATCTGTTCCCGGGGGGTTATTTAGATGGGAGTATGTTCACGGGGTAATTTAGATGTGAGTCTGCTTACGGCGGGTTATTTAGATGGGAGTCCGTTCACGGGGTTATTTTGATGGGAGTCTGTTCACGGGGGGTCATTTAGATGGGAGTTTGTTCACGGGGGGTTCTTTAGATGGGAGTCTCTTCACGGGGGGTTATTTCGTTGGGAGTCTGTTCACGGGGTTATTTAGATGGGAGTCTGTTCCCGGGGGGTTATTTAGATGTGAGTCTGTTCCCGGGGGATTATTTAGATGGGATTCTTTTCACGGGGTTAATTAGATGGGAGTCTGTACCCGGGGGGTTATTTCGATGGGAGTCTGTTCACGGGGGATTATTTAGATGGGAGTATGTTCACGGGGTTATTTAGATGGGAGTCTGTTTACGGCGGGTTATTTCGATGGGAGTCTTTTCCCGTGGGATTATTCAGATGGGAGTCTGTTCAGGGGTTATTTCGATGGGAGTCTGTTCACGGGGTTATTTAGATGGGAGTCTGTTCAGGGGGGGGTTATTTAGATGGGTGTCTGTTCACGGTGTTATGTAGATGGGAGTCTGTTCCCGGGGGGTTATTTAGATGGGTGTCTGTTCACGGTGGGTTATTTAGATGGGAGACTGTTCACGGGGTTATTTAGATGGGAGTCTGTTCACGGAGGGATATTTAGATGGGAGTCTGTTCACGGGGTTATTTAGATGGGAGTCTGTTCCCGGGGGGTTATTTAGATAGGAGTTTGTTCACGGAGTGTTATTCAGATGGGAGTCTGTTCCCGGGGGGTTATTTAGATGGGAGTCTATTCACTGGGGTCATTTAGATGGGTTTCTGTTCACGGGGGGTTATTTAGATGGGAGTCTGTTCACGGGGGGTTATTTAGATGGGAGTCTGTTCACGGGGGGTTATTTAGATGGGTGTCTGTTCACGGGGGGTTATTTAGATTGGAGTCTGTTCACGGGGGGTTATTTAGATGGAAGTCTGTTCCCGGGGGGTTATTTCAGATGGGTGTCTGTTCACGGGGTTATTTAGATGGGAGTCTGTTCACGGGGGGTTATTTAGATGGGTTTCTGTTCACGGGGGGTTATTTAGATGGGAGTCTGTTCACGGGGGGTTATTTAGATGGGAGTCTGTTCACGGGGGGTTATTTAGATGGGTGTCTGTTCACGGGGGGTTATTTAGATTGGAGTCTGTTCACGGGGGGTTATTTAGATGGAAGTCTGTTCCCGGGGGGTTATTTTGATGGGTGTCTGTTCACGTGGGGTTATTTAGATTGGAGTCTGTTCCCGGGGGGTTATTTCGATGGGAGTCTGTTCACCGGGGGTTATTTAGATGGGAGTCTGCTCACGGGTCGTTATTTAGACGGGTGTCTTTTCACGGGGGGTTTCTTAGATTGTTGTCTGTTCACGGGGGTTATTTCGATGGGACTCTGTTCACGGGGTTATTTATATAGGAGTCTGTTCACGGGGGGTTATTTAGACAGGTGTCTGTTCACGGGGTTATTTAGATGCGAGTTTGTTCACGGTGTTATTCAGATGGGAGTGTGTTCCCGGGGGGTTATTGAGATGGGAGTCTGTTCACGGGGTTATTTAGATGGGAGTCTGTTCCCGGGGGGTTATTTAGATGGGGGTCTGCTCCCGCGGTGTTATTTCGATGCGAATCTGTTCCCGGGGGGTTATTTAGATGGGAGTATGTTCACGGGGTAATTTAGATGGGAGTCTGCTTACGGCGGGTTACTTAGATGGGAGTCCGTTCACGGGGTTATTTAGAAGGGAGTCTGTTCCCGGGGGGTTATTTATATGGGAGTCTGTTCCCGGGGGATTATTTAGATGGGAGTCTGTTCCCGGGGTTATTTTGATGGGAGTCTGTTCACGGGGGGTCATTTAGATGGGAGTTTGTTCACGGGGGGTTCTTTAGATGGGAGTCTCTTCACGGGGGGTTATTTCGTTGGGAGTCTGTTCACGGGGTTATTTAGATGGGAGTCTGTTCCCGGGGGGTTATTTAGATGTGAGTCTGTTCCCGGGGGATTATTTAGATGGGATTCTTTTCACGGGGTTAATTAGATGGGAGTCTGTTCCCGGGGGGTTATTTCGATGGGAGTCTGTTCACGGGGGATTATTTAGATGGGAGTATGTTCACGGGGTTATTTAGATGGGAGTCTGTTTACGGCGGGTTATTTAGATGGGAGTCTTTTCCCGTGGGATTATTCAGATGGGAGTCTGTTCAGGGGTTATTTCGATGGGAGTCTGTTCACGGGGTTATTTAGATGGGAGTCTGTTCAGGGGGGGGGTTATTTAGATGGTTGTCTGTTCACGGTGTTATGTAGATGGGAGTCTGTTCCCGGGCGGTTATTTAGATGGGTGTCTGTTCACGGTGGGTTATTTAGATGGGAGACTGTTCACGGGGTTATTTAGTTGGCAGTCTGTTCACGGAGGGATATTTAGATGGGAGTCTGTTCACGGGGTTATTTAGATGGGAGTCTGTTCCCGGGGGGTTATTTAGATGTGAGTCTGTTCCTGGGGGATTATTTAGATGGGATTCTTTTCACGGGGTTAATTAGATGGGAGTCTGTTCCCGGGGGGTTATTTCGATGGGAGTCTGTTCACGGGGGATTATTTAGATGGGAGTATGTTCACGGGGTTATTTAGATGGGAGTCTGTTTACGGCGGGTTATTTAGATGGGAGTCTTTTCCCGTTGGATTATTCAGATGGGAGTCTGTTCAGGGGTTATTTCGATGGGAGTCTGTTCACGGGGTTATTTAGATGGGATTCTGTTCAGGGGGGGGGGGGGTTATTTAGATGGGTGTCTGTTCACGGGGTTATGTAGATGGGAGTCTGTTCCCGGGGGGTTATTTAGATGGGTGTCTGTTCACGGTGGGTTATTTAGATGGGAGACTGTTCACGGGGTTATTTAGATGGGAGTCTGTTCACGGGGGGATATTTAGATGGGAGTCTGTTCACGGGGTTATTTAGATGGGAGTCTGTTCCCGGGGGGTTATTTAGATGTGAGTCTGTTCCCGGGGGATTATTTAGATGGGATTCTTTTCACGGGGTTAATTAGATGGGAGTCTGTTCCCGGGGGGTTATTTCGATGGGAGTCTGTTCACGGGGGATTATTTAGATGGGAGTATGTTCACGGGGTTATTTAGATGGGAGTCTGTTTACGGCGGGTTATTTAGATAGGAGACTGTTCACGGGGTTATTTAGATGGGAGTCTGTTCACGGGGGGATATTTAGATGGGAGTCTGTTCACGGGGTTATTTAGATGGGAGTCTGTTCCCGGGGGGTTATTTAGATGTGAGTCTGTTCCCGGGGGATTATTTGGATGGGATTCTTTTCACGGGGTTAATTAGATGGGAGTCTGTTCCCGGGGGGTTATTTCGATGGGAGTCTGTTCACGGGGGATTATTTAGATGGGAGTATGTTCACGGGGTTATTTAGATGGGAGTCTGTTTACGGCGGGTTATTTAGATGGGAGTCTTTTCCCGTGGGATTATTCAGATGGGAGTCTGTTCAGGGGTTATTTCGATGGGAGTCTGTTCACGGGATTATTCAGATGGGAGTCTGTTCCCGGGGGGTTATTTAGATGGGGGTCTGTTCTCGGGGGTTATTTAGATGGGAGTCTGTTCACGGGGGGTTCTTTAGATGGGAGACTGTTCACGGGGTTATTTAGATGGGAGTCTGTTCACGGGGTTATTTAGATGGGAGTCTGTTCCCGGGGGGTTATTTAGATGTGAGTCTGTTCCCGGGGGATTATTTAGATGGGATTCTTTTCACGGGGTTAATTAGATGGGAGTCTGTTCCCGGGGGGTTATTTCGATGGGACTCTGTTCACGGGGGATTATTTAGATGGGAGTATGTTCACGGGGTTATTTAGATGGGAGTCTGTTTACGGCGGGTTATTTAGATGGGAGTCTTTTCCCGTGGGATTATTCAGATGGGAGTCTGTTCAGGGGTTATTTCGATGGGAGTCTGTTCACGGGGGGGTTATTTAGATGGGTGTCTGTTCACGGGGTTATGTAGATGGGAGTCTGTTCCCGGGGGGTTATTTAGATGGGTGTCTGTTCACGGGGGGTTATTTAGATGGGAGTCTGTTCACGAGGGGTTATTTAGATGGGAGTCTGTTCACGGGGGGTTATTCAGATGGGAGTCTGTTCACGGGGGGTTATTTAGATTGGAGTCTGTTCACGGGGGTTATTCAGATGGAAGTCTGTTCCCAAGGGGTTATTTTGATGGGTGTCTCTTCACGGGGGGTTATTTAGATGGGAGTCTTTTCCCGGGGGTTATTTCGATGGGAGTCTATTCACGGGGGGTTATTTAGATGGGAGTCTGTTCACGGGTTTATTTATATGGGAGTCTGTTCACGGGGGTTTATTTAGACGGGTGTCTGTTCACGGGGTTATTTAGATGGGAGTTTGTTGACGGGGTTATTTAGATGGGAGTATGTTCCCGGGGTTATTTAGATGGGAGTCTGTTCCCGGGGTTATTTAGATGGGAGTCTGTTCCCGGGGGGTTATTTAGTTGGGAGTCTGTTCACGGGGGTTTATTTAGATGGGAGTCTGTTCACGGGTTTATTTAGATGGGAGTCTGTTCCCGGTGTTATTTAGATGTGAGTCTGTTCACTGGGTTATTTAGATAGGAGTCTGTTCACCGGGTTATTTAGATGGGAGTATGCTCAGGGGGGGTTATTTCGATGAGAGTCTGTTCACGGGTTTATTTAGATGGGAGTCTGTTCAGGGGGGGTTATTTAGATGGGAGTCTGTTCACGGGTTTATTTATATGGGAGTCTGTTCACGGGGGTTTATTTAGACGGGTGTCTGTTCACGGGTTTATTTAGATGGGAGTTTGTTGACGGGGTTATTTAGATGGGAGTATGTTCCCGGGGTTATTTAGATGGGAGTCTGTTCCCGGGGTTATTTAGATGGGAGTCTGTTCCCGGGGGGTTATTTAGTTGGGAGTCTGTTCACGGGGGTTTATTTAGATGGGAGTCTGTTCACGGGTTTATTTAGATGGGAGTCTGTTCCCGGTGTTATTTAGATGTGAGTCTGTTCACTGGGTTATTTAGATAGGAGTCTGTTCACCGGGTTATTTAGATGGGAGTATGCTCAGGGGGGGTTATTTCGATGAGAGTCTGTTCAAGGGTTTATTTAGATGGGAGTCTGTTCACGGGGGTTATTTAGATGGGTGTCTGTTCACGGGGGGTTATTTAGATGGGAGTCTGTTCACGGGGGGTTATTTAGATGGGGGTCTGTTCACGGGGGGTTATTTAGATGATAGTCTGTTCACGGGGGGTTATTTAGATTGGAGTCTGTTCACGGGGGGTTATTTAGATGGAAGTCTGTTCCCAGGGGGTTATTTTGATGGGTGTCTGTTCACGGGGGGTTATGTAGATGGGAGTCTGTTCCCGGGGGTTATTTAGATGGGTGTCTGTTCACGGGGGGTTATTTAGATGGGAGTCTGTTCACGAGGGGTTATTTAGATGGGAGTTTGTTCACGGGGGGTTATTTAGATGGGAGTCTGTTCAAGGGGGGTTATTTAGATTGGACTCTGTTCACGGGGGGTTATTTAGATGGGAGTCTGTTCACGGGGTTTTTTAGATGTGAGTCTGTTCCCGCTGTGTTATTTCGATGGGAAGCTGTTCCCGGGGGGTTATTTAGATGGGAGTCTGTTCACGGGGTTATTTAGTTGGGAGTCTGTTTACGGCGGGTTATTTAGATGGGAGTCTGTTCACGGGGTTTTTTAGATGGGAGTCTGTTCCCGGGGGGTTATTGATATGGGAGTCTGTTCCCGGGGCATTATTTAGATGGGAGTCTGTTCACGGGGTTATTTAGATGGGAGTCTGTTCAGGGGTTATTTCGATGGGAGTCTGTTCACGGGGTTATTTAGATGGGAGTCTGTTCAGGGGGTGTTATATAGATGAGAGTCTGTTCAAGGGGTTATTTAGATGGGAGTCTGTTCACGGGGTTATTTAGATGCGAGTCTGTTCCCGGGGGGTTATTTAGATGGGAGTCTGTTCACGGGCTTATTTAGATGTGAGTCTGTTCCCGGGGGGTTATTTAGATAGGAGTTTGTTCACGGAGTCTTATTCAGATGGGAGTCAGTTCACGGGGGTTATTTCGATGGGAGTCTGTTCACGGGGTTATTTGGATGGGAGTTTCTACCCGGGGGGTTATTTAGATGGGAGTTTTGTCACGGGGGGTTATTTAGATGGGAGTCTCTTCACGGGGGGTTATTTAGATGGGGGTCTGTTCCCGGGGGTTATTTAGATGGGAGTTTGGTCACGGGGGGTTATTTAGATGGGAGTCTGTTCCCGGGGGATTATTTAGATGGGATTCTGTTCACGGGGTTATTTAGATGGGAGTCTGTTCCCCGGGGGTTATTTAGATGGGAGTCTGTTCACGGGGGATTACTTAGATGGGAGTATATTCAAGGGGTTATTTAGATGGGAGTCTGTTCCCGGGGTTATTTAGATGGGAGTCTGTTCCCGGGGGGTTATTTAGATGGGAGTCTGTTCACGGGGGTTTATTTAGATGGGAGTCTGTTCACGGGTTTGTTTAGATGGGAGTTTGTTCCCGGGGTTATTTAGATTTGAGTCTGTGCACTGGGTTATTTAGATAGGAATCTGTTCACGGGGTTATTTTGATGGGAGTCTGTTCACGGGGGGTTATTTAGATGTGAGTTTTTTCACTGGGGATTATTTAGATGGGAGTTTGTTCCCGGGGGGTTATTGAGATGTGAGTCTGTTCACGGGGTTATTTAGATGGGAGTGTGTTCCCAGGGGGTTATTTAAATGTGAGTCTGTTCCCGCGGTGTTATTTCGATGGGAATCTGTTCCCGGGAGGTTATTTAGATGGGAGTCTGTTCACGGGGTTATTTAGATGGGAGTCTGTTTACGGCGGGTTATTTAGATGGGAGTCTGTTCACGGGGTTACTTAGATGGGAGTCTGTTCCCGGGGGGTTATTTATATGGGAGTCTGTTCCCGTGGAATTATTGAGATGGGAGTCTGTTCACGGGGTTATTTAGATGGGAGTCTGTTCCCGGGGGGTAATTTAGATGGGAGTCTGTTCCCGTGGGATCATTTAGATGGGAGTCTGTTCAGGGGTTATTTCGATGGGAGTCTGTTCACGGGGTTATTTAGATGGGAGTCTGTTCAGGGGGGATTATTTAGATGAGAGTCTCTTCAAGGGGTTATTTAGATCGGAGTCTTTTCACGGGGTTATTTAGATGCGAGTCTGTTCCCGGGGGGTTATTTAGATGGGAGTCTGTTCACGGGGTTATTTAGATGGGAGTTTGTTCCCGGGGGGTTATTTAGATAGGAGTTTGTTCACGGAGTGTTATTCAGATGGGAGTCTGTTCACGGGGGGTTCTTTCGATGGGAGTCTGTTCACGGGGTTATTTAGATGGGAGTTTGTTCCCGGGGGGTTATTTAGATGGGAGTCTGTTCACGGTGGGTTATTTAGATGGGAGCACGTTCACGGGGGATTATTTAGATGGGAGTCTGTTCAGGGGTTATTCCGATGGGAGTCTGTTCCCGGGGGGTAATATAGATGGGAGTCATTTCCCGTGGGATTATTTAGATGGGAGTCTGTTCAGGGGTTATTTCGATGGGATTCTGTTCAAGGGGTTATTTAGATGGGAATCTTTTCAGGGGGTGTTATTTAGATGTGTGTCTGTTCACGGGGGGTAATTTAGATGGGAGTCTGTTCACGGGGGGTTATTTAGATGGGAAACTGTTCACGGGGGGTTATTTGGATGGAAGTCTGTTCCCGGCGCGTTATTTTGATGGTTGTCTGTTCACGGGGGGTTATTTAGATGGGAGTCTGTTCCCGGGGGGTTATTTCGATTGGAGTCTGTTCACGGGGGGTTATTTAGATGGGAGTCTGTTCACAGGGGGTTATTTAGAGGGGTGTCTTTTCACGGGGGGTTTCTTAGATGGGAGTCTGTTCACGGGGGGTTATTTAGATGGGAGTCTGTTCACGGGGTTATTTATATGGGAGTCTGATCACGGGGGGTTATTTAGATGGGTGTCTGTTCACGGGGTTATTTAGATGGGAGTTTGTTCACGGGGTTATTGAGATGAGAGTGTGTTCCCGGGGTTATTTAGATGGGAGTCTGCTCCCGTGGTTATTTAGATGGGAGTTAGTTCCCGGGGGGTTATTCAGATGGGAGTCTGTTCACGGTTTAATTTAGATGGGAGTTTGTTCCCAGGGTTATTTAGATGTGAGTCTGTTCACTGGGTTATTTAGATAGGAGTCTGTTACCGGGGTTATTTTGATGGGAGTCTGTCCACGGGGGGTTATTTAGATGGGAGTTTGTTCACGGGGGGTTATTTTGATGGGAGTCTGTTCCCGGGGGGTTATTTCGATTGGAGTCTGTTCACGGGGGGTTATTTAGATGGGAGTCTGTTCACAGGGGGTTATTTAGAGGGGTGTCTTTTCACGGGGGGTTTCTTGGATGGGAGTCTGTTCATGGGGGGTTATTTAGATGGGTGTCTGTTCACGGGGTTATTTAGATGGGAGTTTGTTCACGGGGTTATTTAGATGAGAGTGTGTTCCCGGGGTTATTTAGATGGGAGTCTGCTCCCGGGGTTATTTAGATGGGAGTTAGTTCCCGGGGGGTTATTCAGATGGGAGTCTGTTCACGGTTTAATTAGATAGGAGTCTGTTACCGGGGTTATTTTGATGGGAGTCTGTCCACGGGGGGTTATTTAGATGGGAGTTTGTTCACGGGGGGTTATTTAGATGGGAGTTTGTTCCCGGGGGGTTATTGAGATGGGAGTCTGTTCACGGGGTTATTTCGATGGGAGACTGTTCCCGGGGGGTTATTTAGATGGGAGTCTGTTCCCGCGATGTTATTTCGATGGGAATCTGCTCCCGGGGGGTTATTTAGATGGGAGTCTGTTCACGGGGTTATTTACATGGGAGTCTGTTCCCGGGGGGTTATTTAGATGGGTGTCTGTTCCGGCGGTGTTATTTCGATGGGAATCTGTTCCCGGGGGGTTATTTAGATAGGCGTATGTTCACGGAGTTATTTAGATGGGAGTCTGTTTATGGCGGGTTATTTAGATGGGAGTCTGCTCACGGGGTTATTTAGATGGGAGTCTGTTCCCGGGGGGTTATTTATATGGGAGTCTGTTCCCGGGGGATTATTTAGATGGGAGTCTGTTCACGGGGTTATTTAGATAGGAGTCTGTTCCCGGGGTTATTTTGATGGGAGTCTGTTCACGGGGGGTTATTTAGATGTGAGTTTGTTCACGGGTTGTTATTTAGATGGGAGTCTCTTCACGGGGGGTTATTTCGTTGGGAGTCTGTTCACGGGATTATTTAGATGGGAGTCTGTTACCGGGGGGTTATTTAGATGGGGGTCAGTTCACGGGGGGATATTTAGATGGGAGTGTCTTCACGGGGGGTTATTTCGTTGGCAGTCTGTTCACGGGATTATTTAGATGGGAGTCTGTTCCCGGGGGGTTATTTAGATGGGAGTCAGTTCACGGGGGGTTATTTAGATGGGAGTCTGTTCACGGGGGGATATTTAGATGGGAGTGTCTTCACGGGGGGTTATTTCGTTGGCAGTCTGTTCACGGGATTATTTCGATGGGAGTCTGTTCCCGGGGGGTTATTTAGATGGGAGTCTGTTCACGGGTTTGTTTAGATGGGAGTCTGTTCACGGGGGTTTATTTAGATGGGAGTCTGTTCACGGGTTTATTTAGATGGGAGTCTGTTCCCGGTGTTACTTAGATGTGAGTCTGTTCACTGGGTTATTTAGATAGGAGTCTGTTCACCGGGTTATTTAGATGGGAGTATGCTCAGGGGGGGTTATTTCGATGAGAGTCTGTTCAAGGGTTTATTTAGATGGGAGTCTGTTCACGGGGGTTATTTAGATGGGTGTCTGTTCACGGGGGGTTATTTAGATGGGAGTCTGTTCACGGGGGGTTATTTAGATGGGGGTCTGTTCACGGGGGGTTATTTAGATGATAGTCTGTTCACGGGGGGTTATTTAGATTGGAGTCTGTTCACGGGGGGTTATTTAGATGGAAGTCTGTTCCCAGGGGGTTATTTTGATGGGTGTCTGTTCACGGGGGGTTATGTAGATGGGAGTCTGTTCCCGGGGGTTATTTAGATGTGTGTCTGTTCACGGGGGGTGATTTAGATGGGAGTCTGTTCACGAGGGGTTATTTAGATGGGAGTTTGTTCACGGGGGGTTATTTAGATGGGAGTCTGTTCAAGGGGGGTTATTTAGATTGGACTCTGTTCACGGGGGGTTATTTAGATGGGAGTCTGTTTACGGGGTATTTTAGATGTGAGTCTGTTCCCGCTGTGTTATTTCGATGGGAAGCTGTTCCCGGGGGGTTATTTAGATGGGAGTCTGTTCACGGGGTTATTTAGTTGGGAGTCTGTTTACGGCGGGTTATTTAGATGGGAGTCTGTTCACGGGGTTTTTTAGATGGGAGTCTGTTCCCGGGGGGTTATTGATATGGGAGTCTGTTCCCGGGGCATTATTTAGATGGGAGTCTGTTCACGGGGTTATTTAGATGGGAGTCTGTTCCCGGGGGGTAATTTCGATGGGAGTCTGTTCCCGTGGGTTTATTTAGATGGGAGTCTGTTCACGGGGTTATTTAGATGGGAGTCTGTTCACGGGGTTATTTAGATGGGAGTCTGTTCAGGGGGTGTTATATAGATGAGAGTCTGTTCAAGGGGTTATTTAGATGGGAGTCTGTTCACGGGGTTATTTAGATGCGAGTCTGTTCCCGGGGGGTTATTTAGATGGGAGTCTGTTCACGGGCTTATTTAGATGGGAGTCTGTTCCCGGGGGGTTATTTAGATAGGAGTTTGTTCACGGAGTCTTATTCAGATGGGAGTCAGTTCACGGGGGTTATTTCGATGGGAGACTGTTCACGGGGTTATTTGGATGGGAGTTTCTACCCGGGGGGTTATTTAGATGGGAGTTTTGTCACGGGGGGTTATTTAGATGGGAGTCTCTTCACGGGGGGTTATTTAGATAGGGGTCTGTTCCCGGGGGTTATTTAGATGGGAGTTTGGTCTCGGGGGGTTATTTAGATGGGAGTCTGTTCCCGGGGGATTATTTAGATGGGATTCTGTTCACGGGGTTATTTAGATGGGAGTCTGTTCCCCGGGGGTTATTTAGATGGGAGTCTGTTCACGGGGGATTACTTAGATGGGAGTATGTTCAAGGGGTTATTTAGATGGGAGTCTGTTCCCGGGGTTATTTAGATGGGAGTCTGTTCCCGGGGGGTTATTTAGATGGGAGTCTGTTCACGGGGGTTTATTTAGATGGGAGTCTGTTCACGGGTTTGTTTAGATGGGAGTTTGTTCCCGTGGTTATTTAGATTTGAGTCTGTGCACTGGGTTATTTAGATAGGAATCTGTTCACGGGGTTATTTTGATGGGAGTCTGTTCACGGGGGGTTATTTAGATGTGAGTTTTTTCACTGGGGATTATTTAGATGGGAGTTTGTTCCCGGGGGGTTATTGAGATGTGAGTCTGTTCACGGGGTTATTTAGATGGGAGTGTGTTCCCAGGGGGTTATTTAAATGTGAGTCTGTTCCCGCGGTGTTATTTCGATGGGAATCTGTTCCCGGGAGGTTATTTAGATGGGAGTCTGTTCACGGGGTTATTTAGATGGGAGTCTGTTTACGGCGGGTTATTTAGATGGGAGTCTGTTCACGGGGTTACTTAGATGGGAGTCTGTTCCCGGGGGGTTATTTATATGGGAGTCTGTTCCCGTGGAATTATTGAGATGGGAGTCTGTTCACGGGGTTATTTAGATGGGAGTCTGTTCCCGGGGGGTAATTTAGATGGGAGTCTGTTCCCGTGGGATCATTTAGATGGGAGTCTGTTCAGGGGTTATTTCGATGGGAGTCTGTTCACGGGGTTATTTAGATGGGAGTCTGTTCAGGGGGTATTATTTAGATGAGAGTCTCTTCAAGGGGTTATTTAGATCGGAGTCTTTTCACGGGGTTATTTAGATGCGAGTCTGTTCCCGGGGGGTTATTTAGATGGGAGTCTGTTCACGGGGTTATTTAGATGGGAGTTTGTTCCCGGGGGGTTATTTAGATAGGAGTTTGTTCACGGAGTGTTATTCAGATGGGAGTCTGTTCACGGGGGGTTCTTTCGATGGGAGTCTGTTCACGGGGTTATTTAGATGGGAGTTTGTTCCCGGGGGGTTATTTAGATGGGAGTCTGTTCACGGTGGGTTATTTAGATGGGAGCACGTTCACGGGGGATTATTTAGATGGGAGTCTGTTCAGGGGTTATTCCGATGGGAGTCTGTTCCCGGGGGGTAATATAGATGGGAGTCATTTCCCGTGGGATTATTTAGATGGGAGTCTGTTCAGGGGTTATTTCGATGGGATTCTGTTCAAGGGGTTATTTAGATGGGAATCTTTTCAGGGGGTGTTATTTAGATGTGTGTCTGTTCACGGGGGGTAATTTAGATGGGAGTCTGTTCACGGGGGGTTATTTAGATGGGAAACTGTTCACGGGGGGTTATTTAGATGGAAGTCTGTTCCCGGCGCGTTATTTTGATGGTTGTCTGTTCACGGGGGGTTATTTAGATGGGAGTCTGTTCCCGGGGGGTTATTTCGATTGGAGTCTGTTCACGGGGGGTTATTTAGATGGGAGTCTGTTCACAGGGGGTTATTTAGAGGGGTGTCTTTTCACGGGGGATTTCTTAGATGGGAGTCTGTTCACGGGGGGTTATTTAGATGGGAGTCTGTTCAAGGGGTTATTTATATGGGAGTCTGATCACGGGGGGTTATTTAGATGGGTGTCTGTTCACGGGGTTATTTAGATGGGAGTTTGTTCACGGGGTTATTGAGATGAGAGTGTGTTCCCGGGGTTATTTAGATGGGAGTCTGCTCCCGTGGTTATTTAGATGGGAGTTAGTTCCCGGGGGGTTATTCAGATGGGAGTCTGTTCACGGTTTAATTTAGATGGGAGTTTGTTCCCAGGGTTATTTAGATGTGAGTCTGTTCACTGGGTTATTTAGATAGGAGTCTGTTACCGGGGTTATTTTGATGGGAGTCTGTCCACGGGGGGTTATTTAGATGGGAGTTTGTTCACGGGGGGTTATTTTGATGGGTGTCTGTTCACGGGGGGTTATTTAGATGGGAGTCTGTTCCCGGGGGGTTATTTCGATTGGAGTCTGTTCACGGGGGGTTATTTAGATGGGAGTCTGTTCACAGGGGGTTATTTAGAGGGGTGTCTTTTCACGGGGGGTTTCTTGGATGGGAGTCTGTTCATGGGGGGTTATTTAGATGGGTGTCTGTTCACGGGGTTATTTAGATGGGAGTTTGTTCACGGGGTTATTTAGATGAGAGTGTGTTCCCGGGGTTATTTAGATGGGAGTCTGCTCCCGGGGTTATTTAGATGGGAGTTAGTTCCCGGGGGGTTATTCAGATGGGAGTCTGTTCACGGTTTAATTTAGATGGGAGTTTGTTCCCAGGGTTATTTAGATGTGAGTCTGTTCACTGGGTTATTTAGATAGGAGTCTGTTACCGGGGTTATTTTGATGGGAGTCTGTCCACGGGGGGTTATTTAGATGGGAGTTTGTTCACGGGGGGTTATTTAGATGGGAGTTTGTTCCCGGGGGGTTATTGAGATGGGAGTGTGTTCATGGGGTTATTTCGATGGGAGACTGTTCCCGGGGGGTTATTTAGATGGGAGTCTGTTCCCGCGATGTTATTTCGATGGGAATCTGCTCCCGGGGGGTTATTTAGATGGGAGTCTGTTCACGGGGTTATTTACATGGGAGTCTGTTCCCGGGGGGTTATTTAGATGGGTGTCTGTTCCGGCGGTGTTATTTCGATGGGAATCTGTTCCCGGGGGGTTATTTAGATAGGCGTATGTTCACGGAGTTATTTAGATGGGAGTCTGTTTATGGCGGGTTATTTAGATGGGAGTCTGCTCACGGGGTTATTTAGATGGGAGTCTGTTCACGGGGGTTTATTTAGATGGGAGTCTGTTCACGGGTTTGTTTAGATGGGAGTTTGTTCCCGGGGTTATTTAGATTTGAGTCTGTGCACTGGGTTATTTAGATAGGAATCTGTTCACGGGGTTATTTTGATGGGAGTCTGTTCACGGGGGGTTATTTAGATGTGAGTTTTTTCACTGGGGATTATTTAGATGGGAGTTTGTTCCCGGGGGGTTATTGAGATGTGAGTCTGTTCACGGGGTTATTTAGATGGGAGTGTGTTCCCAGGGGGTTATTTAAATGTGAGTCTGTTCCCGCGGTGTTATTTCGATGGGAATCTGTTCCCGGGAGGTTATTTAGATGGGAGTCTGTTCACGGGGTTATTTAGATGGGAGTCTGTTTACGGCGGGTTATTTAGATGGGAGTCTGTTCACGGGGTTACTTAGATGGGAGTCTGTTCCCGGGGGGTTATTTATATGGGAGTCTGTTCCCGTGGAATTATTGAGATGGGAGTCTGTTCACGGGGTTATTTAGATGGGAGTCTGTTCCCGGGGGGTAATTTAGATGGGAGTCTGTTCCCGTGGGATCATTTAGATGGGAGTCTGTTCAGGGGTTATTTCGATGGGAGTCTGTTCACGGGGTTATTTAGATGGGAGTCTGTTCAGGGGGGATTATTTAGATGAGAGTCTCTTCAAGGGGTTATTTAGATCGGAGTCTTTTCACGGGGTTATTTAGATGCGAGTCTGTTCCCGGGGGGTTATTTAGATGGGAGTCTGTTCACGGGGTTATTTAGATGGGAGTTTGTTCCCGGGGGGTTATTTAGATAGGAGTTTGTTCACGGAGTGTTATTCAGATGGGAGTCTGTTCACGGGGGGTTCTTTCGATGGGAGTCTGTTCACGGGGTTATTTAGATGGGAGTTTGTTCCCGGGGGGTTATTTAGATGGGAGTCTGTTCACGGTGGGTTATTTAGATGGGAGCACGTTCACGGGGGATTATTTAGATGGGAGTCTGTTCAGGGGTTATTCCGATGGGAGTCTGTTCCCGGGGGGTAATATAGATGGGAGTCATTTCCCGTGGGATTATTTAGATGGGAGTCTGTTCAGGGGTTATTTCGATGGGATTCTGTTCAAGGGGTTATTTAGATGGGAATCTTTTCAGGGGGTGTTATTTAGATGTGTGTCTGTTCACGGGGGGTAATTTAGATGGGAGTCTGTTCACGGGGGGTTATTTAGATGGGAAACTGTTCACGGGGGGTTATTTAGATGGAAGTCTGTTCCCGGCGCGTTATTTTGATGGTTGTCTGTTCACGGGGGGTTATTTAGATGGGAGTCTGTTCCCGGGGGGTTATTTCGATTGGACTCTGTTCACGGGGGGTTATTTAGATGGGAGTCTGTTCACAGGGGGTTATTTAGAGGGGTGTCTTTTCACGGGGGGTTTCTTAGATGGGAGTCTGTTCACGGGGGGTTATTTAGATGGCAGTCTGTTCACGGGGTTATTTATATGGGAGTCTGATCACGGGGGGTTATTTAGATGGGTGTCTGTTCACGGGGTTATTTAGATGGGAGTTTGTTCACGGGGGTATTGAGATGAGAGTGTGTTCCCGGGGTTATTTAGATGGGAGTCTGCTCCCGTGGTTATTTAGATGGGAGTTAGTTCCCGGGGGGTTATTTAGAGGGGTGTCTTTTCACGGGGGGTTTCTTAGATGGGAGTCTGTTCATGGGGGGTTATTTAGATGGGTGTCTGTTCACGGGGTTATTTAGATGGGAGTTTGTTCACGGGGTTATTTAGATGAGAGTGTGTTCCCGGGGTTATTTAGATGGGAGTCAGCTCCCGGGGTTATTTAGATGGGAGTTAGTTCCCAGGGTGATTTAGATGTGAGTCTGTTCACTGGGTTATTTAGATAGGAGTCTGTTACCGGGGTTATTTTGATGGGAGTCTGTCCACGGGGGGTTATTTAGATGGGAGTTTGTTCACGGGGGGTTATTTAGATGGGAGTTTGTTCCCGGGGGGTTATTGAGATGGGAGTCTGTTCACGGGGTTATGTCGATGGGAGACTGTTCCCGGGGGGTTATTTAGATGGGAGTCTGTTCCCGCGATGTTATTTCGATGGGAATCTGCTCCCGGGGGGTTATTTAGATGGGAGTCTGTTCACGGGGTTATTTACATGGGAGTCTGTTCCCGGGGGGTTATTTAGATGGGTGTCTGTTCCGGCGGTGTTATTTCGATGGGAATCTGTTCCCGGGGGGTTATTTAGATAGGCGTATGTTCACGGAGTTATTTAGATGGGAGTCTGTTTATGGCGGCTTATTTAGATGGGAGTCTGCTCACGGGGTTATTTAGATGGGAGTCTGTTCCCGGGGGGTTATTTATATGGGAGTCTGTTCCCGGGGGATTATTTAGATGGGAGTC
The DNA here is from genome assembly GCF_036365525.1 of Heterodontus francisci. Classification (NCBI taxonomy): domain Eukaryota; kingdom Metazoa; phylum Chordata; class Chondrichthyes; order Heterodontiformes; family Heterodontidae; genus Heterodontus; species Heterodontus francisci. The sequence continues at coordinate 39,889,559 of NC_090391.1, forward strand.
TGTTCACGGGGTTATTTAGATAGGAGTCTGTTCCCGGGGTTATTTTGATGGGAGTCTGTTCACGGGGGGTTATTTAGATGTGAGTTTGTTCACGGGTTGTTATTTAGATGGGAGTCTCTTCACGGGGGGTTATTTCGTTGGGAGTCTGTTCACGGGATTATTTAGATGGGAGTCTGTTACCGGGGGGTTATTTAGATGGGGGTCTGTTCACGGGGGGATATTTAGATGGGAGTGTCTTCACGGGGGGTTATTTCGTTGGCAGTCTGTTCACGGGATTATTTAGATGGGAGTCTGTTCCCGGGGGGTTATTTAGATGGGAGTCAGTTCACGGGGGGTTATTTAGATGGGAGTCTGTTCACGGGGTTATTCCTTTGGGAGTCTGTTCCCGGGGGGTTATTTAGATGGGAGTCTGTTCCCGGGGGATTATTTAGATGGGATTCTGTTCACGGGGTTATTTAGATGGGAGTCTGTTCCCGGGGGGTTATTTAGATGGGAGTCTGTTCACGGGGGATTATTTAGATGGGAGTATGTTCACGGGGTTATTTAGATGGGTGTCTGTTTACGGCGGGTTATTTAGATGGGAGTCTGTTCACGGGGTGATTTAGATGGAAGTCTGTTCCCGGGGGATTATTTATATGGGAGTCTGTTCCCGGGGGATTATTTATATGGGAGTCTGTTCCCCGGGGATTATTTAGATGGGAGTCTGTTCACGGGGTTATTTAGATGGCAGTCTGTTCCCGGGGGTTAATTTAGATGGGAGTCTGTTCCCGGGGGTTAATTTAGATGGGAGTCTGTTCAGGGGTTATTTCGATGGGAGTCTGTTCACGGGGTTATTTAGATGGGAGTCTCTTCAGTGGGGGTTATTTAGATGGGTGTCTGTTCACGGGGTTATTTAGATGGGAGTCTGTTCCCGCGGTGTTATTTAGATTGGTGTCTGTTCACCGGGGGTTATTTAGATGGGAGTAGTTTCACGGGGTTATTTAGATGGGTGTCTGTTTACGGCGGGTTATTTAGATGGGAGTCTGTTCACGGGGTTATTTAGATAGGAGTCTGTTCCCGGGGGGTTATTTAGATGGGAGTCTGTTCACGGGGTTATTTAGATGGGTGTCAGTTCCCGGGGCGTTATTCAGATGGGAGTCTGTTCACTGGTTTATTTAGATGGTAGTTTGTTCCCGGGGTTATTTAGATGTGAGTCTGTTCCCGGGGTTATTTTGATGGGAGTCTGTTCACGGGGGGTTATTTAGATGGGAGTTTGTTCACAGGGGGTTATTTAGATGGGAGTTTGTTCCCGGGGGGTTATTGAGATGGGAGTCTGTTCACGGGGTTATTTAGATGGGAGTCTGTTCCCGGGGGGTTATTTAGATGGGAGTCTGTTCCCGCGGTGTTATTTCGATGGGAATCTGTTCCCGGGGGGTTATTTAGATGGGAGTCTGTTCACGGGGTTATTTAGATGGGAGTCTGTTCCCGGGGGCTTATTTAGATGGGAATCTGTTCCCGCGTTGTTATTTCGATGGGAATCTGTTCCCGGGGGGTTATTTAGATGGGAGTATGTTCATGGCGTAATTTCGATGGGTGTCTGTTTACGGCGGGTTATTTAGATGGGAGTCTGTTCACGGGGTTATTTAGATGGGAGTCTGTTCCCGGGGGGGTTATTTATATGGGAGTCTGTTCCCGGGGGATTATTTAGATGGGTGTCTGTTCACGGGGTTATTTAGATAGGAGTCTGTTCCCGGGTTATTCTGATGGGAGTCTGTGCACGGGGGGTTATTTAGATGGGAGACTCTTCACGGGGGGTTATTTCGTTGGGAGTCTGTTCACGGGATTATTTAGATGGGAGTCTGTTCCCGGGGGGTTATTAAGATGGGGGTCTGTTCCCGGGGGTTATTTAGATGGGAGTCTGTTCACGGTGGGCTATTTAGATGGGAGTCTGTTCACGGGGTTATTTAGATGGGAGTCTGTTCACGGGGGGATATTTAGATGGGAGTCTGTTCACGGGGTTATTTAGATGGGAGTCTGTTCCCGGGGGGTTATTTAGATGGGAGTCTGTTCCCGGGGGATTATTTAGATGGGATTCTGTACACGGGGTTATTTAGATGGGAGTCTGTTCCCGGGGGGTTACTTAGATGGGAGTCTGTTCCCAGGGGATTATATTGATGGGAGTATGTTCACGGGGTTATTTAGATGGGAGTCTGTTTACGGCGGGTTATTGAGATGGGAGTCTGTTCACGGGGTTATTTAGATGGGAGTCTGTTCCCGGGGGATTATTTATATGGGAGTCTGTTCCCGGGGGATTATTTAGATGCGAGTCTGTTCACGGGGTTATTTCGATGGGAGTCTGTTCCCGGGGGATAATTCAGATGGGAGTCTTTTCCCGTGGGACTATTTAGATGGGAGTCTGTTCAGAGGTTTTTTCGATGGGAGTCTGTTCACGGGGTTATTTAGATGGGAGTCTGTTCACGGGGGGTTATTTCGATGGGAGTCTGTTCACGGGGTTATTTATATGGGATTCTGATCACGGGGGGTTATTTAGATGGGTGTCTGTTCACGGGGTTATTTAGATGGGAGTTTGTTCACGGGGTTATTTAGATGAGAGTGTGTTCCCGGGGTTATTTAGATGGGAGTCTGCTCCCGTGGTTATTTAGATGGGAGTTAGTTCCCGGGGGGTTATTCAGATGGGAGTCTGTTCACGGTTTAATTTAGATGCGAGTTTGTTCCCAGGGTTATTTAGATGTGAGTCTGTTCACTGGGTTATTTAGATGGGAGTCTGTTACCGGGGTTATTTTGATGGGAGTCTGTCCACGGGGGGTTATTTAGATGGGAGTTTGTTCACGGGGGGTTATTTTGATGGGTGTCTGTTCACGGGGGGTTATTTAGATGGGAGTCTGTTCCCGGGGGGTTATTTCGATTGGAGTCTGTTCACGGGGGGTTATTTAGATGGGAGTCTGTTCACAGGGGGTTATTTAGAAGGGTGTCTTTTCACGGGGGGTTTCTTAGATGGGAGTCTGTTCACGGGGGGTTATTTAGATGGGTGTCTGTTCACGGGGTTATTTAGATGGGAGTTTGTTCACGGGGTTATTTAGATGAGAGTGTGTTCCCGGGGTTATTTAGATGGGAGTCTGCTCCCGGGGTTATTTAGATGGGAGTTAGTTCCCGGGGGGTTATTCAGATGGGAGTCTGTTCACGGTTTAATTTAGATGGGAGTTTGTTCCCAGGGTTATTTAGATGTGAGTCTGTTCACTGGGTTATTTAGGTAGGAGTCTGTTACCGGGGTTATTTTGATGGGAGTCTGTCCACGGGGGGTTATTTAGATGGGAGTTTGTTCACGGGGGGTTATTTAGATGGGAGTTTGTTCCCGGGGGGTTATTGAGATGGGAGTCTGTTCACGGGGTTATTTCGATGGGAGACTGTTCCCGGGGTGTTATTTAGATGGGAGTCTGTTCCCGCGATGTTATTTCGATGGGAATCTGCTCCCGGGGGGTTATTTAGATGGGAGTCTGTTCACGGGGTTATTTACATGGGAGTCTGTTCCCGGGGGGTTATTTAGATGGGTGTCTGTTCCCGCGGTGTTATTTCGATGGGAATCTGTTCCCGGGGGGTTATTTAGATAGGCGTATGTTCACGGAGTTATTTAGATGGGAGTCTGTTTATGGCGGGTTATTCAGATGGGAGTCTGCTCACGGGGTTATTTAGATGGGAGTCTGTTCCCGGGGGGTTATTTATATGGGAGTCTGTTCCCGGGGGATTATTTAGATGGGAGTCTGTTCCCGGGGTTATTTTGATGGGAGTCTGTTCACGGGGGGTTATTTAGATGTGAGTTTGTTCACGGGGGGTTATTTAGATGGGAGTCTCTTCACGGGTAGTTATTTCGTTGGGAGTCTGTTCACGGGATTATTTAGATGGGAGTCTGTTACCGGGGGGTTATTTAGATGGGGGTCTGTTCACGGGGGGATATTTAGATGGGAGTGTCTTCACGGGGGGTTATTTCGTTGGCAGTCTGTTCACGGGATTATTTAGATGGGAGTCTGTTCCCGGGGGGTTATTTAGATGGGAGTCAGTTCACGGGGGGTTATTTAGATGGGAGTCTGTTCACGGGGTTATTCATTTGGGAGTCTGTTCCCGGGGGGTTATTTAGATGGGAGTCTGTTCACGGGGTTATTCATTTGGGAGTCTGTTCCCGGGGGGTTATTTAGATGGGAGTCTGTTCCCGGGGGATTATTTAGAAGGGATTCTGTTCACGGAGTTATTTAGATGGGAGTCTGTTCCCGGGGGGTTATTTAGATGGGAGTCTGTTCACGGGGGATTATTTAGATGGGAGTATGTTCACTGGGTTATTTAGATGGGAGTCTGTTTACGGCGGGTTATTTAGATGGGAGTCTGTTCACGGGGTGATTTAGATGGAAGTCTGTTCCCGGGGGATTATTTATATGGGAGTCTGTACCCGGGGGATTATTTATATGGGAGTCTGCTCCCCGGGGATTATTTAGATGGGAGTCTGTTCACGGGGTTATTTAGATGGCAGTCTGTTCCCGGGGGTTAATTTAGATGGGAGTGTCTTCACGGGGGGTTATTTCGTTGGCAGTCTGTTCACGGGATTATTTAGATGGGAGTCTGTTCCCGGGGGGTTATTTAGATGGGAGTCAGTTCACGGGGGGTTATTTAGATGGGAGTCTGTTCACGGGGTTATTCATTTGGGAGTCTGTTCCCGGGGGGTTATTTAGATGGGAGTCTGTTCCCGGGGGATTATTTAGATGGGATTCTGTTCACGGGGTTATTGAGATGGGAGTCTGTTCCCGGGGGGTTATTCAGATGGGAGTCTGTTCACGGGGGATTATTTAGATGGGAGTATGTTCACGGGGTTATTTAGATGGGAGTCTGTTTACGGCGGGTTATTTAGATGGGAGTCTGTTCACGGGGTGATTTAGATGGAAGTCTGTTCCCGGGGGATTATTTATATGGGAGTCTGTTCCCGGGGGATTATTAATATGGGAGTCTGTTCCCCGGGGATTATTTAATGGGAGTCTGTTCACGGGGTTATTTAGATGGCAGTCTGTTCCCGGGGGTTAATTTAGATGGGAGTCTGTTCCCGGGGGTTAATGTAGATGGGAGTCTGTTCAGGGGTTATTTCGATGGGAGTCTGTTCACGGGGTTATTTAGATGGGAGTCTCTTCAGTGGGGGTTATTTAGATGGGTGTCTGTTCACGGGGTTATTTAGATGGGAGTCTGTTCCCGCGGTGTTATTTAGATTGGTGTCTGTTCACCGGGGGTTATTTAGATGGGAGTAGTTTCACGGGGTTATTTAGATGGGTGTCTGTTTACGGCGGGTTATTTAGATGGGAGTCTGTTCACGGGGTTATTTAGATAGGAGTCTGTTCCCGGGGGGTTATTTAGATGGGAGTCTGTTCACGGGGGGTTATTTAGATGGGAGTCTGTTCCCGGGGTTATTTAGATGGGTGTCAGTTCCCGGGGCGTTATTCAGATGGGAGTCTGTTCACGGGTTTATTTAGATGGTAGTTTGTTCCTGGGGTTATTTAGATGTGAGTCTGTTCACTGGGTTATTTAGATAGGAGTCTGTTCCCGGGGTTATTTTGATGGGAGTCTGTTCACGGGGGGTTATTTAGATGGGAGTTTGTTCACGGGGGGTTATTTAGATGGGAGTTTGTTCCCGGGGGGTTATTGAGATGGGAGTCTGTTCACGGGGTTATTTAGATGGGAGTCTGTTCCCGGGGGGTTATTTAGATGGGAGTCTGTTCCCGCGGTGTTATTTCGATGGGAATCTGTTCCCGGGGGGTTATTTAGATGGGAGTCTGTTCACGGGGTTATTTAGATGGGAGTCTGTTCCCGGGGGGTTATTTAGATGGGAATCTGTTCCCGCGGTGTTATTTCGATGGGAATCTGTTCCCGGGGGGTTATTTAGATGGGAGTATGTTCACGGCGTAATTTAGATGGAAGTCTGTTTACGGCGGGTTATTTAGATGGGAGTCTGTTCACGGGGTTATTTAGATGGGAGTCTGTTCCCGGGGGGGGGTTATTTATATGGGAGTCTGTTCCCGGGGGATTATTTAGATGGGTGTCTGTTCACGGGGTTATTTAGATAGGAGTCTGTTCCCGGGTTATTCTGATGGGAGTCTGTGCACGGGGGGTTATTTAGATGGGAGACTCTTCACGGGGGGTTATTTCGTTGGGAGTCTGTTCACGGGATTATTTAGATGGGAGTCTGTTCCCGGGGGGTTATTAAGATGGGGGTCTGTTCCCGGGGGTTATTTAGAAGGGAGTCTGTTCACGGTGGGCTATTTAGATGGGAGTCTGTTCACGGGGTTATTTAGATGGGAGTCTGTTCACGGGGGGATATTTAGATGGGAGTCTGTTCACGGGGTTATTTAGATGGGAGTCTGTTCCCGGGGGGTTATTTAGATGGGAGTCTGTTCCCGGGGGATTATTTAGATGGGATTCTGTACACGGGGTTATTTAGATGGGAGTCTGTTCCCGGGGGGTTACTTAGATGGGAGTCTGTTCCCAGGGGATTATATAGATGGGAGTATGTTCACGGGGTTATTTAGATGGGAGTCTGCTAACGGCGGGTTATTTAGATGGGAGTCTGTTCACGGGGTTATTTAGATGGGAGTCTGTTCCCGGGGGATTATTTATAAGGGAGTCTGTTCCCGGGGGATTATTTAGATGCGAGTCTGTTCACGGGGTTATTTAGATGGGAGTCTGTTCCCGGGGGGTAATTCAGATGGGAGTCTTTTCCCGTGGGACTATTTAGATGGGAGTCTGTTCAGAGGTTTTTTCGATGGGAGTCTGTTCACGGGGTTATTTAGATGGGAATCTGTTCCCGGGGGGTTATTTAGATTGGTGTCTGTTCACCGTGGGTTATTTAGATGGGAGTCTGTTCACGAGGGGTTATTTAGATGGGAGTCTGTTCACGGGGGGTTATTTAGATGGGAGTCTGTTCACGGGGGGTTATTTAGATGGAAGTCTGTTCCCGCGGGGTTATTTTCATGGGTGTCTGTTCACGGGGGGTTATTTAGATGGGCGTCTGTTCCCGGGGGGTTATTTCGATTGGTGTCTGTTCACGGGGGGTTATTTAGATGGGAGTCTGCTCACGGGGGGTTATTTAGACGGGTGTCTTTTCACGGGGGGTTTCTTAGATGGGAGTCTGTTCATGGGGGGTTATTTAGATGGGTGTCTGTTCACGGGGTTATTTATATGGTAGTCTGTTCACGGGGGGTTATTTAGACGGGTGTCTGTTCACGGGGTTATTTAGATGGGAGTTTGTTCACGGGGTTATTTAGATGCGAGTGTGTTCCAGGGGTTATTTAGATGGGAGTCTGTTCCCGGGGTTCTTTATTTGGGAGTCTGTTCCCGCGGTGTTGTTTCGATGGGAATCTGTTCCCGGGGGGTTATTTAGATGGGAGTCTGTACACGGGGTTATTTAGATGGGAGTCTGTTCCCGGGGGGTTATTTATATGGGAGTCTGTTCCCCAGGGGATTATTTAGATGGGAGTCTGTTCACGGGGTTATTTAGATAGGAGTCTGTTAACGGGGTTATTTTGATGGGAGCCTGTTCACGGGGGGTGATTTAGATGGGAGTTTGTTCACGGGGGGTTATTTAGATGGGAGTCTCTTCACGAGGGGTTATTTCGTTGGGAGTCTGTTCACGGGATTATTTAGATGGGAGTCTGTTCCCGGGGGGTTATTTAGATGGGGGTCTGTTCACGGGGGTTATTTAGAAGGGAGTCTGTTCACGGTGGGTTATTCAGATGGGAGTCTGTTCACGGGGTTATTTAGTTGCGAGTCTGTTCACGGGGGGATATTTATATGGGAGTCTGTTCACGGGGTTATTTAGATGGGAGTCTGTTCCCGGGGGGTTATTTAGATGGGAGTCTGTTCCCGGGGGATTATTTAGATGGGATTCTGTTCACGGGGTTATTTAGATGGGAGTCTGTTTCCGGGGGATTATCTTTATAGGAGTCTGTTCCCGGGGGATTATTTAGATGGGATTCTGTTCACGAGGTTATTTAGATGGGAGTCTGTTCACGGGGGGTTATTTAGATGGGAGTCTGTTCACGTGGTTATTTATATGGGAGTCTGTTCACGGGGGGTTATTTAGACGGGTGTCTGTTCACGGGGTTATTTAGATGGGAGTTTGTTCACGGGGTTATTTAGATGGGAGTGTGTTCCCGGGTTTATTTTGATGGGAGTCTTTTCCCGGGGTTATTTAGATGGGAGTCTGTTCCCGGGGGGTTATTCAGAAGGGAGTCTGTTCATGGGGGTTTATTTAGATGGGGATCTGTTCACGGTTTTATTTAGATGGGAGTTTGTTCCCGGGGTTATTTAGATGTGAGTCTGTTCACTGGTTTATTTAGATAGGAGTCTCTTCCCGGGATTATTTTGATGGGAGTCTGTTCACGGGGGGTTATTTAGATGGGAGTTTGTTCACGGGGGGTTATTTAGATGGGAGTTTGTTCCCGGGGGGTTATTGAGATGGGAGTCTGTTCACGGGGTTATTTAGATGGGAGTCTGTTCCCGCGGTGTAATTTCGATGGGAATCTGTTCCCGGGGGGTTATTTAGATGGGAGTCTGTTCACGGGGTTATTTAGATGGGAGTCTGTTTACGGCGGTTTATTTAGATGGGAGTCTGTTCACGGGTTTATTTCGATGGGAGTCTGTTCCCGGGGTGTTATTTATATGGGAGTCTGTTCCCGGGGGATTATTTAGATGGGAGTCTATTCACGGGGTTATTTAGATGGGAGTCTGTTCCCGGGGGGTAATTTAGATGGGAGTCTGTTCCCGTGGGATTATTTAGATGGGACTCAGTTCAGGGGTTATTTCGATGGGTGTCTGTTCACGGGGTTATTTAGATGGGAGTCTGTTCAGGGGGGGTTATTTAGATGAGCGTCTGTTCACAGGGTTATTTAGATGGGAGTCTGTTCACTGGGGGTTATTTAGATGGGAGTCTGTTCACGGGGGGTTATTTAGATGGGACTCTGTTCACGGGGGGTTATTTAGGTTGGAGTATGTTCACGGGGGTTTATTTCGATGGAAGTCTGTTCCCGGGGGGTTATTTAGATGGGGGTCAGTTCACGGGGGGTTATTTAGATGGGAGTCTGTTCCCGGGGGGTTATTTCGATGGGAGTCTGTTCACGTGGGGTTATTTAGACGGGTGTCTTTTCACGGGGGGTTTCTTAGATGGGAGTCTGTTCAGGGGGGTTTATTTCGATGAGAGTCTGTTCACGGGGTTATTTAGATGGGAGTCTGTTCAGGGCGGTTATTTAGATGGGTGCCTGTTCACGGGGGATTATTTAGATGGGAGTCTGTTCACGGGGTGTTATTTAGATGGGAGTCTGTTCACAAGGGGTTATTTAGATGACAGTCTGTTCTCGGGGGGTTATTTAGATTGGAGTCTGTTCACGGGGGGTTATTTAGATGGAAGTCTGTTCCCGGGGTTTATTTTGACGGGTGTCTGTTCACGGGGTTATTTAGATGGGTGTTTGTTCACGGGGTTATTTAGATGGGAGTGTGTTCCCGGGGTTATTTAGATGGTAGTCTGTTCCCGGGGTTATTTAGATGGGAGTCTGTTCCCGGGGGGTTATTCCGATGGGAGTCTGTTCACTGGGGTTTATTTAGATGGGAGTCTGTTCAAGGGTTTATTTAGATGGGAGTTTGTTCACGGGGTTATTTTGATGGGAGTCTGTTCACTGGGTTATTTAGATGGGTGTCTGTTCACGGGTTTTATTTAGATGTGAGTCTGTTCACGGGGGTTATTTAGATGGGAGTATGTTCACGGGGGGGTTATTTAGATGACAGTCTGCTCACCGGGGGTTATTTAGATTGGAGTCTGTTCAAGGGGGGTTATTTAGATGGAAGTCTGTTCCCGGGTGGTTATTTCGATTGGAGTCTGTTCACGGGGGGTTATTTAGATGGGAGTCTGTTGACGGGGTTATTTATATGGGAGTCTGTTCACGGGGGGTTATTTAGACGGGTGTCTGTTCACGGGGTTATTTAGATGGGAGTCTGTTCCCGCGGGGTTATTCAGAAGGGAGTCTGTTCATGGGGGTTTATTTAGATGGGAATCTGTTCACGGTTTTATTTAGATGGGAGTTTGTTCCCGGGGTTATTTTGATGGGAGTCTGTTCACGGGGGGTTATTTAGATGGGAGTTTGTTCACGGGGGTTTATTTAGATGGGAGTTTGTTCCCGGGGGGTTATTGAGATGGGAGTCTGTTCACGGGGTTATTTAGATGGGAGTCTGTTCCCGCGGTGTAATTTCGATGGGAATCTGTTCCCGGGGGGTTATTTAGATGGGAGTCTGTTCACGGGGTTATTTAGATGGGAGTCTGTTTACGGCGGTTTATTTAGATGGGAGTCTGTTCACGGGTTTATTTCGATGGGAGTCTGTTTCCGGGGTGTTATTTATATGGGAGTCTGTTCCCGGGGGATTATTTAGATGGGAGTCTGTTCACGGGGGGTTATTTAGATGGGAGTTTGTTCACGGGGGGTTATTTAGATGGGAGTTTGTTCCCGTGGGATTATTTAGATGGGACTCAGTTCAGGGGTTATTTCGATGGGTGTCTGTTCACGGGGTTATTTAGATGGGAGTCTGTTCAGGGGGGGTTATTTAGATGAGCGTCTGTTCACAGGGTTATTTAGATGGGAGTCTGTTCACGGGGGGTTATTTAGATGGGAGTCTGTTCACGGGGGGTTATTTAGATGGGACTCTGTTCACGGGGGGTTATTTAGATTGGAGTATGTTCACGGGGGTTTATTTAGATGGAAGTCTGTTCCCGGGGGGTTATTTAGATGGGGGTCAGTTCACGGGGGGTTATTTCGATGGGAGTCTGTTCCCGGGGGGTTATTTCGATGGGAGTCTGTTCACGTGGGGTTATTTAGATGGGAGTCTGTTCACGGGGGGTTATTTAGACGGGTGTCTTTTCACGGGGGGTTTCTTAGATGGGAGTCTGTTCAGGGGGGGTTATTTCGATGAGAGTCTGTTCACGGGGTTATTTAGATGGGAGTCTGTTCAGGGGGGTTATTTAGATGGGCGCCTGTTCACGGGGGATTATTTAGATGGGAGTCTGTTCACGGGGGGTTATTTCGATGGGATTCTGTTCACAGGGGGTTATTTAGATGACAGTCTGTTCTCAGGGGGTTATTTAGATTGGAGTCTGTTCACGGGGGGTTATTTAGATGGAAGTCTGTTCCCGGGGTTTATTTTGATGGGTGTCTGTTCAAGGGGGGTTATTTAGATGGGAGTCTGTTCCCGGGGGGTTATTTCTATTGGAGTCTGTTCAGGGGGGGTTATTTAGATGTGCGTCTGTTCACAGGGTTATTTAGATGGGAGTCTGTTCACGGGGGGTTATTTAGATGGGAGTCTGTTCACGGGGGGTTATTTAGATGGGACTCTGTTCACGGGGGGTTATTTAGATTGGAGTATGTTCACGGGGGTTTATTTAGATGGAAGTCTGTTCCCGGGGGGTTATTTAGATGGGGGTCAGTTCACGGGGGGTTATTTAGATGGGAGTCTGTTCCCGGGGGGTTATTTCGATGGGAGTCTGTTCACGTGGGGTTATTTAGATGTGAGTCTGTTCACGGGGGGTTATTTAGACGGGTGTCTTTTCACGGGGGGTTTCTTAGATGGGAGTCTGTTCAGGGGGGGTTATTTCGATGAGAGTCTGTTCACGGGGTTATTTAGATGGGAGTCTGTTCAGGGGGGTTATTTAGATGGGCGCCTGTTCACGGGGGATTATTTAGATGGGAGTCTGTTCACGGGGGGTTATTTCGATGGGTGTCTGTTCACAGGGGGTTATTTAGATGGAAGTCTGTTCTCAGGGGGTTATTTAGATTGGAGTCTGTTCACGGGGGGTTATTTAGATGGAAGTCTGTTCCCGGGGTTTATTTTGATGGGTGTCTCTTCAAGAGGGGTTATTTAGATGGGAGTCTGTTCCCGGGGGGTTATTTCTATTGGAGTCTGTTCACGGGGGGTTATTTAGATGGGAGTCTGTTCACAGGGGGTTATTTAGAGGGGTGTCTTTTCACGGGGGGTTTCTTAGATGGGAATCTGTTCACGGGGGGTTATTTAGATGGGAGTCTGTTCACGGGGTTATTTAGATGGGTGTTTGTTCACGGGGTTATTTAGATGGGAGTGTGTTCCCGGGGTTATTTAGATGGTAGTCTGTTCCCGGGGTTATTTAGATGGGAGTCTGTTCCCGGGGGGTTATTCCGATGGGAGTCTGTTCACTGGGGTTTATTTAGATGGGAGTCTGTTCAAGGGTTTATTTAGATGGGAGTTTGTTCACGGGGTTATTTTGATGGGAGTCTGTTCACTGGGTTATTTAGATGGGTGTCTGTTCACGGGTTTTATTTAGATGTGAGTCTGTTCACGGGGGGTTATTTAGATGGGAGTCTGTTCACGGGGGGTTATTTAGATGACAGTCTGTTCACCGGGGGTTATTTAGATTGGAGTCTGTTCAAGGGGGGTTGTTTAGATGGAAGTCTGTTACCGGGTGGTTATTTAGACGGGTGTCTGTTCACGGGGTTATTTAGATGGGAGTTTGTTCACGGGGTTATTTAGATGGGAGTGTGTTCCCGGGGTTATTTAGATGGGAGTCTTTTCCTGGGGTTATTTAGATGGGAGTCTGTTCCCGGGGGGTTATTCAGATGGGAGTCTGTTCACGGGGGTTTATTTAGATGGGAATCTGTTCACGGTTTTATTTAGATGGGAGTTTGTTCCCGGGGTTATTTAGATGTGAGTCTGTTCACTGGTTTATTTAGATAGGATTCTGTTCCCGGGTTTATTTTGATGGGAGTCTGTTCACGGGGGGTTATTTAGATGGGAGTTTGTTCACGGGGGGTTATTTAGATGGGAGTTTGTTCCCGGGGGGTTATTGAGATGGGAGTCTGTTCACGGGGTTATTTAGATGGGAGTCTGTTCCCGCGGTGTAATTTCGATGGGAATCTGTTCCCGGGGGGTTATTTAGATGGGAGTCTGTTCACGGGGTTATTTAGATGGGAGTCTGTTTACGGCGGTTTATTTAGATGGGAGTCTGTTCACGGGGTTATTTCGATGGGAGTCTGTTCCCGGGGGGTTATTTATATGGGAGTCTGTTCCCGGGGGATTATTTAGATGGGAGTCTGTTCACGGGGTTATTTAGATGGGAGTCTGTTCCATGGGGGTAATTTAGATGGGAGTCTGTTCCCGTGGGATTATTTAGATGGGACTCAGTTCAGGGGTTATTTCGATGGGAGTCTGTTCACGGGGTTATTTAGATGGGAGTCTGTTCAGGGGGGGTTATTTAGATGAGCGTCTCTTCACAGGGTGATTTAGATGGGAGTCTGTTCACGGGGGGTTATTTAGATGGGAGTCTGTTCACGGGGGGTTATTTAGATGGGACTCTGTTCACGGGGGGTTATTTAGCTTGGAGTATGTTCACGGGGGTTTATTTAGATGGAAGTCTGTTCCCGGGGGGTTATTTAGATGGGGGTCAGTTCACGGGGGGTTATTTAGATGGGTGTCTGTTCCCGGGGGGTTATTTCGATGGGAGTCTGTTCACGTGGGGTTATTTAGATGGGAGTCCGTTCACGGGGGGTTATTTATACGGGTGTCTTTTCACGGGGGTTTTCTTAGATGGGAGTCTGTTCACGGGGGGTTATTTAGATGGGAGTTTGTTCACGGGGTTTTTTAGATGGGAGTGTGTTCCCGGGGTTATTTAGATGGGAGTCTGTTCTCGGGGTTATTTAGATGGGAGTCTGTTCCCGGGGTATTATTTAGATGGGAGTCTGTTCACGGGGTTTTATTTAGATGGGAGTCTGTTCACGGGTTTATTTAGATGGGAGTTTGTTCCCGGGGTTATTTAGATGTGAGTCTGTTCACTGGGTTATTTAGATAGGAATCTGTTCCCGGGGTTATTTTGATGGGACTCTGTTCACGGGGGGTTATTTAGATGGGAGTTTGTTCCCGGGTGGTTATTGAGATGGGAGTCTGTTCATGGGGTTATTTAGATGGGAGTCTCTTCCCGGGGGGTTATTTAGATGGGAGTCTGTTCCCGCGGTGTTATTTCGATGGGAATCTGTTCCCGGGGGGTTATTTAGATGGGAGTCTGTTCACTGCGCGTTATTTAGATGGCAGTCTGTTCCCAGGTGATTATTTTGATGGGAATCTGTTCCCGGGGGGTTATTTAGATGGGAGTCTGTTCCCGGGGGTTTATTTAGATGGGAGTCTTTCCCGGGGGTTAATTAGATGGGAGTCTGTTCCCGGGGGTTTATTTAGTTGGGAGTATGTTCCCGGGGGGTTATTTAGATGGGAGTATGTTCCCGGGGTGTTATTTCGGTGGGAGTCTGTCCACGGGGGGTTATTTAGATGGTGGTCTGTTCACGGTGGGTATTTAGATGGGAGTCTGTTCCCGGGGGTTTATTTAGATGGGAGTCTGTTCCCAGCTGATTATTTAGATGGGAGTCTGTTCACGGGGGGTTATTTAGATGAGAGTCTGTTCACGGGGGGTTATTTAGATGGGAGTCTGTTGACGGGGTTATTTAGATGAAAGTCTGTTCACGTGGTTATTTAGATGGGAGTCTGTTCACGGGGGGTTATTTAGATGGGAGTCTGTTCACGGGGTTATTTAGATGGGAGTCTATTCCCGGGGGGTTATTTAGATGGGAGTCTGTTCACGGGGTTATTTAGATGGGAGTCTGTTCGCTGGAGGTTATTTAGATGGGAGTCTGTTCACGGGGCGGTATTCATCAGGGAATCTGTTCACGAGGTGTTATTTAGATGGGAGTCTGTTCACGAGGGGTTACTTAGATGGGAGTCTGTTCACGGGGCGGTTAATTTGATGGGAGACTGTTCCCAGGGGATTATTTAGATGGGAGTCTGTTCATTTAGAATTTAGAACATTACAGCGCAGTACAGGCCCTTCGGCCCTCGATGTTGCGCCGACCTGTGAAACCATCTGACCTACACTATTCCATTTTCATCCATGTGTCTATCCAATGTCCACTTAAATGCCCTTAAAGTTGGCGAATCTACTACTGCTGCAGGCAGGGCGTTCCACGCCCTTACTACTCTCTGAGTAAAGAAACTACCTCTCACATCTGTCCGATATCTATCACCCCTCAACTTGAAGCTATGTCCCCTCGTGTTTGCCATCACCATCCGAGGAAAAAGACGCTCACTATCCACCCTATCTAACCCTCTGATTATCTTATATGTCTCTATTAAGTCACCTCTCCTCCTCCTTCTCTCCAACGAAAACAACCTCAAGTCCCTCAGCCTTTCCTCGTAAGACCTTCCCTCCATACCAGGCAACATCCATAGCTTCCACATCCTTCCTATAATGCGGTGACCAGAACTGCACGCAGTACTCCAGGTGCGGTCTCACCAGAGTTTTGTACAGCTGCAGCATGACCTCGTGGCTCCGAAACTCGACCCCCCTACTAATAAAAGCTAACACACCATATGCCTTCTTAACAGCCCTATTAACCTGGTTAGCAACCTTCAGGGATTTATGCACCTGGACACCAAGATCTCTCTGTTCATCTACAGTACCAAGAATCCTCCCATTAGCCCAGTACTCTGCATTCCTGTTACTCCTTCCAAAGTGAATCACCTCACACTTTTCCGCATTAAACTCCATTTGCCATCTCTCAGCCCAGCTCTGCAGCCTATCTATGTCCCTCTGTAACCTACAACATCCTTCGGCACTATCCACAACTCCACCGACCTTCGTGTCATCCGCAAATTTACTAACCCACCCTTCTACACCCTCATCCAGGTCATTTATAAAAATGACAAACAGCAGTGGCCCTAAAACAGATCCTTGCGGTACACCACTAGTAACTAAACTCCAGGATGAACATTTGCCATCAACCACCACCCTCTGTCTTCTTTCAGCTCGCCAATTTCTGATCCAAAGCTCTAAATCACCTTCAACCCCATACTTGCGTATTTTCTGCAATAGCCTACCGTGGGGAACCTTATCAAACGCCTTACTGAAATCCATATACACCACATCCACTGCTTTACCCTCATCCACCTGTTTGGTCACCTTCTCGAAAAACTCAATAAGGTTTGTGAGGCACGACCTACCCGTCACAAAACCGTGCTGACTATCTCTAATGTACTTATTCTTTTCAAGATGATTATAAATCCTGTCTCTTATAACCTTTTCCAACATTTTACCCACAACCGAAGTAAGGCTCACAGGTCTATAATTACCAGGGCTGTCTCTACTCCCCTTCTTGAACAAGGGGACAACATTTGCAATCCTCCAGTCTTCCGGCACTATTCCTGTCGACAATGACGACATAAAGATCAAGGACAAAGGCTCTGCAATCTCCTCCCTAGCTTCCCAGAGAATCCTAGGATAAATCCCATCTGGCCCAGGGGACTTATCTATTTTCACACTTTCCAAAATTGCTAACACCTCCTCCTTGTGAACCTCAATCCCATCTAGCCTCGTAGCCTGAATCTCAGTATTCTCAACAACATTTTCTTTCTCTACTGTAAATACTGACGCAAAATATTCATTTAACACTACCCCTATCTCCTCTGATTCCACACACAACTTCCCACTACGATCCTTGATTGGCCCTAATCTAACTCTAGTCATTCTTTTATTCCTGATATACCTATAGAAAGCCTTAGGGTTTTCCCTGATCCGATCCACCAATGACTTCTCGTGTCCTCTCCTTGCCCTTCTTAGCTCTCCCTTTAGATCCTTCCTGGCTAGCTTGTAGCTCTCAAGCGCCCTAACTGAGCCTTCACGTCTCATCCTAACATAAGCCTTCTTCTTCCTCTTGACAAGCGCTTCAACTTCTTTAGTAAACCACGGCTCCCTCGCACGACAACTTCCTCCCTGCCTCACAGGTACATACTTATCAAGGACACGCAGTAGCTGCTCCTTGAATAAGCTCCACATTTCGATTGTTCCCATCCCCTGCAGTTTCCTTCCCCATCCTACGCATCCTAAATCTTGCCTAATCGCATCATAATTTCCTTTCCCCCAGTTATAATTCTTGCCCTGCGGTATATACCTGTCCCTGCCCATCGCTAAGGTAAACCTAACCGAATTGTGATCACTATCACCAAAGTGCTCACCTACATCTAAATCTAACACCTGGCCGGGTTCATTTCCCAGTACCAAATCCAATGTGGCATCGCCCCTGGTTGGCCTGTCTACATACTGTGTCAGAAAACCCTCCTGCACACACTGGACAAAAACTGACCCATCTAAAGTACTCGAACTATAGTATTTCCAGTCGATATTTGGAAAGTTAAAGTCCCCCATAACAACTACCCTGTTACTCTCACCCCTGTCGAGAATCATCTTCGCTATCCTTTCCTCTACATCTCTGGAACTATTCGGAGGTCTATAAAAGACTCCCAACAGGGTAACCTCACCTCTCCTGTTTCTAACCTCAGCCCATACTACCTCAGTAGCCGAGTCCTCAAACGTCCTTTCTGTCGCTGTAATACTCTCCTTGATTAACAATGCCACACCCCCCCTCTTTTACCATCTTCTCTGTTCTTACTGAAACATCTAAATCCCGGAATCTGCAACATCCATTCCTGCCCCTGCTCTACCCATGTCTCCGAAATGGCCACTACATCGAGATCCCAGGTACCAACCCATGCTGCAAGCTCACCCACCTTATTCCGGATGCTCCTAGCGTTGAAATAGACACACTTTAAACCAGGTTCTTGCTTGCCAGTGCCCTCTTGCGTCCTTGTAACCATATCCCTGACCTCACTACTGTCAACATCCTGTACACTGGCACTACAATTTAGGTTCCCATTCCCCTGCTGAATTAGTTTAAACCCCCCCGAAGAGCACTAGCAAACCTCCCCCCAAGGATATTGGTACCCATCTGGTTCAGGTGAAGACCATCCTGTTTGTAGAGGTCCCACCTACCCCAGAAAGAGCCCCAATTATCCAGGAAACCAAAACCCTCCCTCCTGCACCATCCCTGCAGCCACGTGTTCAACTCCTGTCTCTCCCTATTCCTCGCTTCGCTATCACGTGGCACGGGCAACAACCCAGAGATAACAACTCTCTTTGTTCTCGCTCTAAGCTTCCACCCTAGCTCCCTAAATTTCTGTCTTAAATCCCCATCTCTCTTCCTACCTATGTCGTTGGTGCCTATGTGGACCACGACTTGGGGCTGCTCCCCCTCAACATTAAGGATCCCAAAAACACGATCCGCGACATCATGAACCCTGGCACCTGGGAGGCAACATACCAACCGTGAGTCTCTCTCGTTCCCACAGAACCTCCTATCTGTTTCCCTAACTATGGAGTCCCCAATGACTAATGTTCTGCTCCTCTTCCCCCTTCCCTTCTGAGCAACAGGGACAGACTCTGTGCCAGATATCTATACCCCATTGCTTACCCCTGGTCAGTCGTCCCCCGCAACAGTATCCAAAACGGTATACCTGTTGTTGAGGGAAACGGCCACAGGGGATCCCTGCACTGCCTGCTGGTTCCCTCTCCTTCCCCTGACGGTAACCCATCTACCTACTTCTTTTACCTGAGGTGTGACTACCTCCCCATAACTCCTCTCAATAACCTCCTCCGCCTCCCGAATGATCCGAAGTTCACCCAGCTCCAGCTCCAGTTCGCTAACGCGGTTCTCGAGGAGCTGGAGTTGGGGGGGTTCACGGGGGGTTATTTAGATGGGAGTCTGTTCCCAGGTGATTATTTAGATGGGAGTCTGTTCACGGGGTTACTTAGATGGGAGTCTGTTCACGGGGGTATTTAGATGATAGTCTCTTCCGGGGGGTGAAGTATTTAGATGGGTGTCTTTTCCCGGGCGGTATATTTAGATGGGAGTCTGTTCACGGGGGTATTTAGATGAGCGTCTCTTCCGGGGTTCGGAGTATTTAGATGGGAGTCTGTTCCCGGGGCGTTATTTAGAAAGCAGTCTGTTCCTGGGCGGTTATTTAGATGGGAGTCTGTTCCCGGGGGGTTATTTAGATGGGAGTCTGTTCACGGGTTTATTTAGATGGGAGTCTGTTCACGGGGGTTTATTTAGATTGGAGTCTGTTCACGGGGGTTTATTTAGATGGATGTCTGTTCACGCAGGGATATTTAGATGGGTGTCTGTTCCCGGGTGTTTATTTAGATGGGAGTCTGTTCACGGGGGGTTATTTAGATGAGAGTCTGTTCACGGGGGAGGTTATTTAGATGGGAGTCTGTTCACGGGGCGTTATTTCGATGGGAGTCTGTTCCCAGGTGATAATTTAGATGGGAATCTGTTCCCGGGGTGTTATTTAGATGGGAGTCTGTTCCCGGGGCGTTATGTAGAAGGCAGTCTGTTCCTGGGTGGTTATTTAGATGGCACTCTGTTCCCGGGGGGTTATTTAGATGGGAGTCTGTTCACGGGTTTATTTAGATGGGAGTCTGTTCACGGGGGGTTATTTAAATTGGAGTCTGTTCACGGGGGTTTATTTAGATGGGTGTCTGTTCCCGGGGGGCTATTTAAATGGGAGTCTGTTAACGGTGTTATTTAGATGGGAGTCTGTTCACGGGGTTATTTAAATGGGAGTCTGTTCACGCGGGGTTATTTAGATGGGAGTCTGTTCCGGGGGTTTATTTAGATGGGAGTCTGTTCACGGGGGGTTATTTAGATGAGAGTCTTTTCACGGGGGGGTTATTTAGAGGGGAGTCTGTTCACGGGGCGTTATTTAGATGGGAGTCTGTTCCCGGGGTTTTATTTAGGTGGGAGTCTGTTCACGGGGTTATTTAAATGGGAGTCTGTTCACGTGGGGTTATTTAGATGGGAGTCTGTTCCCGGGGGTTTATTTAGATGGGAGTCTGTTCACGGGGGTTTATTTAGATGAGAGTCTTTTCACGGGGGGGTTATTTAGAGGGGAGTCTGTTCACGGGGCGTTCTCTAGATGGGAATCTGTTCCCGGGGTGTTATTTAGATGGGAGTCTGTTCCCGGGGGGTTATTTAGATGGGAGTCTGTTCCCGGGGGTTAATTAGATGGGAGTCTGTTCCCGGGGGTTTATTTAGATGGGAGTATGTTCCCGGGGCTTTATTTAGATGGGAGTCTGTTCCCGGGGTGTTATTTAGATGGGAGTCTGTCCAGGGGGTGTTATTTCGATGGGAGCCTATTCACGGTGGGTATTTAGATGGGAGTCTGTTCCCGGGGGTTATTTGGATGGGAATCTGTTCACGGGGGGTTATTTAGATTGAAGTCTGTTCCCGGAGGGTTATTTAGATCGGAGCCTGTTCCCTGGGGGTTATTTAGATGGGACTCTGTTCAAGTGAGTATTTAGATGATAGTCTCTTCTGGGGGGCGCAGTATTTCGATGGGAGTCTGTTCCCGTGCTGTTTATTTAGATGGGAGTCTGTTCCCGCTGTTATTTAGATGGGAGTCTGTTTCCGGTGTTATTTAGATGGGAGTCTGTTCCCGGGGGGGTATTTAGATGGGAGTCTGTTCCCGG
Source organism: Heterodontus francisci (assembly GCF_036365525.1). Classification (NCBI taxonomy): domain Eukaryota; kingdom Metazoa; phylum Chordata; class Chondrichthyes; order Heterodontiformes; family Heterodontidae; genus Heterodontus; species Heterodontus francisci. The sequence goes on from NC_090391.1 coordinate 39,910,002, forward strand.
GGGGTTATTTAGATAATAGTCTGTTCCCGGGGGTTATTTTGATGGGAGTCTGTTCCCGGGGGGTTATTTAGATGGGAGTCTGTTCACGGGGTTATTTGGATGGGAGTCTGTTCACGGGGGGTTATTTAAATGGGAGTCTGTTCACGGGGGTACTTAGATGAGCGTCTCTTCCGGGAGTGGGAGTATTTAGATGGGAGTCTGTTCCAAAGGGCGTTATTTGGAAGGCAGTCTGTTCCTGGGCGTTTATTTAGATGGGAGTCTTTTCCCGGGGGGTTATTTAGATAGGAGTCTGTTCACGCGGGTTTATTTAGATGGGAGTGTGTTCCCGGGGGGTTATTTAGATGGGAGTCTGTTCACGGGGGGTTATTTAGATGGGAGTCTGTTCACGGGGGGTTATTTAGATGGGAGTATGTTCCCGGTGGGTTATTTAGATGGGTGTCTGTTCACGAGGTTATTTAGATGGGAGTCTGTTCACGGGGGGTTATTTAGATGGGACTCTGTTCACGGGGTTATTTAGATGGGAGTCTGTTCACGGGGGGTTATTTAGATGGGAGTCTGTTCCCGGGGTTATTTAGATGGGAGTCTGTTCCCGGGGGGTTATTTAGATGGGAGTCTGTTTCCGGCGGGTTATTTCAATGGGAGTCTGATCACGGCGTTTTTTAGATGGGAGTCTGTTCCCGGGGGGTTATTTAGATGGGAGTCTGCTCACGGGGTTATTTAGATGGGAGTCTTTTCACGGGGGTGGTTATTTACTTGGGAGTCTGTTCACGGGGTTATTTTGATGGGAGTCTGTTTACGGGGGGTTATTTAGATGGGAGTCTGTTGACGGGGTTATTTAGATGGGGGTCTGTTCACGGAGGGTTATTTAGATGAGAGTCTGTTCACGGGGGGTTATTTAGATGGGAGTCTGTTCACGTGGTTATTTAGATGGGAGTCTGTTCACGGGGGGTTATTTAGATGGGAGTCTGTTCACGGGGTTATTTAGATGGGAGTCTATTCCCGGGGGGTTGTTAAGATGGGAGTCTGTTCACGGGGTTATTTAGATGGGAGTCTGTTCGCTGGAGGTTATTTAGATGGGAGTCTGTTCACGGGGCGGTATTCATCTGGGAATCTGTTCACGAGGTGTTATTTAGATGGGAGTCTGTTCACGAGGGGTTATTTAGATGGGAGTCTGTTCACGGGGCGGTTATTTAGATGGGAGACTGTTCCCAGGGGATTATTTAGATGGGAGTCTGTTCACGGGGGGTTATTTAGATGGGAGTCTTTTCCCAGGTGATTATTTAGATGGGAGTCTGTTCACGGGGTTATTTAGATGGGAGTCTGTTCACGGGGGTATTTAGATGATAGTCTCTTCCGCGGGGTGAAGTATTTAGATGGGTGTCTTTTCCCGTGCGGTTTTTTTAGATGGGAGTCTGTTCACGGGGGTATTTAGATGAGCGTCTCTTCCGGGGTTCGGAGTATTTAGATGGGAGTCTGTTCCCGGGGCGTTATTTAGAAAGCAGTCTGTTCCTGGGCGGTTATTTAGATGGGAGTCTGTTCCCGGGGGGTTATTTAGATGGGAGTCTGTTCACGGGTTTATTTAGATGGGAGTGTGTTCCCGGGGGGTTATTTAGATGGGAGTCTGTTCACGGGGGGTTATTTAGATGGGAGTCTGTTCACGGGGGGTTATTTAGATGGGAGTATGTTCCCGGTGGGTTATTTAGATGGGTGTCTGTTCACGAGGTTATTTAGATGGGAGTCTGTTCACGGGGGGTTATTTAGATGGGACTCTGTTCACGGGGTTATTTAGATGGGAGTCTGTTCACGGGGGGTTATTTAGATGGGAGTCTGTTCCCGGGGTTATTTAGATGGGAGTCTGTTCCCGGGGGGTTATTTAGATGGGAGTCTGTTTCCGGCGGGTTATTTCAATGGGAGTCTGATCACGGCGTTTTTTAGATGGGAGTCTGTTCCCGGGGGGTTATTTAGATGGGAGTCTGCTCACGGGGTTATTTAGATGGGAGTCTTTTCACGGGGGTGGTTATTTACTTGGGAGTCTGTTCACGGGGTTATTTTGATGGGAGTCTGTTTACGGGGGGTTATTTAGATGGGAGTCTGTTGACGGGGTTATTTAGATGGGGGTCTGTTCACGGAGGGTTATTTAGATGAGAGTCTGTTCACGGGGGGTTATTTAGATGGGAGTCTGTTCACGTGGTTATTTAGATGGGAGTCTGTTCACGGGGGGTTATTTAGATGGGAGTCTGTTCACGGGGTTATTTAGATGGGAGTCTATTCCCGGGGGGTTGTTAAGATGGGAGTCTGTTCACGGGGTTATTTAGATGGGAGTCTGTTCGCTGGAGGTTATTTAGATGGGAGTCTGTTCACGGGGCGGTATTCATCTGGGAATCTGTTCACGAGGTGTTATTTAGATGGGAGTCTGTTCACGAGGGGTTATTTAGATGGGAGTCTGTTCACGGGGCGGTTATTTAGATGGGAGACTGTTCCCAGGGGATTATTTAGATGGGAGTCTGTTCACGGGGGGTTATTTAGATGGGAGTCTTTTCCCAGGTGATTATTTAGATGGGAGTCTGTTCACGGGGTTATTTAGATGGGAGTCTGTTCACGGGGGTATTTAGATGATAGTCTCTTCCGCGGGGTGAAGTATTTAGATGGGTGTCTTTTCCCGTGCGGTTTTTTTAGATGGGAGTCTGTTCACGGGGGTATTTAGATGAGCGTCTCTTCCGGGGTTCGGAGTATTTAGATGGGAGTCTGTTCCCGGGGCGTTATTTAGAAAGCAGTCTGTTCCTGGGCGGTTATTTAGATGGGAGTCTGTTCCCGGGGGGTTATTTAGATGGGAGTCTGTTCACGGGTTTATTTAGATGGGAGTCTGTTCACGGGGGTTTATGTAGATTGGAGTCTGTTCACGGGGGTTTATTTAGATGGGTGTCTGTTCACGCAGGGTTATTTAGATGGGTGTCTGTTCCCGGGTGTTTATTTAGATGGGAGTCTGTTCACGGGGGGTTATTTAGATGAGAGTCTGTTCACGGGGGGGTTATTTAGATGGGAGTCTGTTCACGGGGGGTTATTTAGATGGGAGTCTGTTCCCGGGGGTTTATTTAGATGGGAGTCTGTTCACGGCGCGTTATTTCGATGGGAGTCTGTTCCCAGGGGATAATTTAGATGGGAATCTGTTCCCGGGGTGTTATTTAGATGGGAGTCTGTTCCCGGGGCGTTATGTAGAAGGCAGTCTGTTCCTGGGTGGTTATTTAGATGGCACTCTGTTCCCGGGGGGTTATTTAGATGGGAGTCTGTTCACGGGTTTATTTAGATGGGAGTCTGTTCACGGGGGGTTATTTAGATTGAAGTCTGTTCACGGGGGTTTATTTAGATGGGTGTCTGTTCCCGGGGGGTTATTTAAATGGGAGTCTGTTAACGGTGTTATTTAGATGGGAGTCTGTTCACGGGGTTATTTAAATGGGAGTCTGTTCACGTGGGGTTATTTGGATGGGAGTCTGTTCCCGGGGGTTTATTTAGATGGGAGTCTGTTCACGGGGGGTTATTTAGATGAGAGTCTGTTCACGGGGGGGGGTTATTTAGAGGGGAGTCTGTTCACGCGGGTTTATTTAGATGGGAGTGTGTTCCCGGGGGGTTATTTAGATGGGAGTCTGTTCACGGGGGGTTATTTAGATGGGAGTCTGTTCACGGGGGATGGGAGTTATTTAGATGGGAGTCTGTTCACGGGGGGTTATTTAGATGGGAGTCTGTTCCCGGTGGGTTATTTAGATGGGTGTCTGTTCACGAGGTTATTTAGATGGGAGTCTGTTCACGGGGGGTTATTTAGATGGGAGTCTGTTCCCGGGGTTATTTAGATGGGAGTCTGTTCCCGGGGGGTTATTTAGATGGGAGTCTGCTCAAGGGGTTATTTAGATGGGAGTCTTTTCACGGGGGGGTTATTTAGATGGGAGTCTGTTCACGGGGTTATTTAGATGGGAGTCTGTTCACGGGGTTATTTTGATGGGAGTCTGTTGACGGGGTTATTTAGATGGGGGTCTGTTCACGGAGGGTTATTCAGATGAGAGTCTGTTCACGGGGGGTTATTTAGATGGGAGTCTGTTTCCGGGGGTTAATTAGATGGGAGTCTGTTCCCGGGGGTTTATTTAGATGGGAGTATGTGCCCGGGGGGTTATTTAGATTGGAGTCTGTTCCCGGGGTGTTATTTAGATGGGAGTCTGTCCACGGGGGTTTATTAAGATGAGAGCCTATTCACGGTGGGTATTCAGATGGGAGTCTGTTCCCGGGGGTTATTTGGATGGGAATCTGTTCACGGGGGGTTATTTAGATTGAAGTCTGTTCCCGGAGGGTTATTTAGATCGGAGCCTGTTCCCTGGGGGTTATTTAGATGGGTCTCTGTTCAAGTGAGTATTTAGATGATAGTCTTTTCTGGGGGGCGCAGTATTTCGATGGGAGTCTGTTCCCGTGCGGTTTATTTAGATGGGGGTCTGTTCAAGCTGTTATTTAGATGGGAATCTGTTTCCGGTGTTATTTAAATGGGAGTCTGTTCCCGGGGGGGTATTTAGATGGGAGTCTGTTCCCGGGGGGTTATTTAGATAATAGTCTGTTCCCGGGGGCTATTTCGATGGGAGTCTGTTCCCGGGGGTTTATTTAGATGGGAGTCTGTTCACGGGGTTATTTGGATGGGAGTCTGTTCACGGGGGGTTATTTAGATGGGAGTCTGTTCACGGGGCTTTATTTAGATGGGAGTCTGTTCCCGGGGGGTTATTTAAATGGGAGTCTGTTCACGGGGGTACTTAGATGAGCGTCTCTTCCGGGAGTGGGAGTATTTAGATGGGAGTCTGTTCCAAAGGGCGTTATTTGGAAGGCAGTCTGTTCCTGGGCGGTTATTTAGATGGGAGTCTTTTCCCGGGGGGTTATTTAGATAGGAGTCTGTTCACGCGGGTTTATTTAGATGGGAGTGTGTTCCCGGGGGGTTATTTAGATGGGAGTCTGTTCACGGGGGGTTATTTAGATGGGAGTCTGTTCACGGGGGCGGGGGGGTTATTTCGATGGGAGTCTGTTCCCGGGGTGTTATTTAGATGGGAGTCTGTTCCCGGGGCGTTATGTAGAAGGCAGTCTGTTCCTGGGTGGTTATTTAGATGGCACTCTGTTCCCGGGGGGTTATTTAGATGGGAGTCTGTTCACGGGTTTATTTAGATGGGAGTCTGTTCACGGGGGGTTATTTAAATTGGAGTCTGTTCACGGGGGTTTATTTAGATGGGTGTCTGTTCCCGGGGGGTTATTTAAATGGGAGTCTGTTAACGGTGTTATTTAGATGGGAGTCTGTTCACGGGGTTATTTAAATGGGAGTCTGTTCACGCGGGGTTATTTAGATGGGAGTCTGTTCCGGGGGTTTATTTAGATGGGAGTCTGTTCACGGGGGGTTATTTAGATGAGAGTCTTTTCACGGGGGGGTTATTTAGAGGGGAGTCTGTTCACGGGGCGTTATTTAGATGGGAGTCTGTTCCCGGGGTTTTATTTAGGTGGGAGTCTGTTCACGGGGTTATTTAAATGGGAGTCTGTTCACGTGGGGTTATTTAGATGGGAGTCTGTTCCCGGGGGTTTATTTAGATGGGAGTCTGTTCACGGGGGTTTATTTAGATGAGAGTCTTTTCACGGGGGGGTTATTTAGAGGGGAGTCTGTTCACCGGGCGTTCTCTAGATGGGAATCTGTTCCCGGGGTTTATTTAGATGGGAGTCTGTTCCCGGGGGTTAATTAGATGGGAGTCTGTTCCCGGGGGTTTATTTAGATGGGAGTATGTTCCCGGGGCTTTATTTAGATGGGAGTCTGTTCCCGGGGTGTTATTTAGATGGGAGTCTGTCCAGGGGGTGTTATTTAGATGGGAGCCTATTCACGGTGGGTATTTAGATGGGAGTCTGTTCCCGGGGGTTATTTGGATGGGAATCTGTTCACGGGGGGTTATTTAGATTGAAGTCTGTTCCCGGAGGGTTATTTAGATCGGAGCCTGTTCCCTGGGGGTTATTTAGATGGGACTCTGTTCAAGTGAGTACTTAGATGATAGTCTCTTCTGGGGGGCGCAGTATTTAGATGGGAGTCTGTTCCCGCTGTTATTTAGATGGGAGTCTGTTTCCGGTGTTATTTAGATGGGAGTCTGTTCCCGGGGGGGTATTTAGATGGGAGTCTGTTCCCGGGGGGTTATTTAGATAATAGTCTGTTCCCGGGGGTTATTTTGATGGGAGTCTGTTCCCGGGGGGTTATTTAGATGGGAGTCTGTTCACGGGGTTATTTGGATGGGAGTCTGTTCACGGGGGGTTATTTAAATGGGAGTCTGTTCACGGGGGTACTTAGATGAGCGTCTCTTCCGGGAGTGGGAGTATTTAGATGGGAGTCTGTTCCAAAGGGCGTTATTTGGAAGGCAGTCTGTTCCTGGGCGTTTATTTAGATGGGAGTCTTTTCCCGGGGGGTTATTTAGATAGGAGTCTGTTCACGCGGGTTTATTTAGATGGGAGTGTGTTCCCGGGGGGTTATTTAGATGGGAGTCTGTTCACGGGGGGTTATTTAGATGGGAGTCTGTTCACGGGGGGTTATTTAGATGGGAGTATGTTCCCGGTGGGTTATTTAGATGGGTGTCTGTTCACGAGGTTATTTAGATGGGAGTCTGTTCACGGGGGGTTATTTAGATGGGACTCTGTTCACGGGGTTATTTAGATGGGAGTCTGTTCACGGGGGGTTATTTAGATGGGAGTCTGTTCCCGGGGTTATTTAGATGGGAGTCTGTTCCAGGGGGTTATTTAGATGGGAGTCTGTTTCCGGCGGGTTATTTCAATGGGAGTCTGATCACGGCGTTATTTAGATGGGAGTCTGTTCCCGGGGGGTTATTTAGATGGGAGTCTGCTCACGGGGTTATTTAGATGGGAGTCTTTTCACGGGGGTGGTTATTTACTTGGGAGTCTGTTCACCTGGTTATTTTGATGGGAGTCTGTTTACGGGGGGTTATTTAGATGGGAGTCTGTTGACGGGGTTATTTAGATGGGGGTCTGTTCACGGAGGGTTATTTAGATGAGAGTCTGTTCACGGGGGGTTATTTAGATGGGAGTCTGTTCACGTGGTTATTTAGATGGGAGTCTGTTCACGGGGGGTTATTTAGATGGGAGTCTGTTCACGGGGTTATTTAGATGGGAGTCTATTCCCGGGGGGTTGTTAAGATGGGAGTCTGTTCACGGGGTTATTTAGATGGGAGTCTGTTCGCTGGAGGTTATTTAGATGGGAGTCTGTTCACGGGGCGGTATTCATCTGGGAATCTGTTCACGAGGTGTTAGTTAGATGGGAGTCTGTTCACGAGGGGTTATTTAGATGGGAGTCTGTTCACGGGGCGGTTATTTAGATGGGAGACTGTTCCCAGGGGATTATTTAGATGGGAGTCTGTTCACGGGGGGTTATTTAGATGGGAGTCTTTTCCCAGGTGATTATTTAGATGGGAGTCTGTTCACGGGGTTATTTAGATGGGTGTCTGTTCACGGGGGTATTTAGATGATAGTCTCTTCCGGGGGGTGAAGTATTTAGATGGGTGTCTTTTCCCGGGCGGTTTTTTTAGATGGGAGTCTGTTCACGGGGGTATTTAGATGAGCGTCTCTTCCGGGGTTCGGAGTATTTAGATGGGAGTCTGTTCCCGGGGCGTTATTTAGAAAGCAGTCTGTTCCTGGGCGGTTATTTAGATGGGAGTCTGTTCCCGGGGGGTTATTTAGATGGGAGTCTGTTCACGGGTTTATTTAGATGGGAGTCTGTTCACGGGGGTTTATTTAGATTGGAGTCTGTTCACGGGGTTTTATTTAGATGGGTGTCTGTTCACGCAGGGTTATTTAGATGGGTGTCTGTTCCCGGGTGTTTATTTAGATGGGAGTCTGTTCACGGGGGGTTATTTAGATGAGAGTCTGTTCACGGGGGGGTTATTTAGATGGGAGTCTGTTCACGGGGGGTTATTTAGATGGGAGTCTGTTCCCGGGGGTTTATTTAGATGGGAGTCTGTTCACGGCGCGTTATTTCGATGGGAGTCTTTTCCCAGGGGATAATTTAGATGGGAATCTGTTCCCGGGGTGTTATTTAGATGGGAGTCTGTTCCCGGGGCGTTATGTAGAAGGCAGTCTGTTCCTGGGTGGTTATTTAGATGGCACTCTGTTCCCGGGGGGTTATTTAGATGGGAGTCTGTTCACGGGTTTATTTAGATGGGAGTCTGTTCACGGGGGGTTATTTAGATTGAAGTCTGTTCACGGGGGTTTATTTAGATGGGTGTCTGTTCCCGGGGGGTTATTTAAATGGGAGTCTGTTAACGGTGTTATTTAGATGGGAGTCTGTTCACGGGGTTATTTAAATGGGAGTCTGTTCACGTGGGGTTATTTGGATGGGAGTCTGTTCCCGGGGGTTTATTTAGATGGGAGTCTGTTCACGGGGGGTTATTTAGATGAGAGTCTGTTCACGGGGGGGTTATTTAGAGGGGAGTCTGTTCACGCGGGTTTATTTAGATGGGAGTGTGTTCCCGGGGGGTTATTTAGATGGGAGTCTGTTCACGGGGGGTTATTTAGATGGGAGTGTGTTCACGGTGGGGGGGGGGGGGTTATTTAGATGGGAGTCTGTTCACGGGGGGTTATTTAGATGGGAGTCTGTTCCCGGTGGGTTATTTAGATGGGTGTCTGTTCACGAGGTTATTTAGATGGGAGTCTGTTCACGGGGGGTTATTTAGATGGGAGTCTGTTCCCGGGGTTATTTAGATGGGAGTCTGTTCCCGGGGGGTTATTTAGATGGGAGTCTGTTTCCGGCGGGTTATTTCAATGGGAGTCTGATCACGGCGTTATTTAGATGGGAGTCTGTTCCCGGGGGTTATTTCGATGGGAGTCTGCTCAAGGGGTTATTTAGATGGGAGTCTTTTCACGGGGGGGTTATTTAGATGGGAGTCTGTTCACGGGGTTATTTTGATGGGAGTCTGTTTACGGGGGTTTTTTTAGATGGGAGTCTGTTGACGGGGTTATTTAGATGGGGGTCTGTTCACGGAGGGTTATTCAGATGAGAGTCTGTTCACGGGGGGTTATTTAGAAGGGAGTCTGTTCCCGGGGGTTAATTAGATGGGAGTCTGTTGCCGGTGGTTTATTTAGATGGGAGTATGTGCCCGGGGGGTTATTTAGATGGGAGTCTGTTCCCGGGGTGTTATTTAGATGGGAGTCTGTCCACGGGGGGTTATTAAGATGAGAGCCTATTCACGGTGGGTATTTAGATGGGAGTCTGTTCCCTGGGGTTATTTGGATGGGAATCTGTTCACGGGGGGTTATTTAGATTGAAGTCTGTTCCCGGAGGGTTATTTAGATCGGAGCCTGTTCCCTGGGGGTTATTTAGATGGGTCTCTGTTCAAGTGAGTATTTAGATGATAGTCTTTTCTGGGGGGCGCAGTATTTCGATGGGAGTCTGTTCCCGTGCGGTTTATTTAGATGGGAGTCTGTTCCCGCTGTTATTTAGATGGGAATCTGTTTCCGGTGTTATTTAGATGGGAGTCTGTTCCCGGGGGGGTATTTAGATGGGAGTCTGTTCCCGGGGGGTTATTTAGATAATAGTCTGTTCCCGGGGGCTATTTCGATGGGAGTCTGTTCCCGGGGGTTTATTTAGATGGGAGTCTGTTCACGGGGTTATTTGGATGGGAGTCTGTTCACGGGGGGTTATTTAGATGGGAGTCTGTTCACGGGGCTTTATTTAGATGGGAGTCTGTTCCCGGGGGGTTATTTAAATGGGAGTCTGTTCACGGGGGTACTTAGATGAGCGTCTCTTCCGGGAGTGGGAGTATTTAGATGGGAGTCTGTTCCAAAGGGCGTTATTGGGAAGGCAGTCTGTTCCTGGGCGGTTATTTAGATGGGAGTCTTTTCCCGGGGGGTTATTTAGATAGGAGTCTGTTCACGCGGGTTTATTTAGATGGGAGTGTGTTCCCGGGGGGTTATTTAGATGGGAGTCTGTTCACGGGGGGTTATTTAGATGGGAGTCTGTTCACGGGGGGGGGGGGGTTATTTCGATGGGAGTCTGTTCACGGGGGGTTATTTAGATGGGAGTCTGTTCCCGGTGGGTTATTTAGATGGGTGTCTGTTCACGAGGTTATTTAGATTGGAGTCTGTTCACGGGGGGTTATTTAGATGGGAGTCTGTTCCCGGGGTTATTTAGATGGGAGTCTGTTCCCGGGGGGTTATTTAGATGGGAGTCTGTTTCCGGCGTGTTATTTCAATGGGAGTCTGATCACGGCGTTATTTAGATGGGAGTCTGTTCCCGGGGGTTATTTGGATGGGAGTCTGCTCAAGGGGTTATTTAGATGGGAGTCTTTTCACGGGGGGGGGGGGTTATTTAGATGGGAGTCTGTTCACGGGGTTATTTTGATGGGAGTCTGTTTACGGGGGGTTTTTTAGATGGGAGTCTGTTGACGGGGTTATTTAGCTGGGGGTCTGTTCACGGAGGGTTATTTAGATGAGAGTCTGTTCACGGGGGGTTATTTAGATGGGAGTCTGTTGACGGGGTTATTTAGATGGGGGTCTGTTCACGTGGTTATTCAGATGGGAGTCTGTTCACGGAGGGCTATTTAGATGGGAGTCTGTTCACGGGGTTATTTAGATGGGAGTCTATTCCCGGGGGGTTATTTAGATGGGAGTCTGTTCACGGGGTTATTTAGATGGGTGTCTGTTCGCTGGAGGTTATTTAGATGGGAGTCATTTCACGGGGCGGTATTCATCTCGGAATCTGTTCTCGAGGTGTTATTTAGATGGGAGTCTGTTCACGAGGGGTTATTTAGATGGGAGTCTGTTCACGGGGCGGTTATTTAGATGGGAGACTGTTCCCACGGGATTATTTAGATGGGAGTCTGTTCACGGGGGGTTATTTAGATGGGAGTCTGTTCCCAGGTGATTATTTAGATGGGAGTCTGTTCAGGGGTTATTTAGATGGGAGTCTGTTCACGGGGGTTATTTAGATGTGAGTCTGTTCACGGGGGGTTATTTCGATGGGAGTCTGTTCCCGGGGTTATTTAGATGGGAGCCTGTTCTCGGGGGGTTATTTAGGTGGGCGTCTGTTCACGGGGGCTTATTTAGATTGGAGTCTGTTCCCAGGGTATTATTTAGATGGGAGTCTGTTCACGGGGTTATTTAGACGGGAATCTGTTCACGGGGGGTTATTTAGATGGGAGTCTGTTCACGGGGGGTTGTTTAGATGGGAGTCTGTTCACGGTGGGACAATCTAGATGGGAGTCTGTTCACGGGGGATTATTTAGATGGGAGTCTGTTCCCGGTGGGTTATTTAGATGGGAGTCGGTTCACGGGGTTATTTCGATGGGAATCTGTTCACGGGGGGTTATTTAGATGGGAGTCTGTTCACGGAGTTATTTAGATTCGAGTCTGTTCACGGGGGGTTATTTAGATGGGAGTCTGTTGGCGGGGTTATTTAGATGGGAGTCTGTTCACGGGGGGTTATTCAGATGGGAGTCTGTTCCTGGCGGGTTATTTAGATGGGAGCCTGTTCACGGCTTTATTTAGATGGGAGTCTGTTCACGGGGTTATTTAGATGGGAGTCTGTTCACGGGGGGTTATTTAGATGGGAATCTGTTCACGGGGGGTTATTTAGATGGGAGTCTGTTCACGAGGTTATTTAGATGGGAGTCTGTTCCCGGGGGTTTATTTAAATGGGAGTCTGTTCACGGCGTTATTTAGATGGGAGACTGTTCACGCAGGGTTATTTAGATGGAAGTGTGTTCCCGGGGGGTTATTTAGATGGGAGTCTGTTCACGGGGGGTTATTTAAATGGGACTCTGTTCACGGGGGGGTTATTTACATGGGAGTCTGTTCCCGGGGTTATTTAGAAGGGAGTCTGTTCCCGGGGGGTTATTTAGATGTTAGTCTGTTCCCGGCAGGTTATTTAGATTGGGAGCCTGTTCACGGGGTTATTTAGATGGGAGTCTGTTCCCGCGGGTTTATTTAGATGGAAGTCTGTTCACGGGGTTATTTACATGGGATTCTGTTCACTGGGGGTTATTTAGATGGGAGTCGGTTCACGGTGGGTTATTTAGATGGGAGTCTGTTCAAGGGGGGTTATTTAGATGGGAGTCTGTTCACGGCGTTATTTAGATGGGAGTCTGTTCCCGGGGGGTTATTTAGATGGGAGTCTATTCACGGGGTTATTTAGATGGGAGTCTGTTCACGGGGGGTTATTTAGATGGGAGTCTGTTCACGGGGGGTTATTTAGATGGGAGTCTGTTCACGGCGTTATTTAGATGGGAGTCTGTTCACGGGGTTATTTAGATGGGAGTCTGTTCACGGGGGGGTTATTTAGATGCGAGTCTGTTCACGGGGTTATTTTGATGGGAGTCTGCTCACGGGGGGTTATTTAGATGGGAGTCTGTTCACGGTGTTAATTAGATGGCAGTCTGTTCACGGGGGTTATTAAGATGGGATTCTGTTCACGGGGTATTATTTAGATGGGAGTCTGTTCACGGGGTTATTTAGATGGGAGTCTGTTCACATGGGGTTATGTAGATGGGAGCCTGTTCATGGGGTTATTTAAATGGGAGTCTGTTCACTGTGGTTTATTTAGATGGGATTCTGTTCACGGGGCTTTATTTAGATGGGAGTCTGTTCCCGGGGGGTTATTTAAATGGGTGTCTGTTCACGGGGTTATTTAGATGGGAGTCTGTTCACGGGGTTATTTAGATGGGAGTATGTTCACGGGGTTATTTAGATGGGAGTGTGTTCCCGGTGGGTTATTTGGATGGGAGTCTGTTCACGGGGGGTTATTTAGATGGGGGTCTGTTCACGGGGGGGTTATTTAGATGGGAGTCTGTTCACGGGGGGTTATTTAGATGGGAGTCTGTTCCCGGTGGGTAATTTAGATGGGAGTCTTTTCACGAGGTTATTTAGATGGGAGTCTGTTCACGGGGGGTTATTTAGATGGGACTCTGTTCACGGGGTTATTTAGATGGGAGTCTGTTCACGGGGGGTTATTTAGATGGGAGTCTGTTCCCGGGGTTGTTTAGATGGGAGTCTGTTCCCGGGCGGTTATTTAGATGGGAGTCTGTTCCAGGCGGGTTATTTAGATTGGGAGCCTGTTCACGGGGTTATTTAGATGGGAGTCTGTTCCCGCGGCTTTATTTAGATGGGAGTCTGTTCACGGGGTTATTGACATGGGAGTCTGTTCACGGGGGGTTATTTAGATAGGAGTATGTTCACGGGGGGTTATTTAGATGGGAGTCTGTTCACGGGGTTATTTAGATGGGAGTCTGTTCCCGGGGTGTGACTTAGATGGGAGTCTATTCACGTGGTTATTTAGATTTGAGTCTGCTCACGGGGGGTTATTTGGATGGGAGTCTGTTCACGGGGGGTTATTTAGATGGGAGTCTGTTCACATGGGGTTATTTCGGTGGGAGTCTTTTCCCGGGGTTATTTAGATGGGAGTCTGTTCTCGGGGGGTTATTTAGATGGGAGTCTGTTCACGGGCGTTTAATTAGATGGGAGTCTGTTCCTAGGGGATTATTTAGATGGGCGTTTGTTCACGGGGGGTTATATAGATGGGAGTCTGTTCACGGGGGGTTGTTTAGGTGGGAGTCTGTTCGCGGTGGGGCTATTTAGATGGGAGTCTGTTCACGGGGTGTTGTTTAGCTGGGAGTCTGTTCCCGGTGGGTTATTTAGATGGGAGTCTGTTCACGGGGTTGTTTGGATGGGAATCTGTTCACGGGGGGTTATTTAGATGGGAGTCTGTTCACGGAGTTATTTAGATTCGAGTCTGCTCACGGGGGGTTATTCAGATGGGAGTCTGTTCCCGGGGTTATTTTGATGGGAGTCTTTTCACGGGGGGTTATTTAGATGGGAGTCTGTTCCCGGCGGGTTATTTAGATGGGAGCCTGTTCACGGGTTTATTTAGATGGGAGTCTGTTCACGGGGTTATTTAGATGGGAGTCTGTTCACGGGGTGTTATTTAGATGGGAGTCTGTTCCCGGCGGGTTATTTAGATGGGAGTCTGTTTCCGGGGTTATTTTGATGGGAGTCTGTTCCCGGGGGGTTATTTAGATGGGAGTCTGTTCCCGGCGGGTTATTTAGATTGGGAGCCTGTTCACGGGGTTATTTAGATGGGAGTCTGTTCCCGCGGGTTTATTTAGATGGTAGTCTGTTCACGGGGTTATTTACATGGGAGTCTGTTCACGGGGTTATTTAGATTTGAGTCTGTTCACGGGGAGTTGTTTGGATGGGAGTCTGTTCACTTGGGGTTATTTAGATGGGAGTCTGTTCCCAGGGGATTATTTAGATGGGAGTCTGTTCACGGGATTATTTAGATGGGAGTCTATTCACGGGGGGTTATTTAGATGGGAGTCTGTTCACATGGGGTTATTTCAGTGGGAGTCTTTTCCCGGGGTTATTTAGATGGGAGTCTGTTCTCGGGGGGTTATTTAGATGGGCGTCTGTTCACGGCGTTATTTAGATGGGAGTCTGTTCACGGGGGGGTTATTTAGATGGGAGTCTGTTCACGAGGTTATTTAGATGGGAGTCTGTTCACGGGGGTTTATTTAGATGGGAGTCTGTTCCCTGTGGGTTATTTAGATGGGAGTCTTTTCACGAGGTTATTTAGATGGGAGTCTGTTCACGGGGGGTTATTTAGATGGGACTCTGTTCACGGGGTTTTTTAGATGGGAGTCTGTTCACGGGGGGTTATTTAGATGGGAGTCTGTTCCCGGGGTTGTTTAGATGGGAGTCTGTTCCCCGGGGGTTATTTAGATGGGAATCTGTTCCAGGCGGGTTATTTAGATTGGGAGCCTGTTCACGGGGTTATTTAGATGGGAGTCTGTTCGCGCGGCTTTATTTAGATGGGAGTCTGTTCACGGGGTTATTGACATGGGAGTCTGTTCACGGGGGGTTATTTAGATGGGAGTCGGTTCACGGGGGGTTATTTAGATGGGAGTATGTTCACGGGGGGTTATTTAGATGGGAGTCTGTTCACGGGGTTATTCAGATGGGAGTCTGTTCCCGGTGTGTTACTTGGATGGGAGTCTGTTCACGGGGTTATTTAGATTTGAGTCTTTTCACGGGGATTTATTTGGATGGGAGTCTGTTCACGGGGGGTTATTTAGATGGGAGTCTGTTCACGGGGGGATTATTTAGATGGGAGTCTGTTCACGGGATTATTTAGATGGGAATCTGTTCCCGGTGTGTTACTTGGATGGGAGTCTGTTCCCGGTGTGTTACTTGGATGGGAGTCTGTTCACGGGGTTATTTAGATTTGAGTCTTTTCACGGGGATTTATTTAGATGGGAGTATGTTCACGGGGGGTTATTTAGATGGGAGTCTGTTCACGGGGTTATTAAGATGGGAGTCTGTTCCCGGTGTGTTACTTGGATGGGAGTCTGTTCACGGGGTTATTTAGATTTGAGTCTTTTCACGGGGATTTATTTGGATGGGAGTCTGTTCACGGGGGGTTATTTAGATGGGAGTCTGTTCACGGGGGGATTATTTAGATGGGAGTCTGTTCACGGGGGGTTATTTAGATGGGAGTCTGTTCACATGGGGTTATTTCGGTGGGAGTCTTTTCCCGGTTTTATTTAGATGGGAGTCTGTTCTCGGGGGATTATTTAGATGGGCGTTTGTTCACGGGGGGTTATTTAGATGGGAGTCTTTTCACGAGGTTATTTAGATGGGAGTCTGTTCACGGGGGGTTATTTAGATGGGACTCTGTTCACGGGGTTATTTAGATGGGAGTCTGTTCACGGGGGGTTATTTAGATGGGAGTCTGTTCCCGGGGTTGTTTAGATGGGAGTCTGTTCCCGGGGGGTTATTTAGATGGGAATCTGTTCCAGGCGGGTTATTTAGATTGGGAGCCTGTTCACGGGGTTATTTAGATGGGAGTCGGTTCACGGGGGGTTATTTAGATGGGAGTATGTTCACGGGGGGTTATTTAGATGGGAGTCTGTTCACGGGGTTATTCAGATGGGAGTCTGTTCCCGGTGTGTTACTTGGATGGGAGTCTGTTCACGGGGTTATTTAGATTTGAGTCTTTTCACGGGGATTTATTTGGATGGGAGTCTGTTCACGGGGGGTTATTTAGATGGGAGACTGTTCACGGGGGGATTATTTAGATGGGAGTCTGTTCACGGGATTATTTAGATGGGAGTCTGTTCCCGGTGTGTTACTTGGATGGGAGTCTGTTCCCGGTGTGTTACTTGGATGGGAGTCTGTTCACGGGGTTATTTAGATTTGAGTCTTTTCACGGGGATTTATTTAGATGGGCGTCTGTTCACGGGGTTATTAAGATGGGAGTCTGTTCCCGGTGTGTTACTTGGATGGGAGTCTGTTCACGGGGTTATTTAGATTTGAGTCTTTTCACGGGGATTTATTTGGATGGGAGTCTGTTCACGGGGGGTTATTTAGATGGGAGTCTGTTCACGGGGGGATTATTTAGATGGGAGTCTGTTCACGGGGGGTTATTTAGATGGGAGTCTGTTCACATGGGGTTATTTCGGTGGGAGTCTTTTCCCGGGGTTATTTAGATGGGAGTCTGTTCTCGGGGGATTATTTAGATGGGGGTTTGTTCACGGGGGGTTATTTAGATGGGAGTCTGATCCCGGGGGGTTATTTAGATGGGAGTCTATTCACGGGGTTATTTAGATGGGAGTCTGTTCACGGGGGGTTATTTAGATGGGAGTCTGTTCACGGGGGGTTATTTAGATGGGAGTCTGTTCACGGCGTTATTTAGATGGGAGTCTGTTCACGGGGTTATTTAGATGGGAGTCTGTTCACGGGGGGGTTATTTAGATGCGAGTCTGTTCACGGGGTTATTTTGATGGGAGTCTGCTCACGGGGGGTTATTTAGATGGGAGTCTGTTCACGGTGTTATTTAGATGGCAGTCTGTTCACGGGGGTTATTAAGATGGGATTCTGTTCACGGGGTATTATTTAGATGGGAGTCTGTTCACGGGGTTATTTAGATGGGAGTCTGTTCACATGGGGTTATGTTGATGGGAGCCTGTTCATGGGGTTATTTAAATGGGAGTCTGTTCACGGTGGTTTATTTAGATGGGATTCTGTTCACGGGGCTTTATTTAAATGGGTGTCTGTTCACGGGGTTATTTTGATGGGAGTCTGTTCACTGGGTTATTTAGATGGGAGTATGTTCACGGGGTTATTTAGATGGGAGTGTGTTCCCGGTGGGTTATTTGGATGGGAGTCTGTTCACGGGGGGGTTATTTAGATGGGAGTCTGTTCACGGGGGGTTATTTGGATGGGAGTCTGTTCCCGGTGGGTAATTTAGATGGGAGTCTTTTCACGAGGTTATTTAGATGGGAGTCTGTTCACGGGGGGTTATTTAGATGGGACTCTGTTCACGGGGTTATTTAGATGGGAGTCTGTTCACGGGGGGTTATTTAGATGGGAGTCTGTTCCCGGGGTTGTTTAGATGGGAGTCTGTTCCCGGGCGGTTATTTAGATGGGAGTCTGTTCCAGGCGGGTTATTTAGATTGGGAGCCTGTTCACGGGGTTATTTAGATGGGAGTCTGTTCCCGCGGCTTTATTTAGATGGGAGTCTGTTCACGGGGTTATTGACATGGGAGTCTGTTCACGGGGGGTTATTTAGATGGGAGTCGGTTCACGGGGGGTTATTTAGATAGGAGTATGTTCACGGGGGGTTATTTAGATGGGAGTCTGTTCACGGGGTTATTTAGATGGGAGTCTGTTCCCGGGGTGTGACTTAGATGGGAGTCTATTCACGTGGTTATTTAGATTTGAGTCTGCTCACGGGGGGTTATTTGGATGGGAGTCTGTTCACGGGGGGTTATTTAGATGGGAGTCTGTTCACATGGGGTTATTTCGGTGGGAGTCTTTTCCCGGGGTTATTTAGATGGGAGTCTGTTCTCGGGGGGTTATTTAGATGGGAGTCTGTTCACGGGCGTTTAATTAGATGGGAGTCTGTTCCTAGGGGATTATTTAGATGGGCGTTTGTTCACGGGGGCTTATTTAGATGGGAGTCTGTTCACGGGGGGTTGTTTAGGTGGGAGTCTGATCGCGGTGGGGCTATTTAGATGGGAGTCTGTTCACGGGGTGTTGTTTAGATGGGAGTCTGTTCCCGGTGGGTTATTTAGATGGGAGTCTGTTCACGGGGTTGTTTGGATGGGAATCTGTTCACGGGTGGTTATTTAGATGGGAGTCTGTTCACGGAGTTATTTAGATTCGAGTCTGCTCACGGGGGGTTATTCAGATGGGAGTCTGTTCCCGGGGTTATTTTGATGGGAGTCTTTTCACAGGGGGTTATTTAGATGGGAGTCTGTTCCCGGCGGGTTATTTAGATGGGAGCCTGTTCACGGGTTTATTTAGATGGGAGTCTGTTCACGGGGTTATTTAGATGGGAGTCTGTTCACGGGGGGTTATTTAGATGGGAGTCTGTTCACGGGGGGTATTTAACTGGGAGTGTGTACCCGGTGGGTTATTTGGATGGGAGTCTGTTCACGGGGGGTTATTTAGATGGGAGTCTGTTCACGGGGGGTTATTTAGATGGGAGTCTGTTCACGGGGGGTTATTTAGATGGGAGTCTGTTCCCGGTGGGTTATTTAGATGGGAGTCTTTTCACGAGGTTATTTAGATGGGAGTCTGTTCACGGGGGGTTATTTAGATGGGAGTCTGTTCACGGGGTTGTTTGGATGGGAATCTGTTCACGGGGGGTTATTTAGATGGGAGTCTGTTCACGGAGTTATTTAGATTCGAGTCTGCTCACGGGGGGTTATTCCGATGGGAGTCTGTTCCCGGGGTTATTTAGATGAGTGTCTTTTCACGGGGGTGTTATTTAGATGGGAGTCTGTTCCCGGCGGGTTATTTAGATGGGAGTCTGTTCACGAGGTTATTTAGATGGGAGTCTGTTCACGGGGGGTTGTTTAGATGGGAGTCTGTTCCCGGGGTTATTTTGATGGGAGTCTGTTCCCGGGGGGTTATTTAGATGGGAGTCTGTTCCCGGCGGGTTATTTAGATTGGGAGCCTGTTCACTGGGTTATTTAGATGGGAGTCTGTTCCCGCGGGTTTATTTAGATGGTAGTCTGTTCACGGGGTTATTTACATGGGAGTCTGTTCACGGGGTTATTTAGATTTGAGTCTGTTCACGGGGAGTTGTTTGGATGGGAGTCTGTTCACTTGGGGTTATTTAGATGGGAGTCTTTTCCCAGGGGATTATTTAGATGGGAGTCTGTTCACGGGATTATTTAGATGGGAGTCTATTCACGGGGGGTTATTTAGATGGGAGTCTGTTCACATGGGGTTATTTCAGTGGGAGTCTTTTCCCGGGGTTATTTAGATGGGAGTCTGTTCTCGGGGGGTTATTTAGATGGGCGTCTGTTCACGGCGTTATTTAGATGGGAGTCTGTTCACGGGGGGGTTATTTAGATGGGAGTCTGTTCACGAGGTTATTTAGATGGGAGTCTGTTCACGGGGGTTTATTTAGATGGGAGTCTGTTCCCTGTGGGTTATTTAGATGGGAGTCTTTTCACGAGGTTATTTAGATGGGAGTCTGTTCACGGGGGGTTATTTAGATGGGACTCTGTTCACGGGGTTATTTAGATGGGAGTCTGTTCACGGGGGGTTATTTAGATGGGAGTCTGTTCCCGGGGTTGTTTAGATGGGAGTCTGTTCCCGGGGGGTTATTTAGATGGGAATCTGTTCCAGGCGGGTTATTTAGATTGGAAGCCTGTTCACGGGGTTATTTAGATGGGAGTCTGTTCGCGCGGCTTTATTTAGATGGGAGTCTGTTCACGGGGTTATTGACATGGGAGTCTGTTCACGGGGGGTTATTTAGATGGGAGTCGGTTCACGGGGGGTTATTTAGATGGGAGTATGTTCACGGGGGGTTATTTAGATGGGAGTCTGTTCACGGGGTTATTCAGATGGGAGTCTGTTCCCGGTGTGTTACTTGGATGGGAGTCTGTTCACGGGGTTATTTAGATTTGAGTCTTTTCACGGGGATTTATTTGGATGGGAGTCTGTTCACGGGGGGTTATTTAGATGGGAGTCTGTTCACGGGGGGATTATTTAGATGGGAGTCTGTTCACGGGATTATTTAGATGGGAGTCTGTTCCCGGTGTGTTACTTGGATGGGAGTCTGTTCCCGGTGTGTTACTTGGATGGGAGTCTGTTCACGGGGTTATTTAGATTTGAGTCTTTTCACGGGGATTTATTTAGATGGGAGTATGTTCACGGGGGGTTATTTAGATGGGAGTCTGTTCACGGGGATATTAAGATGGGAGTCTGTTCCCGGTGTGTTACTTGGATGGGAGTCTGTTCACGGGGTTATTTAGATTTGAGTCTTTTCACGGGGATTTATTTGGATGGGAGTCTGTTCACGGGGGGTTATTTAGATGGGAGTCTGTTCACGGGGGGATTATTTAGATGGGAGTCTGTTCACGGGGGGTTATTTAGATGGGAGTCTGTTCACATGGGGTTATTTCGGTGGGAGTCTTTTCCCGGGGTTATTTAGATGGGAGTCTGTTCTCGGGGGATTATTTAGATGGGCGTTTGTTCACGGGGGGTTATTTAGATGGGAGTCTGTTCACGGGGGGTTGTTTAGGTGGGAGTCTGTTCGCGGTGGAGCTATTTAGATGGGAGTCTGTTCACGGGGCGTTGTTTAGATGGGAGTCTGTTCCCGGTGGGTTATTTAGATGGGAGTCTGTTCACGGGGTTGTTTGGATGGGAATCTGTTCACGGGGGGTTATTTAGATGGGAGTCTGTTCACGGAGTTATTTAGATTCGAGTCTGCTCACGGGGGGTTATTCAGATGGGTGTCTGTTCCCGGGGTTATTTAGATGGGAGTCTTTTCACGGGGGGTTATTTAGATGGGAGTCTGTTCCCGGCGGGTTATTTAGATGGGAGCCTGTTCACGGGTTTATTTAGATGGGAGTCTGGTCACGGGGTTATTTAGATGGGAGTCTGTTCACGGGGGGTTATTTAGATGGGAGTCTGTTCACGGGGGGTATTTAGATGGGAGACTGTTCACGGGGTTATTTAGATTGGAGTCTGTTCCCGGGGGTTTATTTAAATGGGAGTCTGTTCACGGCGTTATTTAGATGGGAGTCTGTTCCCGGGGGGTTATTTAGATGGGAGTCTGTTCACGGGGTTATTTAGATGGGAGTCCGTTCACGGGCGGGGTGGGGTTATTTAGATGCGAGTCTGTTCACGGGGTTATTTTGATGGGAGTCTGTTCACGGGGGGTTGTTTAGATGGGAGTCTGTTCACGGGGTTATTTAGATTGGAGTCTGTTCACGGCGGTTATTAAGATGGTATTCTGTTCACGGGGGGTTATTTAGATGGGAGTCTGTTCACGGGGTTATTTAGATGGGAGTCTGTTCACGGGGGGTTATGTAGATGGGAGACTGTTCACGGGGTCATTTAGATGGGAGTCTGTTCACGGGGCTTTATTTATATGGGAGTCTGTTCCAGGGGGGTTATTCAAATGGGTGTCTGTTCACGGGGTTATTGAGATGGGAGTCTGTTCACATGGGGTTATGTAGATGGGAGCCTGTTCATGGGGTTATTTAAATGGGAGTCTGTTCACGGTGGTTTATTTAGATGGGATTCTGTTCACGGGGCTTTATTTAGATGGGAGTCTGTTCCCGGGGGGTTATTTAAATGGGTGTCTGTTCACGGGGTTATTTAGATGGGAGTCTGTTCACGGGGTTATTTAGATGGGAGTATATTCACGGGGTTATTTAGATGGGAGTGTGTTCCCGGTGGGTTATTTGGATGGGAGTCTGTTCACGGGGGGTTATTTAGATGGGGGTCTGTTCAAGGGGGGGTTATTTAGATGGGAGTCTGTTCACGGGATGTTATTTAGATGGGAGTCTGTTCCCGGTGGGTAATTTGGATGGGAGTCTTTTCACGAGGTTATTTAGATGGGAGTCTGTTCACGGGGGGTTATTTAGATGGGACTCTGTTCACGGGGTTATTTAGATGGGAGTCTGTTCACGGGGGTTTATTTAGATGGGAGTCTGTTCCCGGGGTTGCTTAGATGGGAGTCTGTTCCCGGGCGGTTATTTAGATAGGAGTCTGTTCCAGGCGGGTTATTTAGATTGGGAGCCTGTTCACGGGGTTATTTAGATGGGAGATGTTCCCGCGGCTTTATTTAGATGGGAGTCTGTTCACGGGGTTATTGACATGGGAGTCTGTTCACGGGGGGTTATTTAGATGGGAGTCGGTTCACGGGGGGTTATTTAGATAGGAGTATGTTCACGGGGGGTTATTTAGATGGGAGTCTGTTCACGGGGTTATTTAGATGGGAGTCTGTTCCCGGGGTGTGACTGAGATGGGAGTCTGTTCACGTGGTTATTTAGATTTGAGTCTGTTCACGGGGGGTTATTTGGATGGGAGTCTGTTCACGGGGGGTTATTTAGATGGGAGTCTGTTCACATGGGGTTATTTCGGTGGGAGTCTTTTCCCGGGGTTATTTAGATGGGAGTCTGTGCTCGGGGAGTTATTTAGATGGGAGTCTGTTCACGGGCGTTTAATTAGATGGGAGTCTTTTCCTAGGGGATTATTTAGATGGGCGTTTGTTCACGGGGTGTTATTTAGATGGGAGTCTGTTCAG
Source organism: Heterodontus francisci (assembly GCF_036365525.1). Lineage (NCBI taxonomy): Eukaryota > Metazoa > Chordata > Chondrichthyes > Heterodontiformes > Heterodontidae > Heterodontus > Heterodontus francisci. The sequence continues at coordinate 39,932,599 of NC_090391.1, forward strand.
GGGGGTTGTTTAGGTGGGAGTCTTTTCGCGGTGGGGCTATTTAGATGGGAGTCTGTTCACGGGGTGTTGTTTAGATGGGAGTCTGTTCACGGTGGGTTATTTAGATGGGAGTCTGTTCACGGGGTTGTTTGGATGGGAATCTGTTCACGGGTGGTTATTTAGATGGGAGTCTGTTCACGGAGTTATTTAGATTCGAGTCTGCTCACGGGGGGTTATTCAGATGGGAGTCTGTTCCCGGGGTTATTTTGATGGGAGTCTTTTCACGGGGGGTTATTTAGATGGGAGTCTGTTCCCGGCGGGTTATTTAGATGGGAGCCTGTTCACGGGTTTATTTAGATGGGAGTCTGTTCACGGGGTTATTTAGATGGGAGTCTGTTCACGGGGGGTTATTTAGATGGGAGTCTGTTCACGGGGGGTATTTAGATGGGAGTGTGTACCCGGTGGGTTATTTGGATGGGAGTCTGTTCACGGGGGGTTATTTAGATGGGAGTCTGTTCACGGGGGGGTTATTTAGATGGGAGTCTGTTCACGGGGGGTTATTTAGATGGGAGTCTGTTCCCGGTGGGTTATTTAGATGGGAGTCTTTTCACGAGGTTATTTAGATGGGAGTCTGTTCACGGGGGGTTATTTAGATGGGACTCTGTTCACGGGGTTGTTTGGATGGGAATCTGTTCACGGGGGGTTATTTAGATGGGAGTCTGTTCACGGAGTTATTTAGATTCGAGTCTGCTCACGGGGGGTTATTCAGATGGGAGTCTGTTCCCGGGGTTATTTAGATGAGTGTCTTTTCACGGGGGGTTATTTAGATGGGAGTCTGTTCCCGGCGGGTTATTTAGATGGGAGTCTGTTCACGAGGTTATTTAGATGGGAGTCTGTTCACGGGGGGTTGTTTAGATGGGAGTCTGTTCCCGGGGTTATTTAGATGGGAGTCTGTTCCCGGGAGGTTATTTAGATGGGAGTCTGTTCCCGGCGGGTTATTTAGATTGGGAGCCTGTTCACGGGGTTATTTAGATGGGAGTCTGTTCCCGCGGGTTTATTTAGATGGTAGTCTGTTCACGGGGTTATTTACATGGGAGTCTGTTCACGGGGTTATTTAGATTTGAGTCTGTTCACGGGGAGTTGTTTAGATGGGAGTCTGTTCACTTGGGGTTATTTAGATGGGAGTCTGTTCCCAGGGGATTATTTAGATGGGAGTCTGTTCACGGGATTATTTAGATGGGAGTCTATTCACGGGGGGTTATTTAGATGGGAGTCTGTTCACATGGGGTTATTTCAGTGGGAGTCTTTTCCCGGGGTTATTTAGATGGGAGTCTGTTCTCGGGGGGTTATTTAGATGGGCGTCTGTTCACGGCGTTATTTAGATGGGAGTCTGTTCACGGGGGGGTTATTTAGATGGGAGTCTGTTCACGAGGTTATTTAGATGGGAGTCTGTTCACGGGGGTTTATTTAGATGGGAGTCTGTTCCCTGTGGGTTATTTAGATGGGAGTCTTTTCACGAGGTTATTTAGATGGGAGTCTGTTCACGGGGGGTTATTTAGATGGGACTCTGTTCACGGGGTTATTTAGATGGGAGTCTGTTCACGGGGGGTTATTTAGATGGGAGTCTGTTCCCGGGGTTGTTTAGATGGGAGTCTGTTCCAGGCGGGTTATTTAGATTGGGAGCCTGTTCACGGAGTTATTTAGATGGGAGTCTGTTCGCGTGGCTTTATTTAGATGGGAGTCTGTTCACGGGGTTATTGACATGGGAGTCTGTTCACGGGGGGTTATTGAGATGGGAGTCGGTTCACGGGGGGTTATTTAGATGGGAGTATGTTCACGGGGGGTTATTTAGATGGGAGTCTGTTCACGGGGTTATTTAGATGGGAGTCTGTTCCCGGTGTGTTACTTGGATGGGAGTCTGTTCACGGGGTTATTTAGATTTGAGTCTTTTCACGGGGATTTATTTGGATGGGAGTCTGTTCACGGGGGGTTATTTAGATGGGAGTCTGTTCCCAGGGGATTATTTAGATGGGAGTCTGTTCACGGGATTATTTAGATGGGAGTCTATTCACGGGGGGTTATTTAGATGGGAGTCTGTTCACGGGGTTATTGACATGGGAGTCTGTTCACGGGGGGTTATTTAGATGGGAGTCGGTTCACGGGGGGTTATTTAGATAGGAGTATGTTCACGGGGGGTTATTTAGATGGGAGTCTGTTCACGGGGTTATTTAGATGGGAGTCTGTTCACGGGGGGTTATTTGGATGGGAGTCTGTTCACGGGGGGTTATTTAGATCGGAGTCTGTTCACATGGGGTTATTTCGGTGGGAGTCTTTTCCCGGGGTTATTTAGATGGGAGTCTGTTCTCGGGGGGTTATTTAGATGGGCGTTTGTTCACGGGGGGTTATTTAGATGGGAGTCTGTTCACGGGGGGTTGTTTAGGTGGGAGTCTGTTCGCGGTGGGGCTATTTAGATGGGAGTCTGTTCACGGGGTGTTGTTTAGATGGGAGTCTGTTCCCGGTGGGTTATTTAGATGGGAGTCTGTTCACGGGGTTGTTTGGATGGGAATCTGTTCACGGGTGGTTCTTTAGATGGGAGTCTGTTCACGGAGTTATTTAGATTCGAGTCTGCTCACGGGGGGTTATTCAGATGGGAGTCTGTTCCCGGGGGGTTATTTAGATGGGACTCTGTTCACGGGGTTATTTAGATGAGAGTCTGTTCACGGGGGGTTATTTAGATGGGACTCTGTTCACGGGGTTATTTAGATGGGAGTCTGTTCACGGGGGGTTATTTAGATGGGAGTCTGTTCCCGGGGTTGTTTAGATGGGAGTCTGTTCCCGGGGGGTTATTTAGATGGGAGTCTGTTCCAGGCGGGTTATTTAGATTGGGAGCCTGTTCACGGGGTTATTTAGATGGGAGTCTGTTCGCGCGGCTTTATTTAGATGGGAGTCTGTTCACGGGGTTATTGACATGGGAGTCTGTTCACGGGGGGTTATTTAGATGGGAGTCGGTTCACGGGGGGTTATTTAGATGGGAGTATGTTCACGGGGGGTTATTTAGATGGGAGTCTGTTCACGGGGTTATTTAGATGGGAGTCTGTTCCCGGTGTGTTACTTGGATGGGAGTCTGTTCACGGGGTTATTTAGATTTGAGTCTTTTCACGGGGATTTATTTGGATGGGAGTCTGTTCACGGGGGGTTATTTAGATGGGAGTCTGTTCCCAGGGGATTATTTAGATGGGAGTCTGTTCACGGGATTATTTAGATGGGAGTCTATTCACGGGGGGTTATTTAGATGGGAGTCTGTTCACATGGGGTTATTTCGGTGGGAGTCTTTTCCCGGGGTTATTTAGATGGGAGTCTGTTCTCGGGGGGTTATTTAGATGGGAGTCTGTTCACGGGGGTTTAATTAGATGGGAGTCTGTTCCTAGGGGATTATTTAGATGGGCGTTTGTTCACGGGGGGTTATTTAGATGGGAGTCTGTTCACGGGGGGTTGTTTAGGTGGGAGTCTGTTCGCGGTGGAGCTATTTAGATGGGAGTCTGTTCACGGGGCGTTGTTTAGATGGGAGTCTGTTCCCGGTGGGTTATTTAGATGGGAGTCTGTTCACGGGGTTGTTTGGATGGGAATCTGTTCACGGGGGGTTATTTAGATGGGAGTCTGTTCACGGAGTTATTTAGATTCGAGTCTGCTCACGGGGGGTTATTCAGATGGGGGTCTGTTCCCGGGGTTATTTAGATGGCAGTCTTTTCACGGGGGGTTATTTAGATGGGAGTCTGTTCCCAGCGGGTTATTTAGATGGGAGCCTGTTCACGGGTTTATTTAGATGGGAGTCTGGTCACGGGGTTATTTAGATGGGAGTCTGTTCACGGGGGGTTATTTAGATGGGAGTCTGTTCACGGGGGGTATTTAGATGGGAGACTGTTCACGGGGTTATTTAGATGGGAGTCTGTTCCCGGGGGTTTATTTAAATGGGAGTCTGTTCACGGTGTTATTTAGATGGGAGTCTGTTCCCGGGGGGTTATTTAGATGGGAGTCTGTTCACGGGGTTATTTAGATGGGAGTCCGTTCACGGGCGGGGTGGGGTTATTTAGATGCGAGTCTGTTCACGGGGTTATTTTGATGGGAGTCTGTTCACGGGGGGTTGTTTAGATGGGAGTCTGTTCACGGGGTTATTTAGATTGGAGTCTGTTCACGGGGGTTATTAAGATGGTATTCTGTTCACTGGGGGTTATTTAGATGGGAGTCTGTTCACGGGGTTATTTAGATGGGAGTCTGTTCACGGGGGGTTATGTAGATGGGAGACTGTTCACGGGGTTATTTAGATGGGAGTCTGTTCACGGGGCTTTATTTATATGGGAGTCTGTTCCCGGGGGGTTATTTAAATGGGTGTCTGTTCACGGGGTTATTTAGATGGGAGTCTGTTCACGGGGTTATTTCGATGGGAGTCTGTTCACGCGGGGTTATTTGGATGGGAGTGTGTTCCCAGTGGGCTATTCAGATGGGAGTCTGTTCACGGGGGGTTATTTGGATTGGAGTATGTTCACGGGGGGATTATTTAGATGGGAGTCTGTTCACGGGGGGTTATTTAGATGGGAGTCTGTTCACGGGGGGTATTTAGATGGGAGTCTGTTCACGGGGTTATTTCGATGGGAGTCTGTTCCCGGGGGTTTATTTAAATGGGAGTCTGTTCACGGCGTTATTTAGATGGGAGTCTGTTCCCGGGGGGTTATTTAGATTGGAGTCTGTTCACGGGGTTATTTAAATGTGAGTCCGTTCACGGGCGGGGTGGGGTTATTTAGATGCGAGTCTGTTCACGGGGTTATTTTGATGGGAGTCTGTTCACGGGGTGTTGTTTAGATGGGAGTCTGTTCACGGGGTTATTTAGATTGGAGTCTGTTCACGGGGGTTATTAAGATGGTATTCTGTTCACGGGGGGTTATTTCGATGGGAGTCTGTTCATGGGGTTATTTAGATGGGAGTCTATTCACGGGGGGTTATGTAGATGGGAGACTGTTCACGGGGTTATTTAGATGGGAGTCTGTTCACGGGGCTTTATTTATATGGGAGTCTGTTCCCGGGGGGTTATTTAAATGGGTGTCTGTTCACGGGGTTATTTAGATGGGAGTCTGTTCACGGGGCTATTTCGATGGGAGTCTGTTCACGCGGGGTTATTTGGATGGGAGTGTGTTCCCAGTGGGCTATTTAGATGGGAGTCTGTTCACGGGGGGTTATTTGGATTGGAGTCTGTTCACGGGGGGATTATTTAGATGGGAGTCTGTTCACGGGGGGTTATTTCGATGGGAGTCTGTTCCCGGTGGGTTATTTAGATGGGAGTCTGTTCACGAGGTTATTTAGATGGGAGTCTGTTCACGGGGGGTTATTTAGATGGGACTCTGTTCACAGGGTTACTTAGATGGGAGTCTGTTCACGGGGGGTTATTTAGATGGGAGTCTGTTCACGGGGGGTATTTAGATGGGAGTCTGTTCACGGGGTTATTTAGATGGGAGTCTGTTCCCGGGGGTTTATTTAAATGGGAGTCTGTTCACGGCGTTATTTAGATGGGAGTCTGTTCCCGGGGGGTTATTTAGATGGGAGTCTGTTCACGGGGTTATTTAGATGGGAGTCCGTTCACGGGCGGGGTGGGGTTATTTAGATGCGAGTCTGTTCACGGGGTTATTTTGATGGGAGTCTGTTCACGGGGGATTATTTAGATTGGAGTCTGTTCACGGGGATTATTAAGATGGTATTCCGTTCACGGGGGGTTATTTAGATGGGAGTCTGTTCACGGGGTTATTTAGATGGGAGTCTGTTCACGGGGGGTTATGTAGATGGGAGACTGTTCACGGGGTTATTTAGATGGGAGTCTGTACACGTGGCTTTATTTATATGGGAGTCTGTTCCCGGGGGGTTATTTAAATGGGTGTCTGTTCACGGGGTTATTTAGATGGGAGTCTGTTCACGGGGTTATTTCGATGGGAGTCTGTTCCCGGGGGGTTTTTTAGATGGGAGTCTGTTCACGGGGGTTTAATTAGATGGGAGTCTGTTCACGCGGGGTTATTTGGATGGGAGTGTGTTCCCAGTGGGTTATTTAGATGGGAGTCTGTTCACGGGGGGTTATTTGGATTGGAGTCTGTTCACGGGGGGATTATTTAGATGGGAGTCTGTTCACGGGGGGTTATTTAGAAGGGAGTCTGTTCCCGGTGGGTTATTTCGATGTGAGTCTGTTCACGAGGTTATTTAGATGTGAGTCTGTTCACGGGGGGTTATTTAGATGGGACTCTGTTCACAGGGTTACTTAGATGGGAGTCTGTTCACGGGGGGTTATTTAGATGGGAGTCTGTTCACGGGGGGTATTTAGATGGGAGTCTGTTCACGGGGTTATTTAGATGGCAGTCTGTTCCCGGGGGTTTATTGAAATGGGAGTCTGTTCACGGCGTTATTTAGATGGGAGTCTGTTCCCGGGGGGTTATTTAGATGGGAGTCTGTTCACGGGGTTATTTAGATGGGAGTCCGTTCACGGGCGGGGTGGGGTTATTTAGATGCGAGTCTGTTCACGGGGTTATTTTGATGGGAATCTGTTCACGGGGGGTTGTTTCGATGGGAGTCTGTTCACGGGGTAATTTAGATTGGAGTCTGTTCACGGGGGTTATTAAGATGGTATTCTGTTCACGGGGGGTTATTTAGATGGGAGTCTGTTCACGGGGTTATTTAGATGGGAGTCTGTTCACGGGGGGTTATTTAGATGGGAGTTTGTTCACGAGGCTTTATTTATATGGGAGTATGTTCCCGGGGGGTTATTTAAATGGGTGTCTGTTCACGGGGTTATTTAGATGGGAGTCTGTTCACGGGGTTATTTCGATGGGAGTCTGTTCACGCGGGGTTATTTAGATGGGAGTGTGTTCCCGGTGGGTTATTTGGATGGTAGTCTGTTCACGGGGGGTTATTTGGATGGTAGTCTGTTCACGGGGGGTTATTTAGATTGGAGTCTGTTCACATGGGGTTATTTCGGTGTGAGTCTTTTCCCGGGGTTATTTAGATGGGAGTCTGTTCTCGGGGGGTTATTTAGATGGGAGTCTGTTCACGGGCGTTTAATTAGATGGGAGTCTGTTCCTCGGGGATTATTTAGATGTGCGTTTGTTCACGGGGGGTTATTTAGATGGGAGTCTGTTCACGGGGGGTAGTTTAGGTGGGAGTCTGTTCGCGGTGGGGCTATTTAGATGGGAGTCTGTTCACGGGGTGTTGTTTAGATGGGAGTCTGTTCCCGGTGGGTTATTTAGATGGGAGTCTGTTCACGGGGTTGTTTGGATGGGAATCTGTTCACGGGTGGTTATTTAGATGGGAGTCTGTTCACGGAGATATTTAGATTCGAGTCTGCTCACGGGGGGTTATTCAGATGGGAGTCTGTTCCCGGGGTTATTTAGATGGGAGTCTTTTCACGGGTTTATTTAGATGGGAGTCTGTTCACGGGGTTATTTAGATGGGAGTCTGTTCACGGGGGGTTATTTAGATGGGAGTCTGTTCACGGGGGGTATTTAGATAGGAGTGTGTACCGGGTGGGTTATTTGGATGGGAGTCTGTTCACGGGGGGTTATTTAGATGGGAGTCTGTTCACGGGGGGGTTATTTAGATGGGAGTCTGTTCACGGGGGGTTATTTAGATGGGAGTCTGTTCCCGATGGGTTATTTAGATGGGAGTCTTTTCACGAGGTTATTTAGATGGGAGTCTGTTCACGGGGGTTTATTTAGATGGGACTCTGTTCACGGGGTTGTTTGGATGGGAATCTGTTCACGGGGGGTTATTTAGATGGGAGTCTGTTCACGGAGTTATTTAGATTCGAGTCTGCTCACGAGGGGTTATTCAGATGGGATTCTGTTCCCGGGGTTATTTAGATGGGAGTCTTTCACGGGGGGGTTATTTAGATGGGAGTCTGTTCCCGGCGGGTTATTTAGATGGGAGTCTGTTCACGAGGTTATTTAGATGGGAGTCTGTTTACGGGGGGTTGTTTAGATGGGAGTCTGTTCCCGGGGCTATTTAGATTGGAGTCTGTTCCCGGGGGGTTATTTAGATGGGAGTCTGTTCCCGGCGGGTTATTTAGATTGGGAGCCTGTTCACGGGGTTATTTAGATGGGAGTCTGTTCCCGCGGGTTTATTTAGATGGTAGTCTGTTCACGGGGTTATTTACATGGGAGTCTGTTCCCGGGGTGTTACTGAGATGGGAGTCTGTTCACGGGGTTATTTAGATTTGATTCTGTTCACGGGGAGTTGTTTGGATGGGAGTCTGTTCACGGGGGTTTATTTAGATGGGAGTCTGTTCCCAGGGGATTATTTAGATGGGAGTCTGTTCACGGGATTATTTAGATGGGTGTCTATTCACGGGGGGTTATTTAGATGGGAGTCTGTTCACATGGGGTTATTTCGGTGGGAGTCTTTTCCCGGGGTTATTTAGATTGGAGTCTGTTCTCGGGGGGTTATTTTGATGGGAGTCTGTTCACGGCGTTATTTCGATGGGAGTCTGTTCACGGGGGGGTTATTTAGATGGGAGTCTGTTCACGGGGTTATTTAGATGGGAGTCTGTTCACGGGGGCGTTATTTAGATGCGAGTCTGTTCACGGGGTTATTTTGATGGGAGTCTGCTCACGGGGGGTTATTTCGATGGGAGTCTGTTCACGGTGTTATTTAGATGGGAGTCTGTTCACGGGGGTTATTAAGATGGGATTCTGTTCACGGGGTATTATTTAGATGGGAGTCTGTTCACGGGGTTATTTAGATGGGATTCTGTTCACGGGGCTTTATTTAGATGGGAGTCTGTTCCCGGGGGGTTATTTAAATGGGTGTCTGTTCACGGGGTTATTTAGATGGGAGTCTGTTCACGGGGTTATTTAGATGGGAGCGTGTTCCCGGTGGGTTATTTGGATGGGAGTCTGTTCACGGGGGGTGATTTAGATGGGAGTCTGTTCACGGGGGGGGGGGGCGTTATTTAGATGGGAGTCTGTTCACGGGGGGTTATTTAGATGGGAGTCTGTTCCCGGTGGGTTATTTAGATGGGAGTCTTTTCACGAGGTTATTCACATGGGAGTCTGTTCACGGGGGGTTATTTAGATGGGAGTCGGTTCACGGGGGGTTATTTAGATGGGAGTATGTTCACGGGGGGTTATTTAGATGGGAGTCTGTTCACGGGGTTATTTAGATGGCAGTCTGTTCCCGGGGTGTTACTTAGATGGGAGTCTGTTCACGTGGTTATTTAGATTTGAGTCTGTTCACGCGGGGTTATTTGGATGGGAGTCTGTTCACGGGGGGTAATTTAGATGGGAGTCTGTTCCCAGGGGATTATTTAGATGGGAGTCTGTTCACGAGATTATCTAGAGGGGAGTCTATTCACGGGTGGTTATTTAGATGGGAGTCTGTTCACATGGGGTTATTTCGGTGGGAGTCTTTTCCCGGGGTTATTTAGATGGGAGTCTGTTCTCGGGGGGTTATTTAGATGGGAGTCTGTTCACGGGGGTTTAATTAGATGGGAGTGTGTTCCTAGGGTATTATTTAGATGGGCGTTTGTTCACGGGGGGTTATTTAGATGGGAGTCTGTTCACGGGGGGTTGTTTAGGTGGGAGTCTGTTCGCGGTGGGGCTATTTAGATGGGAGTCTTTTCACGGGGTGCTGTTTAGATGGGAGTCTTTTCCCGGTGGGTTATTTAGATGGGAGTCTGTTCACGGGGTTGTTTGGATGGGAATCTTTTCACGGGGGGTTATTTAGATGGGAGTCTGTTCACGGAGTTATTTAGATTCGAGTCTGCTCATGGGGGGTTATTCAGATGGGAGTCTGTTCCCGGGGTTATTTAGATGGGAGTCTTTTCACGGGGGGTTATTTAGATGGGAGTCTGTTCCCGGCGGGTTATTTAGATGGGAGCCTGTTCACGGGTTTATTTAGATGGGAGCCTGTTCACGGGGTTATTTAGATGGGAGTCTGTTCACGGGGGGTTATTTAGATGGGAGTCTGTTCACGGGGGGTATTTAGATGGGAGTGTGTTCCCGGTGGGTTATTTGGATGGGAGTCTGTTCACGGGGGGTTATTTAGATGGGAGTCTGTTCACGGGGGGGTTATTTAGGTGGGAGTCTGTTCACGGGGGGTTATTTAGATGGGAGTCTGTTCCCGGTGGGTTATTTAGATTGGAGTCTTTTCACGATGTTATTTAGATGGGAGTCTGTTCACGGGGGGTTATTTAGATGGGACTCTGTTCACGGGGTTTTTTGGATGGGAATCTGTTCACGGGGGGTTATTTAGAAGGGAGTCTGTTCACGGAGTTATTTAGATTCGAGTCTGCTCACGGGTGGTTATTCAGATGGGAGTCTGTTCCCGGGGTTATTTAGATGGGAGTCTTTTCACGGGGGGGTTATTTAGATGGGAGTCTGTTCCCGGCGGGTTATTTAGATGGGAGCCAGTTCACGGGTTTATTTAGATGGGAGTCTGCTCACGGGGTTATTTAGATGGGAGTCTGTTCACGGGGGGTTATTTAGATGGGAGTCTGTTCACGGGGGGTATTTAGATGGGAGTGTGTTCCCGGTGGGTTATTTGGATGGTAGTCTGTTCACGGGGGGTTATTTAGATGGGAGTCTGTTCACGGGGGGTTATTTAGATGGGAGTCTGTTCACGGGGGTTTATTTAGATGGGAGTCTGTTCCCGGTGGGTTATTTAGATGGGAGTCTTTTCACGAGGTTATTTGGATGGGAGTCTGTTCACGGGGGGTTATTTAGATGGGACTCTGTTCACGGGGTTATTTAGATGGGAGTCTGTTCACGGGGGCTTATTTCGATGGGAGTCTGTTCCCGGGGTTGTTCAGATGGGAGTCTGTTCCCGGGGGGTTATTTAGATGGGTCTGTTCCAGGCGGGTTATTTAGATTGGGAGCCTGTTCACGGGGTTATTTAGATGGGAGTCTGTTCCCGCGGCTTTATTTAGATGGGAGTCTGTTTACGGGGTTATTGACATGGGAGTCTGTTCACGGGGGGTTATTTAGATGGGAGTCGGTTCACGGGGGGTTATTTAGATGGGAGTATGTTCACGGGGGGTTATTTAGATGGGAGTCTGATCACGGGGTTATTTAAATGGGAGTCTTTTCCCGGGCTGTTACTTAGATGGGAGTCTGTTCACGGGGTTATTTAGATTTGAGTCTGTTCACGGGGAGTTATTTGGATGGGAGTCTGTTCACGGGGGGTTATTTAGATGGGAGTCTGTTCCCAGGGGATTATTTAGATGGGAGTCTGTTCACGGGATTACTTAGATGGGAGTCTATTCACGGGGGGTTATTTAGATGGGACTCTGTTCACAGGGTTACTTAGATGGGAGTCTGTTCACGGGGGGTTATTTAGATGGGAGTCTGTTCACGGGGTTACTTAGATGGGAGGCTGTTCCCGGGGAGTTATTTGGATGGGAGTCTGTTCCCGGCAGGTTATTTAGATGGGGAGCCTTTTCACGGGGTTATTTAGATGGGAGTCTGTTCCCGCGGGTTTATTTAGATGGGAGTCTGTACACGGGATTATTTACATGGGAGTCTCGTCACGGGGGGTTATTTAGATTGGAGTCGTTTCACGGGGGTTTATTTAGATGGGAGTCTGTTCACGGGGGGTTATTTAGATGGGAGTCTGTTCCCGGGGGTTTATTTAAATGGGAGTCTGTTCACTGCGTTATTTAGGTGGGAGTCTGTTCCCGGGGGGTGATTTGGATGGGAGTCTGTTCACGGGGTTATTTAGATGGGAGTCTGTTCACGGGGGGTTATTTAGATGGGAGTCTGTTCACGGGGTTATTTTGATGGGAGTCTGTTCACATGGGGTTATTTAGATGGGAGTCTGTTCACGGGGTTATTTAGATGGGAGTCTGTTCACGAGGGGTTATTTCGATGGGAGTCTGTTCACGGGGGGTTATTTACATGGGAGTCTGTTCACGGGTTTATTTAGATGGGAGTCTGTTCACGGGGGGTTATTTAGATGGGAGTCTGTTCACGGGGCTATTTAGATGGGAGTCTGTTCCCGGGGGGTTGTTTAGATGGGAGTCTGTTCACGGGGTTATTTGGATGGGAGTCTGTTCGCTGGGGGTTATTTAGATGGGAGTCTGTTCGCGGGGCGTTATTCAGATGGGAATCTGTTCCCGGGGGGTTATTTAGATGGGAGTCCGTTCACGAGGGTTATTTAAATGGGAGTCTGTTCACGGGGGGTTATTTAGATGGGAGTCTGTTCCCGGGGTTATTTAGATGGGAGTCTGTTACCGGGGGGTTATTTAGCCGGGAGTCTGTTCACGGGGGGTTATTTAAATGGGAGTCTGTTCTCAGGGGATTATTTAGATGGGAGTCTGTTCACGGGGTTAGTTGGATGGGAGTCTGTTCACTGAGGGTTATTTAAATGGGAGTCTGTTCACGGGGGGTTATTTAGATGGGAGTCTGTTCACGGGTGGTTATTTAGATGGGAGTCTGTTCACGGGGCGGTTATTTAGATGGGAGTCTGTTCCCAGGGGATTATTTAGATGTGAGTCTGTTCCCTGGGGTTTATTCAGAAGGGATTCTGTTCCCAGGGGATTATTTAGATGGGAGTCTGTTCACGGGGTTATTCAGATGGGAGTCTGTTCACGGGTGGTTATTTAGATGGGAGTCTGTTCACGGTGGGTCTATTTAGATGGGAGTCTGTTCACGGGGGGTTATTTAGATGGGAGTCTGTTCACGGTGGGTTATTTAGATGGGAGTCTGTTCCTGGGGTTATTTAGATGGGAGTCTGTTCACGGGGGGTTATTTAGATGGGAGTCTGTTCCCGGGGGGTTATTTAGATGGCAGTCTGTTCACGGGGCGTTATTTAGAAGGCAGTCTGCTCCTGGGCGGTTTTATAGATGGGATTCTGTTCCCGGGGGGTTATTTAGATGGGAGTCTGTTCCCGGGGGTTATTTCGAAGGGAGTCAGTTCCCGAGGGTTTATTTAGATGGGAGTCTGTTCACGGGGGGTTATTTAGATGGGAGTCTGTTCACGGGGCTTTATTTAGATGGGAGTCTGTTCCCGGGTGGTTATTTAAACGGGAGTCTGTTCACGGGGTTATTTAGATGGGAGTCTGTTCCCGGGGGTTATTTCGAAGGGAGTCAGTTCCCGAGGGTTTATTTAGATGGGAGTCTGTTCACGGGGGGTTATTTAGATGGGAGTCTGTTCACGGGGCTTTATTTAGATGGGAGTCTGTTCCCGGGTGGTTATTTAAACGGGAGTCTGTTCACGGGGTTATTTAGATGGGAGTCTGTTCACGGAGGGTTATTTAGATGGGAGTCTGTTCCCGGGGTTATATAGATGGGAGTCTGTTCACGGGGGGTTATTTAGATGGGAGTCTGTTTCCGGGGGGTTATTTCGATGGCAGTCTGTTCCCGGTTGTTATTTAGATGGGAGTCTGTTCCCGGGGGTGTATTTAGATGGGAGCATGTTCCCGGAGCGTTATTTAGATGGGTGTCTGTTCCCAGGGTGTTATTTAGATGGGAGTCTGTTCACGGGGGGTATTTAGATGGGAGCATGTTCACGGGGGGTTATTTAGATGGGAGTCTGTTCCCGGGGTTATGTAGATGGGAGTCTGTTCACGGGGTGTTATTTGGATGGGAGTCTGTTCCCGGGGGGTTATTTAGATGGCAGTCTGTTCCCGGTTGTTATTTAGATAGGAGTCTGTTCCCGGGCGGTTATTTAGATGGGAGTCTGTTCCCGGGGGCTATTTAGATGGGACTCTTTTCACGGGTGTTTATTTAGATGGGAGTCTGTTAACGGGGGTATTTAGATGTGCATCTCTTCCGTGGGGAGTGAGAGTATTTCAATGGGAGTCTGTTCCCGCGGGGATATTTGGATGTGAGCCATTTCTGCGTGTCGGGGGGGTTATTTAGATGGGATTCTTTTCCGGGGGGAGTTTATTTAGATGGGAGTCTGTTCACGAGGCGTTATTTAGAAGGCAGTCTGTTCCTGGGCGGTTATTTAGATGAGAGCCTGTTCCCGGTGGTTTATTTAGATGGGAGTCTTTTCCCAGGGGATTATTTAGATGGGAGTCTGTTCACGGGGGTATTTAGATGACCGTCTCTTCTGTGTGCTGATTATTTAGATGGGAGTCTGTTCACGGGGGGTTATTTCGATGGGAGTCTGTTCACGGGGTTATTTAGATGGGAGTTTGTTCCCGGGGGGTTATTTAGATGGGAGTCTGTTCCCGGGGTTATTTAGATGGGAGTCTGTTCCCGGGGGGGGTATTTAGATGGGAGTCTGTTCACGGGGGTATTTAGATGGGAGTCTGTTCACGGGTGGTTATTGAGATGGGAGTCTGTTAACGGGGGTATTTAGATGTGCATCTCTTCCGTGGGGTCTGGTAGTATTTAGATGGGAGGCTGTTCCCAGGGAGTTATTTAGATGGGAGTCTTTTGCCGGGCGGTTATTTAGATGGGAGTCTGTTCCCGGGGGGTTATTTAGATGGCAGTCTGTTCACGGGGCGTTATTTAGAAGGCAGTCTGCTCCTGGGCGGTTTTATAGATGGGAGTCTGTTCCCGGGGGGTTATTTAGATGGGAGTCTGTTCCCGGGGGTTATTTCGAAGGGAGTCTGTTCCCGAGGGTTTATTTAGATGGGAGTCTGTTCACGGGGTTATTTAGATGGGAGTCTGTTCACGGGGGGTTATTTAGATGGGAGTCTGTTCACGGGGCTTTATTTAGATGGGAGTCTGTTCCCGGGTGGTTATTTAAACGGGAGTCTGTTCACGGGGTTATTTAGATGGGAGTCTGTTCACGGGGGGTTATTTAGATGGGAGTCTGTTCCCGGGGTTATATAGATGGGAGTCTGTTCACGGGGGGTTATTTAGATGGGAGTCTGTTTCCGGGGGGTTATTTAGATGGCAGTCTGTTCCCGGTTGTTATTTAGATGGGAGTCTGTTCCCGGGGGTGTATTTAGATGGGAGCATGTTCCCGGAGCGTTATTTAGATGGGTGTCTGTTCCCAGGGTGTTATTTAGATGGGAGTCTGTTCACGGGGGGTATTTAGATGGGAGCATGTTCACGGGGGGTTATTTAGATGGGAGTCTGTTCCCGGGGTTATGTAGATGGGAGTCTGTTCACGGGGTGTTATTTGGATGGGAGTCTGTTCCCGGGGGGTTATTTAGATGGCAGTCTGTTCCCGGTTGTTATTTAGATAGGAGTCTGTTCCCGGGCGGTTATTTAGATGGGAGTCTGTTCCCGGGGGCTATTTAGATGGGACTCTTTTCACGGGTGTTTATTTAGATGGGAGTCTGTTAACGGGGGTATTTAGATGTGCATCTCTTCCGTGGGGAGTGAGAGTATTTCAATGGGAGTCTGTTCCCGCGGGGATATTTGGATGTGAGCCATTTCTGCGTGTCGGGGGGGTTATTTAGATGGGATTCTTTTCCGGGGGGAGTTTATTTAGATGGGAGTCTGTTCACGAGGCGTTATTTAGAAGGCAGTCTGTTCCTGGGCGGTTATTTAGATGAGAGCCTGTTCCCGGTGGTTTATTTAGATGGGAGTCTTTTCCCAGGGGATTATTTAGATGGGAGTCTGTTCACGGGGGTATTTAGATGACCGTCTCTTCTGTGTGCTGATTATTTAGATGGGAGTCTGTTCACGGGGGGTTATTTCGATGGGAGTCTGTTCACGGGGTTATTTAGATGGGAGTTTGTTCCCGGGGGGTTATTTAGATGGGAGTCTGTTCCCGGGGTTATTTAGATGGGAGTCTGTTCCCGGGGGGGGTATTTAGATGGGAGTCTGTTCACGGGGGTATTTAGATGGGAGTCTGTTCACGGGTGGTTATTGAGATGGGAGTCTGTTAACGGGGGTATTTAGATGTGCATCTCTTCCGTGGGGTCTGGTAGTATTTAGATGGGAGGCTGTTCCCAGGGAGTTATTTAGATGGGAGTCTTTTGCCGGGCGGTTATTTAGATGGGAGTCTGTTCCCAGGGGGGTATTTAGATGGGAGTCTGTTCCCGGGGGGTTATTTAGATGGGAGTCTGTTCCCGGGGTTTATTTAGATGGGACTCTGTTCACGGGTGGTTATTTAGATGTGAGTCTGTTAACGGAGGTATTTAGATGTGCATCTCTTCCGTGGGGTGTGGGAGTATTTCGATGGGAGTCTGTTCCCGCGGGGATATTTGGATGTGAGCCATTTCTGCGGGTCGTGGGGGTTATTTAGATGGGAGTCTGTTCACGGGGCGTTATTTAGAAGGCAGTCTGTTCCTGGGTGGTTATTTAGATGGGAGTCTTTTCCCAGGGGATTATTTTGATGGGAGTCTGTTCCCGGGGGTTATTTCGATGGGAGCCTGTTCCCGCCGGTTCATTTAGATGGGAGTCTGTTCACGGGGTTATTTAGATGGGAGTCTGTTCACGGGGGGTTATTTAGATGGGTGTCTGTTCACCGGGCTTTATTTATATGGCAGTCTGTTCCCGGGGGGTTATTTAAATGGGAGTCTGTTCACGGGGTTATTTAGATGGGAGTCTGTTCACGGGGGGTTATTTAGATGAGAGTCTGTTCACGGGGGGTTATTTAGATGGGAGTCTGTTCCCGGGGGGTTATTTCGATGGCAGTCTGTTCCCGGTTGTTATTTAGATGGGAGTCTGTTCCCGGGGGTTTATTTAGATGGGAGTATGTTCCCGGGGCGTTATTTAGATGGGAGTCTGTTCCCGGGGGGTTATTTAGATAGGAGTCTCTTCACGGGGTGTATTTAGATGGGTGTCTTTTCACGGGGGGTTATTTAGATGGGAGTCTTTTCACGGGGTGTTATTTAGATGGGAGTCTGTTCCCGGAGGGTTATTTAGATGGGAGCCTGTTCCCGGTTGTCTATTTAGATGGGAGTCATTTCCCGGGGGGTTATTTAGATGGGAGTATGTTCACGGGGATATTTAGTTGACAGTCTCTTCCAGGGGGTGCAGTATTTAGATGGGAGTCTGTTCACGGGGGGTTATTTCGATGGGAGTCTGTTAACGGGGGTATTTAGATGTGCATCTCTTCCGTGGGGTGTAAGGGTATTTAGATGGGAGTCTGTTCCCGGGGCGTTATTTAGATGGGAGTCTTTTGCCGGGCGGTTATTTAGATCGGAGTCTGTTCCCGGGGGGTTAGTTAGATGGGAGTCTGTTCCCGGGGGTTACTTAGATGGGACTCTGTTCACGGGTGTTTATTTAGATGGGAGTCTGTTAACGGGGGTATTTAGATATGCATCTCTTCCGTGGGGTGTGGGAGTATTTCGATGGGAGTCTGTTCCCGCGGGGATATTTGGATGTGAGCCATTTCTGCGGGTCGGGGGGCTGGTTATTTAGATGGGAGTCTTTTCCGGGGGGGGGGGGGGTGGGTGGGTTTATTTAAATGGGAGTCTGTTCCCGGGGGTTATTTCGATGGGAGTCTGTTCCCGGGGGTTTATTTAGATGGGAGTCTGTTCGAGGGGTTATTTAGATGGGATCAGTTCACGGGGGGTTATTTAGATGGGAGTCCGTTCACGGGGCTTTATTTAGATGGGAGTCTGTTCCCGGGGGTTTATTTAAATGGGAGTCTGGTCACGGGGTTATTTAGTTGCGAGTCTGTTCACGGGGTTATTTAGATGGGAGTCTGTTCACGCGGGGTTACTTAGATGGGAGTGTGTTCCCGGGGGATTATTTAGATGGGAGTCTGTTCACGCGGGGTTATTTAGATGGGACTCTGTTCACGGGGGATTATTTAGATGGGAGTCTGTTCACGGTGGGTTATTTAGATGGGAGTCTGTTCCCGGTGGGATATTTAGATGGGAATCTGTTCACGAGTTTATTTAGATGGGAGACTGTTCACGGGGGGTTATTTAGATGGGAGTCTGTTCCCGGGGGTTCATTTAGATGGGAGTCTGTTCACGGGGTTATTTAGATGGGAGTCTGTTCTCGGGGGGTTATTTATATGGGAGTCTGTTCCCGGGGGGTTATTTAAATGGGAGTCTGTTCACGGGGTTATTTAGATGGGAGTCTGTTCACGGGGGTTTATTTAGATGGGAGTCTGTTCCCGGGGTTATTTAGATGGGAGTCTGTTCACGGGGGGTTATTTAGATGAGAGTCTGTTCCCGGGGCGTTATTTCGATGGCAGTCTGTTCCCGGTTGTTATTTAGATGGGAGTCTGTTCCCGGGGGTTTATTTAGATGGGAGTATGTTCCCGGGGCGTTATTTAGATGGGAGTCTGTTCCCGGGGGGTTATTTAGATAGGGGTCTGTTCACGGGGGGTATTTAGATGGGAGTCTGTTCACGGGGGGTTATTTAAATGGGTGTCTGTTCACGGGGGGTTATTTAGATGGGAGTCTGTTCCGGGGGGTTATTTCGATGGCAGTCTGTTCCCGGTTGTTATTTAGATGGGACTCTGTTCCCGGGGGTTTATTTAGATGGGAGTATGTTCCCGGGGCGTTATTTAGATGGGAGTCTGTTCCCGGGGAGTTATTTAGATAGTTGTCTGTTCCCGGAGGGTTATTTAGATGGGAGCCTGTTCCCGGTGGTCTATTTAGATGGGAGTCTTTTCCCGGGGGGTTATTTAGATGGGAGTCTGTTCACGGGGGTATTTAGATGACCGTCTCTTCTGGGGGGCGCAGTATTTAGATGGGAGTCTGTTCACGGGGGGTTATTTCGATGGGAGTCTGTTCACGGGGTTATTTAGATGGGAGTTTGTTCACAGGGGGTTATTCAGATGGGAGTCTGTTCACGGGGGGTTATTTCGATGGGAGTCTGTTAACGGGGGTATTTAGATGTGCATCTCTTCCGTGGGGTGTGGGAGTATTTAGATGGGAGTCTGTTCCCGGGGGTTATTTCGATGGCAGTCTGTTCCGTTGTTATTTAGATGGGAGTCTGTTCCCGTGGGATTATTTAGATGGGAGTATGTTCCCGGGGCGTTATTTAGATGGGAGTCTGTTCCCGGGGGGTTATTTAGATAGGTGTCTGTTCACGGGGGGTATTTAGATGGGAATCTGTTCACGGGGGGTTATTTAGATGAGAGTCTGTTCACGGGGGGTTATTTAGATGGGAGTCTGTTCCCGGGGGGTTATTTCGATGGCAGTCTGTTCCCGGTTGTTATTTAGATGGGAGTCTGTTCCCGGGGGTTTATTTAGATGGGAGTATGTTCCCGGGGCGTTATTTAGATGGGAGTCTGTTCCCGGGGGGTTATTTAGATAGGAGTCTCTTCACGGGGTGTATTTAGATGGGTGTCTTTTCACGGGGGGTTATTTAGATGGGAGTCTTTTCACGGGGTGTTATTTAGATGGGAGTCTGTTCCCGGAGGGTTATTTAGATGGGAGCCTGTTCCCGGTTGTCTATTTAGATGGGAGTCATTTCCCGGGGGGTTATTTAGATGGGAGTATGTTCACGGGGATATTTAGTTGACAGTCTCTTCCAGGGGGTGCAGTATTTAGATGGGAGTTTGTTCACGGGGGGTTATTTCGATGGGAGTCTGTTAACGGGGGTATTTAGATGTGCATCTCTTCCGTGGGGTGTAAGGGTATTTAGATGGGAGTCTGTTCCCGGGGCGTTATTTAGATGGGAGTCTTTTGCCGGGCGGTTATTTAGATCGGAGTCTGTTCCCGGGGGGTTAGTTAGATGGGAGTCTGTTCCCGGGGGTTACTTAGATGGGACTCTGTTCACGGGTGTTTATTTAGATGGGAGTCTGTTAACGGGGGTATTTAGATATGCATCTCTTCCGTGGGGTGTGGGAGTATTTCGATGGGAGTCTGTTCCCGCGGGGATATTTGGATGTGAGCCATTTCTGCGGGTCGGGGGGCTGGTTATTTAGATGGGAGTCTTTTCCGGGGGGCGGGGGTGGGTGGGTTTATTTAAATGGGAGTCTGTTCCCGGGGGTTATTTCGATGGGAGTCTGTTCCCGGGGGTTTATTTAGATGGGAGTCTGTTCGAGGGGTTATTTAGATGGGATCAGTTCACGGGGGGTTATTTAGATGGGAGTCCGTTCACGGGGCTTTATTTAGATGGGAGTCTGTTCCCGGGGGTTTATTTAAATGGGAGTCTGGTCACGGGGTTATTTAGTTGCGAGTCTGTTCACGGGGTTATTTAGATGGGAGTCTGTTCACGCGGGGTTACTTAGATGGGAGTGTGTTCCCGGGGGATTATTTAGATGGGAGTCTGTTCACGCGGGGTTATTTGGATGGGACTCTGTTCACGGGGGATTATTTAGATGGGAGTCTGTTCACGGTGGGTTATTTAGATGGGAGTCTGTTCCCGGTGGGATATTTAGATGGGAATCTGTTCACGAGTTTATTTAGATGGGAGACTGTTCACGGGGGGTTATTTAGATGGGAGTCTGTTCCCGGGGGTTCATTTAGATGGGAGTCTGTTCACGGGGTTATTTAGATGGGAGTCTGTTCTCGGGGGGTTATTTATATGGGAGTCTGTTCCCGGGGGGTTATTTAAATGGGAGTCTGTTCACGGGGTTATTTAGATGGGAGTCTGTTCACGGGGGTTTATTTAGATGGTAGTCTGTTCCCGGGGTTATTTAGATGGGAGTCTGTTCACGGGGGGTTATTTAGATGAGAGTCTGTTCCCGGGGCGTTATTTCGATGGCAGTCTGTTCCCGGTTGTTATTTAGATGGGAGTCTGTTCCCGGGGGTTTATTTAGATGGGAGTATGTTCCCGGGGCGTTATTTAGATGGGAGTCTGTTCCCGGGGGGTTATTTAGATAGGAGTCTGTTCACGGGGGGTATTTAGATGGGAGTCTGTTCACGGGGGGTTATTTAAATGGGTGTCTGTTCACGGGGGGTTATTTAGATGGGAGTCTGTTCCGGGGGGTTATTTCGATGGCAGTCTGTTCCCGGTTGTTATTTAGATGGGACTCTGTTCCCGGGGGTTTATTTAGATGGGAGTATGTTCCCGGGGCGTTATTTAGATGGGAGTCTGTTCCCGGGGAGTTATTTAGATAGTTGTCTGTTCCCGGAGGGTTATTTAGATGGGAGCCTGTTCCCGGTGGTCTATTTAGATGGGAGTCTTTTCCCGGGGGGTTATTTAGATGGGAGTCTGTTCACGGGGGTATTTAGATGACCGTCTCTTCTGGGGGGCGCAGTATTTAGATGGGAGTCTGTTCACGGGGGGTTATTTCGATGGGAGTCTGTTCACGGGGTTATTTAGATGGGAGTTTGTTCACAGGGGGTTATTCAGATGGGAGTCTGTTCACGGGGGGTTATTTCGATGGGAGTCTGTTAACGGGGGTATTTAGATGTGCATCTCTTCCGTGGGGTGTGGGAGTATTTAGATGGGAGTCTGTTCCCGGGGCGTTATTTAGATGGGAGTCTTTTGCCGGGCCGTTATTTAGATGGGAGTCTGTTCCCGGGGGGTTAGTTAGATGGGAGTCTGTTCCCGGGGGTCACTTAGATGGGACTCTGTTCACGGGTGTTTATTTAGATGGGAGTCTGTTAACGGGGGTTTTTAGATGTGCATCTCTTCCGTGGGGTGTGGGAGTATTTCGATGGGAGTCTGTTCCCGCGGGGATATTTGGATGTGAGCCATTTCTGCGGGTCGGGGGGGTTGTTTAGATGGGAGTCTTTTCCGGGGTGGGGGTTTATTTAAATGGGAGTCTGTTCCCGGGGGGTTATTTAGATGGGAGTCTGTTCACGGGGGGTTATTTCGATGGGAGTCTGTTAACGGGGGTATTTAGATGTGCATCTCTTCCGTGGGGTGTGGGAGTATTTAGATGGGAGTCTGTTCCCGGGGCGTTATTTAGATGGGAGTCTTTTGCCGGGCCGTTATTTAGATGGGAGTCTGTTCCCGGGGGGTTAGTTAGATGGGAGTCTGTTCCCGGGGGTCACTTAGATGGGACTCTGTTCACGGGTGTTTATTTAGATGGGAGTCTGTTAACGGGGGTTTTTAGATGTGCATCTCTTCCGTGGGGTGTGGGAGTATTTCGATGGGAGTCTGTTCCCGCGGGGATATTTGGATGTGAGCCATTTCTGCGGGTCGGGGGGGTTATTTAGATGGGAGTCTTTTCCGGGGTGGGGGTTTATTTAAATGGGAGTCTGTTCCCGGGGGTTTATTTAGATGGGAGTCTGTTCACGGGGTTATTTAGATGGGATCTGTTCACGGGGGGTTAGTTAGATGGGAGCCTGTTCACGGGGCTTTATTTAGATGGGAGTCTGTTCCAGGGGGGTTACTTAAATGGGAGTCTGGTCACGGGGTTATTTAGTTGCGAGTCTGTTCACGGGGTTATTTAGATGGGAGTCTGTTCACGCGGGTTTATTTAGATGGGAGTGTGTTCCCGGGGGGTTATTTAGATGGGAGTCTGTTCACGGGGTGTTATTTAGATGGGACTCTATTCACGGGGGTGTTAATTAGATGGGAGTCTGTTCACGGGGGGTTATTTAGATGGGAGTCTGTCCCCGGTGGGATATTTAGATGGGAGTCTGTTCACGGGGGTTATTTAGATGGGAGTCTGTTCACGGGTGGTTATTTAGATGGGAGTCTGTTAACGGGGTTATTTAGATGGGAGTCTGTTCCGGGTGGGATATTTAGATGGGAGTCTGTTCACGGGGGTTATTTAGATGGGAGTCTGTTCCGGGGGGTTTATTTAAATGGGTGTCTGTTCACGGCGTTATTTCGATGGGAGTCTGTTCCCGGGGGCTTATTTAGATGGGATTCTGTTCACGGGGTTATTTGGATGGGACTCTGTTCACGGGTGGTTATTTAGATGGGAGTCTGTTAACGGGGGTATTGAGATGTGCATCTCTTCCGTGGGGTGTGGGAGTATTTCAATGGGAGTCTGTTCCCGCGGGGATATTTGGATCTGAGCCATTTCTGCGGGTTGCGGGGGTTATTTAGATGGGAGTCTTTTCCGGGCGGAGTTTATTAAGATGGGAGTCTGTTCACGGGGCGTTATTTAGAAGGCAGTCTGTTCCTGGGCGGTTATTTGGATGAGAGCCTGTTCCCGGTGGGTTATTTAGATGGGAGTCTTTTCCCGGGGGATTATTTAGATGGTCGTCTGTTCACGGGGGTATTTACATGACCGTCTCTTCGTTGGGCGGAGTATTTAGATGGGAGTCTGTTCACGGGGGGTTATTTCGATGGGAGTCTGTTCACGGGGTTATTTAGATGGGAGTTTGTTCCCGGGGGGTTATTTCGATGGGAGTCTGTTCCCGGGGTTTTTTATATGGGAGTCTGTTCACGGTGTTATTTATATGGGAGTCTGTTCCCGGGGGGGTATTTAGATGGGAGTCTGTTAACGGTGGTATTTAGATGTGCATCTCTTCCGTGGGGTGTGGTAGTATTTAGATGGGAGTCTGTTCCCGGGGAGTTATTTAGATGGGAGTCTTTTGCCGGTCGGTTATTTAGATGGGAGTCTGTTCCCGGGGGGTTATTTAGATGGGAGTCGGTTCCCGGGGGGTTATTTAGATGGGAGTCTGTTCCCGGGGGTTTTTTAGATGGGAGTCTGTTCCCGGTGGGATATTTAGATGGGAATCTGTTCACGAGTTTATTTAGATGGGAGACTGTTCACGGGGGGTTATTTAGATGGGAGTCTGTTCCCGGGGGTTCATTTAGATGGGAGTCTGTTCACGGGGTTATTTAGATGGGAGTCTGTTCTCGGGGGGTTATTTATATGGGAGTCTGTTCCCGGGGGGTTATTTAAATGGGAGTCTGTTCACGGGGTTATTTAGATGGGAGTCTGTTCACGGGGGTTTATTTAGATGGGAGTCTGTTCCCGGGGTTATTTAGATGGGAGTCTGTTCACGGGGGGTTATTTAGATGAGAGTCTGTTCCCGGGGCGTTATTTCGATGGCAGTCTGTTCCCGGTTGTTATTTAGATGGGAGTCTGTTCCCGGGGGTTTATTTAGATGGGAGTATGTTCCCGGGGCGTTATTTAGATGGGAGTCTGTTCCCGGGGGGTTATTTAGATAGGAGTCTGTTCACGGGGGGTATTTAGATGGGAGTCTGTTCACGGGGGGTTATTTAAATGGGTGTCTGTTCACGGGGGGTTATTTAGATGGGAGTCTGTTCCGGGGGGTTATTTCGATGGCAGTCTGTTCCCGGTTGTTATTTAGATGGGACTCTGTTCCCGGGGGTTTATTTAGATGGGAGTATGTTCCCGGGGCGTTATTTAGATGGGAGTCTGTTCCCGGGGAGTTATTTAGATAGTTGTCTGTTCCCGGAGGGGTATTTAGATGGGAGCCTGTTCCCGGTGGTCTATTTAGATGGGAGTCTTTTCCCGGGGGGTTATTTAGATGGGAGTCTGTTCACGGGGGTATTTAGATGACCGTCTCTTCTGGGGGGCGCAGTATTTAGATGGGAGTCTGTTCACGGGGGGTTATTTCGATGGGAGTCTGTTCACGGGGTTATTTAGATGGGAGTTTGTTCACAGGGGGTTATTCAGATGGGAGTCTGTTCACGGGGGGTTATTTCGATGGGAGTCTGTTAACGGGGGTATTTAGATGTGCATCTCTTCCGTGGGGTGTGGGAGTATTTAGATGGGAGTCTGTTCCCGGGGCGTTATTTAGATGGGAGTCTTTTGCCGGGCCGTTATTTAGATGGGAGTCTGTTCCCGGGGGTCACTTAGATGGGACTCTGTTCACGGGTGTTTATTTAGATGGGAGTCTGTTAACGGGGGTTTTTAGATGTGCATCTCTTCCGTGGGGTGTGGGAGTATTTAGATGGGAGTCTTTTGCCGGGCCGTTATTTAGATGGGAGTCTGTTCCCGGGGGTCACTTAGATGGGACTCTGTTCACGGGTGTTTATTTAGATGGGAGTCTGTTAACGGGGGTTTTTAGATGTGCATCTCTTCCGTGGGGTGTGGGAGTATTTCGATGGGAGTCTGTTCCCGCGGGGATATTTGGATGTGAGCCATTTCTGCGGGTCGGGGGGGTTATTTAGATGGGAGTCTTTTCCGGGGTGGGGGTTTATTTAAATGGGAGTCTGTTCCCGGGGGGTTATTTAGATGGGAGTCTGTTCACGGGGGGTTATTTCGATGGGAGTCTGTTAACGGGGGTATTTAGATGTGCATCTCTTCCGTGGGGTGTGGGTGTATTTAGATGGGAGTCTGTTCCCGGGGCGTTATTTAGATGGGAGTCTTTTGCCGGGCCGTTATTTAGATGGGAGTCTGTTCCCGGGGGGTTAGTTAGATGGGAGTCTGTTCCCGGGGGTCACTTAGATGGGACTCTGTTCACGGGTGTTTATTTAGATGGGAGTCTGTTAACGGGGGTTTTTAGATGTGCATCTCTTCCGTGGGGTGTGGGAGTATTTCGATGGGAGTCTGTTCCCGCGGGGATATTTGGATGTGAGCCATTTCTGCGGGTCGGGGGGGTTATTTAGATGGGAGTCTTTTCCGGGGTGGGGGTTTATTTAAATGGGAGTCTGTTCCCGGGGGTTTATTTAGATGGGAGTCTGTTCACGGGGTTATTTAGATGGGATCTGTTCACGGGGGGTTAGTTAGATGGGAGCCTGTTCACGGGGCTTTATTTAGATGGGAGTCTGTTCCAGGGGGGTTACTTAAATGGGAGTCTGGTCACGGGGTTATTTAGTTGCGAGTCTGTTCACGGGGTTATTTAGATGGGAGTCTGTTCACGCGGGTTTATTTAGATGGGAGTGTGTTCCCGGGGGGTTATTTAGATGGGAGTCTGTTCACGGGGTGTTATTTAGATGGGACTCTATTCACGGGGGTGTTAATTAGATGGGAGTCTGTTCACGGGGGGTTATTTAGATGGGAGTCTGTCCCCGGTGGGATATTTAGATGGGAGTCTGTTCACGGGGGTTATTTAGATGGGAGTCTGTTCACGGGTGGTTATTTAGATGGGAGTCTGTTAACGGGGTTATTTAGATGGGAGTCTGTTCCGGGTGGGATATTTAGATGGGAGTCTGTTCACGGGGGTTATTTAGATGGGAGTCTGTTCCGGGGGGTTTATTTAAATGGGTGTCTGTTCACGGCGTTATTTCGATGGGAGTCTGTTCCCGGGGGCTTATTTAGATGGGATTCTGTTCACGGGGTTATTTGGATGGGACTCTGTTCACGGGTGGTTATTTAGATGGGAGTCTGTTAACGGGGGTATTGAGATGTGCATCTCTTCAGTGGGGTGTGGGAGTATTTCAATGGGAGTCTGTTCCCGCGGGGATATTTGGATGTGAGCCATTTCTGCGGGTTGCGGGGGTTATTTAGATGGGAGTCTTTTCAGGGCGGAGTTTATTAAGATGGGAGTCTGTTCACGGGGCGTTATTTAGAAGGCAGTCTGTTCCTGGGCGGTTATTTGGATGAGAGCCTGTTCCCGGTGGGTTATTTAGATGGGAGTCTTTTCCCGGGGGATTATTTAGATGGTCGTCTGTTCACGGGGGTATTTACATGACCGTCTCTTCGTTGGGCGGAGTATTTAGATGGGAGTCTGTTCACGGGGGGTTATTTCGATGGGAGTCTGTTCACGGGGTTATTTAGATGGGAGTTTGTTCCCGGGGGGTTATTTAGATGGGAGTCTGTTCCCGGGGTTTTTTATATGGGAGTCTGTTCACGGTGTTATTTATATGGGAGTCTGTTCCGGGGGGGTATTTAGATGGGAGTCTGTTAACGGTGGTATTTAGATGTGCATCTCTTCCGTGGGGTGTGGTAGTATTTAGATGGGAGTCTGTTCCCGGGGAGTTATTTAGATGGGAGTCTTTTGCCGGTCGGTTATTTAGATGGGAGTCTGTTCCCGGGGGGTTATTTAGATGGGAGTCGGTTCCCGGGGGGTTATTTAGATGGGAGTCTGTTAACGGTGGTATTTAGATGTGCATCTCTTCCGTGGGGTGTGGTAGTATTTAGATGGGAGTCTGTTCCCGTGGAGTTATTTAGATGGGAGTCTTTTGCCGGTCGGTTATTTAGATGGGAGTCTGTTCCCGGGGGGTTATTTAGATGGGAGTCGGTTCCCGGGGGGTTATTTAGATGGGAGTCTGTTCCCGGGGGTTTTTTAGATGGGAGTATGTTCCCGGGGCGTTATTTAGATGGGAGTCTGTTCCCGGGGGGTTATTTAGATAGTTGTCTGTTTACGGGGGGTATTTAGATGGGAGTCAGTTCACGGGGGGTTATTTAGATGGGACTCTGTTCCCGGAGGGTTATTTAGATGGGAGCCTGTTCCCGGTGGTCTATTTCGATGGGAGTCTTTTCCCGGGGGGTTATTTAGATGGGAGTCTGTTCACGGGGGTATTTAGATGACCGTCTCTTCCGGGGGGCGCAGTATTTAGATGGGAGTCTGTTCACGGGGGGTTATTTCGATGGGAGTCTGTTCACGGGGTTGTTTAGATGGGAGTTCGTTCGCGGGTGGTTATTTAGATGGGAGTCTGTTCCCGGGGTTATTTAGATGGGAGTCTGTTCCGGGGGGTTTATTTAAATGGGTGTCTGTTCACGGCGTTATTTCGATGGGAGTCTGTTCCCGGGTGCTTATTTAGATGGGATTCTGTTCACGGGGTTATTTAGATGGGACTCTGTTCACGGGTGGTTATTTAGATGGGAGTCTGTTAACGGGGGTATTGAGATGTGCATCTCTTCCGTGGGGTGTGGGAGTATTTCAATGGGAGTCAGTTCCCGCGGGGATATTTGGATGTGAGCCATTTCTGCGGGTTGGGGGGGTTATTTAGATGGGAGTCTTTTCCGGGGGGAGTTTATTTAGATGGGAGTCTGTTCACGGGGCGTTATTTAGAAGGCAGTCTGTTCCTGGGCGGTTATTTAGATGAGAGCCTGTTCCCGGTGGGTTATTTAGATGGGAGTCTTTTCCCGGGGGATTATTTAGATGGTCGTCTGTTCACGGGGGTATTTAGATGACCGTCTCTTCGGTGGGCGGAGTATTTAGATGGGAGTCTGTTCATGGGGGGTTATTTCGATGGGAGTCTGTTCACGGGGTTATTTAGATGGGAGTTTGTTCCCGGGGGGTTATTTAGATGGGAGTCTGTTCACGGTGTTATTTAGATGGGAGTCTGTTCCCGGGGGGGTATTTAGATGGGAGTCTGTTCACGGTGGTATTTAGATGGGAGTCTGTTCACGGGTGGTTATTTAGATGGGAGTCTGTTAACGGTGGTATTTAGATGTGCATCCCTTCCGTGGGGTGTGGTAGTATTTAGATGGGAGTCTGTTCCCGGGGAGTTATTTAGATGGGAGTCTTTTGCCGGTCGGTTATTTAGATGGGAGTCTGTTCCCGGGGGGTTATTTAGATGGGAGTCGGTTCCCGGGGGGTTATTTAGATGGGAGTCTGTTCCCGGGTGTTTTTGGATGGGAGTATGTTCCCGGGGCGTTATTTAGATGGGAGTCTGTTCCCGGGGGGTTATTTAGATAGTTGTCTGTTCACGTGGGGGTATTTATATGGGAGTCAGTTCACGGGGGGTTATTTAGATGGGACTCTGTTCCCGGAGGGTTATTTAGATGGGAGCCTGTTCCCGGTGGTCTATTTAGATGGGAGTCTTTTCCCGGGGGGTTATTTAGATGGGAGTCTGTTCACGGGGGTATTTAGATGACCGTCTCTTCCGGGGGGTGCAGTATTTAGATGGGAGTCTGTTCACGGGGGGTTATTTCGATGGGAGTCTGTTCACGGGGTTGTTTAGATGGGAGTTTGTTCGCGGGGGGTTATTCAGATGGGAGTCTGTTCCCGGGGTTATTTAGAATGGAGTCTGTTCACGGGGTGTTATTTCGATGGGAGTCTGTTAACGGGGGTATTTAGATGTGCATCTCTTCCGTGGGGTGTGGGAGTATTTAGATGGGAGTCTGTTCCCGGGGCGTTATTTAGATGGGAGTCTTTTGCCGGGCCGTTATTTAGATGGGAGTCTGTTCCCGGGGGGTTAGTTAGATGGGAGTCTGTTCCCGGGGGTTACTTAGATGGGACTCTGTTCACGGGTGTTTATTTAGATGGTAGTCTGTTAACGGGGGTATTTAGATGTGCATCTGTTCCGTGGGGTGTGGGAGTATTTCGATGGGAGTCTGTTCCCGGGGGGTTACTTAAATGGGAGTCTGGTCACGGGGTTATTTAGTTGCGAGTCTGTTCACGGGGTTATTTAGATGGGAGTCTGTTCACGCTGGTTTATTTAGATGGGAGTGTGTTCCCGGGGGGTTATTTAGATGGGAGTCTGTTCAGGGGGGGTTATTTAGATGGGACTCTGTTCACGGGGGTGTTATTTAGATGGGAGTCTGTTCACGGGGGGTTATTTAGATGGGAGTCTGTTCCCGGTGGGATATTTAGATGGGAGTCTGTTCACGGGGGTTATTTAGATGGGAGTCTGTTCACGGGTGGTTATTTAGATGGGAGTCTGTTAACGGGGTTATTTAGATGGGAGTCTGTTCCGGGGGGTTTATTTAAATGGGTGTCTGTTCACGGCGTTATTTCGATGGGAGTCTGTTCCCGGGGGCTTATTTAGATGGGATTCTGTTCACGGGGTTATTTAGATGGGACTCTGTTCACGGGTGGTTATTTAGATGGGAGTCTGTTAACGGGGGTATTGAGATGTGCATCTCTTCCGTGGGGTGTGGGAGTATTTCAATGGGAGTCTGTTCCCGCGGGGATAGTTGGATGTGAGCCATTTCTGCGGGTTGGGGGGGTTATTTAGATGGGAGTCTTTTCCGGGGGGAGTTTATTTAGATGGGAGTCTGTTCACGGGGCGTTATTTGGAAGGCAGTCTGTTCCTGGGCGGTTATTTAGATGAGAGCCTGTTCCCGGTGGGTTATTTAGATGGGAGTCTTTTCCCGGGGGATTATTTAGATGGTCGTCTGTTCACGGGGGTATTTAGATGACCGTCTCTTCGGTGGGCGGAGTATTTAGATGGGAGTCTGTTCACGGGGGGTTATTTCGATGGGAGTCTGTTCACGGGGTTATTTAGATGGGAGTTTGTTCCCGGGGGGTTATTTAGATGGGAGTCTGTTCCCGGGGTTTTTTATATGGGAGTCTGTTCACGGTGTTATTAAGATGGGAGTCTGTTCCCGGGGGGGTATTTAGATGGGAGTCTGTTCACGGGGGTATTTAGATGGGAGTCTGTTCACGGGTGGTTATTTAGATGGGAGTCTTTTAACGGTGGTATTTAGATGTGCATCTCTTCCGTGGGGTGTGGTAGTATTTAGATGGGAGTCTGTTCCCGGGGAGTTATTTAGATGGGAGTCTTTTGCCGGTCGGTTATTTAGATGGGAGTCTGTTCCCGGGGGGTTATTTAGATGGGAGTCTGTTCCCGGGGGTTTTTTAGATGGGAGTATGTTCCCGGGGCGTTATTTAGATGGGAGTCTGTTCCCGTGGGGTTATTTAGATAGTTGTCTGTTCACGTGGGGGTATTTATATGGGAGTCAGTTCACGGGGGGTTATTTAGATGGGACTCTGTTCCCGGAGGGTTATTTAGATGGGAGCCTGTTCCCGGTGGTCTATTTAGATGGGAGTCTTTTCCCGGGGGGTTATTTAGATGGGAGTCTGTTCACGGGGGTATTTAGATGACCGTCTCTTCCGTGGGGTGCAGTATTTAGATTGGAGTCTGTTCACGGGGGGTTATTTCGATGGGAGTCTATTCACGGGGTTGTTTAGATGGGAGTTTGTTCGCGGGGGGTTATTCAGATGGGAGTCTGTTCCAGGGGTTATTTAGATGGGAGTCTGTTCACGGGGGGTTATTTCGATGGGAGTCTGTTAACGGGGGTATTTAGATGTGCATCTCTTCCGTGGGGTGTGGGAGTATTTAGATGGGAGTCTGTTCCCGGGGCGTTATTTAGATGGGAGTCTTTTGCCGGGCCGTTATTTAGATGGGAGTCTGTTCCCGGGGGGTTAGTTAGATGGGAGTCTGTTCCCGGGGGTTACTTAGATGGGACTCTGTTCACGGGTGTTTATTTAGATGGGAGTCTGTTTACGGGGGAATTTAGATGTGCATCTGTTCCGAGGGGTGTGGGAGTATTTCGATGGGAGTCTGTTCCCGCGGGGATATTTGGATGTGAGCCATTTCTGCGGGTCGGGGGGGTTATTTAGATGGGAGTCTTTTCCGGGGGGGGGGGTGGTTTATTTAAATGGGAGTCTGTTCCCGGGGGTTATTTCGATGGGAGTCTGTTCCCGGGGGTTTATTTAGATGGGAGTCTGTTCACGGGATTATTTAGATGGGATCTGTCCACGGGGGGTTATTTAGATGGGAGTCTGTTCACGGGGCTTTATTTAGATGGGAGTCTGTTCCCGGGGGGTTATTTAAATGGGAGTCTGGTCACGGGGTTATTTAGATGGGAGTCTGTTCACGCCGGGTTATTGAGATGGGAGTGTGTTCCCGGGGGGTTATTTAGATGGGAGTCTGTTCACGGGGGGTTATTTAGATGGGACTCTGTTCACGGGGGGGTTATTTAGATGGGTGTCTGTTCACGGCGTTATTTCGATGGGAGTCTGTTCCCGGGGGGTTATTTAGATGGGATTCTGTTCACGGGGTTATTTAGATTCGACTCTTTTCACGGGTGGTTATTTAGATGGGATCTGTTCACGGGGGGTTAGTTAGATGGGAGTCTGTTCACCGGGCTTTATTTAGATGGGAGTCTGTTCCCGGGGGGTTATTTAAATGGGAGTCTGGTCACGGGGTTATTTAGTTGCGAGTCTGTTCACGGGGTTATTTAGATGGGAGTCTGTTCACGCGGGTTTATTTAGATGGGAGTGTGTTCCCGGGGGGATATTTAGATGGGAGTCTGTTCACGGTGGGATATTTAGATGGGAATCTGTTCACGAGGTTATTTAGATGGGAGTCTGTTCACGGGGGGTTATTTAGATGGGAGTCTGTTCCCGGGGGTTCATTTAGATGGGAGTCTGTTCACGGTGGGATATATAGATGGGAATCTGTTCACGAGGTTATTTAGATGGGACTCTGTTCACGGGGGGTTAGTTAGATGGGAGTCTGTTCCCGGGGGTTACTTAGATGGGACTCTGTTCACGGGTGTTTATTTAGATGGGAATCTGTTAACGGGGGTATTTAGATGTGCATCTGTTCCGTGGGGTGTGGGAGTATTTCGATGGGAGTCTGTTCCCGCGGGGATATTTGGATGTGAGACATTTCTGAGGGTCGTGGGGGTTATTTCGATGGGAGTCTTTTCCGGGGGGGGGGGGGTTTATTTAAATGGGAGTCTGTTCCCGGGGGTTATTTCGATGGGAGTCTGTTCCCGGGGGTTTATTTAGATGGGAGTCTGTTCACGGGGTTATTTAGATGGGATCTGTCCACGGGGGGTTATTTAGATGGGAGTCTGTTCACGGGGCTTTATTTAGATGGGAGTCTGTTCCCGGGGGGTTATTTAAATGGGAGTCTGGTCACGGGGTTATTTAGATGGGAGTCAGTTCACGCGGGGTTATTTAGATGGGAGTGTGCTCCCGGGGGGTTATTTAGATGGGAGTCTGTTCACGGGGGGTTATTTAGATGGGACTCTGTTCACGGGGGGGTTATTTAGATGGGTGTCTGTTCACGGCGTTATTTCGATGGGAGTCTGTTCCCGGGGTGTTATTTAGATGGGATTCTGTTCACGGGGTTATTTAGATGGGATCTGTTCACGGGGCGTTATTTAGATGGGAGTCTTTTGCCGGGCGGTTATTTAAATGGGAGTCTGTTCCCGGGGGTTTATTTAGATGGGAGTCTGTTCACGGGGCGTTATTTAGATGGGAGTCTTTTGCCGGGCGGTTATTTAAATGGGAGTCTGTTCCCGGGGGTTTATTTAGATGGGAGTCTGTTCACGGTGTTATTTAGATGGGATCTGTTCACGGGGCGTTATTTAGATGGGAGTCTGTTCACGGGGCTTTATTTACATGGGAGTCTGGTCACGGGGTTATTTAGTTGCGAGTCTGTTCACGGGGTTATTTAGATGGGAGTCTGTTCACGCGGGGTTATTTAGATGGGAGTGTGTTCCCGGGGGGTTATTTAGATGGGAGTCTGCTCACGGGGGGTTATTTAGATGGGACTCTGTTCACGGGGGGGTTATTTAGATGGGAGTCTGTTCACGGGGGGTTATTGAGATGGGAATCTGTTCACGAGGTTATTTAGATGGGGGTCTGTTCACGGGGGGTTATTTAGATGGGAGTCTGTTAACGGGGGGTTATTTAGATGGGATTCTGTTCACGGGTGGTTATTTAGATGGGAGTCTGTTCACGGGGTTATTTAGATGGGAGTCTGTTCCGGGGGTTTTATTTAAATGGGTGTCTGTTCACGGCGTTATTTCCATGGGAGTCTGTTCCCGGGGGGTTATTTAGATGGGATTCTGTTCACGGGGTTATTTAGATGGGAGTCTGTTCACGGGGGGGTTATTTAGATGGGAGTCTGTTCGCTGGGGGTTATTTAGATCGGAGTCTGTTCACGGGGCGGTATTCAGATGGGAATCTGTTCCCGGGGGGTTATTTAGATGGGAGTCTGTTCCCGCGGGGATATTTGGATGTGAGACATTTCTGAGGGTCGGGGGGGTTATTTAGATGGGAGTCTGTTCACGGGGGGTTATTTAGATGGGAGTCTGTTCCCGGGGGTTTTTTAGATGGGAGTCTGTTCCCAGGGGATTATTTTGATGGGAGTCTGTTCACGGGGTTATTTAGATGGGAGTCTGTTCACGGGGGGTTATTTAGAAGGGAGTCTGTTCACGGGGGTTATTTAGATGTGAGTCTGTTCACGGGGGGTTATTTGGATGGGAGTCTGTTCCCGGGGTTATTTCGATGAGAGTCTGTTCGCGGGTGGTTATTTAAATGGGAGTCTGTTCACGGGGGGTTATTTCGATGGGTGTCTGTTCCCAGGGGATTATTTAGATGGGAGTCTGTTCACGGGGTTATTTAGATGGGAGTCTGTTCACGGGGGGTTATTTAGACGGGAGTCTGTTCACGGGGTTGTTTAGATGGGAGTCTGTTCACGGGGGTTTATTTAAATGGGAGTCTGTTCCCGGGGGGTTATTTAGATGGGAGTCTGTTCACGGGGGGTTATTTCGATGGGAGTCTGTTAACGGGGGTATTTAGATGTGCATCTCTTCCGTGGGGTGTGGGAGTATTTAGATGGGAGTCTGTTCCTGGGGCGTTATTTAGATGGGAGTCTTTTGCCGGGCCGTTATTTAGATGGGAGTCTGTTCCCGGGGGGTTAGTTAGATGGGAGTCTGTTCCGGGGGGTTACTTAGATGGGACTCTGTTCACGGGTGTTTATTTAGATGGGAGTCTGTTAACGGGGGTATTTAGATGTGCATCTGTTCCGTGGGGTGTGGGAGTATTTCGATGGGAGTCTGTTCCCGCGGGGATATTTGGATGTGAGACATTTCTGAGGGTCGGGGGGGTTATTTAGATGGGAGTCTGTTCACGGGGGGTTATTTAGATGGGAATCTGTTCACGAGGTTATTTAGATGGGGGTCTGTTCACGGGGGGTTATTTAGATGGGAGTCTGTTAACGGGGGGTTATTTAGATGGGATTCTGTTCACGGGTGGTTATTTAGATGGGAGTCTGTTCACGGGGTTATTTAGATGGGAGTCTGTTCCGGGGGTTTTATTTAAATGGGTGTCTGTTCACGGCGTTATTTCCATGGGAGTCTGTTCCCGGGGGGTTATTTAGATGGGATTCTGTTCACGGGGTTATTTAGATGGGAGTCTGTTCACGGGGGGGTTATTTAGATGGGAGTCTGTTCGCTGGGGGTTATTTAGATCGGAGTCTGTTCACGGGGCGGTATTCAGATGGGAATCTGTTCCCGGGGGGTTATTTAGATGGGAGTCTGTTCACGAGGGATTATTTAGATGGGAGTCTGTTCCCGGGGGTTTTTTAGATGGGAGTCTGTTCCCAGGGGATTATTTTGATGGGAGTCTGTTCACGGGGTTATTTAGATGGGAGTCTGTTCACGGGGGGTTATTTAGAAGGGAGTCTGTTCACGGGGGTTATTTAGATGTGAGTCTGTTCACGGGGGGTTATTTGGATGGGAGTCTGTTCCCGGGGTTATTTCGATGAGAGTCTGTTCGCGGGTGGTTATTTAAATGGGAGTCTGTTCACGGGGGTTTATTTCGATGGGTGTCTGTTCCCAGGGGATTATTTAGATGGGAGTCTGTTCACGGGGTTATTTAGATGGGAGTCTGTTCACGGGGGGTTATTTAGACGGGAGTCTGTTCACGGGGTTGTTTAGATGGGAGTCTGTTCACGGGGGGTTATTTCGATGGGAGTCTGTTAACGGGGGTATTTAGATGTGCATCTCTTCCGTGGGGTGTGGGAGTATTTAGATGGGAGTCTGTTCCTGGGGCGTTATTTAGATGGGAGTCTT
This sequence comes from Heterodontus francisci, assembly GCF_036365525.1. NCBI lineage: Eukaryota > Metazoa > Chordata > Chondrichthyes > Heterodontiformes > Heterodontidae > Heterodontus > Heterodontus francisci. The sequence continues at coordinate 39,967,728 of NC_090391.1, forward strand.
TTGCCGGGCCGTTATTTAGATGGGAGTCTGTTCCCGGGGGGTTAGTTAGATGGGAGTCTGTTCCCGGGGGTTACTTAGATGGGACTCTGTTCACGGGTGTTTATTTAGATGGGAGTCTGTTAACGGGGGTATTTAGATGTGCATCTGTTCCGTGGGGTGTGGGAGTATTTCGATGGGAGTCTGTTCCCGCGGGGATATTTGGATGTGAGACATTTCTGAGGGTCGGGGGGGTTATTTAGATGGGAGTCTTTTCCGGGGGGGGGGGGGTTTATTTAAATGGGAGTCTGTTCCCGGGGGTTATTTCGATGGGAGTCTGTTCCCGGGGGTTTATTTAGATGGGAGTCTGTTCACGGGGTTATTTAGATGGGATCTGTCCACGGGGGGTTATTTAGATGGGAGTCTGTTCAGGGGGCTTTATTTAGATGGGAGTCTGTTCCCGGGGGGTTATTTAAATGGGAGTCTGGTCACGGGGTTATTTAGATGGGAGTCAGTTCACGCGGGGTTATTTAGATGGGAGTGTGTTCCCGGGTGGTTATTTAGATGGGATTCCGTTCACGGGGTTATTTAGATGGGATCTGTTCACGGGGCGTTATTTAGATGGGAGTCTTTTGCCGGGCGGTTATTTAAATGGGAGTCTGTTCCCGGGGGTTTATTTAGATGGGAGTCTGTTCACGGGGCGTTATTTAGATGGGAGTCTTTTGCCGGGCGGTTATTTAAATGGGAGTCTGTTCCCGGGGGTTTATTTAGATGGGAGTCTGTTCACGGTGTTATTTAGATGGGATCTGTTCACGGGGCGTTATTTAGATGGGAGTCTGTTCACGGGGCTTTATTTAGATGGGAGTCTGGTCACGGGGTTATTTAGTTGCGAGTCTGTTCACGGGGTTATTTAGATGGGAGTCTGTTCACGCGGGGTTATTTAGATAGGAGTGTGTTCCCGGGGGGTTATTTAGATGGGAGTCTGCTCACGGGGGGTTATTTAGATGGGACTCTGTTCACGGGGGGGTTATTTAGATGGGAGTCTGTTCACGGGGGGTTATTTAGATGGGAGTCTCTTCCCGGTGGGATATTTAGATGGGAATCTGTTCACGAGGTTATTTAGATGGGGGTCTGTTCACGGGGGGTTATTTAGATGGGAGTCTGTTAACGGGGGGTTATTTAGATGGGAGTCTGTTCACGGGTGGTTATTTAGATGGGAGTCTGTTCACGGGGTTATTTAGATGGGAGTCTGTTCCGGGGGTTTTATTTAAATGGGTGTCTGTTCACGGCGTTATTTCCATGGGAGTCTGTTCCCGGGGGGTTATTTAGATGGGATTCTGTTCACGGGGTTATTTAGATGGGAGTCTGTTCACGGGGGGGTTATTTAGATGGGAGTCTGTTCGCTGGGGGTTATTTAGATCGGAGTCTGTTCACGGGGCGGTATTCAGATGGGAATCTGTTCCCGGGGGGTTATTTAGATGGGAGTCTGTTCACCGGGGATTATTTGGATGGGAGTCTGTTCCCGGGGGTTTTTTAGATGGGAGTCTGTTCCCAGGGGATTATTTTGATGGGAGTCTGTTCACGGGGTTATTTAGATGGGAGTCTGTTCACGGGGGGTTATTTAGAAGGGAGTCTGTTCACGGGGGTTATTTAGATGTGAGTCTGTTCACGGGGGGTTATTTGGATGGGAGTCTGTTCCCGGGGTTATTTCGATGTGAGTCTGTTCGCGGGTGGTTATTTAAATGGGAGTCTGTTCACGGGGGGTTATTTCGATGGGTGTCTGTTCCCAGGGGATTATTTAGATGGGAGTCTGTTCACGGGGTTATTTAGATGGGAGTCTGTTCACGGGGGGTTATTTAGACGGGAGTCTGTTCACGGGGGGTTAGTTAGATGGGAGTCTGTTCACGGTGGGGTTATTTAGATGGGAGTCTGTTCACGGGGGGTTATTTTGATGGGATACTGTTCACGGGGCGGTATTCAGATGGGAATCTGTTCCCGGGGGGTTATTTAGATGGGAGTCTGTTCACGGGGGGTTATTTCGATGGGAGTCTGTTCACGGGCCGTTCATTTGGATGGGAGTCTGTTCCCAGGGGATTATTTAGATGGGAGTCTGTTCCCGGGGTTTTTTTTAGATGGGAGTCTGCTCCCAGGGGATTATTTAGATGGGAGTCTGTTCACGGGGTTATTTAGATGGGAGTCTGTTCACGGGGGGTTATTTAGACGGGAGTCTGTTCACGGGGGGTTAGTTAGATGGGAGTCTGTTCACGGTGGGGTTATTTAGATGGGAGTCTGTTCACGGGGGGTTATTTCGATGGGAGTCTGTTCACGGGCCGCTCATTTGGATGGGAGTCTGTTCCCAGGGGATTATTTAGATGGGAGTCTGTTCCCGGGGTTTTTTTTAGATGGGAGTCTGTTCCCAGGGGATTATTTTGATGGGAGTCTGTTCACGGGGTTATTTAGATGGGAGTCTGTTCACGGGGGGTTATTTAGAAGGGAGTCTGTTCACGGGGGTTATTTTGATGGGAGTCTGTTCACGGGGGGTTATTTGGATGGGAGTCTGTTCCCGGGGTTATTTCGATGAGAGTCTGTTCACGGGGGGTTATTTAAATGGGAGTCTGTTCACGGGGGGTTATTTCGATGGGTGTCTGTTCCCAGGGGATTATTTAGATGGGAGTCTGTTCACGGGGTTATTTCGATGGGAGTCTGTTCACGGGGGGTTATTTAGACGGGAGTCTGTTCACGGGGGGTTAGTTAGATGGGAGTCTGTTCACGGTGGGGTTATTTAGATGGGAGTCTGTTCACAGGGGGTTATTTAGTTGGGAGTCTGTTCCCGGTGGGTTATTTAGATGGGAGTCTGTTCACGGTGTTATTTAGATGGGAATCTGTTCACGGGGGGTTATTGAGATGGGAGTCTGTTCACGGGGTTATTTAGATGGGAGTCTGTTCACGGGGGGTTATTTAGATGGGAGTCTGTTCCCGGGGTTATTTAGATGGGAGTCTGTTCACGGGGGTTATTTAGATGGGAGTCTGTTCCCGGCGGGTTGTTTCGATTGGAGCCTGTTCACGGGTTTATTTAGATGGGAGTATGTTACCGGGGGTTTATTAGATGGGAGTCTTTTCACGGGGTTATTTAGATGGGAGTCTGTTCACGCGGGGTTATTTAGATGGGAGGCTGTTCACGGGGCTATTTAGATGGGAGTCTCTTCCCGGGGGGTTAATTAAATGGGAGTCTGTTCACGGCGTTATTTAAATGGGAGTCTGTTCCCGGGGGGTTATTTAGATGGGAGTCTGTTCACGGTGTTATTTAGATGGGAGTCTGTTCACGGGGGGTTATTTAGATGCGAGTCTGTTCACGGTGTTATTTTGATGGGAGTCTGTTCACGGGGGGTTATTTAGATGGGAGTCTGTTCACGGGGTTATTTAGATGGGAGTCTGTTCACGGGGGTTATTTAGATGGGAGTCTGTTCACGGGGGGTTATTTAGATGGGAATCTGCTCACGGTGGGTTATTTAGGTGGGAGTCTGTTCACGGGGTTATTTAGATTGCAGTCTGTTCCCGGGGGTTTACTTAGATGGGAGTCTGTTCACGGGGTTATTTAGATGGGACTCTGTTCGCTGGGGGTTATTTAGATGGGAGTCTGTTCACGGGGCGGTATTCAGATGGGAATCTGTTCCCGGGGGGTTATTTAGATGGGAGTCTGTTCACGGGGGGTTATTTCGATGGGAGTCTGTTCACGGGTGGTTTATTTAGATGGGAGTCTGTTCACGGGGTTATTTAGATGGGATCTGTACACGGGGCGTTATTTAGATGGGAGTCTGTTCACGGGGCTTTATTTAGATGGGAGTCTGGTCACGGGGTTATTTAGTTGCGAGTCTGTTCACGGGGTTATTTAGATGGGAGTCTGTACAAGCGGGGTTATTTAGATGGGAGTCTCTTCCCGGTGGGATATTTAGATGGGAATCTGTTCACGAGGTTATTTAGATGGGGGTCTGTTCACGGGGGGTTATTTAGATGGGAGTCTGTTCACGGGGAGTTATTTAGATGGGAGTCTGTTCACGGGTGGTTATTTAGATGGGAGTCTGTTCACGGGGTTATTTAGATGGGAGTCTGTTCCGGGGGTTTTATTTAAATGGGTGTCTGTTCACGGCGTTATTTCCATGGGAGTCTGTTCCCGGGGGGTTATTTAGATGGGATTCTGTTCACGGGGTTATTTAGATGGGAGTCTGTTCACGGGGGGTTATTTAGATGGGAGTCTGTTCGCTGGGGGTTATTTAGATCGGAGCCTGTTCACGGGGCGGTATTCAGATGGGAATCTGTTCCCGGGGGGTTATTAAGATGGGAGTCTGTTCACGGGGGATTATTTAGATGGGAGTCTGTTCCCGGGGGGTTTTTTAGATGGGAGTCTGTTCCCAGGGGATTATTTTGATGGGAGTCTGTTCACGGGGTTATTTAGATGGGAGTCTGTTCACGGGGGGTTATTTAGATGTGAGTCTGTTCACGGGGGGTTATTTGGATGGGAGTCTGTTCCCGGGGTTATTTCGATGAGAGTCTGTTCGCGGGTGGTTATTTAAATGGGAGTCTGTTCACGGGGGGTTATTTCGATGGGTGTCTGTTCCCAGGGGATTATTTAGATGGGAGTCTGTTCACGGGGTTATTTAGATGGGAGTCTGTTCACGGGGGGTTATTTAGACGGGAGTCTGTTCACGGGGGGTTAGTTAGATGGGAGTCTGTTCACGGTGGGGTTATTTAGATGGGAGTCTGTTCACGGGGGGTTATTTAGATGGGATACTGTTCACGGGGCGGTATTCAGATGGGAATCTGTTCCCGGGGGGTTATTTAGATGGGGGTCTGTTCACGGGGGGTTATTTCGATGGGAGTCTGTTCACGGGCCGTTCATTTGGATGGGAGTCTGTTCCCAGGGGATTATTTAGATGGGAGTCTGTTCCCGGGGTTTTTTTTAGATGGGAGTCTGTTCCCAGGGGATTATTTAGATGGGAGTCTGTTCACGGGGTTATTTTGATGGGAGTCTGTTCACGGGGGGTTATTTAGACGGGTGTCTGTTCACGGGGGGTTAGTTAGATGGGAGTCTGTTCACGGTGGGGTTATTAAGATGGGAGTCTGTTCACGGGGGGTTATTTAGATGGGATACTGTTCACGGGGCGGTATTCAGATGGGAATCTGTTCCCGGGGGGTTATTTAGATGGGAGTCTGTTCACGGGGGGTTATTTCGATGGGAGTCTGTTCACTGGCCGTTCATTTGGATGGGAGTCTGTTCCCAGGGGATTATTTAGATGGGAGTCTGTTCCCGGGGTTTTTTTTAGATGGGAGTCTGTTCCCAGGGGATTATTTTGATGGGAGTCTGTTCGCTGGGGGTTATTTAGATGGGAGTCTGTTCACGGGGGGTTATTTAGAAGGGAGTCTGTTCCCGGGGGGTTATTTAGATGGGAGTCTGTTCACGGGGGGTTATTTAGATGGGAGTCTGTTCACGGGTGGTTTATTTAGATGGGAGTCTGTTCACGGGGTTATTTAGATGGGATCTGTTTACGGGGCGTTATTTAGATGGGAGTCTGTTCACGGGGCTTTATTTAGATGGGAGTCTGGTCACGGGGTTATTTAGTTGCGAGTCTGTTCACGGGGTTATTTAGATGCGAGTCTGTACACGCGGGGTTATTTAGATGGGAGTCTCTTCCCGGTGGGATATTTAGATGGGAATCTGTTCACGAGGTTATTTAGATGGGGGTCTGTTCACGGGGGGTTATTTAGATGGGAGTCTGTTCACGGGGGGTTATTTAGATGGGAGTCTGTTCACGGGTGGTTATTTAGATGGGAGTCTGTTCACGGGGTTATTTAGATGGGAGTCTGTTCCGGGGGTTTTATTTAAATGGGTGTCTGTTCACGGCGTTATTTCCATGGGAGTCTGTTCCCGGGGGGTTATTTAGATGGGATTCTGTTCACGGGGTTATTTAGATGGGAGTCTGTTCACGGGGGGGTTATTTAGATGGGAGTCTGTTCGCTGGGGGTTATTTAGATCGGAGTCTGTTCACGGGGCGGTATTCAGATGGGAATCTGTTCCCGGGGGTTTATTTAGATGGGAGTCTGTTCACGGGGGATTATTTAGATGGGAGTCTGTTCCCGGGGGGTTTTTTACATGGGAGTCTGTTCCCAGGGGATTATTTTGATGGGAGTCTGTTCACGGGTTTATTTCGATGGGAGTCTGTTCACAGGGGGTTATTTCGATGGGAGTCTGTTCACGGGCCGCTCATTTGGATGGGAGTCTGTTCCCAGGGGATTATTTAGATGGGAGTCTGTTCCCGGGGTTTTTTTTAGATGGGAGTCTGTTCCCAGGGGATTATTTTGATGGGAGTCTGTTCACGGGGTTATTTAGATGGGAGTCTGTTCACGGGGGGTTATTTAGAAGGGAGTCTGTTCACGGGGGTTATTTAGATGGGAGTCTGTTCACGGGGGGTTATTTGGATGGGAGTCTGTTCCCGGGGTTATTTCGATGAGAGTCTGTTCACGGGGGGTTATTTAAATGGGAGTCTGTTCACGGGGGGTTATTTCGATGGGTGTCTGTTCCCAGGGGATGATTGAGATGGGAGTCTGTTCACGGGGTTATTTCGATGGGAGTCTGTTCACGGGGGGTTATTTAGACGGGAGTCTGTTCACGGGGGGTTATTTAGATGGGAGTCTGTTCACGGTGGGGTTATTTTGATGGGAGTCTGTTCACAGGGGGTTATTTAGTTGGGAGTCTGTTCCCGGTGGGTTATTTAGATGGGAGTCTGTTCACGGTGTTATTTAGATGGGAATCTGTTCACGGGGGGTTATTGAGATGGGAGTCTGTTCACGGGGTTATTTAGATGGGAGTCTGTTCACGGGGGGTTATTTAGATGGGAGTCTGTTCCCGGGGTTATTTAGATGGGAGTCTGTTCACGGGGGTTATTTAGATGGGAGTCTGTTCCCGGCGGGTTGTTTAGATTGGAGCCTGTTCACGGGTTTATTTAGATGGGAGTATGTTCCCGGGGGTTTATTAGATGGGAGTCTTTTCACGGGGTTATTTAGATGGGAGTCAGTTCACGCGGGGTTATTTAGATGGGAGGCTGTTCACGGGGCTATTTAGATGGGAGTCTCTTCCCGGGGGGTTAATTAAATGGGAGTCTGGTCACGGCGTTATTTGGATGGGAGTCTGTTCCCGGGGGGTTATTTAGATGGGAGTCTGTTCACGGTGTTATTTAGATGGGAGTCTGTTCACGGGGGGTTATTTAGATGCGAGTCTGTTCACGGTGTTATTTTGATGGGAGTCTGTTCACGGGGGGTTATTTAGATGGGAGTCTGTTCACGGGGTTATTTAGATGGGAGTCTGTTCACGGGGGTTATTTAGATGGGATTCTGTTCACGGGGGGTTATTTAGATGGGAGTCTGTTCACGGGGGGTTATTTAGATGGGAATCTGTTCACGGTGGGTTATTTAGGTGGGAGTCTGTTCACGGGGTTATTTAGATTGCAGTCTGTTCCCGGGGGGTTACTTAGATGGGAGTCTGTTCACGGGGTTATTTAGATGGGACTCTGTTCGCTGGGGGTTATTTAGATGGGAGTCTGTTCACGGGGCGGTATTCAGATGGGAATCTGTTCCCGGGGGGTTATTTAGATGGGAGTCTGTTCACGGGGGGTTATTTCGATGGGAGTCTGTTCACGGGTGGTTTATTTAGATGGGAGTCTGTTCACGGGGTTATTTAGATGGGATCTGTTCACGGGGCGTTATTTAGATGGGAGTCTGTTCACGGGGCTTTATTTAGATGGGAGTCTGGTCACGGGGTTATTTAGTTGCGAGTCTGTTCACGGGGTTATTTAGATGGGAGTCTGTACACGCGGGGTTATTTAGATGGGAGTCTCTTCCCGGTGGGATATTTAGATGGGAATCTGTTCACGAGGTTATTTAGATGGGGGTCTGTTCACGGGGGGTTATTTAGATGGGAGTCTGTTCTCGGGGGGTTATTTAGATGGGAGTCTGTTCACTGGTGGTTATTTAGATGGGAGTCTGTTCACGGGGTTATTTAGATGGGAGTCTGTTCCGGGGGTTTTATTTAAATGGGTGTCTGTTCACGGCGTTATTTCCATGGGAGTCTGTTCCCGGGGGGTTATTTAGATGGGATTCTGTTCACGGGGTTATTTAGATGGGAGTCTGTTCACGGGGGGTTATTTAGATGGGAGTCTGTTCGCTGGGGGTTATTTAGATCGGAGCCTGTTCACGGGGCGGTATTCAGATGGGAATCTGTTCCCGGGGGGTTATTTAGATGGGAGTCTGTTCACGGGGGATTATTTAGATGGGAGTCTGTTCCCGGGGGGTTTTTTAGATGGGAGTCTGTTCCCAGGGGATTATTTTGATGGGAGTCTGTTCACGGGGTTATTTAGATGGGAGTCTGTTCACGGGGGGTTATTTAGAAGGGAGTCTGTTCACGGGGGTTATTTGGATGGGAGTCTGTTCCCGGGGTTATTTCGATGAGAGTCTGTTCGCGGGTGGTTATTTAAATGGGAGTCTGTTCACGGGGGGTTATTTCGATGGGTGTCTGTTCCCAGGGGATTATTTAGATGGGAGTCTGTTCACGGGGTTATTTAGATGGGAGTCTGTTCACGGGGGGTTATTTAGACGGGAGTCTGTTCACGGGGGGTTAGTTCGATGGGAGTCTGTTCACGGTGGGGTTATTTAGATGGGAGTCTGTTCACGGGGGGTTATTTAGATGGGATACTGTTCACGGGGCGGTATTCAGATGGGAATCTGTTCCCGGGGGGTTATTTAGATGGGAGTCTGTTCACGGGGGGTTATTTCGATGGGAGTCTGTTCACGGGCCGTTCATTTGGATGGGAGTCTGTTCCCAGGGGATTATTTAGATGGGAGTCTGTTCCCGGGGTTTTTTTTAGATGGGAGTCTGTTCCCAGGGGATTATTTAGATGGGAGTCTGTTCACGGGGTTATTTAGATGGGAGTCTGTTCACGGGGGGTTATTTAGACGGGTGTCTGTTCACGGGGGGTTAGTTAGATGGGAGTCTGTTCACGGTGGGGTTATTTAGATGGGAGTCTGTTCACGGGGGGTTATTTAGATGGGATACTGTTCACGGGGCGGTATTCAGATGGGAATCTGTTCCCGGGGGGTTATTTAGATGGGAGTCTGTTCACGGGGGGTTATTTCGATGGGAGTCTGTTCACGGGCCGTTCATTTGGATGGGAGTCTGTTCCCAGGGGATTATTTAGATGGGAGTCTGTTCCCGGGGTTTTTTTTAGATGGGAGTCTGTTCCCAGGGGATTATTTTGATGGGAGTCTGTTCGCTGGGGGTTATTTAGATGGGAGTCTGTTCACGGGGGGTTATTTAGAAGGGACTCTGTTCCCGGGGGGTTATTTAGATGGGAGTCTGTTCACGGGGGGTTATTTAGATGGGAGTCTGTTCACGGGTGGTTTATTTAGATGGGAGTCTGTTCACGGGGTTATATAGATGGGATCTGTTCACGGGGCGTTATTTAGATGGGAGTCTGTTCACGGGGCTTTATTTAGATGGGAGTCTGGTCACGGGGTTATTTAGTTGCGAGTCTGTTCACGGGGTTATTTAGATGGGAGTCTGTACACGCGGGGTTATTTAGATGGGAGTCTCTTCCCGGTGGGATATTTAGATGGGAATCTGTTCACGAGGTTATTTAGATGGGGGTCTGTTCACGGGGGGTTATTTAGATGGGAGTCTGTTCACGGGGGGTTATTTAGATGGGAGTCTGTTCACGGGTGGTTATTTAGATGGGAGTCTGTTCACGGGGTTATTTAGATGGGAGTCTGTTCCGGGGGTTTTATTTAAATGGGTGTCTGTTCACGGCGTTATTTCCATGGGAGTCTGTTCCCGGGGGGTTATTTAGATGGGATTCTGTTCACGGGGTTATTTAGATGGGAGTCTGTTCACGGGGGGGTTATTTAGATGGGAGTCTGTTCGCTGGGGGTTATTTAGATCGGAGTCTGTTCACGGGGCGGTATTCAGATGGGAATCTGTTCCCGGGGGTTTATTTAGATGGGAGTCTGTTCACGGGGGATTATTTAGATGGGAGTCTGTTCCCGGGGGGTTTTTTAGATGGGAGTCTGTTCCCAGGGGATTATTTTGATGGGAGTCTGTTCACGGGGTTATTTAGATGGGAGTCTGTTCACGGGGGGTTATTTAGAAGGGAGTCTGTTCACGGGGGTTATTTAGATGTGATTCTGTTCGCGGGTGGTTATTTAAATGGGAGTCTGTTCACGGGGGGTTATTTCGATGGGTGTCTGTTCCCAGGGGATTATTTAGATGGGAGTCTGTTCACGGGGTTATTTAGATGGGAGTCTGTTCACGGGGGGTTATTTAGACGGGAGTCTGTTCACGGGGGGTTAGTTAGATGGGAGTCTGTTCACGGTGGGGTTATTTAGATGGGATACTGTTCACTGGGCGGTATTCAGATGGGAATCTGTTCCCGGGGGGTTATTTAGATGGGAGTCTGTTCACGGGGGGTTATTTCGATGGGAGTCTGTTCACGGGCCGTTCATTTGGATGGGAGTCTGTTCCCAGGGGATTATTTAGATGGGAGTCTGTTCCCGGGGTTTATTTTAGATGGGAGTCTGTTCCCAGGGGATTATTTAGATGGGAGTCTGTTCACGGGGTTATTTAGATGGGAGTCTGTTCACGGGGGGTTATTTAGACGGGAGTCTGTTCACGGGGGGTTAGTTAGATGGGAGTCTGTTCACGGTGGGGTTATTTAGATGGGAGTCTGTTCACGGGGGGTTATTTAGATGGGATACTGTTCACGGGGCGGTATTCAGATGGGAATCTGTTCCCGGGGGGTTATTTAGATGGGAGTCTGTTCACGGGGGGTTATTTCGATGGGAGTCTGTTCACGGGCCGTTCATTTGGATGGGAGTCTGTTCCCAGGGGATTATTTAGATGGGAGTCTGTTCCCGGGGTTTTTTTTAGATGGGAGTCTGTTCCCAGGGGATTATTTTGATGGGAGTCTGTTCACGGGGTTATTTAGATGGGAGTCTGTTCACGGGGGGTTATTTAGAAGGGAGTCTGTTCACGGGGGTTATTTAGATGGGAGTCTGTTCACGGGGGGTTATTTGGATGGGAGTCTGTTCCCGGGGTTATTTCGATGAGAGTCTGTTCACGGGGGGTTATTTAAATGGGAGTCTGTTCACGGGGGGTTATTTCGATGGGTGTCTGTTCCCAGGGGATTATTTAGATGGGAGTCTGTTCACGGGGTTATTTAGATGGGAGTCTGTTCACGGGGGGTTATTTAGACGGGAGTCTGTTCACGGGGGGTTAGTTAGATGGGAGTCTGTTCACGGCGTTATTTAGATGGGAATCTGTTCCCGGGGGGTTATTTAGATGGGAGTCTGTTCACGGTGTTATTTAGATGGGAGTCTGTTCACGGGGGGTTATTTAGATGCGAGTCTGTTCACGGTGTTATTTTGATGGGAGTCTGTTCACGGGGGGTTATTTACATGGGAGTCTGTTCACGGGGTTATTCAGATGGGAATCTGTTCACGGGGTTATTTAGATTGCAGTCTGTTCCCGGGGGGTTACTTAGATGGGAGTCTGTTCACGGGGCGGTTATTTAGATGGGACTCTGTTCGCTGGGGGTTATTTAGATGGGAGTCTGTTCACGGGGCGGTATTCAGATGGGAATCTGTTCCCGGGGGGTTATTTAGATGGGAGTCTGTTCACGGGGGGTTATTTAGATGGGAGTCTGTTCACGGGTGGTTTATTTAGATGGGAGTCTGTTCACGGGGTTATTTAGATGGGATCTGTTCACGGGGCGTTATTTAGATGGGAGTCTGTTCACGGGGCTTTATTTAGATGGGAGTCTGGTCACGGGGTTATTTAGTTGCGAGTCTGTTCACGGGGTTATTTAGATGGGAGTGTGTTCCCGGGGGGTTATTTAGATGGGAGACTGCTCACGGGGGGTTATTTAGATGGGACTGTGTTCACGGGGGGTTATTTAGATGGGAGTCTGTTCAGGGGGGTTATTTACATGGGAGTCTGTTCCCGGTGGGATATTTAGATGGGAATCTGTTCACGAGGTTATTTAGATGGGGGTCTGTTCACGGGGGGTTATTTAGATGGGAGTCTGTTCACGGGTGGTTATTTAGATGGGAGTCTGTTCACGGGGTTATTTAGATGGGAGTCTGTTCCGGGGGTTTTATTTAAATGGGTGTCTGTTCACGGCGTTATTTCGATGGGAGTCTGTTCCCGGGGGGTTATTTAGATGGGATTCTGTTCACGGGGTTATTTAGATGGGAGTCTGTTCACGGGGGGGTTATTTAGATGGGAGTCTGTTCGCTGGGGGTTATTTAGATGGGAGTCTGTTCACGGGGCGGTATTCAGATGGGAATCTGTTCCCGGGGGGTTATTTAGATGGGAGTCTGTTCACGGGGGGTTATTTCGATGGGAGTCTGTTCACGGGCCGTTCATTTGGATGGGAGTCTGTTCCCAGGGGATTATTTAGATGGGCGTCTGTTCCCGGGGGGTTTTTTAGATGGGAGTCTGTTCCCAGGGGATTATTTTGATGGGAGTCTGTTCACGGGGTGTTATTTAGAAGGGAGTCTGTTCACGGGGGTTATTTAGATGTGAATCTGTTCACGGGGGGTTATTTGGATGGGAGTCTGTTCCCGGGGTTATTTCAATGAGAGTCTGTTCGCGGAGGGTTATTTAAATGGGAGTCTCTTCACGGGGGGTTATTTCGATGGGTGTCTGTTCCCAGGGGATTATTTAGATGGGAGTCTGTTCACGGGGTTACTTAGATGGGAGTCTGTTCACGGGGGGTTATTTAGACGGGAGTCTGTTCACGGGGGGTTAGTTAGATGGGAGTCTGTTCACGGTGGGGTTATTTAGATGGGAGTCTGTTCACGGGGGGTTATTTAGATTGGATACTGTTCACGGGGCGGTATTCAGATGGGAATCTGTTCCCGGGGGGTTATTTAGATGGGAGTCTGTTCATGGGGGGTTATTTCGATGGGAGTCTGTTGACGGGCCGTTCATTTGGATGGGAGTCTGTTCCCAGGGGATTATTTAGATAGGAGTCTGTTCCCGGGGGTTTTTTTAGATGGGAGTCTGTTCACGGGGGTTATTTAGATGGGAGTCTGTTCACGGGGATTATTTGGATGCGAGTCTGTTCCCGGGGTTATTTCGATGAGAGTCTGTTCACGGGGGGTTATTTCGATGGGTGTCTGTTCCCAGGGGATTATTTAGATGGGACTCTGTTCCCGGCGGGTTGTTTAGATTGGAGCCTGTTCACGGGTTTATTGAGATGGGAGTATGTTCCCGGGGGTTTATTAGATGGGAGTCTTTTCACGGGGTTATTTAGGTGGGAGTCTGTTCACGCGGGGTTATTTAGATGGGAGTCTCTTCACGGGGCTATTTAGATGGGAGTCTCTTCCCGGGGGGTTAATTAAATGGGAGTCTGTTCACGGCGTTATTTAGATGGGAGTCTGTTCCCGGGGGGTTATTTAGATGGGAGTCTGTTCACGGTGTTATTTAGATGGGAGTCTGTTCACGGGGGGTTATTTAGATGCGAGTCTGTTCACGGTGTTATTTTGATGGGAGTCTGTTCACGGGGGGTTATTTAGATGGGAGTCTGTTCACGGGGTTATTTAGATGGGAGTCTGTTCACGGGGTTATTTAGATGGGAATCTGTTCACGGGTGGTTATTGAGATGGGAGTCTGTTCACGGGGTTATTTCGATGGGAGTCTGTTCCGGGGGTTTTATTTAAATGGGTGTCTTTTCACGGCGTTATTGCGATGGGAGTCTGTTCCCGGGGGGTTATTTAGATGGGATACTGTTCACGGGGTTATTTAGATGGGAGTCTGTTCACGGGGGGGGGGGTTATTTAGATGGGAGTCTGTTCGCTGGGGGTTATTTAGATGGGAGTCTGTTCACGGGGGGTTATTTAGATGGGAGTCTGTTCACGGGGGGTTATTTCGATGGGAGTCTGTTCACGGGCCGTTCATTTGGATGGGAGTCTGTTCCCAGGGGATTATTTAGATGGGCGTCTGTTCCCGGGGGGTTTTTTAGATGGGAGTCTGTTCCCAGGGGATTATTTTGATGGGAGTCTGTTCACGGGGGGTTATTTAGAAGGGAGTCTGTTCACGGGGGTTATTTAGATGTGAATCTGTTCACGGGGGGTTATTTGGATGGGAGTCTGTTCCCGGGGTTATTTCAATGAGAGTCTGTTCGCGGGGGGTTATTTAAATGGGAGTCTCATCACGGGGGGTTATTTCGATGGGTGTCTGTTCCCAGGGGATTATTTAGATGGGAGTCTGTTCACGGGGATATTTAGATGGGTGTCTGTTCACGGGGGGTTATTTAGACGGGAGTCTGTTCACGGGGGGTTAGTTAGATGGGAGTCTGTTCACGGTGTTATTTTGATGGGAGTCTGTTCACGGGGGGTTATTTAGATGGGAGTCTGTTCACGGGGTTATTTAGATGGGAGTCTGTTCACGGGGTTATTTAGATGGGAATCTGTTCACGGGTGGTTATTGAGATGGGAGTCTGTTCACGGGGTTATTTCGATGGGAGTCTGTTCCGGGGGTTTTATTTAAATGGGTGTCTGTTCACGGCGTTATTTCGATGGGAGTCTGTTCCCGGGGGGTTATTTAGATGGGATACTGTTCACGGGGTTATTTAGATGGGAGTCTGTTCACGGGGGGGTTATTTAGATGGGAGTCTGTTCGCTGGGGGTTATTTAGATGGGAGTCTGTTCACGGGGCGGTATTCAGATGGGAATCTGTTCCCGGGGGGTTATTTAGATGGGAGTCTGTTCACGGGGGGTTATTTCGATGGGAGTCTGTTCACGGGCCGTTTATTTGGATGGGAGTCTGTTCCCAGGGGATTATTTAGATGGGCGTCTGTTCCCGGGGGGTTTTTTAGATGGGAGTCTGTTCCCAGGGGATTATTTTGATGGGAGTCTGTTCACGGGGGGTTATTTAGAAGGGAGTCTGTTCACGGGGGTTATTTAGATGTGAATCTGTTCACGGGGGGTTATTTGGATGGGAGTCTGTTCCCGGGGTTATTTCAATGAGAGTCTGTTCGCGGGGGGTTATTTAAATGGGAGTCTCATCACGGGGGGTTATTTCGATGGGTGTCTGTTCCCAGGGGATTATTTAGATGGGAGTCTGTTCACGGGGATATTTAGATGGGAGTCTGTTCACGGGGGGTTATTTAGACGGGAGTCTGTTCACGGGGGGTTAGTTAGATGGGAGTCTGTTCACGGTGGGGTTATTTAGATGGGAGTCTGTTCACGGGGGGTTATTTAGATTGGATACTGTTCACGGGGCGGTATTCAGATGGGAATCTGTTCCCGGGGGGTTATTTAGATGGGAGTCTGTTCACGGGGGGTTATTTCGATAGGAGTCTGTTGACGGGCCGTTCATTTGGATGGGAATCTGTTCCCAGGGGATTATTTAGATAGGAGTCTGTTCCCGGGGGTTTTTTTAGATGGGAGTCTGTTCACGGAGGTTATTTAGATGGGAGTCTGTTCACGGGGATTATTTGGATGCGAGTCTGTTCCCGGGGTTATTTCGATGAGAGTCTGTTCACGGGGGGTTATTTAAATGGGAGTCTGTTCACGGGGGGTTATTTCGATGGGTGTCTGTTCCCAGGGGATTATTTAGATGGGAGTCTGTTCCCGGCGGGTTGTTTAGATTGGAGCCTGTTCACGGGTTTATTTAGATGGGAGTATGTTCCCGGGGGTTTATTAGATGGGAGTCTTTTCACGGGGTTATTTAGGTGGGAGTCTGTTCACGCGGGGTTATTTAGATGGGAGTCTGTTCACGGGGCTATTTAGATGGGAGTCTCTTCCCGGGGGGTTAATTAAATGGGAGTCTGTTCACGGCGTTATTTAGATGGGAGTCTGTTCACGGGGGGTTATTTAGATGGGAGTCTGTTCACGGTGTTATTTAGATGGGAGTCTGTTCACGGGGGGTTATTTAGATGCGAGTCTGTTCACGGTGTTATTTTGATGGGAGTCTGTTCATGGGGGGTTATTTAGATGGGAGTCTGTTCACGGGGTTATTTAGATGGGAGTCTGTTCACGGGGGTTATTTAGATGGGATTCTGTTCACGGGGGGTTATTTAGATGGGAGTCTGTTCACGGGGTTATTTAGATGGGAATCTGTTCACGGGTGGTTATTTAGATGGGAGTCTGTTCACGGGGTTATTTTGATGGGAGTCTGTTCCGGGGGTTTTATTTAAATGGGTGTCTGTTCACGGCGTTATTTCGATGGGAGTCTGTTCCCGGGGGGTTATTTAGATGGGATACTGTTCACGGGGTTATTTAGATGGGAGTCTGTTCACGGGGGGGTTATTTAGATGGGAGTCTGTTCGCTGGGGGTTATTTAGATGGGAGTCTGTTCACGGGGCGGTATTCAGATGGGAATCTGTTCCCGGGGGGTTATTTAGATGGGAGACTGTTCACGGGGGGTTATTTCGATGGGAGTCTGTTCACGGGCCGTTCATTTGGATGGGAGTCTGTTCCCAGGGGATTATTTAGATGGGCGTCTGTTCCCGGGGGTTTTTTAGATGGAAGTCTGTTCCCAGGGGATTATTTTGATGGGAGTCTGTTCACGGGGGGTTATTTAGAAGGGAGTCTGTTCACGGGGGTTATTTAGATGTGAATCTGTTCACGGGGGGTTATTTAGATGGGAGTCTGTTCACGGGGCGGTATTCAGATGGGAATCTGTTCCCGGGGGGTTATTTAGATGGGAGTCTGTTCACGGGGGGTTATTTCGATGGGAGTCTGTTCACGGGCCGTTCATTTGGATGGGAGTCTGTTCCCAGGGGATTATTTAGATGGGCGTCTGTTCCCGGGGGGTTTTTTAGATGGGAGTCTGTTCCCAGGGGATTATTTTGATGGGAGTCTGTTCACGGGGGGTTATTTAGAAGGGAGTCTGTTCACGGGGGTTATTTAGATGTGAATCTGTTCACGGGGGGTTATTTGGATGGGAGTCTGTTCCCGGGGTTATTTCAATGAGAGTCTGTTCGCGGGGGGTTATTTAAATGGGAGTCTCATCACGGGGGGTTATTTCGATGGGTGTCTGTTCCCAGGGGATTATTTAGATGGGAGTCTGTTCACGGGGATATTTAGATGGGAGTCTGTTCACGGGGGGTTAGTTAGATGGGAGTCTGTTCACGGTGGGGTTATTTAGATGGGAGTCTGTTCACGGGGGGTTATTTAGATTGGATACTGTTCACGGGGCGGTATTCAGATGGGAATCTGTTCCCGGGGTGTTATTTAGATGGGAGTCTGTTCACGGGGGGTTATTTCGATAGGAGTCTGTTGACGGGCCGTTCATTTGGATGGGAATCTGTTCCCAGGGGATTATTTAGATAGGAGTCTGTTCCCGGGGTTTTTTTTAGATGGGAGTCTGTTCACGGGGGTTATTTAGATGGGAGTCTGTTCACGGGGATTATTTGGATGCGAGTCTGTTCCCGGGGTTATTTCGATGAGAGTCTGTTCACGGGGGGTTATTTAAATGGGAGTCTGTTCACGGGGGGTTATTTCGATGGGTGTCTGTTCCCAGGGGATTATTTAGATGGGATTCTGTTCCCGGCGGGTTGTTTAGATTGGAGCCTGTTCACGGGTTTATTTAGATGGGAGTATGTTCCCGGGGGTTTATTAGATGGGAGTCTTTTCACGGGGTTATTTAGGTGGGAGTCTGTTCACGCGGGGTTATTTAGATGGGAGTCTGTTCACGGGGCTATTTAGATGGGAGTCTCTTCCCGGGGGGTTAATTAAATGGGAGTCTGTTCACGGCGTTATTTAGATGGGAGTCTGTTCACGGGGGGTTATTTAGATGGGAGTCTGTTCACGGTGTTATTTAGATGGGAGTCTGTTCACGGGGGGTTATTTAGATGCGAGTCTGTCCACGGTGTTATTTTGATGGGAGTCTGTTCATGGGGGGTTATTTCGATGGGAGTCTGTTCACGGGGTTATTTAGATGGGAGTCTGTTCACGGGGGTTATTTAGATGGGATTCTGTTCACGGGGGGTTATTTAGATGGGAGTCTGTTCACGGGGTTATTTAGATGGGAATCTGTTCACGGGGGGTTATTTAGATGGGAGTCTGTTCACGGGGTTATTTTGATGGGAGTCTGTTCCGGGGGTTTTATTTAAATGGGTGTCTGTTCACGGCGTTATTTCGATGGGAGTCTGTTCCCGGGGGGTTATTTAGATGGGATACTGTTCACGGGGTTATTTAGATGGGAGTCTGTTCACGGGGGGGTTATTTAGATGGTAGTCTGTTCGCTGGGGGTTATTTAGATGGGAGTCTGTTCACGGGGCGGTATTCAGATGGGAATCTGTTCCCGGGGGGTTATTTAGATGGGAGACTGTTCACGGGGGGTTATTTCGATGGGAGTCTGTTCACGGGCCGTTCATTTGGATGGGAGTCTGTTCCCAGGGGATTATTTAGATGGGCGTCTGTTCCCGGGGGTTTTTTAGATGGAAGTCTGTTCCCAGGGGATTATTTTGATGGGAGTCTGTTCACGGGGGGTTATTTAGAAGGGAGTCTGTTCACGGGGGTTATTTAGATGTGAATCTGTTCACGGGGGGTTATTTGGATGGGAGTCTGTTCCCGGGGTTATTTCAATGAGAGTCTGTTCGCGGGGGGTTATTTAAATGGGAGTCTCATCACGGGGGGTTATTTCGATGGGTGTCTGTTCCCAGGGGATTATTTAGATGGGAGTCTGTTCACGGGGATATTTAGATGGGAGTCTGTTCACGGGGGGTTATTTAGACGGGAGTCTGTTCACGGGGGGTCAGTTAGATGGGAGTCTGTTCACGGTGGGGTTATTTAGATGGGAGTCTGTTCACGGGGGGTTATTTAGATTGGATACTGTTCACGGGGCGGTATTCAGATGGGAATCTGTTCCCGGGGGGTTATTTAGATGGGAGTCTGTTCACGTGGGGTTATTTCGATGGGAGTCTGTTGACGGGCCGTTCATTTGGATGGGAGTCTGTTCCCAGGGGATTATTTAGATAGGAGTCTGTTCCCGGGGTTTTTTTTAGATGGGAGTCTGTTCCCAGGTGACTATTTTGATGGGAGTCTGTTCACGGGGTTATTTAGATGGGAGTCTGTTCACGGGGGGTTATTTAGAAGGGAGTCTGTTCACGGGGATTATTTGGATGCGAGTCTGTTCCCGGGGTTATTTCGATGAGAGTCTGTTGACGGGCCGTTCATTTGGATGGGAGTCTGATCCCAGGGGATTATTTAGATAGGAGTCTGTTCCCGGGGTTTTTTTTAGATGGGAGTCTGTTCACGGGGGTTATTTAGATGGGAGTCTGTTCACGGGGATTATTTGGATGCGAGTCTGTTCCCGGGGTTATTTCGATGAGAGTCTGTTCACGGCGGGTTATTTAAATGGGAGTCTGTTCACGGGGGGTTATTTCGATGGTTGTCTGTTCCCAGGGGATTACTTAGATGGGAGTCTGTTCCCGGCGGGTTGTTTAGATTGGAGCCTGTTCACGGGTTTATTTAGATGGGAGTATGTTCCCGGGGGTTTATTAGATGGGAGTCTTTTCACGGGGTTATTTAGGTGGGAGTCTGTTCACGCGGGGTTATTTAGATGGGAGTCTGTTCACGGGGCTATTTAGATGGGAGTCTCTTCCCGGGGGGTTAATTTAATGGGAGTCTGTTCACGGCGTTATTTAGATGGGAGTCTGTTCCCGGGGGGTTATTTAGATGGGAGTCTGTTCACGGTGTTATTTAGATGGGAGTCTGTTCACGGGGGGTTATTTAGATGCGAGTCTGTTCACGGTGTTATTTTGATGGGAGTCTGTTCACGGGGGGTTATTTAGATGGGAGTCTGTTCACGGGGTTATTTAGATGGGAGTCTGTTCACGGGGGTTATTTAGATGGGATTCTGTTCACGGGGGGTTATTTAGATGGGAGTCTGTTCACGGGGTTATTTAGATGGGAATCTGTTCACGGGTGGTTATTTAGATGGGAGTCTGTTCACGGGGTTATTTAGATGGGAGTCTGTTCCGGGGGTTTTATTTAAATGGGTGTCTGTTCACGGCGTTATTTCGATGGGAGTCTGTTCCCGGGGGGTTATTTAGATGGGATACTGTTCACGGGGTTATTTAGATGGGAGTCTGTTCACGGGGGGGGTTATTTAGATGGGAGTCTGTTCGCTGGGGGTTATTTAGATGGGAGTCTGTTCACGGGGCGGTATTCAGATGGGAATCTGTTCCCGGGGGGTTATTTAGATGGGAGTCTGTTCACGGGGGGTTATTTCGATGGGAGTCTGTTCACGGGCCGTTCATTTGGATGGGAGTCTGTTCCCAGGGGATTATTTAGATGGGCGTCTGTTCCCGGGGGTTTTTTTAGATGGGAGTCTGTTCCCAGGGGATTATTTTGATGGGAGTCTGTTCACGGGGGGTTATTTAGAAGGGAGTCTGTTCACGGGGGTTATTTAGATGTGAATCTGTTCACGGGGGGTTATTTGGATGGGAGTCTGTTCCCGGGGTTATTTCAATGAGAGTCTGTTCGCGGGGGGTTATTTAAATGGGAGTCTCATCACGGGGGGTTATTTCGATGGGTGTCTGTTCCCAGGGGATTATTTAGATGGGAGTCTGTTCACGGGGATATTTAGATGGGAGTCTGTTCACGGGGGGTTATTTAGACGGGAGTCTGTTCACGGGGGGTTAGTTAGATGGGAGTCTGTTCACGGTGGGGTTATTTAGATGGGAGTCTGTTCACGGGGGGTTATTTAGATTGGATACTGTTCACGGGGCGGTATTCAGATGTGAATCTGTTCCCGGGGGGTTATTTAGATGGGAGTCTGTTCACGGGGGGTTAGTTCGATGGGAGTCTGTTGACAGGCCGTTCATTTGGATGGGAGTCTGTTCCCAGGGGATAATTTAGATAGGAGTCTGTTCCCGGGGTTTTTTTTAGATGTGAGTCTGTTCCCAGGTGACTATTTTGATGGGAGTCTGTTCACGGGGTTATTTAGATGGGAGTCTGTTCACGGGGGGTTATTTAGAAGGGAGTCTGTTCACGGGGATTATTTGGATGCGAGTCTGTTCCCGGGGTTATTTCGATGAGAGTCTGTTCACGGGGGGTTATTTAAATGGGAGTCTGTTCACGGGGGGTTATTTCGATGGGTGTCTGTTCCCAGAGGATTATTTAGATGGGAGTCTGTTCCCGGCGGGTTGTTTAGATTGCAGCCTGTTCACGGGTTTATTTTGATGGGAGTCTGTTCACGGGGTTATTCAGATGGGAGTCTGTTCACGGGGGGTTATTTAGAAGGGAGTCTGTTCACGGGGGTTATTTAGATGTGAATCTGTTCACGGGGGGTTATTTGGATGGGAGTCTGTTCCCGGGGTTATTTCAATGAGAGTCTGTTCGCGGGGGGTTATTTAAATGGGAGTCTCTTCACGGGGGGTTATTTCGATGGGTGTCTGTTCCCAGTGGATTATTTAGATGGGAGTCTGTTCACGGGGTTATTTAGATGGGAGTCTGTTCACGGGGGGTTATTTAGACGGGAGTCTGTTCACGGGGGGTTAGTTAGATGGGAGTCTGTTCACGGTGGGGTTATTTAGATGGGAGTCTGTTCACGGGGGGTTATTTAGATTGGATACTGTTCACGGGGCGGTATTCAGATGGGAATCTGTTCCCGGGGGGTTATTTAGATGGGAGTCTGTTCACGGGGGGTTATTTCGATGGGAGTCTGTTGACGGGCCGTTCATTTGGATGGGAGTCTGTTCCCAGGGGATTATTTAGATCGGAGTCTGTTCCCGGGGGTTTTTTTAGATGGGAGTCTGTTCACGGGGGTTATTTAGATGGGAGTCTGTTCACGGGGATTATTTGGATGCGAGTCTGTTCCCGGGGTTATTTCGATGAGAGTCTGTTCACGGGGGGTTATTTAAATGGGAGTCTGTTCACGGGGGGTTATTTCGATGGGTGTCTGTTCCCAAGGGATTATTTAGATGGGAGTCTGTTCCCGGCGGGTTGTTTAGATTGGAGCCTGTTCACGGGTTTATTTAGATGGGAGTATGTTCCCGGGGGTTTATTAGATGGGAGTCTTTTCCCGCGGTTATTTAGGTGGGAGTCTGTTCACGCGGGGTTATTTAGATGGGAGTCTGTTCACGGGGCTATTTAGATGGGAGTCTCTTCCCGGGGGGTTAATTAAATGGGAGTCTGTTCACGGCGTTATTTAGATGGGAGTCTGTTCACGGGGGGTTATTTAGATGGGAGTCTGTTCACGGTGTTATTTAGATGGGAGTCTGTTCACGGGGGGTTATTTAGATGCGAGTCTGTTCACGGTGTTATTTTGATGGGAGTCGGTTCACGGGGGGTTATTTAGATGGGAGTCTGTTCACGGGGTTATTTCGATGGGAGTCTGTTCACGGGGGTTATTTAGATGGGATTCTGTTCACGGGGGGTTATTTAGATGGGAGTCTGTTCACGGGGTTATTTAGATGGGAATCTGTTCACGGGTGGTTATTTAGATGGGAGTCTGTTCACGGGGTTATTTAGATGGGAGTCTGTTCCGGGGGTTTTATTTAAATGGGAGTCTGTTCACGGGGTTATTTAGATGGGAGTCTGTTCGCTGTGGGTTATTTAGATGGGATACTGTTCACGGGGTTATTTAGATGGGAGTCTGTTCACGGGGGGGTTATTTAGATGGTAGTCTGTTCGCTGGGGGTTATTTAGATGGGAGTCTGTTCACGGGGCGGTATTCAGATGGGAATCTGTTCCCGGGGGGTTATTTAGATGGGAGTCTGTTCACGGGGGGTTATTTCGATGGGAGTCTGTTCACGGGCCGTTCATTTGGATGGGAATCTGTTCCCAGGGGATTATTTAGATGGGCGTCTGTTCCCGGGGGGTTTTTTAGATGGGAGTCTGTTCCCAGGGGATGATTTTGATGGGAGTCTGTTCACGCGGGGTTATTTAGAAGGGAGTCTGTTCACGGGGGTTATTTAGATGTGAATCTGTTCACGGGGGGTTATTTGGATGGGAGTCTGTTCCCGGGGTTATTTCAATGAGAGTCTGTTCGCGGGGGGTTATTTAAATGGGAGTCTCATCACGGGGATATTTAGACGGGAGTCTGTTCACAGGGGGTTATTTAGACGGGAGTCTGTTCACGGGGGGTTAGTTAGATGGGAGTCTGTTCACGGTGGGGTTATTTAGATGGGAGTCTGTTCACGGGGGGTTATTTAGATTGGATACTGTTCACGGGGCGGTATTCAGATGGGAATCTGTTCCCGGGGGGTTATTTAGATGGGAGTCTGTTCACGGGGGGTTATTTCGATGGGTGTCTGTTGACGGGCCGTTCATTTGGATGGGAGTCTGTTCCCAGGGGATTATTTAGATAGGAGTCTGTTCCCGGGGTTTTTTTTAGATGGGAGCCTGTTCCCAGGTGACTATTTTGATGGGAGTCTGTTCACGGGGTTATTTAGATGGGAGTCTGTTCACGGGGGTTATTTAGATGGGAGTCTGTTCACGGGGATTATTTGGATGCGAGTCTGTTCCCGGGGTTATTTCGATGAGAGTCTGTTCACGGGGGGTTATTTAAATGGGAGTCTGTTCACGGGGGGTTATTTCGATGGGTGTCTGTTCCCAGGGGTTTATTTAGATGGGAGTCTGTTCCCGGCGGGTTGTTTAGATTGGAGCCTGTTCACGGGTTTATTTAGATGGGAGTATGTTCCCGGGGGTTTATTAGATGGGAGTCTTTTCACGGGGTTATTTAGGTGTGAGTCTGCTCACGCGGGGTTATTTAGATGGGAGTCTGTTCACGGGGCTATTTAGATGGGAGTCTCTTCCCGGGGGGTTAATTAAATGGGAGTCTGTTCACGGCGTTATTTAGATGGGAGTCTGTTCCCGGGGGGTTATTTAGATGGGAGTCTGTTCACGGTGTTATTTAGATGGGAGTCTCTTCCCGGGGGGTTAATTAAATGTGAGTCTGTTCACGGCGTTATTTAGATGGGAGTCTGTTCCCGGGGGGTTATTTAGATGGGAGTCTGTTCACGGGGTTATTTAGATGGGAGTCTGTTCACGGGGGTTATTTAGATGGGATTCTGTTCACGGGGGGTTATTTAGATGGGAGTCTGTTCACGGGGTTATTTAGATGGGAATCTGTTCACGGGCCGTTCATTTGGATGGGAGTCTGTTCCCAGGGGATTATTTAGATGGGCGTCTGTTCGCGGGGGGTTATTTAAATGGGAGTCTGTTCACGGGGCTATTTAGATGGGAGTCTCTTCCCGGGGGGTTAATTAACTGGGAGTCTGTTCACGGCGTTATTTAGATGGGAGTCTATTCCCGGGGGGTTATTTAGATGGGAGTCTGTTCACGGTGTTATTTAGATGGGAGTCTGTTCACGGGGGGTTATTTAGATGCGAGTCTGTTCACGGTGTTATTTTGATGGGAGTCTGTTCACGGGGGGTTATTTAGATGGGAGTCTGTTCACGGGGTTATTTAGATGGGAGTCTGTTCACGGGGGTTATTTAGATGGGATTCTGTTCACGGGGGGTTATTCAGATGGGAGTCTGTTCACGGGGTTATTTAGATTGCAGTCTGTTCCCGGGGGGTTATTTAGATGGGAGTCTGTTCGCTGGGGGTTATTTAGATGGGAGTCTGTTCACGGGGCGGTATTCAGATGGGAATCTGTTCCCGGGGGGTTATTTAGATGGGAGTCTGTTCACGGGGGGTTATTTAGATGGGAGTCTGTTCACGGGTGGTTTATTTAGATGGGAGTCTGTTCACGGGGTTATTCAGATGGGATCTGTTCACGGGGCGTTATTTAGATGGGAGTCTGTTCACGGGGCTTTATTTAGATGGGAGTCTGGTCACGGGGTTATTTAGTTGCGAGTCTGTTCACGGGGTTATTTCGATGGGAGTCTGTTCACGCGGGGTTATTTAGATGGGAGTGTGTTCCCGGGGGGTTATTTAGATGGGAGTCTGCTCACGGGGGGTTATTTAGATGGGACTCTGTTCACGGGGGGGTTATTTAGATGGGAGTCTGTTCACGGGGGGTTATTTAGATGGGAGTCTGTTCCCGGTGGGATATTCAGATGGGAATCTGTTCACGAGGTTATTTAGATGGGGGTCTGTTCACGGGGGTTATTTAGATGGGAGTCTGTTCACGGGGGGTTATTTAGATGGGAGTCTGTTCACGGGTGGTTATTTCGATGGGAGTCTGTTCACGGGGTTATTCAGATGGGAGTCTGTTCACGGGGCGTTATTTAGATGGGAGTCTGTTCACGGGGCTTTATTTAGATGGGAGTCTGGTCACGGGGTTATTTAGTTGCGAGTCTGTTCACGGGGTTATTTCGATGGGAGTCTGTTCACGCGGGGTTATTTAGACGGGAGTCTGTTCACAGGGGGTTATTTAGACGGGAGTCTGTTCACGGGGGGTTAGTTAGATGGGAGTCTGTTCACGGTGGGGTTATTTAGATGGGAGTCTGTTCACGGGGGGTTATTTAGATTGGATACTGTTCACGGGGCGGTATTCAGATGGGAATCTGTTCCCGGGGGGTTATTTAAATGGGAGTCTGTTCACGGGGGGTTATTTCGATGGGTGTCTGTTCCCAGGGGTTTATTTAGATGGGAGTCTGTTCCCGGCGGGTTGTTTAGATTGGAGCCTGTTCACGGGTTTATTTAGATGGGAGTATGTTCCCGGGGGTTTATTAGATGGGAGTCTTTTCACGGGGTTATTTAGGTGTGAGTCTGCTCACGCGGGGTTATTTAGATGGGAGTCTGTTCACGGGGCTATTTAGATGGGAGTTTCTTCCCGGGGGGTTAATTAAATGGGAGTCTGTTCACGGCGTTATTTAGATGGGAGTCTGTTCCCGGGGGGTTATTTAGATGGGAGTCTGTTCACGGTGTTATTTAGATGGGAGTCTCTTCCCGGGGGGTTAATTAAATGTGAGTCTGTTCACGGCGTTATTTAGATGGGAGTCTGTTCCCGGGGGGTTATTTAGATGGGAGTCTGTTCACGGGGTTATTTAGATGGGAGTCTGTTCACGGGGGTTATTTAGATGGGATTCTGTTCACGGGGGGTTATTTAGATGGGAGTCTGTTCACGGGGTTATTTAGATGGGAATCTGTTCACGGGCCGTTCATTTGGATGGGAGTCTGTTCCCAGGGGATTATTTAGATGGGCGTCTGTTCGCGGGGGGTTATTTAAATGGGAGTCTGTTCACGGGGCTATTTAGATGGGAGTCTCTTCCCGGGGGGTTAATTAACTGGGAGTCTGTTCACGGCGTTATTTAGATGGGAGTCTGTTCCCGGGGGGTTATTTAGATGGGAGTCTGTTCACGGTGTTATTTAGATGGGAGTCTGTTCACGGGGGGTTATTTAGATGCGAGTCTGTTCACGGTGTTATTTTGATGGGAGTCTGTTCACGGGGGGTTATTTAGATGGGAGTCTGTTCACGGGGTTATTTAGATGGGAGTCTGTTCACGGGGGTTATTTAGATGGGATTCTGTTCACGGGGGGTTATTCAGATGGGAGTCTGTTCACGGGGTTATTTAGATTGCAGTCTGTTCCCGGGGGGTTATTTAGATGGGAGTCTGTTCGCTGGGGGTTATTTAGATGGGAGTCTGTTCACGGGGCGGTATTCAGATGGGAATCTGTTCCCGGGGGGTTATTTAGATGGGAGTCTGTTCACGGGGGGTTATTTAGATGGGAGTCTGTTCACGGGTGGTTTATTTAGATGGGAGTCTGTTCACGGGGTTATTCAGATGGGATCTGTTCACGGGGCGTTATTTAGATGGGAGTCTGTTCACGGGGCTTTATTTAGATGGGAGTCTGGTCACGGGGTTATTTAGTTGCGAGTCTGTTCACGGGGTTATTTCGATGGGAGTCTGTTCACGCGGGGTTATTTAGATGGGAGTGTGTTCCCGGGGGGTTATTTAGATGGGAGTCTGCTCACGGGGGGTTATTTAGATGGGACTCTGTTCACGGGGGGGTTATTTAGATGGGAGTCTGTTCACGGGGGGTTATTTAGATGGGAGTCTGTTCCCGGTGGGATATTTAGATGGGAATCTGTTCACGAGGTTATTTAGATGGGGGTCTGTTCACGGGGGTTATTTAGATGGGAGTCTGTTCACGGGGGGTTATTTAGATGGGAGTCTGTTCACGGGTGGTTATTTCGATGGGAGTCTGTTCACGGGGTTATTCAGATGGGAGTCTGTTCCGGGGGTTTTATTTAAATGGGTGTCTGTTCACGGCGTTATTTCGATGGGAGTCTGTTCCCGGGGGGTTATTTAGATGGGAATCTGTTCACGGGGTTATTTAGATGGGAGTCTGTTCACGGGGGGGTTATTCAGATGGGAATCTGTTCCCGGGGGGTTATTTAGATGGGAGTCTGTTCACGGGGGGTTATTTCGATGGGAGTCTGTTGACGGGCCGTTCATTTGGATGGGAGTCTGTTCCCAGGGGATTATTTAGATAGGAGTCTGTTCCCGGGGTTTTTTTTAGATGGGAGTCTGTTCCCAGGTGACTATTTTGATGGGAGTCTGTTCACGGGGTTATTTAGATGGGAGTCTGTTCACGGGGGGTTATTTCGATGGGTGTCTGTTCCCAGGGGTTTATTTAGATGGGAGTCTGTTCCCGGCGGGTTGTTTAGATTGGAGCCTGTTCACGGGTTTATTCAGATGGGAGTATGTTCCTGGGGGTTTATTAGATGGGAGTCTTTTCACGGGGTTATTTAGGTGTGAGTCTGCTCAACGCTGGGTTATTTAGATGGGAGTCTGTTCACGGGGCTATTTAGATGGGAGTCTCTTCCCGGGGGGTTAATTAAATGGGAGTCTGTTCACGGCGTTATTTAGATGGGAGTCTGTTCCCGGGGGGTTATTTAGATGGGAGTCTGTTCACGGGGTTATTTAGATGGGAGTCTGTTCACGGGGGTTATTTAGATGGGATTCTGTTCACGGGGGGTTATTTAGATGGGAGTCTGTTCACGGGGTTATTTAGATGGGAATCTGTTCACGGGCCGTTCATTTGGATGGGAGTCTGTTCCCAGGGGATTATTTAGATGGGCGTCTGTTCGCGGGGGGTTATTTAAATGGGAGTCTGTTCACGGGGCTATTTAGATGGGAGTCTCTTCCCGGGGGGTTAATTAAATGGGAGTCTGTTCACGGCGTTATTTAGATGGGAGTCTGTTCCCGGGGGGTTATTTAGATGGGAGTCTGTTCACGGTGTTATTTAGATGGGAGTCTGTTCACGGGGGGTTATTTAGATGCGAGTCTGTTCACCATGTTATTTTGATGGGAGTCTGTTCACGGGGGGTTATTTAGATGGGAGTCAGTTCACGGGGTTATTTAGATGGGAGTCTGTTCACGGGGGTTATTTAGATGGGATTCTGTTCACGGGGGGTTATTTAGATGGGAGTCTGTTCACGGCGTTATTTAGTTTGCAGTCTGTTCCCGGGGGGTTACTTAGATGGGATTCTGTTCACGGGGTTATTTAGATGGGAGTCTGTTCACGGGGGGGTTATTTAGATGGGAGTCTGTTCGCTGGGGGTTATTTAGATGGGAGTCTGTTCACGGGGCGGTATTCAGATGGGAATCTGTTCCCGCGTGGTTATTTAGATGGGAGTCTGTTCACGGGGGGTTATTTCGATGGGAGTCTGTTCACGGGCCGTTCATTTGGATGGGAGTCTGTTCCCAGGGGATTATTTAGATGAGCGTCTGTTCCCGGGGTTTTTTTTAGATGGGAGTCTGTTCCCAGGGGATTATTTTGATGGGAGTCTGTTCACGGGGTTATTTAGATGGGAGTCTGTTCACGGGGGGTTATTTAGAAGGGAGTCTGTTCACGGGGGTTATTTAGATGTGAATCTGTTCACGGGGGGTTATTTGGATGGGAGTCTGTTCCCGGGGTTATTTCAATGAGAGTCTGTTCGCGGGGGGTTATTTAAATGGGAGTCTCTTCACGGGGGGTTATTTCGATGGGTGTCTGTTCCCAGGGGATTATTTAGATGGGAGTCTGTTCACGGGGTTATTTAGATGGGAGTCTGTTCACGGGGGGTTATTTAGACGGGAGTCTGTTCTCGGGGGGTTAGTTAGATGGGAGTCTGTTCACGGTGGGGTTATTTAGATGGGAGTCTGTTCACGGGGGGTTATTTAGATTGGATACTGTTCACGGGGCGGTATTCAGATGGGAATCTGTTCCCGGGGGGTTATTTAGATGGGAGTCTGTTCACGGGGGGTTATTTCGATGGGAGTCTGTTGACGGGCCGTTCATTTGGATGGGAGTCTGTTCCCAGGGGATTATTTAGATGGGAGTCTGTTCCCGGGGGTTTTTGTAGATGGGATTCTGTTCCCCGGGTGACTATTTTGATGGGAGTCTGTTCACGGGGTTATTTAGATGGGAGTCTGTTCACGGGGGGTTATTTAGAAGGGAGTCTGTTCACGGGGGTTATTTAGATGGGAGTCTGTTCACGGGGATTATTTGGATGCGAGTCTGTTCCCGGGGTTATTTCGATGAGAGTCTGTTCACGGGGGGCTTTAAATGGGAGTCTGTTCACGGGGGGTTATTTCGATGGGTGTCTGTTCCCAGGGGATTATTTAGATGGGAGTCTGTTCAGGGGTTATTTCGATGGGAGTCTGTTCACGGGGTTATTTAGATGGGAGTCTGTTCAGGGGGCGTTATTTAGATGGGTGTCTGTTCACGGGGTTATTTAGATGGGAGTCTGTTCACGGGGGGTCATTTAGATGGGTGTCTGTTCACGGGGGGTTATTTAGGTGGGAGTCTGTTCACGGGGTTATTTAGATGGGAGTCTGTTCACAGTGGTTTATTTCGATGGTAGTCTTTTAACGGGGGTATTTGGATGTGCATCTCTTCCGTGGGGTGTGGGATTATTTAGATGGGAGTCTGTTCACGGGGTTATTTAGATGGGAGTCTGTTCAGGGGGCGTTATTTAGATGGGTGTCTGTTCACGGGGTTATTTAGATGGGAGTCTGTTCACGGGGGGTTATTTAGATGGGAGTCTGTTCACGGGTGGTTTATTTAGATGGGAGTCTGTTCACGGGGTTATTTAGATGGGATCTGTTCACGGGGCGTTATTTAGATGGGAGTCTGTTCACGGGGCTTTATTTAGATGGGAGTCTGGTCACGGGGTTATTTAGTTGCGAGTCTGTTCACGGGGTTATTTAGATGGGAGTCTGTTCACGCGGGGTTATTTAGATGGGAGTGTGTTCCCGGGGGGTTATTTAGATGGGAGTCTGCTCACGGGGGGTTATTTAGATGGGACTCTGTTCACGGGGGGGGGGGGGGTTATTTAGATGGGAGTCTGTTCAGGGGGGTTATTTAGATGGGAGTCTGTTCCCGGTGGGATATTTAGATGGGAATCTGTTCACGAGGTTATTTAGATGGGGGTCTGTTCACGGGGGGTTATTTAGATGGGAGTCTGTTCACGGGGGGTTATTTAGATGGGAGTCTGTTCACGGGTGGTTATTTAGATGGGAGTCTGTTCACGGGGTTATTTAGATGGGAGTCTGTTCCGGGGGTTTTATTTAAATGGGTGTCTGTTCACGGCGTTATTTCGATGGGAGTCTGTTCCCGGGGGGTTATTTAGATGGGATTCTGTTCACGGGGTTATTTAGATGGGAGTCTGTTCACGGGGGGGGGGTTATTTAGATGGGAGTCTGTTCGCTGGGGGTTATTTAGCTGTGAGTCTGCTCACGGGGCGGTATTCAGATGGGAATCTGTTCCCGGGGGGTTATTTAGATGGGAGTCTGTTCACGGGGGGTTATTTCGATGGGAGTCTGTTCACGGGCCGTTCATTTGGATGGGAGTCTGTTCCCAGGGGATTATTTAGATGGGCGTCTGTTCCCGGGGGGTTTTTTAGATGGGAGTCTGTTCCCAGGGGATTATTTTGATGGGAGTCTGTTCACGGGGTTATTTAGATGGGAGTCTGTTCACGGGGGGTTATTTAGAAGGGAGTCTGTTCACGGGGGTTATTTAGATGTGAATCTGTTCACGGGGGGTTATTTGGATGGGAGTCTGTTCCCGGGGTTATTTCAATGAGAGTCTGTTCGCGGGGGGTTATTTAAATGGGAGTCTCTTCACGGGGGGTTATTTCGATGGGTGTCTGTTCCCAGGGGATTATTTAGATGGGAGTCTGTTCACGGGGTTATTTAGATGGGAGTCTGTTCACGGGGGGTTATTTAGACGGGAGTCTGTTCACGGGGGGTTAGTGAGATGGGAGTCTGTTCACGGTGGGGTTATTTCGATGGGAGTCTGTTCACGGGGGGTTATTTAGATTGGATACTGTTCCCGGGGCGGTATTCAGATGGGAATCTGTTCCCGGGGGGTTATTTAGATGGGAGTCTGTTCACGGGGGGTTATTTCGATGGGAGTCTGTTCAAGGGGGGTTATTTAGAAGGGAGTCTGTTCACGGGGGTTATTTAGATGGGAGTCTGTTCACGGGGATTATTTGGATGCGAGTCTGTTCCCGGGGTTATTTCGATGAGAGTCTGTTCACGGGGGGTTATTTAAATGGGAGTCTGTTCACGGGGGGTTATTTCGATGGGTGTCTATTCCCAGGGGATTATTTAGATGGGAGTCTGTTCCCGGCGGGTTGTTTAGATTGGAGCCTGTTCACGGGTTTATTTAGATGTGAGTATGTTCCCGGGGGGTTATTTAGATGCGAGTCTGTTCACGGTGTTATTTTGATGGGAGTCTGTTCACGGGGGGTTATTTAGATGGGAGTCTGTTCACGGGGTTATTTAGATGGGAGTCTGTTCACGCGGGGTTATTTCGATGGGAGTCTGTTCACGGGGCTATTTAGATGGGAGTCTCTTCCCGGGGGGTTAATTAAATGGGAGTCTGTTCACGGCGTTATTTAGATGGGAGTCTGTTCCCGGGGGGTTATTTAGATGGGAGTCTGTTCACGGTGTTATTTAGATGGGAGTCTGTTCACGGGGGGTTATTTAGATGCGAGTCTGTTCACGGTGTTATTTTGATGGGAGTCTGTTCACGGGGGGTTATTTAGATGGGAGTCTGTTCACGGGGTTATTTGGATGGGAGTCTGTTCACGGGGGTTATTTAGATGGGATTCTGTTCACGGGGGGTTAATTAGATGGGAGTCTGTTCACGGGGTTATTTAGATGGGAATCTGTTCACGGTGGGTTATTTAGGTGGGACTCTGTTCACGGGATTATTCAGATGGGAGTCTGTTCGCTGTGGGTTATTTAGATGGGAGTCTGTTCACGGGGCGGTATTCAGATGGGAATCTGTTCCCGGGGGGTTATTTAGATGGGAGTCTGTTCACGGGGGATTATTTGGATGGGAGTCTGTTCACGGGTGGTTTATTTAGATGGGAGTCTGTTCACGGGGTTATTTAGATGGGATCTGTTCACGGGGCGTTATTTAGATGGGAGTCTGTTCACGGGGCTTTATTTCGATGGGCGTCTGGTCACGGGGTTATTTAGTTGCGAGTCTGTTCACGGGGTTATTTAGATGGCAGTCTGTTCACGCGGGGTTATTTAGATGGGAGTGTGTTCCCGGTGGGTTATTTGGATGGGAGTCTGTTCACGGGGGGTTATTTAGATGGGACTCTGTTCACGGGGGGGTTATTTAGATGGGAGTCTGTTCACGGGGGGTTATTTAGATGGGAGTCTGTTCCCGGTGGGATATTTAGATGGGAATCTGTTTACGAGGTTATTTAGATGGGGGTCTGTTCACGGGGGGTTATTTAGATGGTAGTCTGTTCACGGGGGGTTATTTAGATGGGAGTCTGTTCACGGGTGGTTATTTAGATGGGAGTCTGTTCACGGGGTTATTTAGATGGGAGTCTGTTCCGGGGGTTTTATTTAAATGGGTGTCTGTTCACGGCGTTATTTCGATGGGAGTCTGTTCCCGGGGGGTTATTTAGATGGGATTCTGTTCACGGGGTTATTTAGATGGGAGTCTGTTCACGGGGGGGGGGGGGGTTATTTAGATGGGAGTCTGTTCGCTGGGGGTTATTTAGATGGGAGTCTGTTCACGGGGCGGTATTCAGATGGGAATCTGTTCCCGGGGGGTTATTTAGATGGGAGTCTGTTCACGGGGGGTTATTTCGATGGGAGTCTGTTCACGGGCCGTTCATTTGGATGGGAGTCTGTTCCCAGGGGATTATTTAGATGGGCGTCTGTTCCCGGGGGGTTTTTTAGATGGGAGTCTGTTCCCAGGGGATTATTTTGATGGGAGTCTGTTCACGGGGTTATTTAGATGGGAGTCTGTTCACGGGGGGTTATTTAGAAGGGAGTCTGTTCACGGGGGTTATTTAGATGTGAATCTGTTCACGGGGGGTTATTTGGATGGGAGTCTGTTCCCGGGGTTATTTCAATGAGAGTCTGTTCGCGGGGGGTTATTTAAATGGGAGTCTGTTCACGGGGCTATTTAGATGGGAGTCTCTTCCCGGGGGGTTAATTAAATGGGAGTCTGTTCACGGCGTTATTTAGATGGGAGTCTGTTCCCGGGGGGTTATTTAGATGGGAGTCTGTTCACGGTGTTATTTAGATGGGAGTCTGTTCACGGGGGGTTATTTAGATTCGAGTCTGTTCACGGTGTTATTTTGATGGGAGTCTGTTCACGGGGGGTTATTTAGATGGGAGTCTGTTCACGGGGTTATTTAGATGGGAGTCTGTTCACGGGGGTTATTTAGATGGGATTCTGTTCACGGGGTTATTTAGATGGGAAGCTGTTCACGGTGGGTTATTTCGGTGGGAGTCTGTTCACGGGGTTATTTAGATTGCAGTCTGTTCCCGGGGGGTTACTTAGATGGGAGTCTGTTCACGGGGTTATTTAGATGGGAGTCTGTTCGCTGGGGGTTATTTAGATGGGAGTCTGTTCACGGGGCGGTATTCAGATGGGAATCTGTTCCCGGGGGGTTATTTAGATGGGAGTCTGTTCACGGGGGGTTATTTAGATGGGAGTCTGTTCACGGGTGGTTTATTTAGATGGGAGTCTGTTCACGGGGTTATTTAGATGGGATCTGTTCACGGGGCGTTATTTAGATGGGAGTCTGTTCACGGGGCTTTATTTAGATGGGAGTCTGGTCACGGGGTTATTTAGTTGCGAGTCTGTTCACGGGGTTATTTAGATGGGAGTCTGTTCACGCGGGGTTATTTAGATGGGAGTGTGTTCCCGGGGGGTTATTTAGATGGGAGTCTGCTCACGGGGGGTTATTTAGATGGGACTCTGTTCACGGGGGGGTTATTTAGATGGGAGTCTGTTCACGGGGGGTTATTTAGATGGGAGTCTGTTCCCGGTGGGATATTTAGATGGGAATCTGTTCACGAGGTTATTTCGATGGGGGTCTGTTCACGGGGGGTTATTTAGATGGGAGTACGTTCACGGGGGGTTATTTAGATGGGAGTCTGTTCACGGGTGGTTATTTAGATGGGTGTCTGTTCACGGCGTTATTTCGATGGGAGTCTTTTCCAGGGGGGTTATTTAGATGGGATTCTATTCACGGGGTTATTTAGATGGGAGTCTGTTCACGGGGGGGTTATTTAGATGGGAGTCTGTTCGCTGGGGGTTATTTAGCTGGGAGACTGCTCACGGGGCGGTATTCAGATGGGAATCTGTTCCCGGGGGGTTATTTAGATGGGAGTCTGTTCACGGGGGGTTATTTCGATGGGAGTCTGTTCACGGGCCGTTCATTTGGATGGGAGTCTGTTCCCAGGGGATTATTTAGATGGGCGTCTGTTCCCGGGGGGTTTTTTAGATGGGAGTCTGTTCCCAGGGGATTATTTTGATGGGAGTCTGTTCACGGGGTTATTTAGATGGGAGTCTGTTCACGGGGGGTTATGTAGAAGGGAGTCTGTTCACGGGGGTTATTTAGATGTGAATCTGTTCACGGGGGGTTATTTGGATGGGAGTCTGTTCCCGGAGTTATTTCAATGAGAGTCTGTTCGCGGGGGGTTATTTAAATGGGAGTCTCTTCACGGGGGGTTATTTCGATGGGTGTCTGTTCCCAGGGGATTATTTAGATGGGAGTCTGTTCACGGGGTTATTTAGATGGGAGTCTGTTCACGGGGGGTTATTTAGACGGGAGTCTGTTCACGGGGGGTTAGTTAGATGGGAGTCTGTTCACGGTGGGGTTATTTAGATGGGAGTCTGTTCACGGGGGGTTATTTCGATGGGAGTCTGTTCACGGGGGTGATTTAGAAGGGAGTCTGTTCACGGGGGTTATTTAGATGGGAGTCTGTTCACGGGGATTATTTGGATGCGAGTCTGTTCCCGGGGTTATTTCGATGAGAGTCTGTTCACGGGGGGTTATTTAAATGGGAGTCTGTTCACGGGGGGTTATTTCGATGGGTGTCTGTTCCCAGGGGATTATTTAGATGGGAGTCTGTTCCCGGCGGGTTGTTTAGATTGGAGCCTGTTCACGGGTTTATTTAGATGGGAGTATGTTCCCGGGGGTTTATTAGATGGGAGTCTTTTCACGGGGTTATTTAGGTGGGAGTCTGTTCACGCGGGGTTATTTAGATGGGAGTCTGTTCACGGGGCTATTTAGATGGGAGTCTCTTCCCGGGGGGTTAATTAAATAGGAGTCTGTTCACGGCGTTATTTAGATGGGAGTCTGTTCCCGGGGGGTTATTTAGATGGGAGTCTGTTCACGGTGTTATTTTGATGGGAGTCTGTTCACGGGGGGTTATTTAGATGGGAGTCTGTTCACGGGGTTATTTAGATGGGAGTCTGTTCACGGGGGTTATTCAGATGGGATTCTGTTCACGGGGGGTTATTTAGATGGGAGTCTGTTCACGGGGTTATTTAGATGGGAATCTGTTCACGGTGGGTTATTTAGGTGGGAGTCTGTTCACGGGATTATTTAGATTGCAGTCTGTTCCCGGGGGGTTACTTCGATGGGAGACTGTTCACGGGGTTATTTAGATGGGAGTCTGTTCGCTGGGGGTTATTTAGATGGGAGTCTGTTCACGGGGCGGTATTCAGATGGGAATCTGTTCCCGGGGTGTTATTTAGATGGGAGTCTGTTCACGGGGGATTATTTAGATGGGAGTCTGTTCACGGGTGGTTTAATTAGATGGGAGTCTGTTCTTGGGGTTATTTAGATGGGATCTGTTCACGGGGCGTTATTTAGATGGGAGTCTGTTCACGGGGCTTTATTTAGATGGGAGTCTGGTCACGGGGTTATTTAGTTGCGAGTCTGTTCACGGGGTTATTTAGATGGGAGTCTGTTCACGCGGGGTTATTTAGATGGGAGTGTGTTCCCGGGGGGTTATTTAGATGGGAGTCTGCTCACGGGGGGTTATTTAGATGGGACTCTGTTCACGGGGGGGGTTATTTAGATGGGAGTCTGTTCACGGGGGGTTATTTAAATGGGAGTCTGTTCCCGGTATGATATTTAGATGGGAATCTGTTCACGAGGTTATTTAGATGGGGGTCTGTTCACGGGGAGTTATTTAGATGGGAGTCTGTTCACGGGTGGTTATTTAGATGGGAGTCTGTTCACGGGGTTATTTAGATGGGAGTCTGTTCCGGGGGTTTTATTTAAATGGGTGTCTGTTCACGGCGTTATTTCGATGGGAGTCTGTTCCCGGGGGGTTATTTAGATGGGATTCTGTTCACGGGGTTATTTAGATGGGAGTCTGTTCACGGGGGGGGTTATTTAGATGGGAGTCTGTTCGCTGGGGGTGATTTAGAAGGGAGTCTGTTCACGGGGGTTATTTAGATGGGAGTCTGTTCCCAGGGGATTATTTAGATGGGAGTCTGTTCACGGGGTTATTTAGATGGGAGTCTGTTCACGGGGGGTTATTTAGACGGGAGTCTGTTCACGGGGGGTTAGTTAGATGGGAGTCTGTTCACGGTGGGGTTATTTAGATGGGAGTCTGTTCACGGGGGGTTATTTCGATGGGAGTCTGTTCACGGGGGTGATTTAGAAGGGAGTCTGTTCACGGGGGTTATTTAGATGGGAGTCTGTTCACGGGGATTATTTGGATGCGAGTCTGTTCCCGGGGTTATTTCGATGAGAGTCTGTTCACGGGGGGTTATTTAAATGGGAGTCTGTTCACGGGGGGTTATTTCGATGGGTGTCTGTTCCCAGGGGATTATTTAGATGGGAGTCTGTTCCCGGCGGGTTGTTTAGATTGGAGCCTGTTCACGGGTTTATTTAGATGGGAGTATGTTCCCGGGGGTTTATTAGATGGGAGTCTTTTCACGGGGTTATTTAGGTGGGAGTCTGTTCACGCGGGGTTATTTAGATGGGAGTCTGTTCACGGGGCTATTTAGATGGGAGTCTCTTCCCGGGGGGTTAATTAAATGGGAGTCTGTTCACGGCGTTATTTAGATGGGAGTCTGTTCCCGGGGGGTTATTTAGATGGGAGTCTGTTCACGGTGTTATTTTGATGGGAGTCTGTTCACGGGGGGTTATTTAGATGGGAGTCTGTTCACGGGGTTATTTAGATGGGAGTCTGTTCACGGGGGTTATTCAGATGGGATTCTGTTCACGGGGGGTTATTTCGATGGGAGTCTGTTCACGGGGTTATTTAGATGGGAATCTGTTCACGGTGGGTTATTTAGGTGGGAGTCTGTTCACGGGATTATTTAGATTGCAGTCTGTTCCCGGGGGGTTACTTCGATGGGAGTCTGTTCACGGGGTTATTTAGATGGGAGTCTGTTCGCTGGGGGTTATTTAGATGGGAGTCTGTTCACGGGGCGGTATTCAGATGGGAATCTGTTCCCGGGGTGTTATTTAGATGGGAGTCTGTTCACGGGGGATTATTTAGATGGGAGTCTGTTCACGGGTGGTTTAATTAGATGGGAGTCTGTTCTTGGGTTTATTTAGATGGGATCTGTTCACGGGGCGTTATTTAGATGGGAGTCTGTTCACGGGGCTTTATTTAGATGGGAGTCTGGTCACGGGGTTATTTAGTTGCGAGTCTGTTCACGGGGGTATTTAGATGGGACTCTGTTCACGGGGGGGTTATTTAGATGGGAGTCTGTTCACGGGGGGTTATTTAAATGGGAGTCTGTTCCCGGTATGATATTTAGATGGGAATCTGTTCACGAGGTTATTTAGATGGGGGTCTGTTCACGGGGAGTTATTTAGATGGGAGTCTGTTCACGGGTGGTTATTTAGATGGGAGTCTGTTCACGGGGTTATTTAGATGGGAGTCTGTTCCGGGGGTTTTATTTAAATGGGTGTCTGTTCACGGCGTTATTTCGATGGGAGTCTGTTCCCGGGGGGTTATTTAGATGGGATTCTGTTCACGGGGTTATTTAGATGGGAGTCTGTTCACGGGGGGCGTTATTTAGATGGGAGTCTATTCGCTGGGGGTTATTTAGATGGGAGTCTGTTCACGGGGCGGTATTCAGATGGGAATCTGTTCCCGGGGGGTTATTTAGATGGGAGTCTGTTCACGGCGGGTTATTTCGATGGGAGTCTGTTCACGGGCCGTTCATTTGGATGGGAGTCTGTTCCCAGATGATTATTTGGATGGGCGTCTGTTCCCGGGGGGTTTTTTAGATGGGAGTCTGTTCCCAGGGGATTATTTTGATGGGAGTCTGTTCACGGGGTTATTTAGATGGGAGTCTGTTCACGGGGGGTTATTTAGAAGGGAGTCTGTTCACGGGGGTTATTTAGAGGTGAATCTGTTCACGGGGGGTTATTTGGATGGGAGTCTGTTCCCGGGGTTATTTCAATGAGAGTCTGTTCGCGGGGGGTTATTTAAATGGGAGTCTGTTCACGGGGCTATTTAGATGGGAGTCTCTTCCCGGGGGGTTAATTAAATGGGAGTCTGTTCACGGCGTTATTTAGATGGGAGTCTGTTCCCGGGGGGTTATTTAGATGGGAGTCTGTTCACGGTGTTATTTAGATGGGAGTCTGTTCACGGGGGGTTATTTAGACGCGAGTCTGTTCACGGTGTTATTTTGATGGGAGTCTGTTCACGGGGGGTTATTTAGATGGGAGTCTGTTCACGGGGTTATTTAGATGGGAGTCTGTTCACGGGGGTTATTTAGATGGGATTCTGTTCACGGGGGGTTATTTAGATGGGAGTCTGTTCACGGGGTTATTTAGATGGGAATCTGTTCACGGTGGGTTATTTAGGTGGGAGTCTGTTCACGGGGTTATTTAGATTGCAGTCCGTTCCCGGGGGGTTACTTAGATGGGAGTCTGTTCACGGGGTTATTTAGATGGGAGTCTGTTCGCTGGGGGTTATTTAGATGGGAGTCTGTTCACGGGGCGGTATTCAGATGGGAATCTGTTCCCGGGGTGTTATTTAGATGGGAGTCTGTTCACGGGGGATTATTTAGATGGGAGTCTGTTCACGGGTGGTTTAATTAGATGGGAGTCTGTTCTTGGGTTTATTTAGATGGGATCTGTTCACGGGGCGTTATTTAGATGGGAGTCTGTTCACGGGGCTTTATTTAGATGGGAGTCTGGTCACGGGGTTATTTAGTTGCGAGTCTGTTCACGGGGGTATTTAGATGGGACTCTGTTCACGGGGGGGTTATTTAGATGGGAGTCTGTTCACGGGGGGTTATTTAAATGGGAGTCTGTTCCCGGTATGATATTTAGATGGGAATCTGTTCACGAGGTTATTTAGATGGGGGTCTGTTCACGGGGAGTTATTTAGATGGGAGTCTGTTCACGGGTGGTTATTTAGATGGGAGTCTGTTCACGGGGTTATTTAGATGGGAGTCTGTTCCGGGGGTTTTATTTAAATGGGTGTCTGTTCACGGCGTTATTTCGATGGGAGTCTGTTCCCGGGGGGTTATTTAGATGGGATTCTGTTCACGGGGTTATTTAGATGGGAGTCTGTTCACGGGGGGCGTTATTTAGATGGGAGTCTATTCGCTGGGGGTTATTTAGATGGGAGTCTGTTCACGGGGCGGTATTCAGATGGGAATCTGTTCCCGGGGGGTTATTTAGATGGGAGTCTGTTCACGGCGGGTTATTTCGATGGGAGTCTGTTCACGGGCCGTTCATTTGGATGGGAGTCTGTTCCCAGATGATTATTTGGATGGGCGTCTGTTCCCGGGGGGTTTTTTAGATGGGAGTCTGTTCCCAGGGGATTATTTTGATGGGAGTCTGTTCACGGGGTTATTTAGATGGGAGTCTGTTCACGGGGGGTTATTTAGAAGGGAGTCTGTTCACGGGGGTTATTTAGAGGTGAATCTGTTCACGGGGGGTTATTTGGATGGGAGTCTGTTCCCGGGGTTATTTCAATGAGAGTCTGTTCGCGGGGGGTTATTTAAATGGGAGTCTGTTCACGGGGCTATTTAGATGGGAGTCTCTTCCCGGGGGGTTAATTAAATGGGAGTCTGTTCACGGCGTTATTTAGATGGGAGTCTGTTCCCGGGGGGTTATTTAGATGGGAGTCTGTTCACGGTGTTATTTAGATGGGAGTCTGTTCACGGGGGGTTATTTAGACGCGAGTCTGTTCACGGTGTTATTTTGATGGGAGTCTGTTCACGGGGGGTTATTTAGATGGGAGTCTGTTCACGGGGTTATTTAGATGGGAGTCTGTTCACGGGGGTTATTTAGATGGGATTCTGTTCACGGGGGGTTATTTAGATGGGAGTCTGTTCACGGGGTTATTTAGATGGGAATCTGTTCACGGTGGGTTATTTAGGTGGGAGTCTGTTCACGGGGTTATTTAGATTGCAGTCCGTTCCCGGGGGGTTACTTAGATGGGAGTCTGTTCACGGGGTTATTTAGATGGGAGTCTGTTCGCTGGGGGTTATTTAGGTGGGAGTCTGTTCACGGGGCGGTATTCAGATGGGAATCTGTTCCCGGGGGGTTATTTAGATGGGAGTCTGTTTACGGGGGGTTATTTAGATGGGAGTCTGTTCACGGGTGGTTTATTTAGATGGGAGTCTGTTCACGGGGTTATTTAGATGGGATCTGTTCACGGGGCGTTATTTAGATGGGAGTCTGTTCACGGGGCTTTATTTAGATGGGAGTCTGGTCACGGGGTTATTTAGTTGCGAGTCTGTTCACGGGGTTATTTAGATGGGAGTCTGTTCACGCGGGGTTATTTAGATGGGAGTGTGTTCCCGGGGGGTTATTGAGATGGGAGTCTGCTCACGGGGGGTTATTTAGATGGGACTCTGTTCACGGGGGGGTTATTTAGATGGGAGTCTGTTCACGGGGGGTTATTTAGATGGGAGTCTGTTCCCGGTGGGATATTTAGATGGGAATCTGTTCACGAGGTTATTTAGATGGGGGTCTGTTCACGGGGGGTTATTTAGATGGGAGTCTGTTCACGGGGGGTTATTTAGATGGGAGTCTGTTCACGGGTGGTTATTTAGATGGGAGTCTGTTCACGGGGTTATTTAGATGGGAGTCTGTTCCGGGGGTTTTATTTAAATGGGTGTCTGTTCACGGCGTTATTTCGATGGGAGTCTGTTCCCGGGGGGTTATTTAGATGGGATTCTGTTCACGGGGTTATTTAGATGGGAGTCTGTTCACAGGGGGGGTTATTTAGATGGGAGTCTGTTCGCTGGGGGTTATTTAGATGGGAGTCTGTTCACGGGGCGTTATTCAGATGGGAATCTGTTCCCGGGGGGTTATTTAGATGGGAGTCTGTTCACGGGGGATTATTTAGATGGGAGTCTGTTCACGGGTGGTTTATTTAGATGGGAGTCTGTTCACGGCGGGTTATTTCGATGGGAGTCTGTTCACGGGCCGTTCATTTGGATGGGAGTCTGTTCCCATGGGGTTATTTAGATGGGATTCTGTTCCCTGGGGGTTATTTAGATGGGATTCTGTTCACGGGGTTATTTAGATGGGAGTCTGTTCACGGGGGGGTTATTTAGATGGGAGTCTGTTCGCTGGGGGTTATTTAGATGGGAGTCTGTTCACGGGGCGGTATTCAGATGGGAATCTGTTCCCGGGGGGTTATTTAGATGGGAGTCTGTTCCCGGGGGGTTATTTAGATGGGAGTCTGTTCACGGCGGGTTATTTCGATGGGAGTCTGTTCACGGGCCGTTCATTTGGATGGGAGTCTGTTCCCAGGGGGTTATTTAGATGGGATTCTGTTCCCTGGGGGTTATTTAGATGGGATTCTGTTCACGGGGTTATTTAGATGGGAGTCTGTTCACGGGGGGGGTTATTTAGATGGGAGTCTGTTCGCTGGGGGTTATTTAGATGGGAGTCTGTTCACGGGGCGGTATTCAGATGGGAATCTGTTCCCGGGGGGTTATTTAGATGGGAGTCTGTTTACGGGGGGTTATTTAGATGGGACTCTGTTCACGGGGGGTTATTTAGATGGGAGTCTGTTCACGTGTGGTTATTTAGATGGGAGTCTGTTCACGGGGTTATTTAGATGGGAGTCTGTTCCGGGGGTTTTATTTAAATGGGTGTCTGTTCACGGCGTTATTTCGATGGGAGTCTGTTCCCGGGGGGTTATTTAGATGGGATTCTGTTCACGGGGTTATTTAGATGGGAGTCTGTTCACGGGGGGGTTATTTAGATGGGAGTCTGTTCGCTGGGGGTTATTTAGATGGGAGTCTGTTCACGGGGCGGTATTCAGATGGGAATCTGTTCCCGGGGGGTTATTTAGATGGGAGTCTGTTCACGGGGGGTTATTTCGATGGGAGTCTGTTCACGGGCCGTTCATTTGGATGGGAGTCTGTTCCCAGGGGATTATTTAGATGGGCGTATGTTCCCGGGGGTTTTTTTAGATGGGACTCTGTTCCCAGGGGATTATTTTGATGGGAGTCTGTTCACGGGGTTATTTAGATGGGAGTCTGTTCACGGGGGGTTATTTAGAAGGGAGTCTGTTCACGGGGGTTATTTAGATGTGAATCTGTTCACGGGGGGTTATTTGGATGGGGGTCTGTTCCCGGGGTTATTTCAATGAGAGTCAGTTCGCGGGGGGTTATTTAAATGGGAGTCTCTTCACGGGGGGTTATTTCGATGGGTGTCTGTTCCCAGGGGAATATTTAGATGGGTGTCTGTTCACGGGGTTATTTAGATGGGAGTCTGTTCACGGGGGGTTATTTAGACGGGAGTCTGTTCACGGGGGGTTATTTCGATGGGAGTCTGTTGACGGGCCGTTCATTTGGATGGGAGTCTGTTCCCAGGGGATTATTTAGATGGGAGTCTGTTCCCGGGGATTTTTTTTAAAAGGGAGTCTGTTCCCAGGTGACTATTTTGATGGGAGTCTGTTCATGGGGTTATTTAGATGGGAGTCTGTTCACGGGGGGTTATTTAGAAGGGAGTCTGTTCACGGGGGTTATTTAGATGCGAGTCTGTTCCCGGGGTTATTTCGATGAGAGTCTGTTCACGGGGGGTTATTTAAATGGGAGTCTGTTCACGGGGGGTTATTTAGACGGGAGTCTGTTCAGGGGGAGTTAGTTAGATGGGAGTCTGTTCACGGTGGGGTTATTTAGATGGGAGTCTGTTCACGGGGGGTTATTTAGTTGGGAGTCTGTTCCCGGTGGGTTATTTAGATGGGAGTCTGTTCACGGTGTTATTTAGATGGGAATCTGTTCACGGGGGGTTATTTAGATTTGAGTCTGTTCACGGGATTATTTAGATGGGAGTCTGTTCACGGGGGGTTATTTAGATGGGAGTCTGTTCCCGGGGTTATTTAGATGGGAGTCTGTTCACGGGGGTTATTTAGATGGGAGTCTGTTCACGGGGGGTTATTTAGATGGAAGTCTGTTCACGGGGCTATTTAGATGGGAGTCTCTTCCCGGGGGGTTATTTAAATGGGAGTCTGTTCACGGCGTTATTTAGATGGGAGTCTGTTCTCGGGGGGTTATTTAGATGGGAGTCTGTTCACGGTGTTATTTAGATGGGAGTCTGTTCACGGGGGGTTATTTAGATGCGAGTCTGTTCACGGTGTTATTTTGATGGGAGTCTGTTCACGGGGCGTTCTTTAGATGGGAGTCTGTTCACGGGGTTATTTAGATGGGAGTCTGTTCACGGGGGTTATTTAGATGGGATTCTGTTCACGGGGAGTTATTTAGATGGGAGTCTGTTCACGGGGTTATTTAGATGGGAGTCAGTTCACGGTGGGTTATTTAGATGGGAGTCTGTTTACGGGGTTATTTAGATGGGAGTCTGTTCCCGGGGGGTTACTTAGATGGGAGTCTGTTCACGGGGTTATTTATATGGGAGTCTGTTCGCTGGGGGTTATTTAGATGGGAGTCTGTTCACGGGGCGGTATTCAGATGGGAATCTGTTCCCGGGGGGTTATTTAGATGGGAGTCTGTTCAAGGGGGTTTATTTCGGTGGGAGTCTGTTGACGGGCCGTTCATTTGGATGGGAGTCTGTTCCCAGGGGATTATTTAGATGGGAGTCTGTTCCCGGGGTTTTTTTCAGATGGAAGTCTGTTCCCAGGGGATTATTTTGATGGGAGTCTGTTCACGGGGTTATTTAGATGGGAGTCTCTTCACGGGGGGTTATTTAGAAGGGAGTCTGTTCACGGCGGTTATTTAGATGGGAGTCTGTTCACGGGGGGTTATTTGGATGGGAGTCTGTTCCCGGGGTTATTTCGATGAGAGTCTGTT
Organism: Heterodontus francisci; assembly: GCF_036365525.1. Lineage (NCBI taxonomy): Eukaryota > Metazoa > Chordata > Chondrichthyes > Heterodontiformes > Heterodontidae > Heterodontus > Heterodontus francisci. Next base: position 40,012,173 of record NC_090391.1, read on the forward strand.
CACGGGGGGTTATTTAAATGGGAGTCTGTTCACGGGGGGTTATTTCGATGGGTGTCTGTTCCCAGGGGATTATTTAGATGGGAGTCTGTTCACGGGGTTATTTAGATGGGAGTCTGTTCACGGGGGGTTATTTAGACGGGAGTCTGTTCACGGTGGGTTAGTTAGATGGGAGTCTGTTCACGGTGGGGTTACTTAGATGGGAGTCTCTTCACGGGGGGTTATTTAGTTGGGAGTCTGTTCCCGGTGGGTTATTTAGATGGGAGTCTGTTCACGGTGTTATTTTGATGGGAGTCTGTTCACGGGGGGTTATTTAGATGGGAGTCTGTTCACGGGGTTATTTAGATGGGAGTCTGTTCCCGGGGGGTTATTTAGATGGGAGTCTGTTCACGGTGTTATTTAGATGGGAGTCTGTTCACGGGGGGTTATTTAGATGCGAGTCTGTTCACGGTGTTATTTTGATGGGAGTCTGTTCACGGGGGGTTATTTAGATGGGAGTCTGTTCACGGGGTTATTTAGATGGGAGTCTGTTCCCGGGGGGTTATTTAGATGGGATTCTGTTCACGGGGGGGTTATTTAGATGGGAGTCTGTTCACGGGGTTATTTAGATGGGAGTCTGTTCACGGTGGGTTATTTAGATGGGAGTCTGTTCACGGGGTTATTTAGATGGGAGTCTGTTCCCGGGGGGTTACTTAGATGGGAGTCTTTTCACGGGGTTATTTAGATGGGAGTCTGTTCGCTGGGGGTTATTTACATAGAACATAGAACATAGAACATACAGCACAGAACAGGCCCTTCGGCCCACAATGTTGTGCCGATCCTTTGTCCTCTGTCAAGGACAATTTAATCTATACCCCATCATTCTCCTTTATCCATATACCTATCCAAAAGCCTTTTGAAAGTCCCTAAAGTTTCTGACTCAACAACTTCCCCGGGCAAGGCATTCCATGCCTCGACCACTCTCTGGGTAAAGAACCTTCCCCTGACATCCCCCTTATATCTCCCACCCTTCACCTTAAATTTATGACCCCTTGTAACGCTTTGCTCCACCCGGGGAAAAAATTTCTGACTGTCTACCCTATCTATTCCCCTGATCATCTTATAAACCTCTATCATGTCACCCCTCATCCTTCTCCTTTCTAATGAGAAGAGGCCTAGAATGTTCAGCCTTTCCTCGTAAGACTTATTCTCCATTCCAGGCAACATCCTGGTAAATCTCCTCTGCACCCTCTCCAAGGCTTCCACATCCTTCCTAAAATGAGGCGACCAGAACTGCACACAGTACTCCAAATGAGGCCTTACCAAGGTCCTGTACAGCTGCATCATCACCTCACGGCTCTTAAATTCAATCCCTCTGCTAATGAACGCTAACACCCCATATGCCTTCTTCACAGCCCTATCCACTTGAGTTGCAACTTTCAATGATCTATGCACATAGACCCCAAGGTCTCTCTGCTCCTCCACATGCCCAAGAACCCTACCGTTAACCCAGTATTTTGCATTCATGTTTGTCCTTCCAAAATGGACGACCTCACACTTTTCAGGGTTAAACTCCATCTGCCACTTTTCAGCCCAGCACTGCAACCTATCCAAGTCCCTTTGCAGACGACAATAGCCCTCCTCGGTATCCACAACTCCACCAACCTTTGTATCATCTGCAAATTTACTGACCCACCCTTCGACTTCCTCATCCAAGTCGTTAACAAAAATCACAAACAGGAGAGGACCCAGAACTGATCCCTGTGGCACGCCACTGGTAACTGGGCTCCAGGCTGAGTATTTACCATCTAAGACCACTCTCTGCCTTCTATCAGTTAGCCAATTCTTAATCCAACTGGCCACATTCCCCACTATCCCATGCCTCCTGACTTTCTCCATAAGTCTACCATGGGGGACCTTATCAAATGCCTTACTAAAATCCATGTACACCACATCCACTGGTTTACCCTCATCCACTTGCTTGGTCACCTGCTCAAAGAATTCAATCAGGCTTGTGAGGCAAGACCTACCCCTCACAAAACCGTGCTGACTGTCCCGAATCAAGCAGTGTCTTTCCAGATGCTCATAAATCCTATCCCTCAGCACCTTTTCCATCAACTTGCCTACCACCGAAGTAAGACTAACTGGCCTGTAATTCCCAGGGTTGTTCCTATTCCCTTTCTTGAACAGGGGCACAACATTTGCCACCCTCCAATCACCTGGTACCACCCCCGTCAGCAGAGAAGATGAAAAGATCATTGCCAGCGGCTCTGCAATTTCATCCCTTGCTTCCCATAACATCCTTGGATATACCCCGTCAGGCCCGGGAGACTTGTCTATCTTCAAGTTATTCAAAAACCCCAACACATCTTCCCTCCTAACGAGCACTTCCTCGAGCTTACCAGTCTGTTTCACACCGTCCTCTTCAGTAATACACCCCTTCTCATTCGTAAATACCGAAGAGAAGTACTCATTCAAAACCTCACTTATCACTTCCGGCTCAACACACAGTCTCCCGCTATTGTCCTTGACCGGACCTATGGTCCCCCTAGTCATCCTCATATTTCTGACATACGCGTAAAAGGCCTTGGGGTTTTCTTTTATCCTACCCGCCAAGCATTTTTCATGCCCTCTCTTAGCTCTCCTAATCCCTTTCTTCAGATCCTTCCTGGCCATCTTGTATCCCTCCAGAGCTAAGGCTGTGCCCTTTTTCCTCAACTTTATATACGCCTCCTTCTTCTTCCTAACAAGACTCTCAACCTCTCTTGTCAACCACGGTTCCCTCACATGACCATCCCTTCCCTGTCTGACAGGGACATGCTTATCAATGGCCCCTACTATCTGCTCCTTGAAAAAGTTCCACATTTCGACCGTGCCCTTCCCTGCCAGCATATGCTCCCAACTTATGCTCCTCAGTTCCTGCCTGACAGCATCATATCTACCCTTCCCCCAATTGTAAACCTTGCCCTGTTGCACATACCTATCCTTCTCCATTACCACAGTGAATGCTACAGAATTGTGATCACTATCTCCAAAGTGCTCGCCCACCAACAGCTCTATCACTTGCCCTGGTTCATTACCTAGTACCAAATCCAATATTGCCTCCCCTCTGGTCGGGCAGTCTACATACTGAGTCAGAAAAGCTTCCTGGACATACTGCACAAACACTACCCCATCCAAACTATTCGATCTAAAGAGTTGCCAATCAATATTTGGGAAGTTGAAATCCCCCATAATTACTACCCTGTGACTTCTGCTCCTTTCCAAAATCTGTTTCCCAATCTGCTCTTCCACCTCCCTGCTGCTATTGGGGGGCCTATAGAAAACTCCCATCAAGGTGACTGCTCCTTTCCTGTTCCTGACCTCAACCCACAGTGCCTCAGTCGGCAGATCCTCCTCGAAAATTCTTTCAGCAGTTGTTACACTATTTCTAACTAACAATGCCACCCCCCCACCTCTTTTACCACCATTCCTAATCTTATGAAAACATCTATAACCAGGTACCTCCAAAAACCATTCCTCCCCCTCACCTATCCACGTTTCAGTGATGGCCACAACATCGTAGTCCCAAGTGCCCATCCACGCCTTCAATTCACTCACCTTATTCCTGATGCTTCTTGCGTTGAAGTATATGCACTTTAACCCTTCTCCGTGCCCATCTGTCCTCTGTGACAGTGCTACCTTCCCCAATACCTCACTACACTCTTTGTCTTTCTGAGTGGACCCACTGGTCCCTGGATTACAAGTCCGGTTCCCATCCCCCTCCCAAACTAGTTTAAACCCTCCCGAACAGTACTAGCAAACCTCCCTCCCAGGATATTGGTGCCCCTCTGGTTCAGATGCAGCCCGTCCTGTTTGAACAGGTCCCATCTTCCCCAGAATGCAGTCCAATTATCCAAGAACTGGAAGCCCTCCCTCCTACACCATTCCTGCAGCCACGTGTTCAGCTGTGCTCTCTCCCTATTCCTAGCCTCACTATCACGTGGCGCCGGCAACAAACCAGAGATAACAACTCTGTCCGTCCGAGCTTTCAGCTTCCAGCCTAACTCCCTAAACTCACTTCTAACATCTGTGCCACCCTTCCTTCCTACGTCGTTGGTGCCAATGTGCACCACGACCTCTGGCTGCTCCCCCTCCCCTTTAAGGATCCTGAAGACGCGATCACAAACATCACGGACCCTGGCACCAGGGAGGCAACAAACCATCCGTGCGTCTCGCCTGCGCCCACAGAACCGCCTGTCCGTACTCCTCACCATCGAGTCCCCGATGACTAGTGCTCTCCCATTCTCCCTCCTTCCCTTCTGAGCCACAGTGCAGGACCCCGTGCCAGAGGCCCGGTCACTGCAGCCTGCCCCCGATAGGCCGTCCCCCCCAACAGTATCTAAAACTGTATACTTGTTGTTGAGGGGAACGACCACAGGAGATCCCTGCACTGACCTCTTCCCACCTCTAACTGTTACCCAGCTGCCTTTGATTTGTGGAGTAACGACCTCCGTGTAGCTTCTATCTATCAACCCCTCAGCTTCCCGAATGATCCTCAGTTCATCCAGCTCCAGCTCCAATTCCCTAACACGGTCTGATAGGAGCTGGAGACGGATGCACTTCCAGCAGGTGAAGTCGGCAGGGCCACCGGAGGTTTCCCTCACCTCGAACATTCTGCAGGAGGAGCACTGCACTACACTGGCTGCCATTTCTTTTATTCAATTACCCCTTAGTTAAGTACAACTATAGATATTAACAAAAACAGTAAATAGCTTACCTGCTCAGTCCTTTTTGGTTAGAGGAGGAGGGTAAAAAGGGTCTTATTATTAGGTTAGAGGAGGAGGATGGGTGGGAGACACTACATGTTTAGTGGCTCGGGTTTACTCAGCTCCACACCTTTTAGGAAAATACCTACCCAGGAGTCCTCGCTGCCGACCAGCTTCCGGTTCCTCCGGCGCCAAAAGAAACTCAAAGACAAGGAAAACAGTAAGTAAAACAGTAAGTACTTACTTTTAAATCACAGCTCCTGATGCCTTCACTCACCCACCGAAGAGTCGCTACCTTCTCCTGCTGCTCCGCCGGGAAATGAGCATTTAGATGGGAGTCTGTTCACGGGGCGGTATTCAGATGGGAATCTGTTCCCGCGGGGTTATTTTGATGGGAGTCTGTTCACGGGGGGTTATTTCGATGGGAGTCTGTTGACGGGCCGTTCATTTGGATGGGAGTCTGTTCCCAGGGGATTATTTAGATGGGAGTCTGTTCCCGGGGTTTTTTTTAGACGGGTGTCTGTTCCTAGGGGATTATTGTGATGGGAGTCTGTTCACGGGGTTATTTAGATGGGAGTCTGTTCACGGGGGGTTATTTAGAAGGGAGTCTGTTCACGGGGGTTATTTAGATGAGAGTCTGTTCACGGGGGGTGATTTGGATGGGAGTCTGTTCCCGGGGTTATTTCGATGATCGTCTGTTCACGGGGGGTTATTTAAATGGGAGTCTGTTCACGGGGGGTTATTTCGATGGGTGTCTGTTCCCAGGGGATTATTTAGATGGGAGTCTGTTCACGGGGTTATTTAGATGGGAGTCTGTTCAAGGGGGGTTATTTAGACGGGAGTCTGTTCACGGGGGGTTAGTTAGATGGGAGTCTGTTCACGGTGTTATTTAGATGGGAATCTGTTCACGGGGGGTTATTTAGATGGGAGTCTGTTCACGGGGTTATTTAGATGGGAGTGTGTTCACGGGGGGTTATTTAGATGGGAGTCTGTTCCCGGGGTTATTTAGATGGGAGTCTGTTCACGGGGGTTATTTAGATGGGAGTCTGTTCCCGGCGGGTTGTTTAGATTGGAGCCTGTTCACGGGTTTATTTAGATGGGAGTATGTTCCCGGGGGTTTATTAGATGGGAGTCTTTTCACGGGCTTATTTAGATGGGAGTCTGTTCACGCGGGGTTATTTAGATGAGAGTCTGTTCACGGGGGGTTATTTAGATGGGAGTCTGTTCACGGGATATTTAGATGGGAGTCTCTTCCCGGGGGGTTATTTAAATGGGAGTCTGTTCACGGCGTTATTTAGATGGGAGTCTTTTCCCGGGTGTTTATTTGATGGGAGTCTGTTCACGGGGTTATTTAGATGGGAGTCTGTTCACGGGGGGTTATTTAGATGGGAGTCTGTTCACGGGGCGGTATTCAGATGGGAATCTGTTCCCGGGGGGTTATTTAGATGGGAGTCTGTTCACGGGGGGTTATTTCGATGGGAGTCTGTTGACGGGCCGTTCATTTGGATGGGAGTCTGTTCCCAGGGGATTATTTAGATGGGAGTCTGTTCCCGGGGTTTTTTTTAGATGGGAGTCTGTTCCCAGGGGATTATTTTGATGGGAGTCTGTTCACGGGGTTATTTAGATGGGAGTCTGTTCACGGGGGGTTATTTAGAAGGGAGTCTGTTCACGGGGGTTATTTAGATGGGAGTCTGTTCACGGGGGGTTATTTGGATGGGAGTCTGTTCCCGGGGTTATTCCGATGAGAGTCTGTTCACGGGGGGTTATTTAAATGGGAGTCTGTTCACGGGGGGTTATTTAGATGGGAGTCTGTTCACGGGGTTATTCAGATGGGTGTCTGTTCCCGGGGGATATTTAGACGGGAGTCTGTTCACGGGGGGTTAGTTAGATGGGAGTCTGTTCACGGTGGAGTTATTTGGATGGGAGTCTGTTCACGGGGGGTTATTTAGTTGGGAGTCTGTTCCCGGTGGGTTATTTAGATGGGAGTCTGTTCACGGTGTTATTTAGATGGGAATCTGTTCACGGGGGGTTATTTAGATGGGAGTCTGTTCACGGGGTTATTTAGATGGGAGTGTGTTCACGGGGGGTTATTTAGATGGGAGTCTGTTCCCGGGGTTATTTAGATGGGAGTCTGTTCACCTGGGTTATTTAGATGGGAGTCTGTTCCCGGCAGGTTGTTTAGATTGGAGCCTGTTCACGGGTTTATTTAGATGGGAGTATGTTCCCGGGGGTTTATTAGATGGGAGTCTTTTCACGGGGTTATTTAGATGGGAGTCTGTTCACGGGGGGTTATTTAAATGGGAGTCTGTTCACGGGGGGTTATTTAGATGGGAGTCTGTTCACGGGGTTATTTAGATGGGAGTCTGTTCACGGGGGGTTATTTAGACGGGAGTCTGTTCATGGGGGGTTAGTTAGATGGGAGTCTGTTCACGGTGGGGTTATTTGGATGGGAGTCTGTTCACGGGGGGTTATTTAGTTGGGAGTCTGTTCCCGGTGGGTTATTTAGATGGGAGTCTGTTCACGGTGTTATTTAGATGGGAATCTGTTCACGGGGGTTATTTAGATGGGAGTCTGTTCACGGGGTTATTTAGATGGGAGTGTGTTCACGGGGGGTTATTTAGATGGGAGTCTGTTCCCGGCAGGTTGTTTAGATTGGAGCCTGTTCACGGGTTTATTTAGATGGGAGTATGTTCCCGGGGGTTTATTAGATGGGAGTCTTTTCACGGGGTTATTTAGATGGGAGTCTGTTCACGCGGGGTTATTTAGATGGGAGTCTGTTCACGGGGGGGTTATTTAGATGGGAGTCTGTTCACGGGGCTATTTAGATGGGAGTCTCTTCCCGGGGGGTTATTTAAATGGGAGTCTGTTCACGGCGTTATTTAGATGGGAGTCTGTTCCCGGGAGGTTATTTAGATGGGAGTCTGTTCACGGTGTTATTTAGATGGGAGTCTGTTCACGGGGGGTTATTTAGATGCGAGTCTGTTCACGGTGTTATTTTGATGGGAGTCTGTTCACGGGGGGTTATTTAGATGGGAGTCTGTTCACGGGGTTATTTAGATGGGAGTCTGTTCACGGGGGTTATTTAGATGGGATTCTGTTCACGGGGGGTTATCTAGATGGGAGTCTGTTCACGGGGTTATTTAGATGGGAGTCTGTTCACGGTGGGTTATTTAGATGGGAGTCTGTTCACGGGGTTATTTAGATGGGAGTCTGTTCCCGTGGGGTTACATAGATGGGAGTCTGTTCACGGGGTTATTTAGATGGGAGTCTGTTCGCTGGGGGTTATTTAGATGGGAGTCTGTCCACGGGGCGGTATTCAGATGGGAATCTGTTCCCGGGGGGTTATTTAGATGGGAGTCTGTTCACGGGGGGTTATTTAGATGGGAGTCTGTTCACGGGTGGTTATTTAGATGGGTGTCAGTTCACGGGGTTATTTAGATGGGAGTCTGTTCCGGGGGGTTTATTTAAATGGGTGTCTGTTCACGGCGTTATTTCGATGGGAGTCTGTTCCCGGGGGGTTATTTAGATGGGATTCTGTTCACGGGGTTATTTAGATGGGAGTCTGTTCACGGGGGGGTTATTTAGATGGGAGTCCGTTCGCTGGGGGTTATTTAGATGGGAGTCTGTTCACGGGGAGGTATTCAGATGGGAATCTGTTCCCGGGGGGTTATTTAGATGGGAGTCTGTTCACGGGGGGTTATTTCGATGGGAGTCTGTTGACGGGCCGTTCATTTGGATGGGAGTCTGTTCCTAGGGGATTATTTAGTTGGGAGTCTGTTCACGGGGTTATTTAGATGGGAGTGTGTTCACGGGGGGTTATTTAGATGGGAGTCTGTTCCCGGGGTTATTTAGATGGGAGTCTGTTCACCTGGGTTATTTAGATGGGAGTCTGTTCCCGACAGGTTGTTTAGATTGGAGCCTGTTCACGGGTTTATTTAGATGGGAGTATGTTCCCGGGGGTTTATTAGATGGGAGTCTTTTCACGGGGTTATTTAGATGGGAGTCTGTTCACGCGGGGTTATTTAGATGGGAGTCTGTTCACGGGGGGGTTATTTAGATGGGAGTCTGTTCACGGGGCTATTTAGATGGGAGTCTCTTCCCGGGGGGTTATTTAAATGGGAGTCTGTTCACGGCGTTATTTAGATGGGAGTCTGTTCCCGGGAGGTTATTTAGATGAGAGTCTGTTCACGGTGTTATTTAGATGGGATTCTGTTCACGGGGGGTTATTTAGATGCGAGTCTGTTCACGGTGTTATTTTGATGGGAGTCTGTTCACGGGGGGTTATTTAGATGGGACTCTGTTCACGGGGTTATTTAGATGGGAGTCTGTTCACGGGGGTTATTTAGATGGGATTCTGTTCACGGGGGGTTATTTAGATGGGAGTCTGTTCACGGGGTTATTTAGATGGGAGTCTGTTCACGGTGGGTTATTTAGATGGGAGTCTGTTCACGGGGTTATTTAGATGGGAGTCTGTTCCCGGGGGGTTACATAGATGGGAGTCTGTTCACGGGGTTATTTAGATGGGAGTCTGTTCGCTGGGGGTTATTTAGATGGGAGTCTGTTCACGGGGCGGTATTCAGATGGGAATCTGTTCCCGGGGGGTTATTTAGATGGGAGTCTGTTCACGGGGGGTTATTTAGATGGGAGTCTGTTCACGGGTGGTTATTTAGATGGGTGTCAGTTCACGGGGTTATTTAGATGGGAGTCTGTTCCGGGGGGTTTATTTAAATGGGTGTCTGTTCACGGCGTTATTTCGATGGGAGTCTGTTCCCGGGGGGTTATTTAGATGGGATTCTGTTCACGGGGTTATTTAGATGGGAGTCTGTTCACGGGGGGGTTATTTAGATGGGATTCCGTTCGCTGGGGGTTATTTAGATGGGAGTCTGTTCACGGGGAGGTATTCAGATGGGAATCTGTTCCCGGGGGGTTATTTAGATGGGAGTCTGTTCACGGGGGGTTATTTCGATGGGAGTCTGTTGACGGGCCGTTCATTTGGATGGGAGTCTGTTCCCAGGGGATTATTTAGATGGGAGTCTGTTCCCGGGGTTTTTTTTAGATGGGAGTCTGTTCCCAGGGGATTATTTTGATGGGAGTCTGTTCACGGGGTTATTTAGATGGGAGTCTGTTCACGGGGGGTTATTTAGAAGGGAGTCTGTTCACGGGGGTTATTTAGATGGGAGTCTGTTCACGGGGGGTTATTTGGATGGGAGTCTGTTCCCGGGGTTATTTCGATGAGAGTCTGTTCACGTGGGGTTATTTAAATGGGAGTCTGTTCACGGGGGGTTATTTAGATGGGAGTCTGTTCACGGGGTTATTTAGATGGGAGTCTGTTCACGGGGGGTTATTTAGACGGGAGTCTGTTCACGGGGGGTTTGTTGGATGGGAGTCTGTTCACGGTGGGGTTATTTAGATGGGAGTCTGTTCACGGGGGGTTATTTAGTTGGGAGTCTGTTCCCGGTGGGTTATTTAGATGGGAGTCTGTTCACGGTGTTATTTCGATGGGAATCTGTTCACGGCGGGTTATTTAGATGGGAGTCTGTTCACGGGGTTATTTAGATGGGAGTGTGTTCACGGGGGGTTATTTAGATGGGAGTCTGTTCCCGGGGTTATTTAGATGGGAGTCTGTTCACCTGGGTGATTTAGATGGGAGTCTGTTCCCGGCAGGTTGTTTAGATTGGAGCCTGTTCACGGGTTTATTTAGATGGGAGTATGTTCCCGGGGGTTTATTAGATGGGAGTCTTTTCACGGGGTTATTTAGATGGGAGTCTGTTCACGCGGGGTTATTTAGATGGGAGTCTGTTCACGGGGGGGTTATTTAGATGGGAGTCTGTTCACGGGGCTATTTAGATGGGAGTCTCTTCCCGGGGGGTTATTTAAATGGGAGTCTGTTCACGGCGTTATTTAGATGGGAGTCTGTTCCCGGGAGGTTATTTAGATGGGAGTCTGTTCACGGTGTTATTTAGATGGGAGTCTGTTCACGGGGGGTTATTTAGATGCGAGTCTGTTCACGGTGTTATTTTGATGGGAGTCTGTTCACGGGGGTTATTTAGATGGGATTCTGTTCACGGGGGGTTATTTAGATGGGAGTCTGTTCACGGGGTTATTTAGATGGGAGTCTGTTCACGGGGGGTTATTTAGATGGGAGTCTCTTCCCGGGGGGTTACTTAGATGGGAGTCTGTTCACGGGGTTATTTAGATGGGAGTCTGTTAGCTGGGGGTTATTTCGATGGGAGTCTGTTCACGGGGGGTTATTTAGATGGGAGTCTGTTCACGGGCGGTTATTTAGATGGGAGTCTGTTCAAGGGGTTATTTGGATGGGAGTCTGTTCACGGGGGGTTATTTAGATGGGAGTCTGTTCACGGGGATTATTTCGATGGGAGTCTGTTCACGGGGTTTATTTAGATGGGAGTCTGATCCCAGGGTTATTTGGATGGGAGTCTGTTCACGGGAGGTTATTTAGATGGGAGTCTGTTCACGGGGTTATTTAGATGGGAGTCTGTTCACGGGGGGTTATTTCGATGGGAGTCTGTTCACGGGGTTATTTAGATGGGAATCTGTTCACGGGGGTTTATTAGATGGGAGTCTGTTCACGGGGTTATTTAGATGGGAGTCTGTTCACGGGGGGATATTTAGAAGGGAGTCTGTTCACGGGGGTTATTTAGATGGGATTCTGTTCACGGGGGGTTGCTTATTTGATTAGAGATAAAGCACTGAAACAGGCCCTTCGGCCCACCGAGTCTGTGCCGAACATCAACCACCCATTTATACTAATCCTACACTAATTCCATATTCCTACCAAACATCCCCACCTGTCCCTATATTTCCCTACCACCTACCTATACTAGTGACAATTTATAATGGCCAATTTACCTATCAACCTGCAAGTCGTTTTGGCTTGAGGGAGGAAACCGGAGCACCCGGAGAAAACCCAAGCAGACACAGGGAGAACTTGCAAACTCCACACAGGCAGCACCCGGAATCGAACCCTGGTCCCTGGAGCTATGAGGCTGCGGTGCTAACCACTGCGCCACTGTGCCGCCCTAATTAGATGGGAGTCTGTTCACGGGGCGGTATTCAGATGGGAATCTGTTCCCGGTGGGTTATTTAGATGGGTGTCTGTTCACGGGGGGTTATTTAGATGGGAGTCTGTTCCCGGGGGGTTATTTAGATGGGAGTCTGTTCACGGGGGGTTATTTCGATGGGAGTCTGTTGACGGGCCGTTCATTTGGATGGGAGTCTGTTCCCAGGGGATTATTTAGATGGGAGTCTGTTCCCGGGGTTTTTTTTAGATGGGAGTCTGTTCCCAGGGGATTATTTTGATGGGAGTCTGTTCACGGGGTTATTTAGATGGGAGTCTGTTCACGGGGGGTTATTTAGAAGGGAGTCTGTTCACGGGGGTTATTTAGATGGGAGTCTGTTCACGGGGGGTTATTTGGATGGGAGTCTGTTCCCGGGGTTATTTCGATGAGAGTCTGTTCACGGGGGGTTATTTAAATGGGAGTCTGTTCACGGGGGGTTATTTAGATGGGAGTCTGTTCACGGGGTTATTTAGATGGGAGTCTGTTCACGGGGGGTTATTTAGACGGGAGTCTGTTCACGGGGGGTTTGTTGGATGGGAGTCTGTTCACGGTGGGGTTATTTAGATGGGAGTCTGTTCACGGGGGGTTATTTAGTTGGGAGTCTGTTCCCGGTGGGTTATTTAGATGGGAGTCTGTTCACGGTGTTATTTCGATGGGAATCTGTTCACGGCGGGTTATTTAGATGGGAGTCTGTTCACGGGGTTATTTAGATGGGAGTGTGTTCACGGGGGGTTATTTAGATGGGAGTCTGTTCCCGGGGTTATTTAGATGGGAGTCTCTTCCCGGGCGGTTATTTAAATGGGAGTCTGTTCACGGCGTTATTTAGATGGGAGTCTGTTCCCGGGGGGTTATTTAGATGGGAGTCTGTTCACGGGGTTATTTAGATGGGAGTCTATTCACGGGGGTGTTATTTAGATGCGAGTCTGTTCACGGTGTTATTTCGATGGGAGTCTGTTCACGGGAGGTTATTTAGATGGGAGTCTGTTCACGGGGTTATTTAGATGGGAGTGTGTTCACGGGGGGTTATTTAGATGGGAGTCTGTTCCCGGGGTTATTTAGATGGGAGTCTGTTCACCTGGGTGATTTAGATGGGAGTCTGTTCCCGGCAGGTTGTTTAGATTGGAGCCTGTTCACGGGTTTATTTAGATGGGAGTATGTTCCCGGGGGTTTATTAGATGGGAGTCTTTTCACGGGGTTATTTAGATGGGAGTCTGTTCACGCGGGGTTATTTAGATGGGAGTCTGTTCACGGGGGGTTATTTAGATGGGAGTCTGTTCACGGGGCTATTTAGATGGGAGTCTCTTCCCGGGGGGTTATTTAAATGGGAGTCTGTTCACGGCGTTATTTAGATGGGAGTCTGTTCCCGGGAGGTTATTTAGATGGGAGTCTGTTCACGGTGTTATTTAGATGGGAGTCTGTTCACGGGGGGTTATTTTGATGCGAGTCTGTTCACGGTGTTATTTTGATGGGAGTCTGTTCACGGGGGGTTATTTAGATGGGAGTCTGTTCACGGGGTTATTTAGATGGGAGTCTGTTCACGGGGGTTATTTAGATGGGATTCTGTTCACGGGGGGTTATTTAGATGTGAGTCTGTTCACGGGGTTATTTAGATGGGAGTCTGTTCACGGGGGGTTATTTAGATGGGAGTCTCTTCCCGGGGGGTTACTTAGATGGGAGTCTGTTCACGGGGTTATTTAGATGGGAGTCTGTTAGCTGGGGGTTATTTCGATGGGAGTCTGTTCACGGGGGGTTATTTAGATGGGAGTCTGTTCACGGGCGGTTATTTAGATGGGAGTCTGTTCAAGGGGTTATTTGGATGGGAGTCTGTTCACGGGGGGTTATTTAGATGGGAGTCTGTTCACGGGGATTATTTCGATGGGAGTCTGTTCACGGGGTTTATTTAGATGGGAGTCTGATCCCAGGGTTATTTGGATGGGAGTCTGTTCACGGGAGGTTATTTAGATGGGAGTCTGTTCACGGGGTTATTTAGATGGGAGTCTGTTCACGGGGGGTTATTTCGATGGGAGTCTGTTCACGGGGTTATTTAGATGGGAATCTGTTCACGGGGGTTTATTAGATGGGAGTCTGTTCACGGGGGGTTATTTCGATGGGAGTCTGTTCACGGGGTTATTTAGATGGGAATCTGTTCACGGGGGTTTATTAGATGGGAGTCTGTTCACGGGGGGATATTTAGAAGGGAGTCTGTTCACGGGGGTTATTTAGATGGGATTCTGTTCACGGGGGGTTGCTTATTTGATTAGAGATACAGCACTGAAACAGGCCCTTCGGCCCACCGAGTCTGTGCCGAACATCAACCACCCATTTATACTAATCCTACACTAATTCCATATTCCTACCAAACATCCCCACCTGTCCCTATATTTCCCTACCACCTACCTATACTAGTGACAATTTATAATGGCCAATTTACCTATCAACCTGCAAGTCGTTTTGGCTTGAGGGAGGAAACCGGAGCACCCGGAGAAAACCCAAGCAGACACAGGGAGAACTTGCAAACTCCACACAGGCAGTACCCGGAATCGAACCCTGGTCCCTGGAGCTATGAGGCTGCGGTGCTAACCACTGCGCCACTGTGCCGCCCTAATTAGATGGGAGTCTGTTCACGGGGCGGTATTCAGATGGGAATCTGTTCCCGGTGGGTTATTTAGATGGGTGTCTGTTCACGGGGGGTTATTTAGATGGGAGTCTGTTCCCGGCGGGTTGTTTAGATGGGAGCCTGTTCACGGGTTTATATAGATGGGAGTCTGTTCCCGGGTGTTTATTTGATGGGAGTCTGTTCACGGGGTTATTTAGATGGGAGTCTGTTCACGGGGGGTTATTTAGATGGGAGTCTGTTCACGGGGGGTTATTTAGATGGGAGTCTGTTCACGGGGTTATTTCGATGGGAGTCTCTTCCCGGGCGGTTATTTAAATGGGAGTCTGGTCACGGCGTTATTTAGATGGGAGTCTGTTCCCGGGGGGTTATTTAGATGGGAGTCTGTTCACGGGGTTATTTAGATGGGAGTCTATTCACGGGGGTGTTATTTAGATGCGAGTCTGTTCACGGTGTTATTTTGATGGGAGTCTGTTCACGGGAGGTTATTTAGATGGGAGTCTGTTCACGGGGTTATTTAGATGGGAGTCTGTTCACGGGGGTTATTTCGATGGGATTCTGTTCACGGGGGGTTATTTAGATGGGATTCTGTTCACGGGGTTATTTAGATGGGAGTCTGTTCACGGGGGGTTATTTAGATGGGAGTCTGTTCACGGGGTTATTTAGATGGGAGTCTGTTCCCGGGGGGTTATTTAGATGGGAGTCTGTTCACGGGATTATTTCGATGGGAGTCTGTTCGCTGGGGGTTATTTAGATGGGAGTCTGTTCACGGGGCGGTTATTTAGATGGGAGTCTGTTCCCAGGGGATTATTTAGATGGGAGTCTATTCCCGGGGTGTTATTTCGATGGGAGTCTGTTCCCAGGGGATTATTTCGATGGGAGTCTGTTCACGGGGTTATTTGGATCGGAGTCTGTTCACGGGGTGTTACTTAGATGGGAGTCTGTTCACGGAAATTATTTCGATGGGAGTCTGCTCCCAGGGTTATTCAGATGGGAGTCTGTTCACGGGAGGTTATTTAGATGGGAGTCTGTTCACGGGGTTATTTCGATGGGAGTCTGCTCACGGGGGGTTATTTAGATGGGAGTCTGTTTCCGGGGTTATTTAGATGGGAGTCTGTTCACGGGGGGTTATTTAGACGGGAGTCTGTTCACGGGGGGTTTGTTGGATGGGAGTCTGTTCACGGTGGGGTTATTTAGATGGGAGTCTGTTCACGGGGGGTTATTTAGTTGGGAGTCTGTTCCCGGTGGGTTATTTAGATGGGAGTCTGTTCACGGTGTTATTTCGATGGGAATCTGTTCACGGCGGGTTATTTAGATGGGAGTCTGTTCACGGGGTTATTTAGATGGGAGTGTGTTCACGGGGGGTTATTTAGATGGGAGTCTGTTCCCGGGGTTATTTAGATGGGAGTCTCTTCCCGGGCGGTTATTTAAATGGGAGTCTGTTCACGGCGTTATTTAGATGGGAGTCTGTTCCCGGGGGGTTATTTAGATGGGAGTCTGTTCACGGGGTTATTTAGATGGGAGTCTATTCACGGGGGTGTTATTTAGATGCGAGTCTGTTCACGGTGTTATTTCGATGGGAGTCTGTTCACGGGAGGTTATTTAGATGGGAGTCTGTTCACGGGGTTATTTAGATGGGAGTGTGTTCACGGGGGGTTATTTAGATGGGAGTCTGTTCCCGGGGTTATTTAGATGGGAGTCTGTTCACCTGGGTGATTTAGATGGGAGTCTGTTCCCGGCAGGTTGTTTAGATTGGAGCCTGTTCACGGGTTTATTTAGATGGGAGTATGTTCCCGGGGGTTTATTAGATGGGAGTCTTTTCACGGGGTTATTTAGATGGGAGTCTGTTCACGCGGGGTTATTTAGATGGGAGTCTGTTCACGGGGGGTTATTTAGATGGGAGTCTGTTCACGGGGCTATTTAGATGGGAGTCTCTTCCCGGGGGGTTATTTAAATGGGAGTCTGTTCACGGCGTTATTTAGATGGGAGTCTGTTCCCGGGAGGTTATTTAGATGGGAGTCTGTTCACGGTGTTATTTAGATGGGAGTCTGTTCACGGGGGGTTATTTTGATGCGAGTCTGTTCACGGTGTTATTTTGATGGGAGTCTGTTCACGGGGGGTTATTTAGATGGGAGTCTGTTCACGGGGTTATTTAGATGGGAGTCTGTTCACGGGGGTTATTTAGATGGGATTCTGTTCACGGGGGGTTATTTAGATGTGAGTCTGTTCACGGGGTTATTTAGATGGGAGTCTGTTCACGGGGGGTTATTTAGATGGGAGTCTCTTCCCGGGGGGTTACTTAGATGGGAGTCTGTTCACGGGGTTATTTAGATGGGAGTCTGTTAGCTGGGGGTTATTTCGATGGGAGTCTGTTCACGGGGGGTTATTTAGATGGGAGTCTGTTCACGGGCGGTTATTTAGATGGGAGTCTGTTCAAGGGGTTATTTGGATGGGAGTCTGTTCACGGGGGGTTATTTAGATGGGAGTCTGTTCACGGGGATTATTTCGATGGGAGTCTGTTCACGGGGTTTATTTAGATGGGAGTCTGATCCCAGGGTTATTTGGATGGGAGTCTGTTCACGGGAGGTTATTTAGATGGGAGTCTGTTCACGGGGTTATTTAGATGGGAGTCTGTTCACGGGGGGTTATTTCGATGGGAGTCTGTTCACGGGGTTATTTAGATGGGAATCTGTTCACGGGGGTTTATTAGATGGGAGTCTGTTCACGGGGGGTTATTTCGATGGGAGTCTGTTCACGGGGTTATTTAGATGGGAATCTGTTCACGGGGGTTTATTAGATGGGAGTCTGTTCACGGGGGGATATTTAGAAGGGAGTCTGTTCACGGGGGTTATTTAGATGGGATTCTGTTCACGGGGGGTTGCTTATTTGATTAGAGATACAGCACTGAAACAGGCCCTTCGGCCCACCGAGTCTGTGCCGAACATCAACCACCCATTTATACTAATCCTACACTAATTCCATATTCCTACCAAACATCCCCACCTGTCCCTATATTTCCCTACCACCTACCTATACTAGTGACAATTTATAATGGCCAATTTACCTATCAACCTGCAAGTCGTTTTGGCTTGAGGGAGGAAACCGGAGCACCCGGAGAAAACCCAAGCAGACACAGGGAGAACTTGCAAACTCCACACAGGCAGTACCCGGAATCGAACCCTGGTCCCTGGAGCTATGAGGCTGCGGTGCTAACCACTGCGCCACTGTGCCGCCCTAATTAGATGGGAGTCTGTTCACGGGGCGGTATTCAGATGGGAATCTGTTCCCGGTGGGTTATTTAGATGGGTGTCTGTTCACGGGGGGTTATTTAGATGGGAGTCTGTTCCCGGCGGGTTGTTTAGATGGGAGCCTGTTCACGGGTTTATATAGATGGGAGTCTGTTCCCGGGTGTTTATTTGATGGGAGTCTGTTCACGGGGTTATTTAGATGGGAGTCTGTTCACGGGGGGTTATTTAGATGTGAGTCTGTTCACGGGGGGTTATTTAGATGGGAGTCTGTTCACGGGGTTATTTCGATGGGAGTCTCTTCCCGGGCGGTTATTTAAATGGGAGTCTGGTCACGGCGTTATTTAGATGGGAGTCTGTTCCCGGGGGGTTATTTAGATGGGAGTCTGTTCACGGGGTTATTTAGATGGGAGTCTATTCACGGGGGTGTTATTTAGATGCGAGTCTGTTCACGGTGTTATTTTGATGGGAGTCTGTTCACGGGAGGTTATTTAGATGGGAGTCTGTTCACGGGGTTATTTAGATGGGAGTCTGTTCACGGGGGTTATTTCGATGGGATTCTGTTCACGGGGGGTTATTTAGATGGGATTCTGTTCACGGGGTTATTTAGATGGGAGTCTGTTCACGGGGGGTTATTTAGATGGGAGTCTGTTCACGGGGTTATTTAGATGGGAGTCTGTTCCCGGGGGGTTATTTAGATGGGAGTCTGTTCACGGGGTTATTTCGATGGGAGTCTGTTCGCTGGGGGTTATTTAGATGGGAGTCTGTTCACGGGGCGGTTATTTAGATGGGAGTCTGTTCCCAGGGGATTATTTAGATGGGAGTCTATTCCCGGGGTGTTATTTCGATGGGAGTCTGTTCCCAGGGGATTATTTCGATGGGAGTCTGTTCACGGGGTTATTTGGATCGGAGTCTGTTCACGGGGTGTTACTTAGATGGGAGTCTGTTCACGGAAATTATTTCGATGGGAGTCTGCTCCCAGGGTTATTCAGATGGGAGTCTGTTCACGGGAGGTTATTTAGATGGGAGTCTGTTCACGGGGTTATTTCGATGGGAGTCTGCTCACGGGGGGTTATTTAGATGGGAGTCTGTTTCCGGGGTTATTTAGATGGGAGTCTGTTCCCGGGGGGTTATTTAGATGGCAGTCTGTTCCCGGTTGTTATTTAGATGGGTGTCTGTTCCCGGGGCGTTATTTCGATGGGAGTCTGTTCCCGGGGGATTATTTAGACGGGAGTCTGTTCACGGGGGGTATTTAGATGGGAGTCTGTTTACGGGGGGTTATTTAGATGGGAGTCTGTTCACGGGGTGTTATTTAGATGGGAGTCTGTTCCCGGAGGGTTATTTAGATGGGAGCCTGTTCCCGGGGGATTATTTAGATGGGAGTCTTTTCCCGGGGGGTTATTTAGATGGGAGTCTGTTCACGGGGGTATTTAGATGACCGTCGCTTCCGGGGGGCGGAGTATTTAGATGGGAGTCTGTTCACGGGGGATTATTTCGATGGGAGTCTGTTGACGGGGTTATTTAGATGGGAGTTTGTTCCCGGGGGGTTATTTAGATGGGAGTCTGTTCCCGGGGTTATTTCGATGGGAGTCTGTTCACGGTGTTATTTAGATGGGAGTCTATTCCCTGGGGGGTAATTCGATGGGAGTCTGTTCCCCTGGGGCTATTTAGATGGGAGTCTGTTCACGGGGGTATTTAGATGGGAGTCTGTTCACGGGTGGTTATTTAGATGGGAGTCTTTTAACGGGGGTATTTAGATGTGCATCTCTTCCGTGGGGTGTGGGATTATTTAGATGGGAGTCTGTTCACGGGGCGTTATTTAGATGGGAGTCTTTTGCCGGGCGGTTATTTAGATGGGAGTCTGTTCCCGGGGGGTTATTTAAATGGGAGTCTGTTCCCGGGGGTTATTTAGATGGGAGTCTGTTCACGGGTGTTTCTTTAGATGGGAGTCTGTTCACGGGTGGTTATTTAGATGGGAGTCTGTTAACGGGGGAATTTAGATGTGCATCTCTTCCGTGGGGTGTGGGAGTATTTAGATGGGAGTCTGTTCCTGGGGGGATATTTGGATGTGAGCCATTTCTGCGCGTCGGGCGGGTTATTTAGATGGGAGTCTTTTCTGGGGGGGGGGTTTATTTAGATGAGAGTCTGTTCACGGGGGGTATTTAGATGGGAGTGTGTTCACGGGGAGTACTTAGATGATTGTCCTGTAATAGGGTGGGGCATTAAGATGAGTTGTCTTGTAAAAGGGCAGTATTTAGATGTGTTTTCTAGTAACGTGGTGGTGGTAGGTATTTGGATGGGAGCCTGATCCTGGGGGTTATTTTGAAGGATTGTCTTGTAACGGGGGGTGGGGGGTGGGGGTGTGTGGTTATTATGATGGGTTGTCTTGTAATTGGGTGGGGTATTTAGATGGACTGACTTGTAACAAGCTGGGGTATATAGATGGATTGTCTTGTAACAGGATGGCATTTCGTTGGGTTGTCCTAAAGCAGGGGTCTATTTAGATGGGTTGTCTTCTAACGGGGGGGGGGGGGCTTATTTAGATGGGTTGATTTAAACAGGGTGGAGTATTTAGATTGGTTGTCTTGGAACAGGCTTGGGTATTCCGAGGGATTGTCTTGCAACAGTGGGGTATTTAGATAGGTTGTCATGTAACAGGGTGGAACATTTAGATTGGTTGTCTTGTAACAGGTTGGGGAATTTAGAGGGATAGTGTTGCAACAGTGGAGTATTTAGATGGGTTGTCTTGTAACGGGGGGTATTTGGATGGGTTGTCTTGTAACGGGGCGGGTATTTGGATGGGTTGTCTTGCAACAGGGTGGGGTATTTAGATGGGTTGTCTTGTAACAGGGTGGAGTATTTAGATGGGTTGTCTGATAACAGGGTGCGGTATTTAGATGGGTTGTCTTGTAAGAGGGTGGGGTATTTAGATGGGTTGTCTTGTAACAGGGGGAAGGGGATCATTAGATGGTAGTCTGTTCATACTGAGGGTATTAGATAGGGGTCAGTTAACAGGGGATATCAGACAGTGGTCTGCAGACAAGGATTATTAGGATAAGGGGGTCTGTACAAGGGAGGATATTTTCCGGGAGGAAAAATACAGGGGACAAATTTGGGTGGTGGATAAAAATTGCGGGGAGAGACGAATTAGGGAGGGGGGTCGATAAATTGCGGGGGGGATAAATTGCGGGGGCGGGATAAATTGCGGGGGAGGGTAAATTGCGGGGGCGGGATAAATTGCGGGCAGGGGGAATTGCGGTGGGGGGAATTTGCGGTGGAGGAATTGCGTTGGGGGGAGATTGTGGGGAGGTTTAGGGATAGAAAAAGAAAAAGTCGGAAAGAGTGATAAAAAGAAAGAGAGACAGGATACAAAGAGACAAAGAAAGAGAGAAGATAGAAAGAAATAAAAAAGAGAGAGTGAAAGAAAGAGAGAAAAGATAGAAAGAGACAAAGAAAGAGAGAAAAAGTAGGACAAAAGATAGAGAAACAGAAAATATGGAGAAAGTCACAGAAATAGAGAAAAGGCAGAGAGACTGAGAAATAGAGAAAAGACAGAAAGTCAGAAATAGAGCAAAGACAGAAAGTCAGAAAGAGAGAAAAGACAGAAAGTGAGAAATAGAGAAAAGAAAGAGACCGAAAATAGAGGAAAGACAGAACGTCAGAGAAATAGAGAAAAGACATAAGATCAGAGAAATAGAGAAAAGTAAGAGAGACAGAGAAACAGATAAAAGACAAAGTCAGAAATAGATAAAAGACTAAAGAAAGTCAGAAATAGAGAAAAGACAGAAAGAGACAGAGAAAAAGAGTCGGGAAAAAGTGGAGGGAAAGAACAAAGAAATTGCAGGCAGCAAAGAGAATCACAGGAAGCAAGTGAGAAAGGAACTCAGAGAATCGCAGAGATTGAGAGAGAAGGACAGAGAATCATAGAGAGATTGAGAGAGTGAAGGACAGAAATTCACAGAGAGATTGTTAGAATGGGACAGAGAATCACAGAGATATTGAAAGGGAGAAGGACAGAGAATCACAGAGATATTGAGAGAAGGATAGAGAAAGCCATTGAGACAGAAAGACATACAATCACTGTGAGAGAAACAGAGGGAGAGAGAAACACAAAGTGGGAGAGACAGAGAATGATGGAGGAACATAGAGAGGGAGACTAACAGAGGGAGAGAGAGAAACAGAGATAGAGAGAGAAACAGAGATTGAGAAACCAAGAGAGAGAGAGAGAGATTGGGAGAGAGAGATTGAGGAACAGAGAGAGAGAGAGAGAGATGGAGATTGGGAGAGAGATTGAGGAAGAGACAGAGAAACAGAGAGAGAGAGAGAGAGAAAGACATAAAGAGAGAGAGAGAGAGAAACAGAGAGAGAAACACAGAAAGAGAAGCACAGCGAGGGAGATGGAGATTGAGGAACAGAGGAGGAGAGAAACAGAGAGAGAGAGAGAGAGAAATACAGAGAGAGAGAGCAATACAGAGACAGAGAGAGAGACAGAGATAGAAACACAGAACGAGAAGCACAGTGCGTGCGAGAGAGATTGAGGAACAGAGTGGGAGAGAAACAGAGAGAGAGAGAGAAATACAGAGAGGGAGAGAGAGAAACAGAGAGAGAGAGAGCAATACAGAGAGAGAGAAACAGAGGGAGAAACACAGAAAGAGAAGCACAGCGAGGGAGAGAGTGATTGAGGAACAGAGGGGGAAAGAAACACAGAGAGAGAGCAATACAGAGAGAGAGAGAGAGAAACAGAGAGAGAAACACAGAAAGAGAAGCACAGCGAGGGAGAGAGAGAGATTGAGGAACAGAGAGAGAGAGAGAGAGAAAAACAGAGAGGGAGAAACAAAGAGAGGCAGAGAGAAACAGCGAAAGGGAAACACAAAGGGAGGCAGAGAGAGATTGAGAAACAGTGAGAGAGACAACCAGATAGAGAGAAAATATATTTCGAGACAAACAGAAAGAGAGAGAAGCTGAGAGAGAGAGAGAAAACAAAGAGAGAGAGAGAGAGAGGAACACAGAGAGAAAGAGAAAAAAAGAGAAAGAGAGTAATTGAAAAAGATTCAGAGATATTGAGAAACAGTGAAAGCGAGAGAGAACCAGAGAGAGAGAAAATATATACAGAGATAGAAAAACAGAAAGAGAGAAGCAGAGAGTGAGAGAGAGAGAGAGAAACACAGAGAGAAAGAGAAACACAGAGATTCAGAAAGATTGGGAGGGAGAGATTGGGAGGAAGAGATTGAGCGAAAAGGAGGGAGAAAGGCAGAGAGAGACAATAAAGATGTGATACTCTCCATTCCACACGGTCTACGGTCCATCGTTGGGCTCCAGCACCTTGCCTCCATCTGCTCATCCATGGGGAAAAGATCCTGGAGAGGGGCAGTGGGGTGGGAAGTAGAGTAAAGGGTCAGCACTGGGAAAGAGAGAGGGATTCAGACGGGACTCTCTCTCACTCACACTCACTGGAGTCAACTTGCAATTATCCTGGGCACAGAGACTGAGACACAGAAACTCACCTTCACAAACCAGCCGCATGGAAAGAAAGAATGGAGGCTGATGTTGTCCTAATATAGCCCAGAACCTGCCGCTCAAAACAACCAGTCCACCCAAAATACAGCTGATCCAACCAGCTCTCAGCTTCCTCCGTCTGGACACTCCCTCCCAGGTATGGGACAGTCCAAGGTGAGTCTCTGTGTAAACAGGGAATGGGGGAGGGAGAGGTATTCCAGCCATACCCCAAATGGACCATTCCAGACAGAAACCTGTCTGTCTGTCTGTCTCTCTCTCTCTCCCTCCTCCAAACCCTCATTAACAGAGCAGAAAAGCTGCTGTAATTGAAAATCTGGAGGGGCCGCTTTGGACAATGACCATTTAACACAAATTGTATTAAATGTCTTTCACTATTCATCTCCAGTTTGCAGAAAGTTCAGAAAATGACTGAGAATGTCTCACTGCAGTTACCTTAAAATTCTGGCAAAGAGTTTTTGCTGGAGAGGCCTGTTTGACTGCAGTATAAACAGGCAGTTTTTATTCTGATTGTCAATTCTACTGTGTGACAAAGCCTGAAACTAGAGCCAGGTTAATGGTGCAGCCAAGAGAACTTTTACAACTGGGTGACATTTCACACAATTTTCACACATATTTACATTTATGTTTGTCAACGAGTGCTTGTCCTTTATTTGATGCTGCTGTATTTATGCATTAGCCTGTAATCAATCGATAAAACCTTCTTAACTTTTACCAGTTCAATGTTACAAGGGTTTACAAAGCTGGAAAATGGCCACTTAATACAAATTGTATTAAAGATCGTCCAGTTTTCACCTCCAATTTATATAAAGCTCAGCGTCAAAGACCTCCACATTCTGACAAAGAGTTTTTGCTGCTGCAACAAAGTGTCACGTGTTACCCTTTGCTTCCTGACTGTCTCTTTCCTCTGTTCTCCTGGGGTATTCAGAGGGATTTTTGTTCATCACTTGTCCAAATTCAGGAGGTTCCAGCTCCTCTGCAGTTGCTGTCCTGGAGAAATTAATTGCATTCAAAATATTCCCCGCAGTTTGGAGACATGAGGAGTTACTGTTTTCACTAGCAGAGGGGTGAAACAAATAGATAAGGAGTTGTTCAGGTCTGGAACTCACTGTCTGACAGGTTTCTGAAAGCAGATTCAATATGAACTTTGTCGAAAGACAATTGAATCAGAACTTCGATTACTCTGAGTTACAGTAGAGAAGATACCAGCATAGAAATAGAAGTGAGAGAGAGAGATAGAGAGCTGTCATAAAATTGATGCTGAAGAACTCAACAAATTTATTTAGAGAGTTTTTCTTTGTAAATGATTGTTGGAGTTTTATTTGCTGCTGTTGCTTTATTTATGCATTACCTTTAATCACTCAAAATAATTTTCCAAACAGGAGCCAATTTAATGTTACAAATGCTTACATTGTAGCAAAATAGCCATTTAACACAAATTGCATTGAAATTATTTTATTCAGCATCTCAGGTTTTCAGAAAGAAAATTCCTCAAACTTGTGGAAACTTTCAAACTCTCAGTAACAGAGATTCCCATCAGAAATGCCTCAGCATCTCCATCTGCTGGTGTCCCAGTCTCAGTGCAGTTACTGCGCCCCACTCACCATCTCCATCTGCTGTTGTTCCTGACTCACTGTAGATACTGTCCCCTCTCTCACCATCTCCAAATGCTGGTTTCCCTGCTCCACTGCAGTTACGTCCCCTTCTCACCATCTCCATCTGCTGGTGTCCCTGCCTCACTGCAGCTACTTTCCCCCTCACACCATCTCCATCTACTGGTGTCGCTGTCTCATTGCAGTTAAAGTCCTCCTCCCTCCATCTCCATCAGCTGGCGTCCCTGCCTCACTGCAGTGACTGTCCCCCTCACACCATCTCCATCTGCTGGTGTCCCTCTCTCACTGCAGTTACTGTATCCATCTCACCATCTCCAACTACTGGTGTCCCTGTCTCACTGCAGTTACAGTCCACCTCTCTCCATCTCCATCTGCTGGTGTCCCTTTCTTACTGCAGTTACTGCCCCATCTCACCATCTCCATCTGCTGGTGTCCCTGTCTCACTGCACTTACTCTCCCCCTCACAGCATCTCCATCTGCTGGTGTCCCTGTCTCACTGCAGTAACAGTCCACCTCTCTCCATCTCCATCTGCTGGTGTCCCTTTCTCACTGCAGTTACTGACCCCTCTCACCATCTCCATCTGCTGGTGTCCCAGTCTCACTGCAGTTAATGTATCCATCTCACCATCTCCAACTACTGGTGTCCCTGTCTCACTGCAGTTACAGTCCACCTCTCTCCATCTCCATCTGCTGGTGTCCTTTTCTCACTGCAGTTACTGCCCCATCTCACCATCTCCATCTGCTGGTGTCCCTGCCTCACTGCTCTTACTGTCCCCCTCACACCATCTCCATCTACTGGTGTCGCTGTCTCATTGCAGTTAAAGTCCTCCTCCCTCCATCTCCATCAGCTGGCGTCCCTGCCTCACTGCAGTGACTGTCCCCCTCACACCATCTCCATCTGCTGGTGTCCCTCTCTCACTGCAGTTACTGTATCCATCTCACCATCTCCAACTACTGGTGTCCCTGTCTCACTGCAGTTACAGTCCACCTCTCTCCATCTCCATCTGCTGGTGTCCCTTTCTTACTGCAGTTACTGCCCCATCTCACCATCTCCATCTGCTGGTGTCCCTGTCTCACTGCACTTACTCTCCCCCTCACAGCATCTCCATCTGCTGGTGTCCCTGTCTCACTGCAGTAACAGTCCACCTCTCTCCATCTCCATCTGCTGGTGACCCTTTCTCACTGCAGTTACTGACCCCTCTCACCATCTCCATCTGCTGGTGTCCCTCTCTCACTGCAGTTAATGTATCCATCTCACCATCTCCAACTACTGGTGTCCCTGTCTCACTGCCGTTACAGTCCACCTCTCTCCATCTCCATCTGCTGGTGTCCCTTTCTCACTGCAGTTACTGCCCCATCTCACCATCTCCATCTGCTGGTGTCCCTGTCTCACTGCTCTTACTGTCCCCCTCACACCATCTCTATTAGCTGATGTCCCTGTCTCACTGCAGTTACTGCTCCCTCTCTCCATTCCAGTGTTTGACACCCTTCGGCTCTTTCTATGATTTCACTAATTTAACAATGAGATTGAGAGGGTATTTCACCGCCTTCTTCAGCTCCTGTCTGAATTTAGTCTGGGTCACAGTATAAATACATGTGTTGGTGCAGGAACTGAGAAGCTGCAGCATCTTTGATGTATGTTCTGTGATAAAGAGAGGGTCAGTGGAGGAGGAATAATACTGAATATCTGCAATTCGCCTATAAATGGTATACACAACCCGGGTCATCCATAACAGTATAAAGCTGCCGGATATACTGAAGAGTAAAATAACTGATTTCCTGCGATTCTCCATCTCTGGGTCCTTGTGATTCTCTCCATTGCTGTGGCGCCGGAATCCCCTGCGGAATTTACTGGAGAATAAAATCCGTCTCACAGTCAGAACATTGAGCAGCAAAATCAGAAAGATTGGGACACAAGGGGTTAAAATTAGGTCAACCAATTCAAATGCCCCCCATACGGGGGAAGTAAGGAAGCTCAGCCTGGTAATACAACCCATGGGAACATTATCAATAATGTAATATTGTTCATATGTAAAGTACCAGGGGAGAGACTCTAAACAGCCCAGCACACTCACTGTTCCTACAACCACAGCCGCCCTTTTCTCACTGCAATATTTTGTTTTCAGCTTCTCACAACAAATGGCAACAAATCGATCAAAGGTGAAAGTGACTGTGAGCCAGACAGAAACATCTGTGGATGCAGGAATCAGAACCTTAATGAGAGAACACACAGAAGTAATTCTCAGGAATGAATCTGGGAAATAAATTGAAACAATCCACAACAATATGAGATCAGTGATAACGACCAGGAGATCAGACACTGCCATTCCCACCAGGTAGACACGGATACATTTGGAGAGACTGCACTTTCCTCGGGACAGGATCACAATCGCCACCAAGTTAACTGGAAGAGAGAGAGAAAAGGAAGTAGAGAAATTACTGATCAGACTCGGAGACAAAGCAGCAGTTTGACAGGATCTGGGCTGAAATTTCCAGCTTTGTTGCTGCATCGAGCGGTGAAAACTGATTCATTGGCCTGGGCAGTGCTTTGCCACAGTGAAATGTTTGAAAACACAATTATTAATAATGAATTGGGAGATTGATGCTGAAAGTGAATAAAGTCAGCACCGGATCAACTGGAAGTACTGAGTGAGGATGCAGTGCCAGTGAGGGAATGAGAAGGGGTTTTACAGAGATGGAATCCAATGGGTTAATTGGGAATGTGTCTCCAGACAGTTGTTTGGGAAGGTTTGACTAGAGCAGGATGTGTAGCCGGTTTGTTGCTCTGGGTTCATGGAACCGACAGGGAATGTTAGTAAATGGGAAAAGGCTGAAAACTGTAGCGTTGAGTTTGAGAATAAGCCATGATCTGAATGGCGGAGCAGGCTTGATGGGCTGAATGGCCTCCTCCTATTCCTATGTTCCTGTATTCCTATCAGGTTGCACGATGTAGCTGGCGGTGGAGCCAGAGAGGGAGATTGGGAGGGAGAGAAGGAAAAGGACATGTTGGAGCACAAGGGAGACAGGACCAGATGGTTTGGGAAAGTGGATAAACTGAAGCAATGGATGAGGAGACTGAGGATTCAATACAGTGAGAGGAGAGGCTGAGATTCACAGGGAGAAACTGGAGCAGAGTGTTAGAGGAAATCTAATCTATAGATCCCAGGAATACAACTCAATTAATACATTCAAACAATAATCCCTGTGGTTATTGGTGTTGGAGAATAGTTCATTGTTTATACAATATAGTCAATATATTTAATTCGTACAGGCAATCAAGTGTAAATTTAAATCTATTTCTGATATCAGCCTCGCTCTTTGTTGAATTCAGCAGTCACAGAGATTTTAAAGTGCAGTATTTAAATAATGAATTACCATCAGTGAAGAACTGATTCTGTTCTGTTTATTCAGTCACTAAGTAAGGAATAGGAACTTCCTACAAAACAAAATGAGCTGACAGAAATCAACCCAAGAGGATCAAGTCCAACAGGAAAATGAACACAATCTGAAAACAGACAATTTCAACTCACAGTTTCTCTCACTTATTGCTCTGGACATTTCAGCACTTTATGATAGTGAATTATTTACACTGCTGCTTCTTTCTATTTCTCTTTATTTCTGCTTATCTCTTTCCCTTGGTTTCGTTCTCCCTGCTCCTTTTCTCCTTCCCTATCTCTCTGGAGTACTCACATCGTGCAAACTGTTACTTAATTCTGCATTTCACATATGATTTATTCCTAACATTGGGCGTCTGTGTTCTGTTCACCAGCCCCAGGTTCAATGATTCTATTCTCAGAGTCAGTTTATTCAATGGTGAAACCTCTGTGAATAATTTAATGCATCTTCAGAACACGCAAGTCTCCACCTGTTCACCTACACACTTAACTCCATCCACAATATATGGAATAAACAGGATCAAAAGCTACTTCCAGACAAACCTCACAATCATTGAAATTCCTTCTCCTCGAATTATAAAGTAATCCATTAGAATGTGGGATTGTTGAATTAATAAAACACCAACATCAGCGCTGCAGCTGATAATCTACAGACAAATGGAAAGACTCTTGATTCCAACTGATCGAGTGTAAACCAATAAAACATCATCGCAATAGTTTCCATTTTACAATGTGGTCCAGTGACAGTGAAGGTCCACAGTGAAGCAGAGAAGGAGAAGTGAAAGTGTCAGCAGAAAACTCAGTTCAGTAACCAGACCTCTGAAGCAGCGTCACACACACAGAATGAAATAATATTTGATAACAGTGATAACCAATAAATACATTGCAATCCGAGTGAAACTGAGCCATGTTATTGTAACACTGAGACCGTGAGATGTCTCATTAATCACTGGAAAAAAATCCGAAAAATATTCCAGGACTCGATAGATCCACATCATGAAAGTGTTTACAGCTTCTGATTTTCTGATTCTTGATGCCAACCAAGACATCTCATTCAAATAAAGAGAACAAAAAGAACAAAGAAAATTACAGCACAGGAACAGGCCCTTCGGCCCTCCAAGCCTGCGCCGATCCAGATCCTCGATCTAAACCTGTCGCCTATTTTCTAAGGGTCTGTATCTCTTTACTTCCTGTTCATTCATGTCTCTGTCTAGATACATCTTAAAAGACGCTATCGTGCCTGCGTCTTCCGCCTCCGCTGGCAACGCGTTCCAGGCACCCACCACCCTCTGCGTAAAGAACTTTCCACGCATATCCCCCCTAAACTTTTGCCCTTTCACTTTGAACTCATGTCCCGTAGTAATTGAATTCCCCACTCTGGGAAAAAGCTTCTTGCTATCCAACCTGTCTATACCTCTCATGATTTTGTGCACCTCAATCAGGTCCCCCCTCAACCTCCGTCTTTCTAATGAAAATAATCCTAATCTACTCAACATCTCTTCATAGCTAGCACCCTCCATACCATGCAACATCCTGGTGAACATCCTCTGCACCCTCTCCAAAGCATCCACATCCTTTTGGTAATGTGGCGACCAGAACTGCACGCAGTATTCCAAATGTGGCCGAAACAAAGTCTTATACAACTGTGACATGACCTGCCAACTCTTGTACTCAATACCGCATCCGATGAAGGAAAGCATGCCGAATGCCTTCTTGACAACTCTATTGACCTGCGTTGCCACCTTCAGGGAACAATGGACCTGAACACCCAAATCTCTCTGTACATCAATTTACCCCAGGACTTTTCCATTTACTGTATAGTTCACTCTTGAATTGGATCTTCCAAAATGCATCACCACGCATTTGCCCTGATTGAACTCCATCTGCCATTTCACTCCCCAACTCTCCAATCTATCTATATTCTGCTGTATTCTCTGACAGTCCCCTTCACTATCTGCTTCTCCACCAATCTTAGTGTCGTCTGCAAACTTGCTAATCAGACCACCTATACTTTCCTCCAAATCATTTATGTATATCACAAACAACAGTGGTCCCAGCACGGATCCCTGTGGAACACCACTGGTTACACGTCTCCATTTTGAGAAATTCCCTTCCACTGCGAGTCTCTGTCTCCTGTTGCCCAGCCAGTTCTTTATCCATCCAGCTAGTACACCTTGGACTCCATGCGCCTTCACCTTCTCCATCAGCCTACCATGGGCAACCTTATCAAATGCCTTACTGAAGTCCATGTATATGACATCTACAGCCCTTCCCTCATCAATCAACTTTGTCACTTCCTCAAAGAATTCTATTAAGTTGGTAAGACATGACCTTCCCTGCACAAAACCATGTTGCCTATCACTGATAAGCCCATTTTCTTCCAAATGGGATTGGATCCTTTCCCTCAGTATCTTCTCCAGCAACTTCCCTACCACTGACGTCAGGCTCACCAGTCTATAATTACCTGGATTATCCCTGCTAACCTTCTTAAACAAGGGGACAACATTAGCAATTCTCCATTCCTCCGGGACCTCACCCGTGTTTAAGCATGTTGCAAAGATATCTGTTAAGGCCCCAGCTATTTTCTCTCTCGCTTCCCACAGTAACCTGGGATAGATCTCATCCGGACCTGGAGACTTGTCCACCTTAATGCCTTTTAGAATACCCAACACTTCCTCCCTCCTTATGTCGACTCGACCTAGAGTAATCAAACATCTGTCACTAACCTCAACATCCGTCATGTCCCTCTCCTCGGTGAATACCGATGCAAAGTACTCGTTTTGAATCTCACCCATTTTCTCTGACTCCACGCATAACTTTCCACCTTTGTCCTTGAGTGGGCCAATCCTTTCTTTGGTTACCCTCTTGCTCCTTATATATGAATAAAAGGCTTTGGGATTTTCCTGAACCCTGTTTGCTAAAGATATTTCATGACCCCTTTTAGCCCTCTTAATTCCTCGTTTCAGATTGCGCCTACAATCCCGATATTCTTTCAAAGCTTCGTCTTTCTTCAACCACCTAGACCTTATGTCTGCTCCCATTTTCCACTTAGCTAGTCTCACAATTTCACCTGTCATCCATGGTTCCATAATCTTGCCCTTTCTATCCTTCATTTTCACAGGAACATTTCTCTCCTGCACGCTAATCAACCTCTCTTTAAAAGCCTCCCACATATCACATGTGGATTTACCTTCAAACAGCTGCTCCCAATCTACATTCCCCAGCTCCTGCCGAATTTTGGCATAGTTGGCCTTCCCCCAATTTAGCACTCTTCCTTTCGGACCACTCTCGTCTTTGTCCATGAGTATTCTAAAACTTACTGAATTGTGATCACTATTCCCAAAGTCGTCCCCTACTGAAACTTCAACCACCTGGCCGGGCTCATTCCCCAACACCAGGTCCAGTATGGCCCCTTCCCGAGTTGGTCTATTTACATACTGCTCTAGAAAACCCTCCTGGGTGCTCCTTACAAATTCTGCTCCATCTGGACCTCTAACACTAAGTCAATCCCAGTCAATGTTGGGAAAACTAAAATCTCCTATTACGATCACCATGTTGCTCCTACATCTTTCCATAATCTGTTTACATATTTGTACCTCTATCTCACGCTCGCTGTTGGGAGGCCTGTAGTACAGCCCCAACATTGTTACCGCACCCTTCCTATTTCTGAGTTCTGCCCATATTGCCTCACAGCTCGAGTCCTCCATAGTGCCTTCCTTCAGCACAGCTGTGATATCCTCTTTGACCAGTAATGCAACTCCACCCCTTTTACCTCCCTCTCTATCCCGCCTGAAGCATCGATATCCTGGGATATTTAGTTGCCAATCATGCCCTTCCCTCAACCAAGTCTCAGTAATAGCAATAACATCATACTCCCAGGTACTAATCCAAGCCCTAAGTTCACCTGCCTTACCTACTACACTTCTTGCATTAAAACAAATGCACCTCAGACCACCAGTCCCTTTGGTTTCATCATCTGCTCCCTGCTTACTCTTTCCCTTAGTCACGCTGACTTCATTATCTAGTTCCTTACAGGCTTTAGTTACTACCTCCTTACTGTCCACTGACCTCGTATAGTTTCCACACCCTTCCACATTATTTTAAACCCTCCCCAACAGCGTTAGCAAAAGCACCCCCAAGGACATTGGTTCCAGTCCAGCCCAGGTGTAGACCATCCAATTTTTAATAGTCCCACCTCCCCCAGCACCGGTCCCAATGTCCCAAAAATCTGAACCCCTACCTCCTGCACCATTTCTCAAGCCACGCATTCATCCTGACTATTCTTTCATTGTACTCTGACTAGCACATGGCACTGGTAGCAATCCTGAGATTACTACCTCTGAGGTCCTACTTTTTAACTTGGCTCCTAACTCCCTAAATTCTGCTTGTAGGACCTCATCCCGTTTTTTACCTATATCATTGGTGCCAATGTGCACAACGACAACTGGTTGTTCACCCTCCCCCTTCAGAATGTTCTGCAGCTGATCTGAGACATCCCTGACCCGTGCACCTGGGAGGGAACATACCATTCGGGAGTCTCGTTTTCGACCACAGAACCGCCTATCTACTCCCCTTACAATCGAATCCCCTGTGACTATAGCCCTTCCACTCTTTTTCCCGCCCTTCTGAACAGCAGAGCCAGCCACGGTGCCATGAACCTGGCTACTGCATGCTTTCCCCTGGTGAGCCATCTCCCTCAACAGTATCCAAAACGGTATACCTGTTGTGGAGGGAGATTACCACAGGGGACACCTGTGCTGCCTTCCTGCTCTTTCTCTGCCTTTTGGTCACCCATTCCCTTTCTCCCTCAGCAATCTTAATCTGCGGTGTGACCAATTCGCTAAACGTGCTATCCACGACCTCCTCAGCATCGCGGATGCTCCAAAGTGAGTCCATCCGCAGCTCCAGAGCCGAAATGCAGTCTAACAAGAGCTGCGGCTGGACCCACTTCCCGCACGTGAAGGAGTCAGGGACAAGTCAGAAACAGCCCAAATATATAGGGTTTTACTTACCCAGCAGCCCCTTGGTCCGCCGAAAACAAAAGGAAATTAAGTTTAAGCTGAAACTGACCTTCCCAGCTGCTCACTCGCTCGCACTCTCTGCTCCCGAATAAGCTGCTACATTCAATACACAGAATAATCCAGTAACAATGCCACGGCAACTTAAAAGTATAGCATTCAAGACATAATACACCTCCTGCAATAATGAAAGAGCAGACAATGAGGAGATTCCATCACTAAATTGCTGGAAAAGGACAGGCGGCTGTGTCAAACACACAGAGGGAAATAATACTAAACACAGCAGCACAGTTAACATCGATTTACACCATTAATAGCTGAGATACTGCTAACCAGCAACTCCAATTGCTGCAAGTACAGGATAGTAAATGTCTTCTATCTGATACATTACTGGATGTCCCATTTCTATGAGAAGCAAAGACTTCTGTTAGCCTGAAATCCAGAAGCTGCACCAGGCACCAGCTGATCCATTCCAATGGGCCCTGATTTATACAGGGGATAAGTCTCCACTGACACAGTTGTACCCTGATCATTGTGATTAGTTACACTCACCTGAACAAACACATTTCATCAGCAACTTTGACTCTGATGTAAATAATGTGGTGGATAAAACACAATCAATTCAATGTCAATGATGTTTTGTTCGCAAGACCTCTTTCTGGATAAAACTTCAATCTGTACTCATACTGGACGGATGCTACAATTATGAGAAGCATTATTTACATTTTCCATGTTATCGGACTGACCTTGTTCTCTCCTGGCATTTCTATTGTAAATGTAACTGATTTGTCTGCAGTGGACACTGAATCCAGGTACAAAAGCAATCCTGCTTCACTCTGTCCCTGTCTTTTTCCAGTTAAAATGAAAACGTTGACGATCTGATTCGAGACCATTTCCAGGGCTACAGCCTAAAAGCTGTTGTGAGTGATATGAGGAAAGAAACACTGGAGAAAAACATAAAGGGGGCAGCCGCAAAGCGATAATACCACTGCTTAAGTAAAACAGAGGCCAAACCTAATGACCTGAGGACAGGGGTTCTAATCCCACCGTGGCAGCTGCATAAAATACAGGGAGCTCCCTATGTTTAAAGTGGAGGGCGATTAAAGGCAAAGGAGAGATGGAAATGTAAAAAAATGGAGAAATGGAGAGAAGGACTAAGTGAAAGACAGTGAGAGACAGGAGAGATAGTTAAGTGAGAGCTTAACAGAACCCCAGTAACCACCCCTTTGTCTGACCAGTGCGGTATTGGGGATTTAGTGCGAGTATTTTAGGGCTGAGTGCTGTCTCAGTGTTTGATATTTTCAAACTGCAGTGACATTCCCAACATGAAAAAGAGTTACAGATTCAAAATTAACCCGGGAATGGCTCAAAGCTTTGCTGTCCAGGGAGAGAGGGAGGGGGAGATGGAGGGAGACAGATACAGACAGAGTGGGCCAGACGCAGAGAGAGAGAGAGAAAGTTAGAGGGTGAGAGTCAAAGAGAGTGACAGATACAGAGGGAGAGAGACAGAGAGGAGAGAGAAACACAGAGGGTGAATCAGAGACGGAGGGAGAGGCAGACAGAGAGAGTGTGACAGGGCGAGATTATCGGAGAAACTTTAGATACAATAGTGTTTGAAAAAAGATAAAATTCAAAAACTAAAACTGGCTGTATGCAATAACTAAATTTGAAAGGAAACATTGGGGGTTTATTGTGAGTGTTTTGGAGGCAACTGTTGGATCAGTGCTTCACATTTTCAAACTGTCGGGACATTTAATGTTGTTGAAAAAATATTATCAAAAATTGACAAACTTTAGAAGCAGGGGAAATGGGAGGCAGGGCGTGAGGGGACCTTGACAGAACCTCAAAAGAATCCCCATTACCTGCCCAGTCCTGCATTTGGGGTTTAGTGTGAGAGTAGAGTGGGCGGGTATTGATCAGTGTTTGATATTTTCAAAATGCAGTGACATTTCCAGCAAGGGCAAGAATTGCAGGTTCAAAATTAACTATGTGAGTGAGTGAGGTACAAGCATAGTCTGTTTGGAGATACAGCACTGAAACAGGCCCTTCGGCCCACCGAGTCTGTGCCGACCATTAACCACCCATTTATACTAATCCCACACTAATTCCATATTCCTACCACATCCCCACCTGTCCCTATATTGCCCTACCATTTACCTATACTAGGGGCAATTTATAATGGCCAATTAACCTATCACCCTGCAAGTCTTTTGCCATGTGGGCGGAAACCGGAGCACCCGGAGGAAACCCACGCAGACACAGGGAGAACTTGCAAACTCCACACAGGCAGTACCCAGAATCGAACACGGGTCGCTGGAGCTGTGAGGCTGCGAGTCATAGACTGATGAGGAGAAAGAGGGAGAAGGAGATAGAGGGAGAAAGAGAGAGAGAGATGGAGAGAGACAGACATGAGAGGGAGAGACAGATAGAGGATGAGACAAGATGTAACAATAAGTAACAATCCTCATTATCTGCCCAGTCCTGTATTGGGAGTTTAGTGTAAATGTTTTACGTGTGAGTGTTGGATCAGTGTTTGATATTTTCAAACTGCAGTGCCCTTCCCAACAAGGCAGGTATAGAATAGAAGAGCAGGGAAGTTATACTGGAACTGAATAATTCATTGGTTAGACCACAACTTGAGTACTGTTTGCAGTTCTGGTCACCTCATTACAGAAAGGATGCCATTGCACTAGAGAGGGTACAGAGGAGATTTATGAGGATGTTGCCAGGACTGAAAAACTGCAGCTATGAGGAAAGATTGGATAGGCTGGGATTGTTCTCCTGGGAAGAGAGAAGGCTGAGGGGAGATCTGACTGAAATGTGAGGGACCTGGATACAGTGGATGTGAAGGGTCTATTCACATCAGCAGAGAGCTTACTGACGGGGGGCATAGAATTAAAGTGATTGGTAGAAAGATTAGAGGGGAGATGAGGATGTGCCCTCCTGGGCCCCAACTTCATCTACATTTATGCCTCTCCTGATGTTTTTTTCTCTCCATATCTATCTCTTATATGTTTGTGTACACAGCAGCGAAGGATTACATCAAATTAATATATCTTACATTATCCTTTTCATCCACCTCAACGATCTCTCTCTCTCCAACTTTGTCCCTCTCTACAGCCCTCTCTCTGCCTTCATATCAAGCCCTCTCCCTCTGTCTCTCTCCTAGTGTCAGTGATAGCAAGACGGAGAGACAGAGAGAGAATGTTAAAGGAACTGGACACTGTTCCTAAGCTGTGCTGAACCTGCGCTCGGATTGTTTGATGGGCTACATTAATCGGCCGTGTACAGTCCTGTCTCAGGCTGTGAAGTAGCAGGGCATGTTCAGTACACAACGGGTCAAAGGGAACGATTCACTCCTGTCTGCTACTGGGAAGAGAGACTGACCTTAATATCAAGGCAGCATTTGACTGAGTGTGGCATCGAGAAACCCGAGTCAAGTTGAAGTCGGTGGGAATCAGGGGGGAAGCTCTCCACTGGTTGGCATCATACCGAGCTCAAAGGAAGATGGTTGTGGTTGTTGGGAGTCAATCATCTCAGTCCCAGGCCTTCACTGCAGCAGTTTATCAGGGTCGTGTCCTCAGCCGAACCATCTTCAGCTGAGATCCCAGCAGAAAATGCTAGATATACTGAGCAGGGCAAGCAGCTTATACGCATTGGATTTTAGAAGAATGAGAGGTGAGTTTATTGAAACATACAAGATTCTAAGGGGACTTTACAGGGCGGCTGCTGGGAGAATGTTCCCCTTGTGGGGAAGTCTAGAACTAGGGGGCAGGTACAGTGTGGGGTTAGATACAAAGTTAATCTACCTCTATGTATGACTCCCTTTCTCCTCCTCCATCCAGATGGAGAGAGGAACAGTGAGAAAGACAGGGATAGATATGGAAAATAGCAGGGAGAGGGAAGGATAGCAATGGCGAGAGAGTACCAGAGAGAAAGAGGAAGAGATTGAGATGGAGAGTGTTGGTCAATGTTTCTGCAAATCTGCGTGCTGCAGCCTCAAAGGTCCCACGCAGATCCTGTTCCACAATAAATAGCACATGTCTTCAAAGATTCTTCAAAACTTTCAAGGGACAGCTCACGGGAAAAAAAAAACTGGACACGCAACATCTAAATTTTCACGGGAACATTGGAGCCAACTGCGGAATACAGGTTTCTTACCAGCCTGCAGAAGGAAGTGCAACCTCTGCAGATGCGGTGAAACCAAAAGCAGCTGACTTAAAATGGAAAACTGATATATGTGGAGTTTTAAAAAGGGTCTGAGAGGGGAGAGAAACAGGCATAGACACACACACACACACACAGAGAAACACACACAAACAGAGAAACAGAGTGACTCAGGGACAAAGAGTGAAAGAAGAATATTTCAATTTTCAAAAGGCATTTGATGAGATCAATCTTCGCTTTAAAAACAATTGATTTTGCATTAATGTGCGTGTGCAGAGGACACGTTCCAAACTACTACCACTTTTTTCCTGGAGTGTCGGATTAACCCGGGTCACTCACTGTGCCCGGCTCAGCCTCAAGACACACCTGCCCCAGTCACTGAGACACTGCAGTATCACTTGCCTTAATGTAGCGGATACAGGGTTTGGGAGCAGGACAGGCACACGGGATTATGACGACTGCTCATGTGGAGGATAAGAATCAGTAATCCCTCAGAGAATCAGAACAGATCAGGGAGAATCAAAAAAAAGGAAGCTTGCGTTGAATTTGAAAGTCTTGCATTGTGGAATGCTTCAGTGTTTAGTGAGAATGTTACCGCACAATAGCAACAGAGACACGGAGAAACAAATTGGGATGCAGATTTTGGAAAGGTGCAGAAGGGTTGTTGTCATGGGTGACTTCAACTTCTCTAATATTGATTGGAACCTCCTTAGTGCAAATAGTTTGGATGGAGCAGTTTTTGTCAGGTGTGTCCAGGAAGGTTTCCTGACTCAATATGTAGATAGGCTGTCTAAAGGGGAGGCTATGTTGGATTTGGTGCTTGGTAACAAACCAGGCCAGGTGGCAGATCTCTCGGTGGGAGAGCATTTCGGTGATAGTGATCACAACTCCCTGACCTTTACGATTGTCATGGAGAGGGACAGGAGCAGACAGGATGGGAAAATATTTAATTGGGGGAGGGGAAATTACAATGCCATTTGGCAGGAACTGGGAAGCATAAATTGGAACAGATGTTCTCATGGAAATGCACGACAGAAATGTGGGGGTTGTTTCGGGAGCACTTGCTGCGACTAATGGATAGGTTTGTCCCGATGAGGCAAGGAAGGGATGGTAGGGTGAAGGAACCTTGGATGACAAGAGATGTGGAACAGCTAGTCAAGAGTAAGAAGTAAGCATACTTAAGGTTGAGGAAGCAATGATCAGACAGGGGTCCAGAGGGTTACAAGGTAGCCAGGAAGGAACTGAAGAAAGGACTTAGGAGAGCTAGAAGGGGACATGAAAAAGTCTTGGAGGTAGGATTAAGGAAAATCCCAAGGCGTTCTACACTTATGTGAGGAACAAGAGGATGGCCAGAATGAGGGTAGGGCCGATCAGGGATAGTGGAGGGAACTTGTGTCTGGAGTCGGAGGAGGTAAGGGAGGTCCTAAATGATAACTTTGCTTCAGTAGTCACTAGTGAGAGGAACCTGGTCGTTTGTGGGGACAGCGTGGAACAGGCTGATACGCTTGAACAGGTTGAGGTTACGAGGGAGGATGTGCTGCACATTTTGAATGATATGAGGACAGATAAGTCCCTGGGGACAGACGGGATATACCCAAGGATATTACGGGAAGCGAGGGAAGAGATTGCTGCGCCTTTGGCGATGATCTTTGCATCCTCACTGTGCACTGGAGTAGTACCAGATGATTGAAGGTTGGCAAATGTTATTCCCTTGTTCAAGAAAGGGAATAGGGATAACCCTGGGAATTATAGTAGTAGGCAAAATATTGCAGAGGATTCTGAGAGACAGGGTTTATGATTATTTGGAAAAACATGGTTTGATTAGAGAGAGTCAGCATGGCTTTGTGAGGGGCAGGTCATGCCTCACCATCATTACTGAATTCTTTGAAGATGTGATAAAACACATTGATGAAGGAAGAGCAGTGGATGTGGTGTATATGGATTTTAGCAAGGTGTTCGATAAGGTTCCCCATGGTAGGCTCATTCAGAAAGTAAGGAGGCATGGGATTCAGGGAAAGTTGGCTGTCTGGATAAAAATTGGCTTACCCATCGAAGTCAGAGTGTGGTAGTGGATGGAAAGTATTCAGCATGGAGCTCGGTGACCAGTGGTGTTCCACAAGGATCTGTTCTGGGACCTCTGCTCTTTGTGATTTTTATAAATGACTTGGATGAGGAAGTGAAAGGCTGGGTTAGCAAGTTTGCCGATGACACGAAGGTTGCTGGAGTTGTGGATAGTGTGGAAGGCGGTTGTAGGTTGCAACGGGACATTGACAGGATGCAGAGCTGGGCTGAGAAGTGGCAGATGGAGTTCAACCTGGAAAAGTGTGAAGTGATTCATTTTGGAAGGTCGAATTTGAATGCAGAATACAGGCTTAAAGACAGGATTCTTGGCAGTGTGGAGGAACAGAGGGATCTTGGGGTCCATGTCCATAGATCGCTCAAGGTTGCCACCCAAGTTGTTAGGGTTGTAAAGAAGGTGCATGGAGTGTTGGCTTTCATTAACAGGGGAATTGAGTTTAAGAGCCACGAGGTTATGCTGCAGCTCTATAAAGCCCTGGTTAGACCACACTTGGAATATTGTGTTCTGTTCGGGTCGCCTCATTATAGGAAGGATGTGGAAGCTTTAGAGAGAGTGTAGAGGAGATTTACCAGGATGCTGCCTGGACTGGAGGGCATGTCTTATGAAGAAAAATTGAGGGAGCTAGGGCTTTTCTCATTGGAGCGAAGAAGGATTAGAGGTGACTTGATAGAGGGGTACAAGATGATGAGAGACATAGATAGAGTGGATAGCAAGAGACTTTTTTCCAGGGCGGAAGGGCTATCACCAGGGGGCATAATTTTAAGGTAATTGGAGGAAGGTTTTGGGGATATGTCAGAGGTAGGTTCTTTACACAGAGAGTGGTGGGTGCGTGGAATGCGCTGCCAACGGTGGTAGTAGAAGCAGATATATTCGGGACATTTAAGCGACTCTTGGATAGGTGCATGGATGATAGTAGAATGAAGCTCGGTAGGTAGTTTGATCTTCGAGTAGGTTAAATGTTCGGCACAACATCATGGGCCAAAGGGCCTGTACTGTGCTGTACTGTTCCATGTTCTATGAGAAACGATGGGATGAAGTCAAAGTGGCCACTGTTGAATTTGCGAGCTTGACCTTTGTGGGAACGCAAAGGTTAAGGAAGTTAAAAATATTAAATGGTCAATTCTCTTGTACAAAGAAGCACTTAACAGACATCGCTATGGCATGTGCTATATGCTGCATTCCCAAGAGAAGGTATGGCAAGTCAAGGACAGAAAACAATGAAGTTATGGGGGAAGAGCGGGAGAGTGCGATTAACTGGACTGCTCTTCAAAAGAGACAGCACAGATTCAATGAGAGATATATATATAGAGAGAGAGAGACCGTTAGGGAGAGGGTGAGGAAGAAAATGTTTCAAAGAGGTAGGACATGCTCGAGGGGCCAAGCAGCCTCCTCCTGACTTCCTAAGGGATTTATTAATATTACATCCTGAAATAAACAAGTTCGTGACGGTAATTTTTAGCAAATCAAATGGAATTAATTAACAGCAGGTTCTCCTTTAAAATTATTAATCCGAATTCACAATATTACTCGTGTGAATTTGGGCTTGACAGATAGAACAAAGAACAAAGAACAGTGCAGCACAGGAAAAGTCCATTCGGCCCTCCAAGCCTGCGTCGATCTTGATGCCTCACTAAACTGAAACCTTCTGCACTTCTGGGGTCTGTATCCCTCTATTCACATCCTATTCATGTATTTGTCAAGATGCCTCTTAAACGTCGCTTTCATACCTGCTTCCACCACCTCCTCCGGCAGCAAGTACCAGGCACTCACGACCCTCTGTATAAAGACCTTGCCTCGCACATCCCCGCTAAACTTTCCCCCTCTCACATTAAACCTGTGTCCCCCAGTAACTAACTCTTCCACTCGGGGGAAGAGCTTCTGACTATCCACTCTGTCCATGCCACTCATAACTTTGTAAACCTCTATCATGTCGCCCCTCCACCTCCGTCTTTGCAGTGAAAACAGTTCGAGTTTATCCAACCTCTCCTCATAGCTAATGCCCTCCAGACCAGGCAACATCCTGGTAAATCTTTTCTATCCCCTCGCCAAAGCCTCCGTGTCCTTCTGGGAGTGTGGCGACCAGAATTGCACACAATATTCTAAGTGTGGCCTAACTACAGTTCTGTACAGCTGCAGCATGACTTGCCAATTTTTATACTCTATGCCTCGACCGATGAAGGTAAGCATGCCGTATGTCTTCTTGACTACCTAATCCACCTGCTTTGCCACTTTCAGTGACCTGTGGACCTGTACGCTCAGATCTCTCTGCCTGTCAATACTCCGAAGGGTTCTGCCATTTACTGTATACTTCCCACCTGCATTAGACCTTCCAAAATGCATTACCTCACATTTGTCCTGACTAAACTCCATCTGACATTTCTCTGCCCAAGTCTCCAACCGATGTATATCCTGCTGTATCCTCTGACAATCCTCATCATTATCCGCAACTCCACCAACCTTTGTGTCATCCGCAAACTTACTGATCAGACCAGCTACATTTTCCTCCAAATCATTTATATATACTCCAAACAGCAAAGGTCACAGTACTGATCCCTGCAGAACACCACGAGTCACAGCCCTCCATTCAGAAAAGCACCATTCCACTGCTACCCTCTGTCTTCTATGACCGAGCGAGTTCTGTATCCATCTTGCCAGCTCACCTCTGATCCCGTGTGACTTCTCATCTTTTCTACCAGTCTGCCATGAGGGACCTTGTCAAAGGCTTTACTAAAGTCCATCAAGACAACATCCACTGCCCAGATAATTTGCTGTTTAATAACATCACTGAACAAATAAATACTGGAAGATTCAATGTGACTTTGTTCCCATCCTCGTCCAAACTCCTACAGACTCACTCGAAGGTTTATATTTAAGGAGCAGTTCTGACGGAGCCGTGTCCCTTTTAGAGGTTGGGACTGACCCTCCCCCTGCTTCCACAACCCCCCCCCACACCCCTCCTCGGGGTCACTGTGCTGGGTCAGGGGTCACAGACTGCACGGACACAGGGATTGACCCAAGACCCACTGACCCCAAAGAAAGGAAAAGAAAAGCAAAAATTCTCCTGGTCCCTGTGAAATCAGATGGACAATAAATTTAAACCCCGAGAGTGAAATATAAAAGGAGAAAAGAGAGATTTTGATGTTTGTAAAAACATGATTTACACAGAGGGAAGTGTTTGTGTTTATCTGTCTAAGTTGGTCAATGGGAATATATGTGTCTCTGTCTGGGTTTCTCTCTCTCTCTCTCGATCAGTTGGAATGGATGTGCCTGGGTGTGGATTTCTATGTGTGTGTGTGTGTGTGTGTGTGTGTGTGTGTGTGTGTGTGTGTGTGTGTGTGTGTGTGTGTGTGTGTGTGTGTGTGTGTGTGTTATTCTGGACATGTTAGTCTGTCTGTGTTTATGTGCCTGTCTTTGTGTCTGTGTGTGGGTTTGTGTCTCTGTGTTTGTGTTTCCAAAGCTGGATGTGAGGGTGGGAGAAGACACAGAAGGACACTCTCTAATCTCTTATTAAAGATCTTTCATATTAACAACTCCGATGAATAGAGAGAAATATCCTCCACAACATATGAAGCAGTTGTATCTTAATACTTGTCAGGACAGAAGTGCCTCTCTCAAACACGGCCTCTGTTAAGTTTATATGGGCTGATGATATAAAGTTAGATGGAACAGTAAGCTGCGAGGAGGGCACAAAGAAACTGCAAAGGGAGATTGACAGGTTAAGTGAGCGGGCAAGAAAGTGGCAGCTGGAACATCATGTGGACAAATGTGAGGTTCTTCACTTTGGCAGGAAAAATAGAAACACAGAACATTTTTCAAATGGTGAGAAACTATTAAATGTTGGTATTCAGAGGGATTTGGGAGT
This sequence comes from Heterodontus francisci, assembly GCF_036365525.1. NCBI lineage: Eukaryota > Metazoa > Chordata > Chondrichthyes > Heterodontiformes > Heterodontidae > Heterodontus > Heterodontus francisci. The sequence continues at coordinate 40,055,484 of NC_090391.1, forward strand.
CCTTGTCCACAAATCACAGGAAGTTAACATGCAGTTACAGCAAATGGAGAGTTGGCCTTTATTGCAAGGGTGTTAGAGTACAATAGTGAGGAAGTCTTGCTGTAATGGTACAGGGATTGATGAGCCCACACCTGGAGAGAGACCGAGTGAAGGAGAAGGTGAGGAATAAGAAGTCCCAAAGGTGCTACACAGGGTGCATTAGAAAACAAAATCTGACGCCAAACCCACATAAGGAGAGATTAAGGCTGATGACCAAACGCTTGGTCAAAGAGGTTCGTGTTAATTAACGTCTTTAAGCATGATTGAGAGATAGAGAGACGGAAAGATTTAGGGAAGGAATTCCCCAGTGATAACAGGCATTGACATTAAATACTGATTGCCGGTAGAGATTTGTTAGGAAATGGTATTAATGTTCTATGTGGAGAAGGAGCAAATCACCCATGACCTGAGTGAATGGACGGGACAGGTTCGAGGGGCCCAATGGCCTCCTGCTGTCTTCGTAAGGGCTTTATTAATACCTCTGCCAATGCATTGATGGCTTTCTATTTCAAAAAAAATGACCAGGTTGGGGTTCTCTCTAAACCCTCCCGCCAGCCTTGGAACGACTCACAGATTCATGTCTAAGGGAACTGGTCAATTGTTCTGGTAGAATTTTCCCTTTGCTGATGGGTTAATAAAGCAGATGGGATCCTTTGCTTTATAAACAGGTCTAGAGTGTAAAAGTCAGGAAGTGATGCTAAACATTTATAAAATAATAGTTTGTCCTCGGTTGCAGTATTGTGTCCAATTCCGGAACCACACTTTAGGAAGAACATGGAGGCTTTGGTGAATGTACAGAAGAGATTTACTGGAACGGTTTCTGGATGAGATTATTACAGTTATGCTGATAGACTGGAGAAGCTGGGCTTTTTCTCCATAGAGCAGAGTAGATTAAAAGGAGATTTTATCGAGGTGTTTAAAATCATGAAAGCCTTAGATGGAGCAAATAAAGAGAAACTGTTTCCAATGGCTGAAGGATTGATAACCAGAGAGCGTAGATTGAAGGTGATTGGCAAAACAAACATTGGCGACATGATTTTTTTTTCACACAAGTGCTTCAGATTTGAAATGCAATGCCTGATAGTGGTGCAGACGGATTCAATAGTAGCTTTCAAAAGGACAGTTGGAGAAATCATTGAAAGAGAAAGAAATCAACAGGCACTTGGAGAGGTTTCAGTTCATTAGGGAAAGGCAGCATGGATTTGATGAAGTAACAGGGAAGGTTGATGAAGGGAATGTAATGGATTTTATATGGATTCTAACAAAGCGTTTGACAAAGTAGCACATAAAAATCTGGTTAATAAAACTGAGGCTCATGGAATAGGCGGGTCGGTGTCAGCTTGGATCAAAATTTGGTGAAAGGACAGAAAACAACCAGTTGTGGTAAATGGTTGTTTTTCAGACTGGAAGACGCTAGACAGCAGTGTTCCCCAAAAGTCAGTGTTTTTTGTAAAACTTCAATATTTGCCGAAGATACCAAACTTGGAGGAGATGCAAACAGTGAGTGTGACACCAATCGCCTACAACAGGACATACATTGTTGAACAGAATGGGCAGACAAGTGGCAGAAGGAATTTAATACAGGGAAATGTGAGATGGGCAGAAGGGATAGGGAGAGGGGATATAGACTTAATGGCCCAGTTCTAGAGAGTGTGCAGGGACAGAGAGACCTCGGGATACGTGTACATACATCGTTGAAGGTGGCAGGACATATCGGGAAAGCAGTCAGCAAAACATATGGGATTCATAAATAGAGGTTTTGAGTACAAAAGCATAAATGTTCTGCTGAATGTTAAGAAGCCTCTGGTTAGGCCACGTCCAGAATACTGCATTCAATTCTGGTGACCACACTTTAGGAAGGATGTGAGGGTCCATTGGAGGGAGCACAGGGGATGGTGGATCCAGGGATGGGGAATTTTAGCAAAGTGGACTGGAAACAGCTCCTTGAAGGTCAATCAGTTTCAGAGCAGTGAGAGTTACTGAGGGTTGAGAACCAACATGTTCACACAAAGACAAACAGGGTGGGACTCCCTAATCTGGAGCCCCTTGGATGTCAAGGATCAAACCGGATGGGATAAGGCACAAGAGGGAAGCTTATGACAGATACCGAAAGCTCAATACCACAGAAAGCCGAAATGAGTGAATTAAGTTCAGGAGTGAAATTAAAAATCAAATTAGGAAAGCAGAGAAATGGCCAGAAAATAATATTACCAAGTTAAAGCAAAGAAATCACAATGATGTTTTATAAATACATTAACAGCAAGAAGATAACTAAGGATAGAGTATTGCAGACCAAAAAGGGAATGTGTGTGTGGAGGTGGGAGATGTGGGCATGGTTCAAAATGAATACTTGTGTCTGTCTTTCTAAAAGAGGGGGAACGATGCAGACATTGTCGTTAAAGAGGAGGAGTGTGAAATATTTGATGGGATAAACAGAGTGAGAGGGAAATATGAAGGTGTTTGGTATCTTTGAATGTGGATAAATGGTCAGGTCTGGATGCATTGGAACCTGTTCAGAGAAGGTTCACTCGGCTGATTCCTGGGATGAAGGTTTTGTCTTATGAGGAATGGTTGAACAGGTTGGGCCTATACTCATTGGAGTTTAGAAGAATGAGAGGTGATCTTATTGAAACATACTAAATACTTAAACGGATAGACAGGTTAGATGCAGGTAAGATGTCTCCTTTGGTTCGGGAGTCTAGAACCAGGGGACACAATTTCAAAATAAGGGGGAAGCCACTTAGGTCAGAGATGAAGAGAAATTTCTTTTCTCAGAGGGATGTGAATCTTGGGAATTCTCGACGCCATTGGGCTGTGGAAACTCAGTCTGGGAAAACGGCATTGAAGTCGATTATCAGCCATGATAGTATTGAATGGTGGAACAGACTTGATGGGCTGAATGGCCTACTGCTGTTCTGATGTTCCCAAGGTGCCAAAATAATTTCTCCCAAATTACCCCATCATTTCCCCTTAATATCTCAACATCTTTGAAAAAATCACCTTGATCCTCCTAAATTCCAGGGAATAAATCTCTAGTTTGTGTAATATCACCTCGTTATTTAACCCTGAGAGTCCAGTTATCATTCTGGTAAATCTAAACTGCACTCAAATGGACATGGCCCCCCAAGTCTCTTTGGACCTCCAGTGTTTCTGTCTTTTCACCATTCATTCAGTACTCTGTTCTAGTCTTTGCTGCTGACATTGAAATCTATCTACCACAGTATTGCCCATTTATCTAAGATATTAATATCTCTTTGCAATTTGATGCAACCAGCTACACTGCTTACAATACTGCCTATTTTTGTGTCATTGGTAAACTTGGGTATGTAGCATTCTAACCCATCATCTTAAATTGTTAATAAATACAGCAAAACTGAGACACACACAGACATTGCACCTTTAGACAGGAGTGAATCATTCGTTCCTAGAGGTTTTTTTAAATTCCAGATTTAAGACTTTTTAAAAAGAAAAAACATAATTTAAATTCACAACAGCCCAATGTGGGATTTGAACTCCTGCGTTTTCAATCATCAGCTCAGGCCTTCAAATTAATACCCATAAAAAGAGATTCATTTTCCTAATGCTGTTGTCTTACTGTCTCAGGTTTTGTATATTGTTCCCTTCTCCTCTTCTTCCATGTGTCTGAATTCTTTGAAGTTTGTCAGACATTGGTAAACTACGTAATGTGGTGATCTGTAAATTCCTTCAATTCTGTGTGTCTGCAAGGGACACAATTCAAATTCTCACCTTATTGCATCAACCGACACCTGCAGCTCCATTCAAACACCCCTATTTCCTGTTTCTGCAAAGAATACTCACATTTCTACAATGCAGGAATGTCTGAATGGAAACTCCACTTTCCTGTCTGCGTCCCATAACCCTTGACTCGCTTATTGATCAAAAATCTATCTAACTCAGCCTAGAATATATTGAATGATCCAGCCTCCACTGCTCTCTGGGGAAGAGAATTCCACAGACTGACACCCCTCTGAGAGAAACACATTTCTCCTCATCTCAGTTTTAAATGGGACGCCTCTAATTTTTAAACTGTGTCCCCGAGTTCCAGTCTCCCCAACAAGGAGAAACATCCTCTCAGCATTCACCCTGTCCAGACGCTTCAGGACCTGAGATGTTTCACTCAGATCACCTCTCATTCTTCTAAACTCCAGTGGGTATAGACCCAACCTGTTCAACCTTTCCTCATAAGATAACCCCTTCATCCCAGTAATCAGCCCAGTGAACCTTCTCTGAACTACTTCGAATGCAATTATATAATTTCTTCAGTAAGGAGACCAAAAGTGCCCACAATCCTGCAGACGTCGTCTAACTAAGGCCCTGTACAGCTGTAGCAACACTTCCCTACCTTTATATTCTATTCACCTTGCAATAAACAACAACATTCCATTTGCCTTCCTAATCACTCGCTGTAGCTGCATGATAACATTTTGTGATTCATGTACCAGGACACCCAGATCCCTCTGTACCGTACAGTTCTGCCGTGTCTCTCTATTTCAATAATATACTGATTTTTATTCTTCCTGCTAAAGTGGACAAGTTCACATTTCCCCACATTGTACTCCATCTGCCAATTTTTTGCTCACTCACTTCACCTATCGAAATGCCATGTAGACTCTTTATGTGGAATGTTTTAGTATTTGGTGAGAATGTTGAGCCAGTGACAGTTTACAACAGTGGTATGTATGGATCCTATATGACTTTATTAGGACATTAAGGTATCGTGTGTACTATAAAATGGCCTGAAATAACAATGTAACTGATCAATTTTCAGTTGAATACTATGACTACAGTTATACCTACTATCCTGTTATATGTGTGCTGCGATACCTGCTATATGTGAGAATGTACATACGACACGATGGGATGAAGTCAAAGTGGCCACTGTTTATATTTTTAGACGATGCCCCAAATTCCTGACTCCGCAGCCAAAGGGAATATTTGCTCTCAGTCCACCATGTCAGTTTCCCTGATGATTTTGAAAACCTTCATCAAATCACCCCATAACCTTCTACATTCCAGGAATACACAGTAAAGCTCCAGCTACACTGTCCCATTAAACATTTCCAAGCCAAGCACAATTTTGGGTTTGACACAGAGTAAATTTCCCTCTATGCTGTCACATCACAAACTCCGAGAGCAGGAACTTCATGGGGTGGATACAGAGTGAATCTCACTCTACACTGTCCGAAACAGAGAGACAGAGAGAGACAGACAGAAAGAGAGAAACAGAGACACAGACTGACAGGGTGACTTGCAGAGAAAGAAGGATATTTAACAGGGGATATTGGAAGAGGAGGATGTAATTTAACCCCACAACTCAGTTTTGGCATTCAATGAGATCTTGGCTGATCTGTGATCTTTCTGACACCATAGATCCTGCCTTTGCTCCTTATCTCTGAATACCTTTGGTAAACAAAAAGCTATCAATCACAGGTTTAAAAATTAACCAATAAGACAGCATGAAATTTCCACAAATGATATCATGACGATGTGATGGCTCCCACAATGGAATAGCTTGCCGAATAGTTACAATGGAGGCTATTCCTTCTGGATCATCAAAAGTGCCCGCCTGTGCCCAAACCTCATCTGCATTTCTTCCTCTCCCGATTTTTTTCTTCTCTCCATACCTATCTCTTATATCTTTGTGTATACAGCAGTGAAGGATTACATCAAATTAATATATCTTACATTATCCTCTTCATCCACCTCAACAATCTCTCTCTCCAAGTCTGTCCCTCTCTACAGCCGTCTCTATGCCTTCATATCTAACCCTCCCTCCCTCTGCCTCTCTCCCAGTGCCAGTGATAGCAGAGAGAGAGACAGAGAGAGAATGTTGAAGGAACTGCACTCTGTTCTGAAGCTGTGCTGAACCTGCGCTCGGAGTGTTTGATGGGCTACATTAATCGGTAGTGTACAGTCCTGTATCAAGCTGTGAAGAAGCAGAGCATGTCCATGGGTCCATGGGAATGAATCACTCCTGTCTGCTTCTGGGAAGACAGGCTGACCTGAACAGCAAGGCAGCGTTTGACTGATTGTGGCATCGAGGAGCCCGAGTAAAATTGAAGTCGGTGGGAATCAGGGGGAAAGCTCCCCACTGTTGGAGAGACAGAGAGAGACAGAGAGAGAGAGAGGCAGAGAGAGAAGGAGAAAGAGGGAGTGACAGGGAGTGAAGGATAGATGGTAGGACGGGGAGAAAAACAGGGATAGAAGGAGAGAGAGGGAGTGTCAGGGAGGGGAAGACAGATGGAGGAACAGAGAGAGAGAGACAGAGATAGAAGTAGAGAGAGGGAGAGAGAGAGAGGAAAAGACAGATGGAGGGACAGAGCTGGATAAAGAGATAGAAGGAGAGAGAGTGAGCGCAGGGAGGGAAAGACAGATGGAGGGACAGATTGAGAGACAGAGAGAGAAGGAGAGAGATGGGGTGACAGGGAGAGAAGGACAGATGGAGGGATGGAGAGAGAGAGACAGAGATAGAATGAGAGAGTGGGAGTGGCAGAGACCGAAAGACAGATGGAGGGATAGAGAGAGAGACAGAGAGGCAGAGACTGAGATAGAATGAGAGAGAGGGAGAGACAGAGAGGGATAGGCAGTTGGAGAGACAGAGAAAGAGAGAGGCAGAGATACAAGGAGAGAGAGGGAGAGACAGAGAGAGAAGGAGAAAGATGGAGCGACAGGGAGGGAAGGACAGATGGAGGGATAGAGAGAGAAAGAGAGAGGGGCAGAACAGAGAGAGAAGGAGAGATTGGGCGAGACAGAGAGGGAATGGCAGTTGGAGAGATCGAGAGAGAGGGAGCGGCAGAGATGCACGGAGAGAGAGGGAGTGACAGGGAGGGAAAGACAGGTGGAGGGGAAGAGAGAGAGACAGAGGGAGAGGCAGAGACAGAGGTAGAAGGAGAGGGAGGGAGTGACAGCGGGGGTGGGGGGAAGACAGATGGAGAGACAGAGAGAGCAGGAGAGACAGGGAGAGGCAGAGAGGGGAAGACAGATGGAGAGACAGAGAGAGACACAGAGAGAGAAGGAGAGAGAGGGAGAGACAGAGAGGGAAAAACCGATGGAGGGACAGAGTGAGAGACAGAGTGAGAAGGTGAGAGATGGAGTGACAGGTAGGGAAGGACAGATGGAGGGATGGAGGGAGAGAGACAGAGGTAGGAGAGAGAGGGAGTGACAGAGAGGGAAAGACAGGTGGAAGGAAAGACAGAGAGAGACAGAGAGAGAGGCAGAGACAGAGATAGAAGGAGAGAGAGGGAGTGACGGCAGTTGGGGGAAAGACAGATGGAGAGACAGAGGGAGAGAGACAGAGAGAGAAGGAGAGAGGGAGAGACAGAGAGGGAAAGACAGATAGAGAGACAGAGAGAGAAGGAGAGCGAGGGAGTGACAGAGAGGGAAAGACAGATGGAGGGACAGAGTGAGATACGGAGAGAGAAGAAGAGAGATGGAGTGACAGGGAGGGAAGGACAGATTGAGGGAGAGAGAGAGAGAGTGAGACAGAGATAGAAAGAGAGAGTGGGAGTGGCAGAGAGGGAAAGACAGATGGAGGGATAGAGAAAGAGAGAGGCAGAGATAGAAGGAGAGAGAAGGAGAAAGATGGAGTGACAGGGAGGGAAGGACAGATGGAGGGATAGAGAGAGACATAGATAGAAGGAGAGATAGGAATTGACAGAGAGGGAACGACAGATGGAGGGATAGAGAGAGAGAGACAGAGAGAGAGGCAGAACAGAGAGAGAAGGAGAGATTGGGCGAGACAGAGAGGGAATGGCAGTTGGAGAGATAGAGAGAGAGGGAGCGGCAGAGTTGCACGGAGAGAGAGGGAGTGACAGGGAGGGAAAGATGGATGGAAAGACAGAGAGAGAGATAGAAGGAGAGAGAGGGAGTGTCAGTGAGGGAAAGACAGATGGAGGGACAGAGGGAAAGACAGAGATAGAAGAAGAGAGATGGAGTGACAGGAAGGGAAGGATGGTTTCAGGGGTAGAGTGAGAGACAGAGTGAGAAGGTGAGAGATGGAGTGACAGGTAGGGAAGGACAGATGGAGAGATGGAGGGAGAGAGACAGAGATAGGAGAGAGAGGGAGTGACAGAGAGGGAAGGACAGGTGGAGGGAAAGAGAGAGAGACAGAGCGAGAGGCAGTGACAGATATAGAAGGAGAGAGAGAGAGAGTGACGGCAGTGGGGGGGAAGTCAGATTGAGAGACAGAGAGAGAGAGACGGAGAGAGGGACAGACAGAGAGCGAAAGACAGATGGAGAGACAGAGAGAGAGGCAGAGAGAGAAGGAGAGCGAGGGAGTGACAGAGAGGGAAAGACAGATGGAGGTACAGAGTGAGATACAGAGAGAGAGGAAGAGTGATGGAGTGACAGGGAGGGAAGGACAGATTGAGGGATAGAGAGAGAGAGAGACAGAGATAGAAAGAGAGAGAGGGAGTTTCAGGGAGGCAAAGACAGATGGAGGGACAGAGAGAGAGACAGAGATAGAAGGAGAGAGAAGGAGTGTCAGTGAGAGAAAGACAGATGGAGGGACAGAGAGGGAGACAGGGAGAGAAGGAGAGAGATGGAGTGACAGGGTGGGAAGGACAGATGGAGGGATAGAGAGAGAGAGAGAGAGAATGAGAGAGAGGGAGAGACAGAGAGGGAAAGACAGATGGAGGAATAGAGAGAGAGACAGAGAGAAAGGCTGAGACTGAGATCGAACGAGAGAGAGGGAGAGACAGAGAGGGATAGGCAGTTGGAGGGACAGAGAAAGAGAGAGGCAGAGATAGAATGAGAGAGAGGGAGAGACAGGGAGGGATGGACAGGTGGAGGGAAAGAGTGAGAGACAGAGAGAGGAGAGAGATGGAGTGACAGGGAGGGAAGGACAGATGGAGGGATGGAGAGAGAGAGAGACAGAGATACAAGGAGAGAGATGGAGCGAATGAGGGGGAAATACAGGTGGAGGTGAAGCGAGAGAGACAGAGAGAGAGGCAGAGACAGAGATAGAAGGAGAGAGAGGGAGTGACGGCAGTTGGGGGGAAGACAGATGGAGAGACAGAGAGAGAGAGACAGAGAGAGAAGGAGAGAGGGAGAGACAGAAAGGGAAAGACAGATGGAGAGACAGATTGAGAGACAGAGAGAGAAGGAGAGCGAGGGAGTGACAGAGAGGGAAAGACAGATGGAGGGACAGAGTGAGATACAGAGATAGAATGAGAGAGTGGGAGTGGCAGAGAGGGAAAGACAGATGGAGGGATAGAGAGAGAGACAGAGAGAGAAGGAGAGAGAGGGAGAGACAGAGAGGGATAGGCAGTTGGAGAGACAGAGAAAGAGAGAGGCAGAGATAGAATGAGAGAGAGGGAGAGACAGGGAGGGATGGACAGGTGGAGGGAAAGAGTGAGAGACAGAGAGAGGAGAGAGATGGAGTGACAGGGAGGGAAGGACAGATGGAGGGATGGAGAGAGAGAGAGACAGAGATACAAGGAGAGAGATGGAGCGAATGAGGGGGAAATACAGGTGGAGGTGAAGCGAGAGAGACAGAGAGAGAGGCAGAGACAGAGATAGAAGGAGAGAGAGGGAGTGACGGCAGTTGGGGGGAAGACAGATGGAGAGACAGAGAGAGAGAGACAGAGAGAGAAGGAGAGAGGGAGAGACAGAAAGGGAAAGACAGATGGAGAGACAGATTGAGAGACAGAGAGAGAAGGAGAGCGAGGGAGTGACAGAGAGGGAAAGACAGATGGAGGGACAGAGTGAGATACAGAGATAGAATGAGAGAGTGGGAGTGGCAGAGAGGGAAAGACAGATGGAGGGATAGAGAGAGAGACAGAGAGAGAAGGAGAGAGAGGGAGAGACAGAGAGGGATAGGCAGTTGGAGAGACAGAGAAAGAGAGAGGCAGAGATAGAAGGAGAGAAAGGGAGTGACAGGGAGAGAAGGAGAAAGATGGAGTCATAGGGAGGGAAGGACAGATGGAGGGATAGAGAGAGACAGAGATAGAACGAGAGATAGGAGTGACAGAGAGGGAACGACAGTTGGAGGGAAAGAGAGAGAGACAGAGAGAGAGGCAGAACAGAGAGAGAAGGAGAGATTGGGCGAGACAGAGAGGGAATGGCAGTTGGAGAGACAGAGAGAGAGAGAGAGCGGCAGAGATGCACGGAGGTAGAGGGGGTGACAGGGAGGGAAAGATGGATGGTAAGACAGAGAGAGAGACAGAGATAGAAGGAGAGAGAGGGAGTGTCAGTGAGGGAAAGACAGATGGAGGGACAGAGAGAAAGACAGAGATAGAAGGAGAGAGTGGGAGTGTCAGGGTAGGAAAGAAAGATGGAGGGACAGAGAGAAAGATAGAGATAGAAGGAGAGAGAGGGAGTGTCTGTGTGAGAAAGACAGATGGAGGGACAGAGTTGGAGACAGGGAGAGAAGGAGAGAAATGGAGTGACAGGAAGGGAAGGACAGATGGAGGGATTGAGAGAGAGAGACAGAGATAGAAGGAGAGAGAGGTAGTGACAGAGAGGGAAAGGCATATGGAGGGACAGAGAGAGAGACAGAGAGAGAGGCAGAGACGGAGAGAGGGAGTGACGACAGGGGTGGGGGGGAGAAAGATGGAAAGACAGAGATAGAGAGAAGGAGAGAGTGGGAGAGAGAGAAGGAGAGAGAGGGAGAGACCGAGAGGGAAAGACAGATGGGGGGACAGAGTGAGAGACAGAGAGAGAAGGAGAGAGATGGAGTGACAGGGAGGGAAGGAGAGAGAGAGAAGGAGAGAGAGGGAGAGACCGAGAGGGAAAGACAGATGGGGGGACAGAGTGAGAGCCAGAGATAGAAGGAGAGAGAGGGAGTGACGGCGTGGGTGGGGGGAAGACAGGTGGAGAGACAGAGAGCGAAGGAGAGACAGGGAGCGACAGAGAGTGAAAGACAGATGGAGAGACACAGAGAGAGACAGAGAGAGAAGGAGAGAGGGAGAGACAGAGAGGGAAAGGCAGAGAGAGAGACAGAGAGAGAAGGAGAGAGAGGGAGAGAGAGGGAGGGAAAGACAGATGGAGAGGCAGAGAGAGAGACAGAGAGAGGAGGAGAGACATGGAGTTACAGGGAGGGAAAGACAGATGGTGGCACAGAGAGAGAGACAGAGATAGAAGGAGAGAGATGGAGTGACAGGGAGGGAAGGTCAGATGGAGAGATTGAGAGAGAGAGACAGAGATAGAAGGAGCGAGAGGTAGTGACAGAGAGGGAAAGGCAGGTGGAGGGACAGAGAGAGAGGAAGAGACAGAGATCGAAGGAGAGAGAGGGAGTGACGACAGGGGTGGGGGGGGGAGACATATGGAAAGGCAGAGATAGAGAGAAGGAGAGAATGGGAGAGACAGAGAGGGGAAGACAGGTGGAGGTAAAGAGAGAGAGACAGAGGGAGAGGTGGAGACAGAGGTAGAATGAGAGAGAGGGAGTGACGGCGGGGTGGGGTGAAGTCAGATGGAGAGACAAAGAGAGAAGGAGAGAGAGGGAGACACAGAGAGGGAAAGACAGGTGAAGGGAAAGAGTGAGATACAGAGATAGAATGAGAGAGTGGGAGTGGCAGAGAGGGAAAGACAGACGGAGGGATAGAGAGAGAGACAGAGAGACAGAGACTGAGATAGAATGAGAGAGAGGGAGAGACAGAGAGGGATAGGCAGTTGGAGAGACAGAGAAAGAGAGAGGCAGAGATAGAAGGAGAGAAAGGGAGTGACAGGGAGAGAAGGAGAAAGATGGAGTCATAGGGAGGGAAGGACAGATGGAGGGATAGAGAGGGAGACAGGGAGAGAAGGAGAGAGATGGAGTGACAGGGTGGGAAGGACAGATGGAGGGATAGAGAGAGAGAGAGAGAGAGAGAGAATGAGAGAGGGGGAGAGACAGAGAGGGAAAGACAGATGGAGGAATAGAGAGAGAGACAGAGAGAGAGGCTGAGACTGAGATCGAACGAGAGAGAGGGAGAGACAGAGAGGGATAGGCAGTTGGAGGGACAGAGAAAGAGAGAGGCAGAGATAGAATGAGAGAGAGTGAGAGACAGGGATGGATGGACAGGTGGAGGGGAAGCGAGAGAGACAGAGAGAGAGGGAGAGACAGAGATAGAAGGAGAGAGAGGGAGTGACGGCAGTTGGGGGGAAGACAGATGGAGAGACAGAGAGAGAGAGACAGAGAGAGAAGGAGAGAGGGAGAGACAGAGAGGGAAAGACAGATGGAGAGACAGATTGAGAGACAGAGAGAGAAGGAGAGCGAGGGAGTGACAGAGAGGGAAAGACAGATGGAGGGACAGAGTGAGATACAGAGATAGAATGAGAGAGTGGGAGTGGCAGAGAGGGAAAGACAGATGGAGGGATAGAGAGAGAGACAGAGAGAGAAGGAGAGCGAGGGAGTGACAGAGAGGGAAAGACAGATGGAGGGACAGAGTGAGATACAGAGATAGAATGAGAGAGTGGGAGTGGCAGAGAGGGAAAGACAGATGGAGGGATAGAGAGAGAGACAGAGAGAGAAGGAGAGCGAGGGAGTGACAGAGAGGGAAAGACAGATGGAGGGACAGAGTGAGATACAGAGATAGAATGAGAGAGTGGGAGTGGCAGAGAGGGAATGACAGATGGAGGGATAGAGAGAGAGACAGAGAGACAGAGACTGTGATAGAATGAGAGAGAGGGAGAGACAGAGAGGGATAGGCAGTTGGAGAGACAGAGAAAGAGAGAGGCAGAGATAGAAGGAGAGAAAGGGAGTGACAGGGAGAGAAGGAGTAAGATGGAGTCATAGGGAGGGAAGGACAGATGGAGGGATAGAGAGAGACAGAGATAGAACGAGAGATAGGTGTGACAGAGAGGGAACGACAGTTGGAGGGAAAGAGAGAGAGACAGAGAGAGAGGCAGAACAGAGAGAGAAGGAGAGATTGGGCGAGTCAGAGAGGGAATGGCAGTTGGAGAGACAGAGAGAGAGAGAGCGGCAGAGATGCACGGAGGGAGAGGGGCTGACAGGGAGGGAAAGATGGATGGTAAGACAGAGAGAGAGACAGAGATAGAAGGAGAGAGAGGGAGTGTCAGTGAGGGAAAGACAGATGGAGGGACAGAGAGAAAGACAGAGATAGAAGGAGAGAGTGGGAGTGTCAGGGTAGGAAAGAAAGATGGAGGGACAGAGAGAAAGATAGAGATAGAAGGAGAGAAAGGGAGTGTCAGTGAGAGAAAGACAGATGGAGGGACAGAGAGGGAGACAGGGAGAGAAGGAGAGAGATGGAGTGACAGGGTGGGAAGGACAGATGGAGGGATAGAGAGAGAGAATGAGAGAGAGGGAGAGACAGAGAGGGAAAGACAGATGGAGGAATAGAGAGAGAGACAGAGAGAGAGGCTGAGACTGAGATCGAACGAGAGAGAGGGAGAGACAGAGAGGGATAGGCAGTTGGAGGGACAGAGAAAGAGAGAGGCAGAGATAGAATGAGAGAGAGTGAGAGACAGGGATGGATGGACAGGTGGAGGGAAAGAGTGAGAGACAGAGAGAGGAGAGAGATGGAGTGACAGGGAGGGAATGACAGATGGAGGGATGGAGAGAGAGAGACAGAGATACAAGGAGAGAGATGGAGCGAATGAGGGGGAAAGACAGGTGGAGGGGAAGCGAGAGAGACAGAGAGAGAGGCAGAGACAGAGATAGAAGGAGAGAGAGGGAGTGACGGCAGTTGGGGGGAAGACAGATGGAGAGACAGAGAGAGAGAGACAGAGAGAGAAGGAGAGAGGGAGAGACAGAGAGGGAAAGACAGATGGAGAGACAGATTGAGAGACAGAGAGTGACGGAGAGCGAGGTAGTGACAGAGAGGGAAAGACAGATGGAGGGACAGAGTGAGATACAGAGATAGAATGAGAGAGTGGGAGTGGCAGAGAGGGAAAGACAGATGGAGGGATAGAGAGAGAGACAGAGAGAGAAGGAGAGCGAGGGAGTGACAGAGAGGGAAAGACAGATGGAGGGACAGAGTGAGATACAGAGATATAATGAGAGAGTGGGAGTGGCAGAGAGGGAATGACAGATGGAGGGATAGAGAGAGAGACAGAGAGACAGAGACTGAGATAGAATGAGAGAGAGGGAGAGACAGAGAGGGATAGGCAGTTGAAGAGACAGAGAAAGAGAGAGGCAGAGATAGAAGGAGAGAAAGGGAGTGACAGGGAGAGAAGGAGAAAGATGGAGTCATAGGGAGGGAAGGACAGATGGAGGGATAGAGAGAGACAGAGATAGAACGAGAGATAGGAGTGACAGAGAGGGAACGACAGTTGGAGGGAAAGAGAGAGAGACAGAGAGAGAGGCAGAACAGAGAGAGAAGGAGAGATTGGGCGAGACAGAGAGGGAATGGCAGTTGGAGAGACAGAGAGAGAGAGAGCGGCAGAGATGCACGGAGGTAGAGGGGGTGACAGGGAGGGAAAGATGGATGGTAAGACAGAGAGAGAGACAGAGATAGAAGGAGAGAGAGGGAGTGTCAGTGAGGGAAAGACAGATGGAGGGACAGAGAGAAAGACAGAGATAGAAGGAGAGAGTGGGAGTGTGTGTGAGAAAGACAGATGGAGGGACAGAGTTGGAGACAGGGAGAGAAGGAGAGAAATGGAGTGACAGGAAGGGAAGGACAGATGGAGGGATTGAGAGAGAGAGACAGAGATAGAAGGAGAGAGAGGTAGTGACAGAGAGGGAAAGGCATATGGAGGGACAGAGAGAGAGACAGAGAGAGAGGCAGAGACGGAGAGAGGGAGTGACGACAGGGGTGGGGGGGGAGAAAGATGGAAAGACAGAGATAGAGAGAAGGAGAGAGTGGGAGAGAGAGAAGGAGAGTGAGGGAGAGACCGAGAGGGAAAGACAGATGGGGGGACAGAGTGAGAGACAGAGAGAGAAGGAGAGAGATGGAGTGACAGGGAGGGAAGGAGAGAGAGAGAAGGAGAGAGAGGGAGAGACCGAGAGGGAAAGACAGATGGGGGGACAGAGTGAGAGCCAGAGATAGAAGGAGAGAGAGGGAGTGACGGCGTGGGTGGGGGGAAGACAGGTGGAGAGACAGAGAGCGAAGGAGAGACAGGGAGCGACAGAGAGTGAAAGACAGATGGAGAGACACAGAGAGAGACAGAGAGAGAAGGAGAGAGGGAGAGACAGAGAGGGAAAGGCAGAGAGAGAAGGAGAGAGAGGGAGAGAGAGGGAGGGAAAGACAGATGGAGAGGCAGAGAGAGAGACAGAGAGAGGAGGAGAGACATGGAGTTACAGGGAGGGAAAGACAGATGGTGGCACAGAGAGAGAGACAGAGATAGAAGGAGAGAGATGGAGTGACAGGGAGGGAAGGTCAGATGGAGAGATTGAGAGAGAGAGACAGAGATAGAAGGAGCGAGAGGTAGTGACAGAGAGGGAAAGGCAGGTGGAGGGACAGAGAGAGAGGAAGAGACAGAGATCGAAGGAGAGAGAGGGAGTGACGACAGGGGTGGGGGGGGAGACATATGGAAAGGCAGAGATAGAGAGAAGGAGAGAATGGGAGAGACAGAGAGGGGAAGACAGGTGGAGGTAAAGAGAGAGAGACAGAGGGAGAGGTGGAGACAGAGGTAGAATGAGAGAGAGGGAGTGACGGCGGGGTGGGGTGAAGTCAGATGGAGAGACAAAGAGAGAAGGAGAGAGAGGGAGACACAGAGAGGGAAAGACAGGTGGAGGGAAAGAGAGGGAGACAGAGAGAGAGGCAGAGACAGAGATAGAAGGAGAGAGAGGGAGTGACGGCAGTTGGGGGGAAGACGATGGAGAGACAGAGAGAGAAGGAGAGCGAGGGAGTGACAGAGAGGGAAAGACAGATGGAGAGACAGAGTGAGATACAGAGAGAGAAGAAGAGAGATGGAGTGACAGGGACGGAAGGGCAGATTGAGGGATACAGAGAGAGAGAGACAGAGATGGAATGAGAGCGAGGGAGTGGCAGAGAGGGAAAGACAGATGGAGGGATAGAGAGAGAGAGACAGAGAGGCAGAGACTGAGATAGAACGAGAGAGAGGGAGAGACAGAGAGAGAAGGAGAGAGATGGAGTGACAGGGAGGGAAGGACATATGGAGGGATAGAGAGAGACAGAGATTGAAGGAGGGATAGGAAGTGACAGAGAGGGAACGACAGATGGAGGGATAGAGAGAGAGACAGAGAGAGAGGCAGAACAGAGAGAGAAGGAGAGCTTGGGCGAGACAGAGAGGGACTGGCAGGTGAAGAGACAGAGAGAGAGGGAGAGGCAGAGATGCACGGAGAGGGAGGGAGTGACAGGGAGGGGAAGATGGATGGAAAGACAGAGAGAGAGAGACAGAGATAGAAGGAGAGAGAGGGAGTTTCAGGGAGGGAATGACAGATGGAGGGACAGAGAGAGTGACAGGGAGAGAAGGAGAGAGATGGAGTGACAGGGAGGGAAGGACAGATGGAGGGATTGAGAGAGAGAGTCAGAGATAGAAGGAGAGAGAGGTAGTGAGAGAGAGGGAAAGGCAGGTGGAGGGACAGAGAGAGGGACAGAGATAGAGGCAGAGACAGAGATGGAAGGAGAGAGAGGGAGTGACGACGGGGGTAGGGGGTGGAGAAAGATGGAAAGACAGAGAGAGAGAGAAGGAGAGAGAGGGAGAGTCCGAGTGGGAAAGACAGATGGTGGGGCAGAGTGAGAGACAGAGAGAGAAGGAGAGAGATGGAGTGACAGGGAGGGGAGGACAGATGGAGACTTGGAGAGCGAGAGACAGAGATACAAGGAGAGAGATGGAGTGACAGTGAGGGAAGGATAGGTGGAGGAAAAGAGAGCGAGACAGTGGGAGAGGCTGAGTCAGAGATAGAAGGAGTGAGAGGGAGTGACGGCGTGGGCGGGGAGAAGACAGATGGAGAGACAGAGCGAGAAGGTGAGACAGTGAGAGACAGAGAGGGAAAGACAGATGGAGAGACAGAGAGAGAAGGAGAGAGAGGGAGATACAGAGAGGGAAAAACCGATGGAGGGACAGAGTGAGAGACAGAGTGAGAAGGTGAGAGGTGGAGTGACAGGGAGGGAAGGACAGATGGAGGGATGGAGGGAGAGAGACAGAGATAGAAGAGAGAGGGAGTGAAGGCAGTTGGGGTGAAGACAGATGGAGAGACATAGAGAGAGACAGAGAGAGAATTGGAGAGGGAGCGACAGAGAGGGAAAGACAGATGGAGAGGCAGAGAGAGAAGGAGAGGGAGGGAGAGGGAGGGAGGGAAAGACAGATGGAGGGACAGAGTGGGAGACAGGGAGAGAAGGAGAGAGATGGAGTGGCCGTGAGAGAAAGACAGATGGAGGGATGGAGGGAGAGAGACAGAGATCAGAGAGAGAGGGAGTGACAGAGAGGGAAAGACAGGTGGAGGGACAGAGAGAGAGACAGAGAGAGGCAGAGACAGAGATAGAAGGAGACAGAGGGAGTGACTGCGGGGGTGGGTGTGGGAAAGACAGATGGAAAGAAAAAGAGAGAGAGACAGAGAGAGAAGGAGAGAGATGTAGTGACAGGGATGGAAGGACAGATGGAGGGATTGAGAGAGAGAGACAGGGATAGAGGCAGAGACAGAGATAGAAGGAGAGAGAGGGAGTGACAGCGGGGGTTGGGGGTGTAGACAGATAGAGGGACAGAGAGAAATGGAGAGACAGGGAGAGACAGAGAGGGGAAGACAGATGGAGAGAGAGAGAGAGAGAGACAGAGAGAGAAGGAGAGAGATGGAGAGACAGAGTGGGAAAAACCGATGGAGGGGCAGAGTGAGAGACAGATTGAGAAGGCGAGAGATGGAGTGACAGGGAGGGAAGGACATATGGAGGGATGGAGAGAGAGAGACAGAGATAGGAGAGAGAGGGAGTGACAGAGAGGGAAAGACAGTTGGAGGGACAGAGAGAGAGACAGAGAGAGAGGCAGAGGCAGAAGGAGAGAGAGGGAGTGACGGCGGTTGGCGATAGACAGATGGAGAGACAGAGAAAGAGAGATGCCGAGATAGAAGGAGAGAGAGGGAAAGACAGGGAGCGAAGGACTGATGGAAAGACAGAGAGAGAGAGACAGAGATAGAAGGAGAGAGAGGGAGAGACAGAGGGGGGAAGACAGATGGAGAGACAGAGAGTGAGAGAAGGAGAGAGAGGGAAAGACAGAGAGGGAAAGACAGATGGAGAGACAGAGAGAGAAACAGAGATAGAAGGAGAGAAAGGGAGTTTAAGGGAGGGAAAGACAGATGGAGGGACAGAGTGAGAGACAGAGAAGAATTAAGAGAGATGGAGTGACATGGAGGGAAGGACAGATGGAGGGAAGGACAGATGGAGGGATTGAGAGAGAGAGACAGAGATAGAAGGAGCGAGAGGTAGTGACAGAGAGGGAAAGGCAGGTGGAGGGACAGAGAGAGAGGCAGAGACAGAGATCGAAGGAGAGAGAGGGAGTAACGACAGGGGTGGGGGGGAGACAGATGGAAAGGCAGAGATAGAGAGAAGGAGAGAATGGGAGAGACAGAGAGGGGAAGACAGGTGGAGGGAAAGAGTGAGAGACAGAGGGAGAGGTGGAGACAGAGGTAGAAGGAGAGAGAGGGGGTGACGGCGGGGTGGGGTAAAGTCAGATGGAGAGACAAAGAGAGAAGGAGAGAGAGGGAGACACAGAGAGGGAAAGAGAGGTGGAGGGAAAGAGAGAGAGACAGAGAGAGAGGCAGAGACAGAGATAGAAGGAGAGAGAGGGAGTGACGGCAGTTGGGAGGAAGACGATGGAGAGACACAGAGAGAAGGAGAGCGAGGGAGTGACAGAGAGGGAAAGACAGATGGAGGGACAGAGTGAGATACAGAGAGAGAAGAAGAGAGATGGAGTGACAGGGACGGAAGGACAGATTGAGGGATACAGAGAGAGAGAGAGACAGAGATGGAATGAGAGCGAGGGAGTGGCAGAGAGGGAAAGACAGATGGAGGGATAGCGAGAGAGAGACAGAGAGGCAGAGACTGAGATAGAACGAGAGAGAGGGAGAGACAGAGAGAGAAGGAGAGAGATGGAGTGACAGGGAGGGAAGGACATATGGAGGGATAGAGAGAGACAGAGATTGAAGGAGAGATAGGAAGTGACAGAGAGGGAACGACAGATGGAGGGATAGAGAGAGAGACAGAGAGAGAGGCAGAACAGAGAGAAAAGGAGAGCTTGGGCGAGACAGAGAGGGAATGGCAGGTGAAGAGACAGAGAGAGAGGGAGAGGCAGAGATGCACAGAGAGGGAGGGAGTGACAGGGAGGGAAAGATGGATGGAAAGACAGAGAGAGAGAGACAGAGATAGAAGGAGAGAGAGGGAGTGTCAGGGAGGGAAAGACAGATGGTGGGACAGAGAGAGAGACATAGATAGAAGAAGAGAGATGGAGTGACAGGGAGGGAAAGACAGATGGAGAGACAGAGAGTGAGAGGCAGAGATGGAAGGAGAGAGTGTGAGTGACAAGGAGGGAAAGACAGATGGAGAGACAGGGTGAGAGACAGAGAGAGAAGGGCAGAAATGGAGTGACAGGGAGGGAAGGACAGATGGAGCGACAGAGAGAGAGGGAGCGAGAGATAGAAGGAGAGAGAGTGAGTGACAGGGAGGGAAACACAGATGGAGGGGCAGAGAGAGAGACAGAGATAGATGCAGAGACAAAGATAGAAGGAGAGAGAGGGAGAGACAGAGAGGGAAAGATGGAGGGACAGAGAGAGAGAGAGAGAGAGAGGCAGAGAGAGGGAGAGACAGAGAGGGAAAGATGGAGGGACAGAGAGAGAGAGACAGAGAGAGAGGCAGAGACAGAGCGAGAGACAGAGAGATAGAGGCAGAGATGCCAGGAGAGAGAGAGAGACAGACAGAGGTGGAAAGACAGATGGAGGGACAGAGAGAGAGAGAGAGATAGAAGGAGTGAGGGGGAGTGTTAGGGCGGGAAAGACAGATGGAGGGACAGAGACAAAGATAGAGATAGAAGGAGAGAGAGGGTTTGTCAGGGAGGGAAAGACGGATGGAGGAACAGAGAGGGAGACAGGGAGAGAAGGAGAGAGATGGAGTGACAGGGTGGGAAGGACAGATGGAGGGATAGAGAGAGAGAGAATGAGAGAGAGGGAGAGACAGAGAGGGAAAGACAGATGGAGGGGCAGAGAGAGAGACAGAGATAGATGCAGAGACAAAGATAGAAGGAGAGAGAGGGAGAGACAGAGAGGGAAAGATGGAGGGACAGAGAGAGAGAGAGAGAGAGGCAGAGAGAGGGAGAGACAGAGAGGGAAAGATGGAGGGACAGAGAGAGAGAGACAGAGAGAGAGGCAGAGACAGAGCGAGAGACAGAGAGATAGAGGCAGAGATGCCAGGAGAGAGAGAGAGACAGACAGAGGTGGAAAGACAGATGGAGGGACAGAGAGAGAGACAGAGATAGAAGGAGTGAGGGGGAGTGTTAGGGCGGGAAAGACAGATGGAGGGACAGAGACAAAGACAGAGATAGAAGGAGAGAGAGGGTTTGTCAGGGAGGGAAAGACGGATGGAGGAACAGAGATAGAGAGACGGAGAGAGAAGGTGTGAGAGGGAGTGACAGGGAGGGAAGGACAGATGGACGGACAGAGAGAGAGAGACAGAGATGGAAGGAGAGAGAGGGACAGAGAGGGACAGCGAGGGAGGGCTGAAGAAAGAAGGAAAAATGTTTGAAACCATTGCTGTCCTGGGAGCGGGGGAGGAAGGGAGAGATGACATGAGAGAGAGGGGGAAGAGAAAGGGAGCAATGGTGTCATAAAGACACAGATAGAGTTATGGCCACAGGCAGAGAAAGAGAGGGAGAGAGGGAGAGACAGAGACAGAGAGAGAGGGAGAGACAGAGATAAAAGGAGTGATAGGGAATGACAGATAGGGAAAGACAGATGGAGGGACAGAGAGAGAGACAGAGAGAGAGGCAGAGACAGAGCGGAAAGGAGAGAGAGGGAGAGGGAGGAAGGGAAAGACAGATGGAGATACAGAGAGGCAGAGATGGAAGTAGAGAGAGGGAGAGATGGAGAAGAAAAGATGGATGGAGGGACAGAGAGAGAGACAGAGAGAGAGGCAGAGACAGAGATAGAAGGAGAGAGAGGGAGTGATGGAGGGGGGGGTGGTGCTGTGGTGGGGAAGACAGATGGAGAGACAGAGAGAAAGACAGAGATAGAAGGAGACAGAGGGAGTGTCAGGGAGGGAAAGACAGATGGAGGGACTGAGTGAGAGACAGAGAGAGATGGACAGAGATGGAGTGACAGGGAGGGAAGGATAGATGGAGGGACAGAGAGAGAGAGACAGAGATAGAAGGAGAGAGAGGGAGAGACGGAGGCGGGATGGTGGTGTGGTGTGGAAGACAGATGGAGAGACAGAGAGAGAGAGGCTAGAGAGGGAGAGACAGACAGGGGAAGACAGATGGAGAGACAGAGAGTGAGAGGCAGAGAGAGAAGGACAGAGATGCAGTGACAGGGAGGGAATGACAGATGGAGCGACAGAGAGAGAGAGCGAGAGATAGAAGGTGAGAGAGGGAGTGACAGGGAGGGAAAGACAGATGGAGAGACAGAGTGAGAGACGGAGAGAGAAGGACAGAGATGCAGTGACAGGGAGGAATGACAGATGGAGCGACAGAGAGAGAGAGCGAGAGATAGAAGGAGAGAGAGGGAGTGACAGGGAGGGAAACACAAATGGAGGGGCAGAAAGAGAGACAGAGAGAGATGCAGAGACAAAGATAGAAGGGGAGAGAGGGAGTCTCATGGGGTGGGGAAGACAGATAGAGAGACAGAGAGAGAGAGAGAGTGAAGGAGAGAGAGAGGCAGAGTCAGAGAGGGAAAGAGAGATGAAGAGACAGAGAGAGAGAGAGAGAGTGAAGGAGAGAGAGAGGGAGAGACAGAGAGGGAAAGACAGATGGAGAGACAGAGAGAGACAGAGATAGAAGGAGAGAGGGGAGAAATAGAAATGGAACGACAGATGGAGGGACAGAGAGAATGACAGATATAGAAGGAGAGAGAGGGACTGTCAGGGAGGGAAAGACAAATGGAGGGACAGAGTGAGAGACAGAGAGAGATGGAGAGAGATGGAGTGGTAGGGAGGGAAGGATAGATGGAGGGATAGAGAGAGAGAGACAGATATAGAAGGAGACAGACGAAGTGACAGAGAGGGAAATACAGCTGGAGGGGCAGAGAGCGAGAGACTGAGATAGAAGGAGAGAGAGGGAGAGACGGAGTGTAGATGGTGGTGTGGTGTGGAAGACAGATGGAGAGACAGAGAGAGAGAGGAGAGAGGGGGAGAGACAGAGAGGGAAAGGCAGATGGAGAGACAGAGAGTGAGAGGCAGAGATGGAAGGAGAGAGAGGGAGTGACAGGGAGGGAAAGACAGATGGAGAGACAGAGTGAGAGACGAGGAGAGAAGGACAGAGATGCCGTGACAGGGAGGGAAGGACACTTGGAGCGACAGAGAGAGAGAGCGAGAGATAGAAGGAGAGAGAGGGAGTGACAGGGAGGGAAACACAAATGGAGGGGCAGAGAGAGAGACAGAGAGAGATGCAGAGACAAAGATAGAAGGAGAGAGAGGGAGTGTCAGGGGGTGGGGAAGACAGATAGAGAGACAGAGAGAGAGAGAGAGTGAAGGAGAGAGAGAGGCAGAGACAGAGAGGGAAAGAGTGATGAAGAGACAGAGAGAGAGAGAGGCAGAGATGGAAGGAGAGAGAGGGAGAGACAGAGCAGGAAAGGCAGATGGAGGGGCATTGAGAGAGACAGAGATAGAAGGAGAGAGGGGAGAAATAGAACGGGAAAGACAGATGGAGGGACAGAGAGAGAGAGAGACAGAGGTAGAAGGAGAGAGAGAGAGAGTGACAGGAAGGGAAACACAGATGGAGCGACAGAGAGAGAGAGACAGAGACAAAGATAGAAGGAGAGAGAGGGAGTGTCAGGGGGTGGGGAAGACAGATAGAGAGACAGAGAGAGAGAGAGAGTGAAGGAGAGAGAGAGGCAGAGGCAGAGAGGGAAAGAGAGATGAAGAGACAGAGAGAGAGAGAGGCAGAGATGGAAGGAGAGAGAGGGAGAGACAGAGCAGGAAAGACAGATGGAGGGACATTGAGAGAGACAGAGATAGAAGGAGAGAGGGGAGAAATAGAAAGGGAAAGACAGATGGAGGGACAGAGAGAGAGAGAGACAGAGGTAGAAGGAGAGAGAGAGAGAGTGACAGGAAGGGAAACACAGATGGAGCGACAGAGAGAGAGACAGAGACAAAGATAGAAGGAGAGAGAGTGAGTGACAGGGAGGGAAAGACAGATGAAGGGACAGAGAGAAAGACAGAGATAGAAGTAGAGAGAGGGAGGGTATGACAGGGAGGGAAAGACAGATGGATGGGCAGAGTGAGAGACAGAGAGAGAAGGAGAGAGATGGAGAGACAGGGAGGGAAGGACAGATGGAGGGGTTGAGAGAGAGAGAGATGGAGATAGAAAGAGAGAGAGGGAGTGTCAAGGGGGGAAAGACAGATGGAAAGACAGAGAGAGAGAGAGAGAGAGATAGAAGGAGAGAGAGGGGGTGACAGGGAGGGAAAGACAGTTGGAGAGATAGAGAGAGAGACGGAGATAGAAGGAGAGACAGGGCGTGACGGGGGTGGCGAGACTGATGGAGAGAGAGAGAGACAGACAGAGAGAGAAGGAGAGTGACGGAGAGACAGAGAGGGAAAGACAGATGGAGAGACAGAGAGAGAGACTGAGATAGGAGAGAGAGGGAGAGACAGAGAGGGAAAGACAGATGGCGGGTCAGAGTGAGAGACAGAGATGGAGGGAGAGAGAGGGAGTGTCAGGGGGGGAAAGACAAATGGAGGGACAGAGAGAAAGACAGAGATAGAAGGAGAGAGAGGGTCTGTCAGGGAGGGAAAGACAAATGGAGGGACAGAGTGAGAGACAGAGAGAGATGGAGAGAGATGGAGTGGCAGGGAGGGAAGAATAGATGGAGGGATAGAGAGAGAGAGACAGATATAGAAGGAGACAGACGGAGTGACAGAGAGGGAAAGACAGCTGGAGGGACAGAGGGAGACAGAGAGAGATGCAGAGAAAGAGATAGAAGGAGAGTTTGGGACCGAGATGGAGGGATAAAGAAAGAAGGAAAAATGATCGATTCCACTGCTGTCCTGATGGTCAGGGAAGAAGGGAGAGATGAAAAGAAAGAGAGAGGGGGAAGAAAAAGGGAGAAATGGTGTCGCAGACACACAGACAGAGTTATGGACAGAGAAAGAGATAGAGTGAGAGAGAGGGTGAGACATAGACAGAGAGAGGGTGCGAGACAGTGGTAGAAGAAGGGAGATAGAGTGACAGGGAGGGAAAGACAGATGGAGCGACAGTGAGAGAGACAGAGAGGAAGAGGCAGAAAATGTGAGGGAGACAGAGATAGAAAGAGGAACAAAAAGAGACAGTGAGAGAGAGAGAGATACAGAGAGAGAAAAGCAGAGATGGTGTGAGAGAGACACCAATAGTGTCATGGACAGAGGCACAGAGAGAGAGATTAACAGAGAGAGAGAGTGAGAGAGAGAGAGACAGAACAAGAGTGATATAGAGACACAGAGAGAGAAACAGAGATATTGGGAGCGGCAGTGAGAAAGAGAGAAACAGAGACAGTGACAGCGAAAGGAAAGAAGAGAGAGAGAGATGGGGAGAAAGAGTTGTAGGGGGAGAGAGAGAGAGGGGGGGAGAGAGAGATAGAGGGGGAGAGAGATAGAGGGGGAAGAGAGAGATTGTGGAGGCAGAGAGAGATAGAGGGGAGAGAGAGAGCGGGAGATAGGGGGCGAGGGAGATAGATGGGGAGAGGGCGATAGAGGGGGGAGAGGGAGATAGAGGGGCAGAGAAGATAGAGTGAGAGAGACAGATAGAGGGAGAGAGAGAGATAGTGGTGGAGTGTGAGATCGAGGGGGGAGTGAGATAGAGGGGGAGAGGGAGATAGAGGGGGAGAGAGAGAGAGAGAGAGAGGGGGTGAGGGAGAGAGAGAGAGAGGGGAGAGGGAGAGAGAGAGGGAGAGGGAGAGAGAGGGGGCGAGGGAGAGATAGGGGAGAGGGAGAGAGCGGGACAGAGAGGGGGAGAGGGAGATCGAGGGGGAGAGGGGGAGAGATGGGCAGAAAGTGCGAGAGGGGGAGAGGGATGTAAAGGGGGTGCGAGGGAGATAGAGAGGGTAGAGGGAGAGAGAGTGGGAGAGGGAGATAGCGGTAGATTGGGAGATAGAGGGGCAGAGGGCGATAGAGGGGCAGAGGGAAATAGAGGGTGGAGGCGGAGATCGAGGGGGGGGGGGGGGAGAGAGATGGGGAAGGGCGTGGTGAACCTGTGTAATTCTGTACCACAGAAGGCAGTGGAGACCAAGTCATTAAATATATTCAAGGAGGAGGGAGATATACATTTCTTAATGTCAAAGGCATCAAGGGCTATGCGTAGAAAGTGGTAACGGGGTTCTGAATTGGACCATCGGTCATGATCTTTATTGAATGGCAGAGCAGACCCGAGGGGCCGCATGGCCTGCTCCTGCTCCTATCTTCTATGTTTCTATGAGAGACGTGGACTGAGAGGCGGACAGATATAGAGAGAAGCAGAAACAGAGAGAGAAGGAGAGATAGAGATGCAGAGAGGTGACCCTGAGATTCTCTCTCTCACACACACAAACATGCTGACACACACATAAAGGGACTCACAGAGACACACAGACATAGACGCACACATACACACAGACACACACACACAGACAGATTTTACAATCCACACTGATGAAAGTAGAAATGGCCAACAGAACCTCAATAACAATCCTCAGTGTCTGCCCAGTCCTGTGAGAGACAGAGAGATAGGGAATGACGGAGAGAGACCGTGGAAGAAGGAGGACAAAGTTGAAAGGGACTGGACACTGAAAAAACTGTCAGCACACAACAACAACCCTGAGAGACTTCAGAAGTGAGGGATGGGGAGACACTTTACAATTCACACTGATGTCAGTATAAATCCCCAAACACAACCTCAGTAACAATGTTTGATAGTTTCAAACTGCAGGGAAAGAATGAAAGGTTTAAAGTTACCTAAGAGATGGCTGAAAGCATTGCTGTGCTGGGATTAACATATCAATGGACTGGAAGAGTCCGGAAGGTCCTGTCCTGGGATTAGCATATCAATGGACTGGAAGAGTCTGGAAGGTACTGATTTTGGATTAACATATCAATGGACAGGCCTCCTGCCCAACCACCGAGTCAGGAGATTGAGAGACAGCCCAACATGTCAGAGGCTCAAGGGGTGGAGTTTGCAAACAGCTCACTCAGGATATAACTGGGTAGGAAGATCTCAGTTCCAATCACAAAACCCACCTTTCACTCTCTCTCTGCAGAGAGTAGACACATTCCCCATTCTGGTTCAGTGTGTGTGTCTGTGTATCTGTGTGTGCGTGTGCGTATGTGTGTGCTCTCTCTGTCTGAGTCTGGTTTATAAATGTGAATTGATTGTATTTGAATATTGCTGATTGTCTGTGTAACTGAGAGAGGAAACCCTGGTCTCTTGCTGTGCTATTTTGTTTAAAAATGTCCTCGCTTTGTATTTTAATCCAATTTTTTTCTCCTTCTTTCCCCTGAGGAATTTTCATTCTGAAAACTGCACCGTGAAGGTGAAAAGAGGGAAAGTTTGGGACGAGGAATCCGTGGACAGGAGCTTCCTCCAGAGGGGTCCATAGGCTGCACCCAAAGGGCCCACGTGAGTTGTGTCTATTTATTAGCCCGAGGTTCAATTTCCTCTCTGGGTGCCACCTCGCAAGACTCTCTCTCTCTCTCTCTCTCCATCTGTCTCTCTGAATGAGAGTAACAGGAGGGAGAGAGACGCAGGACAGTGAGAGAAACATGGAGGGAATCAGAGGGGGAGAGGACGGGTAGCCGGCTGTTATCAGAATGCTGTTTGTGGGATCTTACTGTGCACCAATGGCCTGCAGCTTTTCCAACATTGTAACAGTGACGACCACTTTAAAAATTAACTCATTGAGGGTCAAAAGCTTGGAATTAAGTCACAAATGTGATAGTTTCTAAAGGCTTGTTATAATTCCAGAGTAATCCGTGTGCTTTGGGCAATGTTTTGAATTTGTCCTGTTAAATAAGATGTGCGGAGTTATTTTCTTTAACAATGCCTTTTAATCAATTTTATCTCTTTCCCTCTTGCCTTCAGCAATTTTCATTCTGAAAACTGCACCGTGAAGATGAAAAGAGGGAAAGTTTGGACGAGGAATCCTTGGACAGGAGCATCCTCCCAAGGGGACGGACTGAGGCCTTGTCCACAGGCTGCACCCAAAGAGCCCACGTGAGTTATTTCTGTTTATTAGCCAGAGGTTTAATTTCCTCTCTGGGGCCCTGGGTTAACTAGTTCCTGTCGGATTGGGGCCCTAGAGTTTTAAACATGTTGAAAGCCTAGGGTTAAAGGACCAGCCACAGCAGGGAGTCCCATTTGCACTTGTTCCATCCAGCCCTGTCTGTGAAGTTTGCTGATGTTTTGGGCAATGCTTCGTGAACTTAGTGAAATAAGATGCACGGTGCCCATTTTAATTCATTTTACTTTAGTTCTGAGGTTAGCTTTCTCTCTGTCTCCACATTCTTTGCCTGCGTCTCTATCTCCCCCCAAGCTTTCTCTTCTCTGTCTCGGTTACACACTCTCCATCGCCACTTAAACCTTTAATAAATAAAAATAAACATACCACACACAGCAATGTAATTTGTCGTTATTTGAAATGGTGAGACCGAATCAGCAGCTTGTTCCCAGTTTAAAGAGGGAGTTTCACCCTTTCTAGGGACTGAAATCTGGCTATTATCACATTGCTGCTTGTGGGATCTTGCTGTGTATCTAGTCGCTTGCAGCATTTCCTACAGGACAACAATGAGGACACTTTAAACGTCAGCTTCCTGAGGGGTCTGAGTGTGGATTTCTCTGTGCTTTTCCAAGAATTTTACAATAATTACATGAGCTGAACGTGAAGCTGAAAAAGACTTGTTCGAAGTTTAAAGATGGAGTTTAGCATTTTCTGAGGGCAGTGATGGGATATTTGACTATCATCACACTGTGAGATCCTGCTGTGCATACATTTCCTGCATCAATTCCTCCATTACAACACTGAGGCAGAAACAGATGGAGAGAGAAAGAGGGAGAGTGAGAAACAGCTGGAGGTGACAAGGTAAACGGAGAGAGAGAGAGAGAGAGAGAAACAGGCGGAGAGTGGGTGAGGGAGGGAAAGCAGAGAAAGATGGAGAAAGACAGAGAGAGAGAAATCCACACTCAAAAGCTTGGTACACTGAATATTGAAGTGTCACCATTGCTGGGATCTTGCTGTGCACTAAACACAGATTATCTGCATATTTGCATTATCTGAAGGCCTGGAATTAAAGTCCTGAGCTTGAAGCCGGTATAATTCCCGAGTGATGATGGTGTTTTGGTCAGTGCCGTGAATTTGAGGGTGAAATGAAATTGTGGGATGTTGCTGTGCACAAATGGCACGCAGTGTTTCCAACATTGCAATGGTGACGAGCTCTTTAACAATCAATTCACTGAGTGTCAAATGTTCCCGATTCATTTCAGTTCATTTTACTGAATTTCTGAGTTTCGATTTGTCTCTCTGTCTCTCTCCAGCTTTCTTTTCCCCTGTCTCTCTACTTAAACCTTTAATAGTTAAAAACACAAACAGCTGTGTGATTTGTTGTTGTTTTAAATGGTGAGACAGAAATATTTCACAGCTATTTTCAGTCAAGATTACATATGAGATAGAGGAACAAAAACGGAGAAAGAGAAAGACAGACAGGGGACGAATGAGATAGGAACAGCGACAGGTACAGATGCAGGGGTGAGAGAGATACAGAGACAGACAGACAGACACACACACACACAAACACACACACACAGAGGTGGAGGTTGCTGTCACAATCCTTTTATCCTTTGTTTTATTAACTGTGATTTGTTTGTATTTGGGTGTTGCTGAGAGAGTGTCTGTGTAACCGAGGGCAATTCCTGGGCCCTTCTGTGCTATTTTGTGTAACAATGCCTTTTAATCAATTTTCTCAGTATTTCCAGAACAGTTTTTATTTCAGATTTCCAGCATCCTCAGTATTTTCATTTTGTGTTTTCGGGGGTCTGTGGATTTTTGTTTACCACAAGGGAGGGGGCTGGAGGGTTCTCCGAAGGGAATAGTTTGGGAAGCGCTGCTCCAGAACAGTCAATGTAATCCCATAGATTTCCCTCTCTCCATCTCTTGCTGCTACTTGTTCCCTGGACGTTCCTCTTTGTTCCTAACTCTGTTTCTTCACATCTTTAAATCCCTATCTCTGTATCTCTCAACATCCTTTCTATCTTTGCCTCTCTCTGGAGTCTCACAGGTTTCCATTGTCACTCTATTTCTGCAACTCTCTGCATCTTTATCTGTCTCTCTCTCTTCTCCCACTCACTTCCAAATCCCTGAATCTTTCCATCGCTGCTCCTCCTTTCCTGCAATATTATCTCTGCATTTCCCCCATCCAGCAGCATCCCTCTCTATTCTGGAAACGCATCTTACTTTGTATCTCTGCCCCTCCACATCTTTCTGTCTCTGCATCTCTCTCTTGGTCTGGGATCTTTCTCAATAACTCCATTTCTCTCTCTCTCTCGGCCCTTCTCAGTATTTCTGACCCTCTGTTCTCAGTTTCTCTCACTGGTATCGGACTCCCTGCATCTCATTCTCCAGCTCCTTTTTCATTTATTTCTTTCTCTCTCTGTTCTGTCCTAATCCCGGGATCTGTTTTCTGTGTCTCTCTCCCTCTGTCAGGTGGTGGATTTGAACTCGCAGCCTTGGTGTTGCATAGGGTGATTGTGAAGTGGGATCCTGCTTTCCATCTCTGCCCAGTTTTGCTCCCATTGAGGTAAAAACAGGGGAGAGATGCTGAACGGACAACCGATACACAACCACTCTCCTCCCCTCCACCCTAGTTTGCACCATTGGCACCAAGTCCAAGTCCAGTCCAGTGTTTATTTGACTCTCTGTGTATCTGCTCCCCGAATGTCTTGGCCTGTCTCCTTGTGGTTCAATGGGGGAAGGGACAAGTCAGCCATTATCTAACATGGGTGGGACAGGACCAAAGGGCTGAATGGCCTCTTCCCGTCCCTGTGCAGAATCAATGTGTGACTGTTTGTGTGTGTCTCCCTCTGTTTGATTCCCTGAAGCCGATGGGGAGAGCAGCACCTTTCTGCAGAGAGGGCTGTGTCCTGTGCGTTAAAGGCTCAGAATGCCAGTTAGCCTCTGAAGGTCCTTGCTCTATGCCCGGCCCTGATTTTGGCCGGACAGGAGTTAAAGGTACCGGGGATCTGGGAGCAAGTTGTTGGAATTCCAGTGGCTTATCCAGATCTGGAATTAAAATGAACGAAAGATTGTCGGGAGACGGAGCCAAACCCAGGAAAGTGATGGACGTGGGAATAACACGGTGGGGAGTGAGGGGGGTAGGGGGCTGTTCACGGGGGTGATGATACAGGGTGGGAATTAGTAGAGGGGGGCTTTTACAGGACAGGGAGGGTATTTAGAAACCGGGATAGTTTACAGTGGAGAGCGGGGGGAGAATTTGAATGGGTTCAGTTAATTGAGGGGGGGTATTTAGATGGGAGTCTGTTCACAGAACGGGGGGTATTTAGATGGGGGTCTGTTGCGGGCGGGTATAGAGATGGGAGTCTGTTCCCGGGGGGGTATTCAGAGGGGAGTTTGTTCCAGGAGGGTATTGAGATGGGAGTTTGTTCCTGGGGGGTTATTTAGAGGGGAGTTTGTTCCCGGGGGGGTATTTAGATGGTAGTTTGTTCATGGGGAGGTATTTAGATGGGAGTCTGTTCTTAGAACGGGGGGTATTTAGATGGGGGTCTGTTGCGGGCGGGTATAGAGATGGGAGTCTGTTCCCGGGGGGTATTCAGAGGGGAGTTTGTTCCAGGAGGGTATTGAGATGGGAGTTTGTTCCTGGGGGGTTATTTAGAGGGGAGTTTGTTCCCAGGGTGGTATTTAGATGGTAGTTTGTTCATGGGGAGGTATTTAGATGGGAGTCTGTTCTTAGAACGGGGGGTATTTAGATGGGGGTCTGTTGCGGGCGGGTATCGAGATGGGAGTCTGTTCCCGGGGGGTATTCAGAGGGGCGCTTGTTCCAGGAGGGTATTGAGATGGGAGTTTGTTCCTGGGGGGTTATTCAGAGGGGAGTTTGTTCCCGGGGGGTATTTAGATGGTAAATTGTTCATGGGGAGGTATTTAGATGGGAGTTTGTTCCTGGGGGTGTATTTAGATGGGAGTTTGTTCTGGGGTTGTATTCAGTTGGGCGTTTGTTCCCGGGGGGTATTTAGATGGGAGTTTGTTCCTGGGAGAGTATTTAGATGGGAGTTTGTTCCTGGCGTGTAGTTAGATGGCAGTTTGTTCTGGGGGGTGTATTTAGATGGCAGTTTGTTCTGGGGATGTATTCAGTTGGGCGTTTGTTTCCGGGGGGTATTTAGATGGCAGTTTGTTCCAGGGGGGTATTTAGATGGGAGTTTGTTCCTGGGGGTGTATTTAGATGGGAGTTTGTTCTGGGGATGTACTCAGTTGGGCGTTTGTTCCCGGGGGTATTTAGATGGGAGTTTGTTCCCGGGGGGTATTTAGATGGGGGTCTGTTCCTGGGGGGTGTTATTCAGATGGGAGTTTGTTCCCGGGTGGGAATTTAAATGGGTGTTTGTTTCTGGGGTCTATTTAGATGGGAATCTGTCCTGGGCGGGTGGTAGTTTGATGGGTTGTCTTGTAACAGAGGGAAGGTTATAATTAGATGGGGGTCTGTTGATAATGAGGGTATCAGATGGGGGTCAGTTAACCGGGGATATCAGACAGTTGTCAGCAGATGAGGATTATTTAGATCGGGGGTGTCTGTACAAGGGGGGTATGTTTTCTGGCGGGGGGAATTGCAGGAAAATGATTTGCGTGGTGGATAAAAATTGCGGGCGGTGGATAAATTGAGGGCGGTGGATAAATTGAGGGCTTTGGATAAATTGAGGGCGGTGGATAGGTTCAGGAAAAGACAGAAAAATTTGGAAAGAGAGAGAGAAATGATAGAAAGAGAAATAGAGAAGACAGAAAGATACAAAGAAAGAGAGAGAAAAAGAGAAGGGAAAAAAGTGGAGGGAAATAACAGAGACACAAAGAAATTGAAGGCACCAAAGAGGCAGACAGAAATCCAGTGAGAAAGACACAGAGAAATTACTGCAATAGAAAATGAGGTCCTGACAGAAATCAACACAGAGGATCAAGTCCAACAGGAAAATGAACACAATCCGACAACAGACAACTTCACCTCACAATTTCTCTCACTGATTGTTCTGGACATTCCAGCACTTTATGATAGTGAATTATTTGCACTGCTGCTTCTTTCTCTTTCTTTTTACTTCTGCCTATCTCCTTCCCACTGTTTCATTCTCCCTGCTCCTTTTCTCCTTCCCTATCTCTCCGGAGTACTCACACCCTGCAAACTGTTAGCTAATGCTACTTTTCACATATGATTTATTCCTAACATTCTGCGTCTGTGTTCTGTTCACCAGCCCCAGGTTCAATTATTCTATTCTCAGAGTCAGTTGAGATTAGATATACAGCACTGAAACAGGTCCTTCGGCCCACTGAGTCTGTGCCGAACATCAACCACCCATTGTTTGTTCAATGGTGAAACCTCTGTGAATAATTTAATATATCTACAGATCACTCAAGTCTCCACCTGTGCACCTACACTCTTCACTTCATCTTCAATACATGGAATAAACAACATCGAAAGCTACTTCCAGACAAACCTCTCAATCATTGAAATTCCTTCTCCTGGAATTATAAAGTAATCTGTTCGAATGTGGAATTGTTTAATTAATAAAACACCAACATCAGCGCTGCAGCTGATAATCTACAGATAAATGGAAAGACTCTTGATTCCAACTGATAGAGTGTAAACCAGCAAAACATCACATCAATCCTATTTTACAATGTCGTCCAGTGACAGTGAAGGTCCACAGTGAAGCAGAGAAGGAGAAGTGAAAGTGTCAGCAGCAAACTCAGTTCAGTAGCCAGACGTCTGAAGCAGCATCAGCCACACACAGAATAAAATAATATTTGATAACTGTGATAATCAATAAACACATTGAAATCCCAGTTAAACTGAGCCATGTTATTGTGGAGGGAGGACATTGTTCTGAACCTTTGTTGCACTGAAACCGTGAGATGTCTCATTATCAATCACTGAAAAAAAAGCATAAAAATATTCCAGGACCGGTTAGATCCACATGATGAAAATGTTAAAAACTCCTAATGGTCTGATTATTGATCCTCACTGAAACATCTCATTCCAATACATTCAATACACAGAATAATCCAGTAACAATGCCACAGTTACTTAAAACAATACCATTAAGTACATAATACAGTTCCTGCAAGAATGAAAGAGTAGACAATGAGGAGATTCCATGAGTAAATTGCTGGAAAAGAACAGGCGGCTGTGTAACACACACAGAGGGAAATAATATGGAGTACTGCAGTACAGTTAACATGGATTTCGACCATTAATAGCTGAGATACTGGCTTACCAGCAACACCATTTGCTGCAAGTACAGGATAGTAAATGAATATGAACTGAACGAATACTGGATATCCCATTTCTGTGAGAAGCAGAGACTTCTATTCGCCTGGAACCCACAGCTCCAGCAGGCACTCTGAGCTGATCCATTCCAATGGGTCCTGATTTATTCAGGGGATAAGTCTCCACTGACACGGTTATACCCCTGATCATTGCTATTAGTTACACTCACCTGAACAAACACATTACATCAGCAGCTTTGACTCTGATGTAAATAATGTGGTGGATAAAACACCATCATTTCAATGTCAATGACATTTTCTTAGTAAGACCTCTCTCGGGAATAAACCTGAAATCTCTACTCAAACTGGACGGATGCTACAATTATGAAAGGCATCATTTACATTTTCCATGTTATTGCATTGAACTTGTTCACTCCTGGCATTTCTACTGGAAATGTAACTGATCTGTCTGCAGTGGACACCGAATCCAGGGACTAAAGCAATCCCGTTTCACTCTGTTCCTGCCTTTTCCCAGTTAAAATGTGAACTTTGAGTCTCTGATTCGGGACCATGTTCAGGGTTACAGCCCAGAAACTATTGTGAGTGATATTACGGGACAGACACTGTACGCATCCATTTTGGAGGCAGTTGGGTCGTGATAGTATCACTGGTCATGTAATCCATAGGCCCAACCTGATGGCCTGGGGACAGGGGTTCAAATCCCACCACGGCAGCTATATAAAACAGAGGGAGCTTCCTTTCAGTGTATAAAGTAGAGGGAGCTCCGCCGCTACGTATCAAGTGGAGGGAGCTCCATCTTCATTTATGAAGTGGAAGCAGCACCCTCTCCATTTATAAAGTTGGGGGCGATGAAGGAAAGAGGAGAGAGGGAAACGGATCAAATGGGGAAATGGAGAGAGAGGGACAAAGTGGAAGACAGTGAGAGACAGAAGAGATAGCGAAATGAGACCTTGACGGAAACCCAGTAACAATCCCCATTGTCTGCCCAGTCTGGTATTTGGGGTTTAATGTGAGGGTTTTAGGGATGAGTGTTAGATGAGTGTTTGATCTTTTCAAACAGCATTGACATTCCCAACAAAAGTAAGAGTTTATGATTCAAAATTAACCAAACAAATGGCTCAAAGCATTGCTGTCCATGTACAGAGGGACGGAGAGATGGAGGGAGTGAGACACAGATGGAGAGAGACACAGACAGAGTGGGACAGAGACAGAGGTAGAGAGAGAGATGGAGCTAGAATGATAGAGAAAAAAGGAGAAACAGAGACAGAGGGAAAGAGACAGAAAGGGGGGCAGGCAAATGCAGAGGGAGAGAGACAGGGAGAAAGCGAGGGATAGAGATACAGAGGGAGAGAGACAGATGCAGAGGGAGAAAGGGACAGAGAGAGAGGGAGGGCGAGATTATCAGAAAAACTGGACATCTAATAATGTTGAAAAAAGATAAAATTAAAAAGTAAAACTGGCTGTGGGCAAGATCTAATTTTGAAAGGAAAGATCAGGGGTTTAGTGTGAGTGTTTTGGGGGCAAGTGTTGGATCAGTGATTGATATTTTCAAATTGAAGTGACTTTTATTATTATTGAAAAAAATATTATTAAACACTCACAAAGTTTCGAAGCAGGGGAAATGGGATACAGTGTGTGAGGGGACCTTGACAGAACCTCAGTAACAATCCCCATAATCTGCACAGTCCTGTTTTAGGGGTTTATTGTGAGAGTTTAGGGGGCGAGTGTTGAACAGTGCTTAATATTTTCAAACTCACTGTTGTTTCCCGCAAGGGCAATATTTACAGGTTCAAAATTAACCAAGAAATGGATAAAACATTTCTGTCCAAGGAGAGAGAGATGGTGTTGGAGACAGAGTCATGGAAAGAGGCAGAGAAAGAGGGAGAGGGCGAGGGAGAGAGAGAGAGAGAGAAATGGGAAGAAACAGACATGAGAGGGAGAGTCAGAGAGAGGATGAGACAATTTGTAACAATCATTAACAATCCTTATTATCTGCCCAGTCCTCTTTTTGGAGGTTAGTGTGAGTGTTTTAGGGCTGAATGTTGGATCAGTGTTTCATATTTTCAAGCTGCAGTGACATTCCCAAAAAGGCTGTTGAAGTATTTCAGAGCAGGGAGGTTACGCTGTAAGTGTATAACTCATTGATTAAGCACCATAATGAGACCTCCCAGGGCAGGTACGTTGTGAGTTTAGATGCAGTGTAAAGTAGTGGCTTCACAGAAGGAGGGAGAGACGGGTAGAATGCGTCAGGAGAGACGGGGAAGCAGGCAGATTGTAGGAGAAACTTTACATCTAACCACGTGAATAAAATAAATAATGAAAAATTTAAATGGACTGCGCACTGAAAATACTGTCCGCACACAACAAATAAAGTCACGCACCATCCTAACTTGAAACTATATCGCCATTCCTTCACTGTTACTGGGTCAAAATCCTGGAACTCAATTCCAAACACATCACTGTGGGTGTACCAACCCCACATGGAATGCAGCGGTTCAAGAAGGAGGCTCAGCACCACCTTCTCATGGGCAATTAGGAATGGGTAATAAATGCTGGCCTGGCCAGTAACGCACACATCCAACAAATAAATAAGGCAAATAAAAAGTTGACACCGAGTCACTTAAGGAGATATTACATGAGACGAACAAAAACTTTGTCGAAGTGGTTGGATTGTGGGAGATTCTTCAAAGAGGAAATAGATTTAGTGAGACGGAGAGGTTTAGGAAAGGAATTCCAGAGTTAGTGTCTTGGCAGCTTGAAGGCACGGATGTTGGAACAATTCAAATTGGGGATGCTCAAGAGGCCAGAATTAGAGGATCGCAGATGTTGGTGGATTGTGGAGCTGTCGGAGATTGCAGAGATAGGGAGGCGTCATTTGTGGAAGACAGTTCCAAAATTCTACCGCACTTTGTATGTAGAAGTGTTTCTAATTTTCATCTTTGAAAGGGCTTTCGACTAATGTTTGATTTTTAGACAGTCTCCCCCGTCCGAGACTGTCCCCATCAAATACTCACAGGGCAGGTACGCACGGGGTTAGATACAGAGTAAAGCTCCATCTACCAATACCAGACTCACTGTTCCTCTGTCTCTTTCTCATCATCTCTCACTGCCTGCAACACCCTTTCTCTCCCTCTCTTTCTCCCTCTTCCCATCCTGAGAGCAAGAGGGAGAGATTGAGATAGTATTCAGAGGGAGATGGAGAGAGAGGGAGAAAAGGGAGAGATAGACTTGGAAAGTGAGCAACAGAGAGAAGAAATAGGGTTTCAGAGAGTAGCAGAGAGGGGACGAGAGAAATAGAGATGTAGAGAGGTTACCAGCAAGAGAGGTTACCAGAGATTACCTCTCTCTCGGTCCCTATCACTCCTTTCCACTATTTTGCAATCTCCATCTATTTTTCTCCCTCGACCCCGATGTTTCACACTCCATGCCTTTTGCTCGGATGTCTGTGTATATGACAGTGAAGGATTACATCAAATTATTATGTTTTGCATTTGCTCTTTCAATCTAACTGAACAATCTCTCAGATTGTGAACAGAGGGGCCTTGGAGTGACTGTCCACTGATTCCTGAGGGCAACAGAACAGGTGGATAAGGTGGTTAAGAATGCTTAGGCAATACTTTCCTTTATTGGCCGATGTATAGAATATAAAAGCAGGGAGGGAATGCTAGAACTGTATAAAACACTAGTTAGACCACAGCTGGAGAACTGTGTACAGTTCTGGTCACCACATTACAGGAAGGATGTGATCACACTAGAGAGGGTACAGAGGAGATTTACAGAGGATGTTGTCAGGAATGGAGAATTTTAACTATGAGTAAAGATTGGATAGGCTGGAATTGTTTTCTTTGGAACAGAGAAGGTTGAAGGGAAGATTTAATTGAGGTCTATAAAATAATGACGGGCCGAGATAGAGTGGATAGAATGGGCCCATTTCCCTTAACAGAGGGGTCAATAACCAGGGACATAGATTTCCAGATTTCCACACCAATATCATGAGGGTGTGATGGCTTTCATGGTGGAACACCTTGCTGGATGTTAACAATGGAGAGTTTTCCTTCCTGATCATCAAAACGGGCCGCCTGGGCCCCAACGTCATCCACATTTCTCCCACTCTACCAATATTTCACTCTACATACCCATCTTTCTCTGTTTGTGTGCACAGCAGTGAAGGATTGCATCGGCGGCACAGTGACGCAGTGGTTCGCACCGCAGCCTCACAGCTCCAGCGACCCGGGTTCAATTCTGGGTACTGTGTGGACTTTGCAAGTTCTGCCCGTGTCTGCGTGGGTTTCCTCCGGGTGCTCGGGTTTCCTCTTGCAGCCAAAGACTTGCAGGTTGATAGGTAAATTGGCCATTATAAATTGTCCCTCATGTAGGTAGGTGGTAGCGGAATTTAGGAACAGGTGAGGATGTGGTAGGAATATGGGATTGGTGCAGGATTAGACTAAATGGGTGGTTAATGGACGGCACAGACACAGCGGGCCGAAGGGACTGTTTCAGTGCTGTATCTCTAAATCAAAATCTAAAAATCAAATCAAATCAAAATATCTTACATTCTCCCTTTCAATCCACTCCATCCATGTCCCTCTCCACTGCCCTCTATCTGCCTGCATATCTCAGCCTCTCTCCCTCTTTGTATCAGAGATAGCAGGAGGGAGAGATAGAGAGAGACACAGAGAACATCCCCAGCATCTCCAATCTATCCACGTAACTGAAGTCCCTCATCCCTGGAACCATTCTTGTGAATTATTTCTGCACCCTCTCTAATGCCCCCACATTCTTCATAAAGTACGGTGTCCAGAATTGGACAATGCTCCAGTTGAAGGAAAACCAGCGTTTTACAAAGGTCACATTTTCATTGCTTCTGTATTCAATGTGTCTGTTTATAATCTCAGGACCCTTATGCCGTTTAACCACTTTCTGAACCTGCCCTGCCACCTTCAGTGATTGGTGCACAAATACCCCCAAAATGTGTCTGTTCCTGCACCTCCTTTAGAATTGCATCATTTACTTTCTATCGTCTCTCCTCCTTTTTCCGAACCGTGGTGGCGGAAGATGCGGGCATGGTTCTTAATGAATACATTGCGACTATCTTCACAAAAGAGGGTACGACACAGATATTGTAGTCAATGAGGAGGGGTTTGAAATATTGAATGGGATAAACAGTGAGAGAGGAAATATTCAGGGGTTTGGCATCTTTGAAAGCTGATAATTCACCAGGCTCAGGCTGTTAAGAGGTGCTAGGGAGGAAATATCAGTGGCTCTGACCATCATTTTCCAATCCTCACTGGTTTTGGTCGTGCTGCCAGAGGACTGGAGGACTGCGTATGTTGTACTATTGATTAACAAGGGAGAAAGTAATAGACTGAGTAATTACAGGCCACTCAGCCTAATCACAGTGGAGGGCAAATTATTGGGCAGAAGGGAATGATTCATTCTTTTTAGTACTGTGTGTCTCAGTGTTTCCGTGTCTATGTCTCTGTCACATTTTAAGCACTACCCTTACATTGGTGAGGAATCGGTCTCTGGAATAAATGTCCCAGTGTTGTGGCAACATAAAATGGCCACCGAGAACCAGCCTAAAATGGCTGATTAATGTTTGTGGCTTTCCACAGATGTTTGAGAGAGGGGAGAGAGACAAACAGACAGAAAGAGAGATAAAGAGAGAGACACAGACCAAGACACAGAGAGTGATAGCAAGATATTTGTCATTGGACAGAGGAAGAGGAGGAGGCCATTTGGCCCCTCAACCCTCTTCTTTCATTCAATGAGCTCATGGCTGATGTGTGATCTAACTAAATGTACCTATCTTTGCCCATTAATACCATTGGTTCACAAAAATCTATCAAACTCAGATTTAAAAACAAACAAGTGTCTCAGCATCAATTGCCGTTTGTGGAAGAGAGTTCCAAACTGATACCACACCTGGTGTGTTGAAAAGTTTCTTCATTTCACTCCTGAAAGGTTTTTAGACTGCGTTTAGATTTTTAGAATATGCCCCCAAGTTCCTGACTCCGCAGCCAGTGGGAGTTGTTACTCTCTGTCCACCCGTTCAGTTTCCCTTATTATCTTGAAAACATTCATCAAATCACCCCATAACCTTCTAAATTCCAGGGAAAGGACATGCTGGAGCTGGAGGGGAGACTGGAGCAGATGGTTTGGGAATGTGGATAAACTGAAGCAATGGATGAGGAGACTGAGGATTCAATACAGTGAGAGGAGAGGCTGAGATTCACAGGGCAGACTGCAGCAGCGTGTCAGAGGAAATCTAATCTATAGATACCAGTAATACAACTCAATTAATACATTCAAACAATAATCCCTGTGGTTATTGGTGTTGGAGAACAGTTCATTGATTCTACAATATAGTCAATATATTTCGTTTGTACAGGCTATTAAATATAAATTTAAATATATTTCTGATATCAACCTCGCTCTTCATTGAATTCAGCAGTCACAGAGATTTTAAAGTGCAGTATTTAAATAATGAATTACCATCAGTGATGAACTGATTCTATTCTGTTTATTCAGTCACTAAGTAAGGAATAGGAACTTACTACAAAACAACATGAGGACCTAACAGAACTCAACACAGAGGATCAAGTCCAACAGGAAAATGAGCACAATCTGACAACAGACAACTTCAACTCACAGTTTCTCTCACTAATTGTTCTGGACATTCCAGCGCTTTATGTTGGTGAATTATTGACACTGCTACTTCTTTCTCTTTCTCTTTACTTCTGCCTATCTCTTTCCCTCTGTTTCATTCTCCCTGCACCTCTTCTCCTTCCCTATCTCTCCGGAGTACTCACACACTGCAAACTGTTAGCTAATGCTACTTTTCACATATGATTTATTCCTAACATTATGCGTCTGTGTTCTGTTCACCAGCCCCAGGTTCAATGATTCTAATCTCAGAGTCAGTTTATTCAATGGTGAAACCTCTGTGAATAATTTACTGCATCTACAGAACACCCAAGTCTCCACCTGTTCACCTACACTCTTCACTTCATCTGCAATACATGGAATAAACAGGATCGAAAGCTACTTCCAGACACACCTCACAATCATTAAAATTCCTTCTCCTGGAATTATAAAGTAATCCGTAAGAATGTGGGGTTGTTTAATTAATAAAACACCAACATCAGCGCTGCAGATGATAATCTGCAGATAAATGGAAAGACTCTTGATTCCAACTGATAGAGTGAAAAGCAGTAAAACATCACATCAATACTTTCTATTTTACAATGTAGTCCAGTGACAGTGAAGGTCCACAGTGAAGCAGAGAAGGAGAAGTGAAAGTGTCAGCAGCAAACTCAGTTCAGTACCCAGACCTCTGAAGCAGTGTCAGACACACACAGAGTGAAATAATATTTGATAACACTGATAATCAACAAATACATTGAAATCCCAGTTAATCTGAGCCATGTTATTGGGCAGGGAGGACATTGTTCTGTCCCCTTGCTACACTGAGACCGTGAGATGTCTCATTGTCAATCGCTGAAAAAAAATCATTAAAATAATCCAGGACCGGTTAGATCCACATCATGAAATTGTTGAAAACTCCTGATGGTCTGATTATTGATCCTCACTGAAACATCTAATTCCAATACATTCAATGCACAGAATAATCCAGTAATAATGCCACAGTAACTTAAAACAATACCATTAAATACATAGTGCAGTTCCTGCAAGAATGAAAGAGTAGACAATGAGTTGATTCCATCAGTCAATTGCTGAAGAAGAACAGGCGGCTGTGTAACACACACGGTGAGAATTAATACCGAGTACAGTAGCACAGTTAACATCGATTTACACCATTAACAGCTGAGATACTGCTCACCAGGAACTCCAATTGCTGCAAGTACAGGATAATAAATGTCTTCTATCTGATAGATTACTGGATATCCCATTTCTGTGAGAAGAAGAGTCTTCTATTAGCCTGGAACCCACAGCTCCACCAGGCACTCTGAGCTGATCCATTCCAATGGGTCCTGATTTATACAGGGGATAAGTCTCCACTGACACGGTTATACCCCTGATCATTGCTATTAGTTACACTCACCTGAACGAACACATTACATCAGCAGCTTTAACTCTGAAGTAGAAGTGTGGTGGATAACGCACAATCATTGCTCGAGTCGCTCTAAACAGGCTCCAGAAGATGGCCGAGCGTGTCTACCCTGAGGCACAGTGTGGCGTTCGTGCAGAGAGATCGACCGTTGACATGCTGTTCTCCCTTCGTCAGATGCAGGAGAAATGCCGTGAAAAACAGATGCCCCTCTACTTTGCTTTCATTGTTCTCACCAAAGCCTTTGACCTCGTCAGCAGACGTGGTCTCTTCAGACGACTAGAAAAGATTGGATGTCCACCAAAGCTACTAAGTATCATCACCTCATTCCATGACAATATGAAAGGCACAATTCAACATGGCGGCACCTCATCAGACCCCTTTCCTATCCTGAGTGGCGTGCAACAGGGCTGTGTTATCGCACCCACACTTTTTGGGATTTTCTTCTCTCTGCTGCTTTCACATGCGCTCAACTCCTCTGAAGACGGAAATTTCCTCCACACAAGATCAGGGGGCTGGTTGTTCAACCTTGCCCGTCGAAGAGCGAAGTCCAAAGTATGGAAAGTCCTCATCAGTGAACTCCTCTTTGCTGACGATGCTGCTTTAACATCTCACACTGAAGAGTGCCTGTCGAGTCCCATGACAGGTTTGCGTCTGCCTGCAATGAATTTTGGCCTAACCATCAGCCTCAAGAAAACGAAAATCATGGGGTAGGACGTCAGAAATGCTCCATCCATCAATATTGGCGACCACACTCTGGAAGTGGTTCAAGCGTTCTCCTACCTAGGCTCAACTATCACCAGTAACCTGTCTCTAGATGCAGAAATCAACAGGTGCATGGGAAAGGCTTCCACTGCGATGTCCAGATTGGCCAGGAGAGCGTGGGATAATTGCGCAATGACACAGAACACAAAAGTCCGAGTGTATCAAGCCTGTGTCCTCAGTACCTTGCTCGATGGCAGCGAGGCCTGGACAACGTATGTCAGCCAAGAGCGACGTCTCAATTCATTCCATCTTCGCTGCCTCCGGAGAATACATGGCATCAGGTGGCAGGACCGTATCTCCAACACAGTAGTCCTCGAGGCGGCCAGCATCCCCAGCTTATACACACGACTGAGTCAGCGGCGCTTGAGATGACTTGGCCATGTGAGCAGCATGGAAGATGGCAGGATCCCCAAAGACACATTGTACAG
The DNA here is from genome assembly GCF_036365525.1 of Heterodontus francisci. Taxonomy (NCBI): domain Eukaryota; kingdom Metazoa; phylum Chordata; class Chondrichthyes; order Heterodontiformes; family Heterodontidae; genus Heterodontus; species Heterodontus francisci. The sequence continues at coordinate 40,098,280 of NC_090391.1, forward strand.
CGAGCTCGCCACTGGTACCAGACACACCGGCCGTCCATGTCTCCGCTTTAAAGACGTCTGCAAAAGCGACATGAAGTCCTGTGACATTGATCACAAGTCGTGGGAGTCAGTTGCCAGCGTTCGCCAGAGCTGGCGGGCAGCCATAAAGGCGGGGCGAAAGTATGGCGAGTCAAAGAGACTTGGCAGTTGGCAGGAAAAAAGATAGATGTGCAAGGTGAGAGCCAACTGTGTAACAGCCCCGACATACAAATTTTTCTGCAACACCTGTGGAAGAGCCTGTCACTCTAGAATTGGCCTTTTTAGCTATTCCAGGCGCTGCTCCACACACCACTGACCACCTCCAGGCGCTTACCCATTGTCTCTCGAGATAAGGAGGCCAAAGAGATTTCAATGTCAATGACATTTTCTGAGTAAGACCTCTCTCGGAATAAACCCGAAATCTGTACTCATACTGGACGGATGGCAATTATGAGAGGCGTCATTTACATTTTCCATATTATTGCATTGACCATGTTCACTGCCGGCTTTTCTATTGTAAATGTAACAGATCTGTCTGCAGTGGTCACTCAATCCAGGGACAAAAGCAATCCCGTTTCACTCTGTTCCTGCCTTTTCCCAGTTAAAATGTGAACTTTGAGTCTCTGATTCCGGACCATGTTCAGGGTTACAGTCCAGAAACTACTATGAGTGATATTACGGGACAGACACTGTACACATCCATTTGGGAGGCAGTTGGGTCGTGATAATATCACAGGTCATGTAATCCATAGGCCCAACCTGATGGCCTGGGGACAGGGGTTCAAATCCCACCACGGCAGCTATATAAAACAGAGGGAGCTCCCTTTCTAGTTTGGCAGGGGGATGGGAACCGGAGCTACGGATCAGTGGATGGGGTAGCTGTTGAACAGGCAGATACAGAGTGCAGAGAGTCTGTGAGGAAGGTTAGACAGCTGACAGGGCAAAGTTGCAGCCAGTATGATGGGTTGAAGTGTGTCTATTTTAACGCAAAAGTGTCAGGAATAAGGGTGATGAACTTGGAGCATGGATCAGTCCTTGGAGCTACGATGTTGTGGCCATTACGGAGACATGGATATCACAGGGGCAGGAATGGATGTTGGATGTTCCACGGGTCAGATGTTTCAAAAGGAATAGGGAGGGAGGTAAAAGAGGTGGGGGAGTGGCATTGCTAATCAGGGATAGTATCACAGCTGCAGAAAGGGAGGTCGTCGAGGAGGTTTTGTCTACTGAGTCATTATGGGTGGAAGTCAGAAACAGGAAAGGAGCAGTCACTTTGCTGGGACTTTTCTATAGACCCCCCAATAGCAGCAGAGACACGGAGGAACAGAGTGGGAGGCAGATTTTGGAAAGGTGCAGAAGTAACAGGGTTGTTGTCATGGGTGACTTCAACTTCCCTACTTTTGATTGGAACCTCCTTCGTGCAAATAGTTTGGATGGAGCAGATTTTGTCAGGTGTGTCCAGGAAGATTTCCTGACTCAATATGTGGATAGGCCGACGAGAGGGGAGACTATTTTGGACTTGGTGCTTGGCAACGAACCAGGCCAGGTGGCAGATCTCTCGGTGGGAGAGCATTTCGGTGATAGCGATCATAACTCCCTGACCTTTACGATAGTCATGGAGAGGGACAGGAGCAGATGGGATGGGAAAATATTTAATTGGGGGAGGGGGAATTACAATGCTATTAGGCAGGAACTGGGGAGCATAAATTGGGAACAGATGTTCTCAGGGAAATGCACGACAGAAATGTGGAGGTATTTTAGGGAGCACTTGCTGCGACTGCTGAATCGGTTTGTCCCGATGAGGCAGGGAAGGGATGGCAGGGTAAAGGAACGTTGGATGACTAGAGATGTGGAACAGCTAGTCAAGAGGAAGAAGGAAGCTTACTTAAGGTTGAGGAAGCAAGGATCAGACAGGGCTCTCGAGGGTTACAAGGTAGCCAGGAAGGAACTGAAGAATGGACTTAGGAGAGCTAGAAGGGGATATGAAAAAGTCTTGGCGGGTAGGATTAAGGAAAATCCCAAGGCGTTCTACACTTACGTGAGGAACAAGAGGATGGCCAGAGTGAGGGTAGGGCCGATCAGGGATAGTGGAGGGAGCATGTGCCTGGAGTCGGAGGAGGTAGGGGAGGTCCTAAATGAATACTTTGCTTCAGTATTCACTAGTGAGAGGAACCTGGTCGTTTGTGGGGACAGCGTGGAACAGGCTGATACGCTTGAACAGGTTGAGGTTCAGAGGGAGGATGTGCTGGAAATATTGAATGATATGAGGACAGATAAGTCCCCGGGGCCAGACGGGATATACCCAAGGATATTACGGGAATCGACGGAAGAGATTGCTGCGCATTTGGCGATGATCTCTGCGTCTTCACTGTCCACTGGAGTAGTACCGGATGATTGGAGGGTGGCAAATGTTGTTCCCTTCTTCAAGAAAGGGAATAGGGATAACCCTGGGAATTATCTACCAGTTCGTCTTACGTCGGTACTGGGCAAATTATTGGAGATGATTCTGAGAGACAGGATTTATGATTATTTGGAAAAGCATGGTTTGATTAGAAACAGTCAGCGTGGCTTTGTGAGGGGCAGGTCATGCCTCACAAGCCTTATTGAATTCTTTGAAGATGTGACAAAACACATTGATGAAGGAAGAGCATTGGATGTGGTGTATATGGATTTGAGCAAGGCGTTTGATAAGGTTCCCCATGGTAGGCTCATTCAGAAAGTAAGGAGGCATGGGATTCAGGGAAAGTTGGCTGTCTGGATAAAAATTGGCTTACCCATCGAAGTCAGAGTGTGGTAGTGGATGGAAAGTATTCAGCATGGAGCTCGGTGACCAGTGGTGTTCCACAAGGATCTGTTCTGGGACCTCTGCTCTTTGTGATTTTTATAAATGACTTGGATGAGGAAGTGAAAGGCTGGGTTAGCAAGTTTGCCGATGACACGAAGGTTGCTGGAGTTGTGGATAGTGTGGAAGGCGGTTGGAGGTTGCAACGGGACATTGACAGGATGCAGAGCTGGGCTGAGAAGTGACAGATGCAGTTCAATTTGGAAAAGTGTGAAGTCATTCATTTTGGAAGGTTGAATTTGAATGCGGAATACAGGCTTAAAGATAGGATTCTTGGTAGTGTGGAGGAACAGAAGGATCTTGGGGTCCATGTCCATAGATCGCTCAAAGTTGCCACCCAATTTGATAGGTTTGTTAAGAAGACGTATTTTGTGTTGGCTTTCATTAACAGGGGGATTGAGTTTAAGAGCCGCGAAGTTCTGCTGCAGCTCTATAAAGACCTGGTTCGACCACACTTGGAATATTGTGTTCCATTCTCGTCGCCTCATTATAGGAAGGATGTGGAAGCTTTAGAGAGAGTGCAGAGGAGATTTACCAGGATGCTGCCTGGACTGGAGGGCATGTCCTACGAAGAAAGATTGAGGGAGCTCGGGCTTTTCTCATTGGAGCGAAGAAGGATGAGAGGTGACTTGATAGAGGTGTACAAGATGATGAGAGGCATAGATAGAGTGGATAGTAAGAGACTTTTTCCCAGGGTGGAAAGGGCTATCACCAGGGTGAATAATTTGAAGGTGATTGGATGAATGTTTCGGGAAGATGTCAGAGGTAGGTTCTTTACACGAAGAGTGGTGGGTGCGTGGAATGCGCCTACTGCGGTGGTTGTAGAAGCAGATACATTAGGGGCATTTAAGCGACTCTTGGATAGGTACATGGATGATAGTGGAATGAAGGGTAGGTAGTTAGTTTGATCTTAGAGTAGGTTAAAGTTTCGGCACAACATCGTGGGCCAAACTGCCTGTACTGCTCGATGTTCTATATTCTTTCTGAGTGATAGTTTTTCCCGTCTCTCAGAATATATTCCAATCATTTGCCCACTACTGAGGTTGCACTGACTGGTTTGCAATTCTTCGCTCCCTTTTTAAACAGAGGTACAATGTCAGCTGTTCTCCAATCCTACAGTACCACACCTCGCAGCTCCAGGGACCCGGGTTCGATTCCGGGTACTGCCTGTGTGGAGTTTGCAAGTTCTCCCTGTGTCTGCGTGGGTTTTCTCCGGGTGCTCCGGTTTCCTCCCACAAGCCAAAAGTCTTGCAGGTTGATAGGTAAATTGGCCATTATAAATTGTCACTGGTATAGGTAGGTGGTAGGGAAATATAGGAACAGGTGGGGATGTTTGGTAGGAATATGGGATTAGTGTAGGATTAGTATAAATGGGTGGTTGATTTTCGGCACAGACTCGGTGGGCTGAAGGGCCTGTTTCAGTGCTGTGTCTCTAATCTAATCTAAAAAAAAAAACCTGTGTCCAGTGAGCACCCAATCTCCCCATCTCTGTCACCTCCTCCAACCCATAAAACCCTCCCTATTTCTGTAACCTCCTCCATACCCTACAACAATCCTCGCTCTGTTACCTCCTCGGCACCCCAACTCTCCCTACGTCTTTTACCTCCTCAGCCCCTACAACACTCCCTATGTCTATGACCTCCTCCAGCCCCTACTAACTTCCCTATCTCTGTCACCTCCTCCAGTCGCTACAACCCTCCCCATCTCTGTTACCTTCTCAGCACCACAACACTCACTACCTCTGTCACCTCCTCCAGCCCGGACAGCACTCCCTTATCTCTGCAACCTGCTCCAGACGCTACAACCATCCCTTGCTCTGTTACCGCCTTAGCCCCCCCAACACTCTCCATCTTTGTAACCTCCTCAGCAGCTACAACCTTCCATACGTCTGCAAACTCCTCCCTCCCCTCTAACCCTCCTTATCTTTATCGCTTTCTCTAGTCCCTACAACTATCCCTATCTTGTCACATCTATCCAGCCCCGACAACCATCCCTATCTCTATTACCTCTAAACCTCCCTACCCCTGTAACCTCCTCCAGCCCCTACAGCCCTCTTCAGCTCTGTCACCTTCTCAAACCCTGGCAACCCTCTCTAACTCTGTAACCTTCTCATCCCCAACAAACCTCCCTAACCCTGTTACATCTTCCAGCCACTGCAACCCTCCCTAGCTCTGTCATATCCTCTAGGTCCTACAACCCTACCTACCTCTGTCACATCCTACAGCCCCGACATCCCTCCCTAGCTCTGTAACCTCTTCCAAACGCTACAACTCTCGCCATCTCTGGCCCCTACACCAGCCCCAACAACGCTCCCTATCGCTGTCACCTCGTCCAGAGCAACAACCATGCCTCACACTCTAACCTCCTCCAGCACCTAAAACTACTCGCAAATCTGTAACATCCTCCAGCATCTAAAACTATCCCGATCTCTGTAAACTCGATCCAGCCTCTACATCCCTTCCTATCTCTCAAAACATCTCCTGCCCCAACAACCCTCAATATCTCTGTAAACCCCTCTACCCGCTACAACCCTCCTTATCTCTGTAATCTCCTCCAGTCCCTACAACCCTCCTTATCTCTGTAATCTCCTCCACCCCATCAACACTCCCCATCCCTATAACATCGTCCATCCCCTGGAACCCTCCCGGGCTCTGTCACATTTCCCAGCTCTGTCACATTCCCCAGCCCCTACAACTCTCCCTACTTCTGCAACCCCCTCCAGCCCATACAACCCTCCCTTGCTCTGTAACCTCCCCCACCCCATCAACACTCCCCATCCCTGTAACATCGTCCATCCCCTAGAACCCTCCCGGGCTCTGTCACATTCCCCAGCCCCTACAACCCTCCTTATCTCTGTAATCTCCTCCAGCCCCTACAACCCTCCTTATCTCTGTAATCTCCTCCACCCCATCAACACGCCCCATCCCTGTAACATCGTCCATCCCCTAGAACCCTCCCGGGCTCTGTCACATTCCACAGCCCCTACAATCCTCCTTATCTCTGTAATCTCCTCCAGCCACTACAACCCTCTCTAGCTCTGTAACCTCCTCCACCCCATCAACACTCCCCATCCCTGTAACATCGTCCATGCCCTAGAACCCTCCCGGGCTCTGTCACATTCCCCAGCCCCGACAGCTCTCCCTACTTCTGCAACCCCTCCAGCCCATACATCCCTTTGAATCTTTGTGACCTCCTGCAGGCCCTCCAAACCTCCCTATCTCTGCAACCTCTTTCAACCGCACAACCCTCGCGAGCTCTGTCACCTACTCCAGCCTCGGCAATCCTCCGTACCTCTGTACCCTCCTCAGCTCCAGCAACCCTCCCTAACTCTGTCGCATCTTCCAGCCCAACAGCCCTCCCCAGGTCCATCACCTTCTCCCGCCTCTGCAGCTCTCCCGATGTCTCAACACCGCCAGCCTCTTCTCTATATTCCTCTATATCCCTCTTCTCTATATTTAAAATGGGTAAGGAATAACTCTCCTCATCTGCACTGCCCCATCAAACAATCTCAGAGAAGGTACAGCACAGGTTAGATACAGAGTAAAGCTCCGTTTAAACTGTCCCTGGAGTGTCGGATTAACCCGGGTCACTCACTGTGCCCGGCTCAGCCTCAAGACTCACCTGCCTCAGTCACTGAGACGCTCCTGTATCACTTGCCTTAATGTAAGTGGATGCCGGGTTTGGGAGCAGGACAGGCACACGGGATTAGGACGACTGCTCATGTGGAGGATAAGCATCAGTAATCCCTCAGAGAAGCAGAACAGACCATCGAGACACAGAAAAGGAAACTTGTGTTGAATTTGTGAGTCTTGCATTGTGGAATGCATTAGTATTTGGTGAGAATGTTGAGCCAGTGAAATTTTGCCCCAGTGGGATGAATAGATACTATATGACTTAATTACAACAGTAAGATACCGTGTGTACTGTAAATATGGACTGAAATGACTGAAATAACAATCTAACTGATCAATTTTCAGCTGAATTCTATGACGACAGTTAGAGTCATGGAGTTATACAGCACAGAAACAGGCCGTTCGGCCCATCGTGTCTGTGGCCACCATCAAGCACCTACCTATTCTCGTCCCATGTTCCAGCACTTGGCCCATAGCCTTGTATGCTACGGCATTTCAAGTGCTCATCTGAATACTTCTTAAATGTTGTGAGGGTCCCTGCCTCTACCACCCCTTCAGGCAGAGCGTTCCAGATTCCAAACACCCTCTGGGTGAAAAATCTTTTCCTCATATCCCCTCTAAACCTCCTGCCCCTGACCTTCAATCTATGCCCCCTGGTTATTGACCCCTCCGCTATGGAAAAAAGTTTCTTCCTATCTAACCTATCAATGCCCCTCATAATTTTGTACACCTCAATCAGGTCCCCCCTCAGCCTTCTCTGCTCTAAGGAAAACAACTCCAGCCTTTTCAGTCTCTCTTCATAGCTGAAATTCTCCAGCCCAGGCAACATCCTGGTCAATCTCCTCTGCATCCTCTCCAGTGCAATCACATCCTTCCTATAGTGTGGTGCCCAAAACTGCACACAGTACTCCAGCTGTGGCCTAACCAGTGTTTTATATAGCTCCATCATAACCTCCCTGCTCTTATATTCTATGCCTCAACTAATAAAGGAAAGTATCCCATATACCTTGCTCACCAACTTGTCCACCTGCGCTGCAGCCTTCAGTGATCTATGGACAAGTACACCAAGATCCCTCTGACATTCGGTACTTCCTATGATCCTACCATTCATTGGATATTCCCTAGCCTTGTTAGAACTTCCAAACTTCTGTGTAACCTAACCTATGTATAATCTTTAATCTTGCAGTGCATGTGTAATGTTTAATTTCTGAAAGCCAGACAGAGTAAAGCTTAACATACTCAGAAAAACTCCAGACTTTTGGCATATAGAACATAGAACATACAGCACAGAACAGGCCCTTCGGCCCACAATGTTGTGCCGATCCTTTGTCCTCTGTCAAGGACAATTTAATCTATACCCCATCATTCTCCTTTATCCATATACCTATCCAAAAGCCTTTTGAAAGTCCCTAAAGTTTCTGACTCAACAACTTCCCCGGGCAAGGCATTCCATGCCTCGACCACTCTCTGGGTAAAGAACCTTCCCCTGACATCCCCCTTATATCTCCCACCCTTCACCTTAAATTTATGACCCCTTGTAACGCTTTGCTCCACCCGGGGAAAAAGTTTCTGACTGTCTACCCTATCTATTCCCCTGATCATCTTATAAACCTCTATCATGTCACCCCTCATCCTTCTCCTTTCTAATGAGAAGAGGCCTAGAATGTTCAGCCTTTCCTCGTAAGACTTATTCTCCATTCCAGGCAACATCCTGGTAAATCTCCTCTGCACCCTCTCCAAGGCTTCCACATCCTTCCTAAAATGAGGCGACCAGAACTGCACACAGTACTCCAAATGAGGCCTTACCAAGGTCCTGTACAGCTGCATCATCACCTCACGGCTCTTAAATTCAATCCCTCTGCTAATGAACGCTAACACCCCATATGCCTTCTTCACAGCCCTATCCACTTGAGTTGCAACTTTCAATGATCTATGCACATAGACCCCAAGGTCTCTCTGCTCCTCCACATGCCCAAGAACCCTACCGTTAACCCAGTATTTTGCATTCATGTTTGTCCTTCCAAAATGGACGACCTCACACTTTTCAGGGTTAAACTCCATCTGCCACTTTTCAGCCCAGCACTGCAACCTATCCAAGTCCCTTTGCAGACGACAATAGCCCTCCTCGGTATCCACAACTCCACCAACCTTTGTATCATCTGCAAATTTACTGACCCACCCTTCGACTTCCTCATCCAAGTCGTTAATAAAAATCACAAACAGGAGAGGACCCAGAACTGATCCCTGCGGCACGCCACTGGTAACTGGGCTCCAGGCTGAGTATTTACCATCTAAGACCACTCTCTGCCTTCTATCAGTTAGCCAATTCTTAATCCAACTGGCCACATTCCCCACTATCCCATGCCTCCTGACTTTCTCCATAAGTCTACCATGGGGGACCTTATCAAATGCCTTACTAAAATCCATGTACACCACATCCACTGGTTTACCCTCATCCACTTGCTTGGTCACCTGCTCAAAGAATTCAATCAGGCTTGTGAGGCAAGACCTACCCCTCACAAAACCGTGCTGACTGTCCCGAATCAAGCAGTGTCTTTCCAGATGCTCAGAAATCCTATCCCTCAGCACCTTTTCCATCAACTTGCCTACCACCGAAGTAAGACTAACTGGCCTGTAATTCCCAGGGTTGTTCCTATTCCCTTTCTTGAACAGGGGCACAACATTTGCCACCCTCCAATCACCTGGTACCACCCCCGTCAGCAGAGAAGATGAAAAGATCATTGCCAGCGGCTCTGCAATTTCATCCCTTGCTTCCCATAACATCCTTGGATATACCCCGTCAGGCCCGGGAGACTTGTCTATCTTCAAGTTATTCAAAAACCCCAACACATCTTCCCTCCTAACGAGCACTTCCTCGAGCTTACCAGTCTGTTTCACACCGTCCTCTTCAGTAATACACCCCTTCTCATTCGTAAATACCGAAGAGAAGTACTCATTCAAAACCTCACTTATCTCTTCCGGCTCAACACACAGTCTCCCGCTATTGTCCTTGACCGGACCTATGGTCCCCCTAGTCATCCTCATATTTCTGACATACGCGTAAAAGGCCTTGGGGTTTTCTTTTATCCTACCCGCCAAGCATTTTTCATGCCCTCTCTTAGCTCTCCTAATCCCTTTCTTCAGATCCTTCCTGGCCATCTTGTATCCCTCCAGAGCTATGCCTGTGCCCTTTTTCCTCAACTTTATATACGCATCCTTCTTCTTCCTAACAAGACTCTCAACCTCTCTTGTCAACCACGGTTCCCTCACATGACCATCCCTTCCCTGTCTGACAGGGACATGCTTATCAATGGCCCCTACTATCTGCTCCTTGAAAAAGTTCCACATTTCGACCGTGCCCTTCCCTGCCAGCATATGCTCCCAACTTATGCTCCTCAGTTCCTGCCTGACAGCATCATATCTACCCTTCCCCCAATTGTAAACCTTGCCCTGTTGCACATACCTATCCCTCTCCATTACCACAGTGAATGCTACAGAATTGTGATCACTATCTCCAAAGTGCTCGCCCACCAACAGCTCTATCACTTGCCCTGGTTCATTACCTAGTACCAAATCCAATATTGCCTCCCCTCTGGTCGGGCAGTCTACATACTGAGTCAGAAAAGCTTCCTGGACATACTGCACAAACACTACCCCATCCAAACTATTCGATCTAAAGAGTTGCCAATCAATATTTGGGAAGTTGAAATCCCCCATAATTACTACCCTGTGACTTCTGCTCCTTTCCAAAATCTGTTTCCCAATCTGCTCTTCCACCTCCCTGCTGCTATTGGGGGGCCTATAGAAAACTCCCATCAAGGTGACTGCTCCTTTCCTGTTCCTGACCTCAACCCACAGTGCCTCAGTCGGCAGATCCTCCTCGAAAATTCTTTCAGCAGTTGTTACACTATTTCTAACTAACAATGCCACCCCCCACCTCTTTTACCACCATTCCTAATCTTATGAAAACATCTATAACCAGGTACCTCCAAAAAACATTCCTCCCCCTCACCTATCCACGTTTCAGTGATGGCCACAACATCGTAGTCCCAAGTGCCCATCCACGCCTTCAATTCACTCACCTTATTCCTGATGCTTCTTGCGTTGAAGTATACGCACTTTAACCCTTCTCCGTGCCCATCTGTCCTCTGTGACAGTGCTACCTTCCCCAATACCTCACTACACTCTTTGTCTTTCTGAGTGGACCCACTGGTCCCTGGATTACAAGTCCGGTTCCCATCCCCCTCCCAAACTAGTTTAAACCCTCCCGAACAGTACTAGCAAACCTCCCTCCCAGGATATTGGTGCCCCTCTGGTTCAGATGCAGCCCGTCCTGTTTGAACAGGTCCCATCTTCCCCAGAATGCAGTCCAATTATCCAAGAACTGGAAGCCCTCCCTCCTACACCATTCCTGCAGCCACGTGTTCAGCTGTGCTCTCTCCCTATTCCTAGCCTCACTATCACGTGGCGCCGGCAACAAACCAGAGATAACAACTCTGTCCGTCCGAGCTTTCAGCTTCCAGCCTAACTCCCTAAACTCACTTCTAACATCTGTGCCACCCTTCCTTCCTACGTCGTTGGTGCCAATGTGCACCACGACCTCTGGCTGCTCCCCCTCCCCTTTAAGGATCCTGAAGACGCGATCACAAACATCACGGACCCTGGCACCAGGGAGGCAACAAACCATCCGTGCGTCTCGCCTGCGCCCACAGAACCGCCTGTCCGTACTCCTCACCATCGAGTCCCCGATGACTAGTGCTCTCCCATTCTCCCTCCTTCCCTTCTGAGCCACAGTGCAGGACCCCGTGCCAGAGGCCCGGTCACTGCAGCCTGCCCCCGATAGGCCGTCCCCCCCAACAGTATCTAAAACTGTATACTTGTTGTTGAGGGGAACGACCACAGGAGATCCCTGCACTGACCTCTTCCCACCTCTAACTGTTACCCAGCTGCCTTTGATTTGTGGAGTAACGACCTCCGTGTAGCTTCTATCTATCAACCCCTCAGCTTCCCGAATGATCCTCAGTTCATCCAGCTCCAGCTCCAATTCCCTAACACGGTCTGATAGGAGCTGGAGACGGATGCACTTCCAGCAGGTGAAGTCGGCAGGGCCACCGGAGGTTTCCCTCACCTCGAACATTCTGCAGGAGGAGCAATACACTACACTGGCTGCCATTTCTTTTATTCAATTACCCCTTAGTTAAGTACAACTATAGATATTAACAAAAACAGTAAATAGCTTACCTGCTCAGTCCTTTTTGGTTAGAGGAGGAGGGTAAAAAGGGTCTTATTATTAGGTTAGAGGAGGAGGATGGGTGGGAGACACTACATGTGTACTGGCTCGGGTTTACTCAGCTCCGCACCTTTAAGGAAAATACCTACCCAGGAGTCCTCGCTGCCGACCAGCTTCCGGTTCCTCCGGCGCCAAGGCATTTGGCATTTATTACCTTATCCAATAAGGCATTTATTACCTTATCGGGTCAAATCTGTTGTTAAGTTGGACTGGACTTGTGAATAATTCTTTTTAAGTTGTTTTTCCAACAGTACTAGTGTAAATCGATTTGCAGCATCCCATCATATAATATGCACTCCTGTCTATATTGTCTGAATACAGACTGAAAATATCCACAAAGTTTGCTATTTATTCCGGGGCAGACAGGTGAAGTGTTTATTTTGTCTGTGATTTAACTCGACCCCCAATGATAACCAACATGGTGGGAGAGAGTGGTAGACAGAGAGAGAGGAACAGAGGTAGAGTATCAGAGAGATAGGGAGAGATAGAAATGGAGAGAGAACAGAGAGATAGTGAGGGATAGAGAAAGAAGCAGAGAGATAGAAAGTGCCAGGAGACCCTGAGAAACTTTAGAAGCAGTGGGACGGGAAGATACGCTGTGTGGAGACCCTGGGGGAACGTTATCGATAGACAGGGTAGATGTAGGTAAGATGTTTCCCCTGGTTTAGGAGTCTAGAACCAGGGGACACAATTTCAAAATAAGGGGGAAGCCACTTGGGACAGAGATGAGGAGAAATGTCATTACTCAGAGGGTTGTGAATCTTAGGAATTCTCTATCCCAGAGGGCTGTGGAAGCTCAGTCATTGAGTATGTTTAAAGCAGAGATTGACAGATTTCTAAATACCAATGACATAAAGGGATATGAGGATAGTCTGGGAAAAAACACATTGAAGTGGATGATCAGCCATGATCGTCTTGAATAGCGGAGCAGGCTCGATGGGCTGAATGGTCTACTCCTGTTCCTATATTCCAAAGCTGCCGAAATAGTTTCTCACAAACTACCCCATCAGTTCCCCTGAATATCTCAACAACTTTGATCAAATCACCTTGATCCTCCTAAATTCCAGGGAATTATTCCAGGTTTGTGTAACATCACCTTGTAATTTAACCCTTGGAGTCCAGTTATCATTCTGGTAAATCTACACTGCACTCAAATGGACATGGACCCCTCAAGTCTCTTTGGACCTCCAGTGTTTCTATCTTTTCGCCATTTATAAAATACTCTGTTCTAGTCTTTTCTACTGACATTGAAATCTATCGACCACAATTTTAATAATTCACTTCAGATATCTCTTTGCCATGTTCTGCTTCCAGCTGCACTGCTTACAATGCTGCCTATTTTTGTGTCACTGGGAAACTTGGGCATGTTGCATTCTACCACATCATCTTAAATCGTTAATAAATACAGCAAAACTGAGACACACACGGGCTTTGCACGAGTAGACAGGAGTGAATCATTCCATCCTTGAGGTTTTTTAATTCCAGATTTATGTTTATTTTTAGAAAAAACAAAATTCAAATTCACAACAGCCCAGCGTGGGATTTGAACTCCGGCTTTTCAATCATCAGCTCAGGCCTTCAAATTAAAACCCATAAAAAGAGATTCATTTTCCTCTTGCTGTTGTCTGACTGTCTTAGGCTTTGTATATTGTTCCCTTCTCCTCCTCTTCCATGTGTTTGATGTCTTTGAAGTAGTTCAGAGAAGGTTCACTGGGCTGATTCCTGGGATGAAGGGGTTATCTTATGAGGAAAGGTTGAACAGGTTGGGTCTGTACCCACTGGAGTTTAGAAGAATGAGAGGTGATCTGAGTGAAACATCTCAGGTCCCGAGGCGACTGGACAGGGTGGATGCTGAGAGGATGTTTTCCCTTGTTGGGGAGACTAGAACTAGGGGACACAGTTTAAAAATTAGGGATGATCCATTTAAAACTGAGCTGAGGAGAAATGTGTTTCGCTCAGAGGGGGGTCGGTCTGTGGAATTCTCTTGCCCAGAGAGCAGTGGAGGCTGGATCATTGAATATATTCAAGGCTGAGTTCGATAGATTTTTAATCAGTTAGGGAGTCAAGGGTTATGGGACGCAGACAGAAAAGTGGAGTTGAGTTCACAATCAGATCAACCATTGAATGGCAGAGCAGGATCGAGGGGCCAAATGGCCTACTCCTGCTCCTAATTCATTTGTTCTTGTGTGTTCCATTTCACCAGACTGCCTCTATCCTCCTGAAGTCTGCTACTAGTCCCTTCCCGGTTTATTACATTGCAGATGTCACAAACATTGGCAAACATTGAAGTTATGCCCTGTAAACACAAGTCCAAGTTATTAGTATATATCAAAAATATCAGTGGTCCTAATATAAACCTCCACTGTATACCTCCCTCCAGTCTGAAACAACCATTGCCCACTCCCTCAGCCAATGTCGTATCCACTCAGCCAATGTCCCTTTCATCCCTGGAGCACCAATATTACTAACTGGTCAATTAGGAGGCACCGTTAAGTCCTCCCCATGAGGACCCTGGTCCCAGACCTCTCTGTTTGCACTCTCCCATCAACATTCCCCAGACAGGTACAGCATGGATTAGATACAGAGTAATGCTCCTTCTACACTGTCCCATCCGACAGTCCCAGGACAGGAACATCATGGGGTGGATACAGAGTGAATCTCACTCTGCACTGTCCGAAACAGAGAGAGAGAGAGAGAGTATGAGAGAAATAGAGGGAGACACAGACAGACAGGGTGGCTGAGAGTGAAAGAAGGATATGTAACATCAGACATAGGAATATGAGGAGGCAATTTAACCCCTCATCCCTGTTCCAGCATTCAGTGAGATCAGGGCTGATCTGTGATCTAACTAACACCATATATCCCACCTTTGCCCCTTATCTCTTAATACCTTCGTTTAACAAGAATCTATCAATCACAGGTTTAAAAGTTAACCAATAAGCAAGCATGAAATTTCCACAAACAACATCATGAGGGTGTGATGGTTCCCACAGTGGAATAGTTGGCTGAATATGTAAAATGGAGGCTATTCCTTCTGGATCATCAAAAGTGTCCACCTGGGCCCCAACGTCATCTGCATTCCTCCCTCTCCTGATGTTTTTTTTTCTCTCCATACCTATCTCAAATATGTTTGTGTACACAGCAGTGAAGGATTAAATCAAGTTACTATATCTTACATTATCCTCTTCATCCAAATCAACAATCACTCTCTCTCTCCAAGTTTGTCCCTCTCTCCAGCCCTCTCTTTTACCTTCATATCTAAACCTCCGTCCCTCTGTCTCTCTCCTAGTGTCAGTGATAGCAGAGAGAGAGACAGAGATAGAAGGAGAGGGAGGGAGTGACAGAGAGGGAAAGACAGATGGAGGGACAGAGTGAGAGAGACAGACAGAGGAGAGAGATTGAGTGACAGAGAAGGAGTGACAGAGATAGAAGGAGAGGGAGGGAGTGACAGTGAAGGAAGGACAGATGGAGGGATAGAGAGAGAGAGAGAGACAGAGATAGAAGGAGAGAGATGGTGTGAAGGGGCTGGGTGGGAAGACAGATGGAGAGACCAAAGAGAGACAGAGAGAGAAGGAGAGAGATGGAGTGACAGGGAGGGAAAGAGAGATGAAGAGACAGAGACAGAGAGACAGAGATAGAAGGAGAGAGAGGGAGTGACAGGGTGGGAATGACAGGCGGAGGGACAAAGTGAGAGACAGAGAGAGAAGAAGAGAGAGAGACAGAGAGGGACAGACAGATGGAGAGACAGTGATAGAAGGAGAGAGATTGAGGGAAAGAGATTGAAGGAGAGAGAGGGAGTGACTGGGAGGGAAAGAGAGATGGAGAGATAGAGAGAGAGAGACAGAGATAGGAGAGAGATGGAGTGACCGGGAGCGAAAGAGAGATGGAGAGATAGAGAGAGAGAGACAGAGATGGAACGAGAGAGAGGGAGAGACAGAGAGGGAAAGGCAGATGGCGGGACAAAGAGAGAGACAGAGGGAGAGGCAGAGACAGAGAGAGAAGGAGAGATTGGGAGAGACAGAGAGGGAAAGGCAGTTGGGGAGACAGAGAGAGAGAGAGGGGCAGAGATGGAAGGAGAGAGGGAGCGACAGGGAGGGAAAGAGAGATGGAGAGATAGAGAGAGAGAGACAGTGATTGAAGGAGAGAGAGGGAGAGACAGACAGGGAAAGACAGATGGAGAGACAGAGAGAGAGGCAGAGATGGAAGGAGAGAGAAGGAGTGACAGGGAGGGAAAGACAGATGGAGGGACAGAGAGAGAGACAGAGAGAGAAGGAGAGACAGGGAGTGTCAAGGAGGGAAGGACTGATGGAAAGACAGAGAGAGAGAGGCAGTGAAAGAAAAAGAGAGATGGAGAGACAGAGAGGGAAAGACAGATGGAGAGACAGAGAAAGATGCAGAGTTGGAAGGAGAAGGAGGGAGTGTCAGGGAGGGAAAGACAGATGGAGGGATAGAGAGAGAGTCAGAGAGAGAGGCAGAGACAGAGAGAGAAGGAGTGAGTGGGAGAGACAGAGAGGGAAAGGCAGTTGGAGAGACAGAGAGAGAGAGGGCAGATATGGAAGGAGAGAGAGGGAGTGACAGGGAGTGAACGACAGATGGCAAGAGAGAGAGAGAGTGACAGTGATAGAAGGAGAGAGAGGGAGAGACAGAGATTGAAAGAGAGAGAGAGAGAGTGACTGGGAGGGAAAGAGAGATGGAGAGATAGAGAGATAGAGAGAAAGAGAGAGATAGAAGGATAGAGAGGGAGAGACAGAGAGGGAAAGACAGATGGAGGGACAGAGAGAGAGACAGAGAGAGAGGCAGAGACAAAGAGAGAAGGACAGATTGGGAGAGACAGAGAGGGAAAGGCAGTTGGAAAGACCGAGACAGAGAGAGAGGGGCAGAGATGGAAGGAGAGAGAGGGAGTGACAGGGAGGGAAAGACAGATGGAAAGACAGAGAGAGAGAGAGACAGTGATAGAACGAGAGAGCGGAGAGACAGAGGTTGAAAGACAGATGGAGGCACAGAGAGAGAGAGACAGAGATAGAAGGAGAGACAGGGAGTGACAGGGAGGGAAAGACAGATGGAGGGACAGAGAGAGAGAGAAACAGTGATAGAAGGAGAGAAAGGGAGTGTCAGGGAGGGACAGACAGATGGAGGGGCAGAGAGAGAGACAAAGATAGGAGAGAGAGGGAGAGACAGAGAGGGAAAGACAGATAGAGGGTCATACAGAGAGACTGAGAGAGATGGATAGAGTGGGAGAGACAGAGAGGGAAAGACAGATGGAGGGACAGAGAGAGAGACAGAGAGAGATGCAGAGAGTGGGAGAGACAGAGAGTGAAAGATAAATGGTGAGACAGAGAGAGAGAGACAGAGATATCTCCCGATGTATCTGTCTCCATACCTATCTCTGAAATGTTTGTACACACAGCAGTGAAGGATTGCATCAAATTAATTTATCTTACATTCTCCCTTTCAATCGACCCACAATCTCTCTCTCTCCAACATTGTCCCTCTCCACAACACTCTCTCTGTCGGTATATCTAACCCTCTCTCCCTCTGTCTCTCTCCTCGTATCAGAGATAGCAGGAGGGAGAGACAAAGAGAGGAAGGCAGAGATAGAATGTTGAAGGAATTGTACTCTGTTCCTAAGCTGTGCTGAACCTGCTCTGGGAGTGTTTGATGGGCTACATTAATCGGCCATGTACAGTCCTGTATCAGGCTGTGAAGAAGCACAGCTTGTTCAGTGTACAACGGGTCAAAGGGAACGATTCACTCCTGTCTGCTACTGGGAAGAGAGACTGACCTTAACATCAAGGCAGCGTTTGTCCGAGTGTGACATCAAGGAGACAGAGTAAAACTGAAGTCAGTGGGAATCCGCTGGTTGGAGTCATAAAGAGCACAAAGGAAGATGGTTGTGGTTGTTGGAGGTCAATCATCTCAGTCCCAGGACATCACTGCAGGAGTTCCTCAGGGTAGTATCCGAGGCTCAACCATCTTCAGCTGAGATCCCAGGAGAAAATACTGGAAATACTGAGAAGGTCAAGCAGCATCTGTGGAGAGAAAAACAGAGGTAGTGATTCAGCTCGATGCTTTCCAGATTTCCAGCATCCACCGTATTTTGCCTCAGATAATGAAGCAATCCATAGCCACATGCACCAAGACCCGGACAACATTCAAGCTTGGGCCGACCAGTGGCAAGTAACATTCACGTCTCACAAGTGCCAGGCAATGACCATCTGCAACAAGAGAGAATCCAACTACCTCCCCTTGGCATTCAAAGTATTATCCCATCGCTGAATCCCCCAGCGTCAACATCTTGGGGAAACATTGACATCAAACTTAACTGAACGAAACACATCAATAGTTTCTTCACCCAGTGACTGGTGGGCGTTTGGAACTCACTGCCTGAAAGGATTAGTGTAAAATGGGTGGTTGATGGCCGTCGCAGACTGGGCAGGCCGAAGGGCCTGTATAAGTGCTGTATCTGTCTATGACTCTAAAGGATGGTCGAGGCAGAAACTCTCATCACATTTAAAACAATCTCTTGGATATTCACTTGTCCATATTTAAAATGGTTAAGGAATAACTCTCCTCATCTGCACTGCCCCATCAAACAATCTCAGAGAAGGTACAGCACGGGTTAGATCTAGAGTAAAGCTCCGTTTAAACAATCCCTGGCTTGTCGGATTAACCCGGGTCACTCACTGTCCCCGGCTCAGCCTCAAGACTCACCTGCTTCAGTCACTGAGACGCTCCTGTATCACTTGCCTTAATGTAAGTGGATGCCGGGTTTGGGAGCAGGACAGGCACACGGGATTAGGACGACTGCTCATGTGGAGGAGAAGCATCAGTAATCCCTCAGAGAATCAGAACGGACCAGCGAGACTCAGAAAAGGAAACTTGTGTTGAATTTGACAGTGTTGCATTGTGGAATGCTTTAGTATTTGGTGAGAATGTTGAGCCAGTGACATTTTGCCCCAGTGGGATGAATAGACACTATATGACTTGATTACAACAGTAAGGTACCGTGTGTCCTGTAAATATGGACTGAAATAACAATGTAACTGATCAATTTTCAGCTGAATACTATGACTACAGTTATACCTGCTATCCTGTTATATATGTGCTGCTATACCTGCTATATGTGAGAATGCACATACGACACGATGGGATGAAGTCAAAGTGGCCACTCTTTATATTTTTAGACTATGCCCCAAGTTCCTGACTCCGCAGCCAAAGGGAATATTTACTCTCAGTCCACCCTATTAGTTTCCCTTATTAGTTTGTTAACCTTCATCAAATCACCCAATAACCTTCCAGGTAAAAAATCTTTTCCTCAAATCCCCTCGAAACCTCCTGCCCCTGACCTTCAATCTATGCCCCATGGTTATTGACCCCTCTGCTAAGGAAAAAAGTTTCTTCCTATCTAACCTGTCAATGGCCCTCATAATTTTGTACACATCACTCAGGTCCCCCCTCAGCCTTCTCTGCTCTAAGGAAAACAACTCCAGCCTTTTCAGTCTCTCTTCATAGCTGAAATGCTCCAACCCAGGCAACATCCTGGTCAATATCCTCTGCATCCTCTCCAGTGCAATCACATCCTTCCTATCGTGTGGTGCCCAGAACTGTACACAGTACTCCAGCTGTGGCCTAACCAGTGTTTTATATAGCTCCATCATAACCTCCCTGTTCTTATATTCTATGCCTCAACTAATAAAGGCAAGTATCCCATATACCTTCCAAACCACCTTGTCTACCTGCGCTGCAGCCTTCAGTGATCTATGGACAAGTACACCAAGATCCCTCTGACACTCGGTACATCCTGTGATCCTACCATTCATTGGATATTCCCTAGCCTTGTTAGTCCTTCCAAAATTCTATGTAGCCTAATCTATGTATAATCTTTAATCTTGCAGTGCAAGTGTAATGTTTAATTTCTGAAAGCCAGACAGAGTAAAGCTAAACGTACTCCAAAAAACTCCAGACTTTTGGCATTTATTACCGCATCGGGTCATATCTGTCGTTAAGTTGGACTGAAATTGTGAATAATTCTTTTTAACTTGTTTTTCCAACAGTACGAGTGTAAATCGATTTGCAGCATCCCATCATATAATATACTTTGCTGTCAACATCACTGTGATCATGTCTGAATACAGACATAAAATAGACACAGATTTTGCTATTTATTTCGGGGCAGACAGGTGAAGTGTTTATTTAGTCTGTGATTTAACTCGACCCCCAATGAAAACAAACATGGTGGGAGAGAGTGACAGACAGAGAGAGAGGAACAGAGGTAGAGTAACAGAGATATCAGGAGAGATAGAAATGGAGAGAGAACAGAGAGATAGTGAGGGATAGAGACAGAAGCAGAGTGATAGAAAGTGCCAGGAGACCCTGAGAAACTTTAGAAGCAGGGGGACGGGGAGACAGGCTGTGTGGGGACCCTGGGGTAACGTTACAGATAGACAGGGTAGATGTAGGTAATATGTTTCTCCTGGTTGAGGAGTCTAGAATCAGGGGACACCATTTCAAAATAAGGGGGAAGCCACTTGGGACAGAGATGAGGAGAAATGTCATTCCTCAGAGGGTTGTGAATCTTAGGAATTCTCTATCCCAGAGGGCTGTGGAAGCTCAGTCATTGAGCATGTTTAAAGCAGAGATTGACAGATTGCTGAATACCAATGACATAAAGGGTATGAGGATAGTCTGGGAAAAACACATTGAAGTGGATGATCAGCCATGATCGTCTTGAATGGCGGAGCAGGCTCGATGGGCTGAATGGCCTGCTCCTGTTCCTATATTCCAAAGCTGCCGAAATAGTTAATCTCAAACGACCCCATCAGTTCCCCTTAATATCTCAACAACTTTGATCAAATCACCTTGATCCTCCTAAATTCCAGGCAATTATTCCCAGTTTGTGTACTATCACCTCGTAATTTAACGCTTGGATTCCAGTTATCATTCTGGTAAATCGACACTGCACTCAAATGGACATGGACCCCTCAAGTCTCTTTGAACCTCCAGTGTTTCTATCTTTTCACCATTTATAAAGTACTCTGTTCTGGTCTTTTATACTGACATGGAAATCTATCTACCACAGTTTTAACCATTCACTTCAGATATCTCTTTGCAATGTTCTGCTTCCAGCTACACTGCTTACAATGCTGCCTATTTTCATGTCATTGGTAAACTTGGGCATGTTGCATTCTACCACATCATCTTAAATCGTTAATAAATACAGCAAAACTGAGACACACACAGGCTTTGCACTAGTAGACAGGAGTGAATCATTCCATCCTAGATGTTTTTTAATTCCAGATTTATGTTTATTTTTAGAAAAAACAAAATTCAAATTCACAACAGCCCAGTGTGGGATTTGAACTCCTACTTTTTCAATCATCAGCTCAGGCCTTCAAATTAAAACCCATAAAAAGAGATTCATTTTCCTACTGCTGTTATTTGACTGTCTTCGGCTTTGCATATTGTTCCCTTCTCCTCCTCTTCCATGTGTTTGAAGTCTTTGAAGTTTGCCTGACATTGGTAAACTACTTCATGTGGTGATCTGTAAATACCTTCAATTCTGTGTATCTGCCAGGGACGCAATTCAAATTCTCACTTTTATTGCATCAACTAAAACCTGCTGGTCCATTCAAACAACTCTATTTCCTGTCTCTGCAAAGATAGCTCACACTTCCACAATGCAGGAATGTCTGAATGGAAACAGCTTCTGACACATTTCCCAACATGTTTGCTAACACTTTTCAGGATGAAGCGAAGTTCAACTCACAGATTCCAAGCGCCAAATTGAGCTTTTGGGTGGAACAGGGAACATTGATGAAATCCCTGATTTCTCTGTCCTGTCACCCATTCTAACATTGTACCATTTAGTTTATATCACTCAGTCTTCCTTTCAAAATGCATCACTTCACATTTCTCAGCATTGAAGTTAACCTGCCCTGTGTCTGTCCAATGATCGGTTGTATAGTAAGCTGTCAAGAGGCCATAAAGTGTCTACAAAGAGATTTCCATAGGTTAAGTGAGTGAGCAAAAAATTGGGAGATGGAGTACAATGTGGGAAAATGTGAGCTTGTCCACTTTAGCAGGAAGAATAAAAATCAGGAAATTATTGAAATAGAGAGAGACTGCAGAACTGTACGGGACAGAGGGATCTGGGTGCCCTGGTACAGGAATCACAAAATGTTACCGTGTAGCTGCAGCAAGTGATTAGGAAGGCAAATGGAATGTTGTTGTTTATTGCAAGGTGAATAGAATATCAAAGTCGGGAAGTGTTGTTACAGGGTGACTGACAGAGAAAGTAGGATATTTAACAGGGCCTATTGGAAGAGGAGGATGCAATTTAACCCCACAACTCTGTTCCTGCATTCAATGAGATCATGGCTGATCTGTGATCAATCTTACACCATATATCCTGCCTTTGCCCCTTATCTCTTAATACCTTTGGTTCATAAGAACCTAAAAATTACAGGTTTAAAAATTAACCAATAAGCCAGCATGAAATTTCCACAACCAACACCATGAGGGTCTGATGGTTCCCACAGTGGAAGAGTTGGCTGAATATTTAAAATGGAGGCTATTCCTTCTGGATCATCAAAAGTGTCTGCCTGGGCCCCAACTTCATCTGCATTCCTCCCTCTCGCGATGTTTACATTATCCTCTTCATCCAACTCAACAATCTCTCTCTCTCTCCAAGTTTGTCCCTCTCTGCAGCCCTCTCTATGCCTTCATATCTAACCCTCCATCCCTCTGTCTCTCTCCCTGTGTCAGTGATAGCAGAGAGAGAGACAGAGATAGAAGGAGAGGGAGGGAGTGACAGAGAGGGAAAGACAGATGGAGGGACAGAGTGAGAGACTGAGAGAGAAGGAGAGAGATGGAGTGACAGGGAGGGAAGGAAAGATGGAGGGATAGAGAGAGAGAGACAGAGATAGAAGGAGAGAGGAGGAGTGACAGTGAGGGAAAGACAGATGAAGGGACAGAGAGAGACAGAGAGAGACAGAGAGAGTGGGAGAGATGGTGTAAGGGAGGCACAAATGGAGTCATGGAAAGAGAGAGAGAGAGATAGTTGGAGAGAGAGTGAGTGACAGAGAGGGAAAGACAGATGGAGGGACAGAGAGAGAGACAGAGAGAGAGAGAGAGATGTAAACAGAGTCATGGAAAGAGGGTGAGAAAGAGAGATAGGGAGAGACAAAGAAACAGGAAGAGAGAGAGAGAGAGAGATGGAGAGGCAGAGAGAGGGATGGCGAGATGGTGTGAGAGAGACAGAGGCATGGACAGAGGCTGAGAGAGAGAGAGGGAGAGACACTGAGAGACAGTGAGAGCCAGAGAGAGAGAAAGAAACAGAGAGGGAGGGCAGACTGGGTTTCAGAGGGTAACGGAGAGGGAGAGACTGGGATTCAGAGGGTAACAGAGAGGGAGAGACTGGGATTCAGAGGGTAACAGAGAGGGAGAGACTGGGATTCAGAGGATAACGGAGAGGGAGAGACTGGGATTCAGAGGGAGAGACTGGGATTCAGAGGGGAACGGAAAGGGAGAGACTGGGATTCAGAGGGTAACGGAGAGGGAGAGACTGGGATTCAGAGGGTAACAGAGAGGGAGAGACTGGGATTCAGAGGGTAACAGAGGGAGAAGTAGAGATGAAGAGTGAAGATGGGAGAAAGACAAAGTTCAGTGTTCGTAACACATGGATAAAGAGGAACAGAGAGGGCTTGAGAGAGTAAAAGACAGAGGAAGGAGAGATAGAGATGGAGAGATTACCAGGAACATAAATCTCCAGCAGTCTCTTCATGCTGATCACTCCTTTTCTCTGGATGTGGCAGGATTGCAGAGCTTAGATCTGATCCGTTGGTTATGGGATCGCTTAGCTCTGTCTATCGCATGCTGCTTATGCAGTTTGGCACGCAGATAGTCCTGGGTTGTAGCTTCACCAGGTTGACACCTCATTTTGAGGTATGCCTGGTGCTGCTCCTGGCACGCCCTCCTGCACCCTTCACTGAACCGGGGTTGGTTTCCTGGCTTGATGGTAATGGGAGAGTGGGGTATATGCCGGGCCATGAGGTTACAGATTGTCTTTCTTTCTGTCTGTCTGTCTGTGTCTCGTTCCCTCCTCTCTCAGAACATCAGTCAGCCATTTTAGGTTTGTTCACGGTGGCCATTTTATGTTACAGCAGCACTGGGACATTTATTTCAGAGACTGACTCCTCACTAATGCAAGGTTAGTGCTTTAAACGTGACAGAGAAACGGGTCCTGGGGTTCAGTTGGATGTAGCTTCTAATCCCGAAAAGTGTTAGCAAACGTGTTTTTCAAATCAATTCCGCAACAACCTCAACAGGAGGAAAAGCACCAACAAATGCAACAACAACTTCAACAAGAGAAAAAACACCAACAAATGCAACAACAACTTGAACAGGAGAAAAAAGCACCAACAAATGCAACAACAACCTTAGCAGGAGAAAAAACACCAACAAATGCAACAAAAACCTCAGCAGGAGAAAAAACACCAACAAATGCAACAACAACCTCAACAGGAGAATGAAACACCAACAAATGCAACAATTTCAACAGGAAAAGGACAGCTTCCCGAGGACTAAAAAAACCTAATAAATACAACAACTTCAGTAGGAGAAAAGCCACTAACAAATTCAACATCATCAGAAGGGGAAAACACACCGATAAATAGGGCAGTGGCACAAGCTGTTGGAGGGACAGGAAATGGTTTACGAAGGGACAGAGTATCTGATCACACGCGGGATGGTGGAATTGAGTATTTATTAAATGGTAAGAGATTAGAAAGCGTAGATGTACAAAACGACCTGGGTGTCCCCGTCAATAAGTCACTGAAAACAAACATGCAGGTGCAGAATGCAATTCAGAAGGCTAATGGGATGTTAGTCTTTATCACAAGAGGATTTGAGTACAGCAGTAGTGAAGTCTTGCTTCAATCACATAGAACCTTGGTTAGATCGCACCTGGAGTACTGTGTGCAATTTTGGTCCCCTTACCTTAGGAAGGATATTATTGCCAGAGAGGGAGTGCAATGAAGGTTCACCAGACTTGTTCCCGGGATGACGGGACTGTCCTATGGTGAGAGATTGGGGAAACTGAGACACAGAGAGAGAGATGGAGACAGGGAGAGGCTGAGAGACAGAGGCAGAGAGAGAGAAATGGTGTCAGAGAGACACAAACAGAGTCATGGACAGAGAGAGAGAGGAGAGACAGTGAGAGATCAACAGACAGAGACACAAAGAGAGAGAGAAACAGAGAGAGAGAGACAGGAAGAGGTAGAGAGAGAGGCAGTGAGAGAGACAGAGAGAGAGGGAGAGGGAGATAGAGGGGGAGAGGGAGATAGAGGGGAGAGGGAGATAGAGGGAGAGAGTGAGATAGAGGGCGAGAGACTGATAGAGGGGGAGACACAGATAGAGGGAGAGAGTGAGATAGAGGGCGAGAGACAGATAGAGGGCGAGAGACAGATAGAGGGGGAGAGTGAGATAGAGGGGCAGAGAGAGAAAGAGGGGGAGAGGGCGATAGAGTGGGGGGAGAGGGAGATAGTGGGGCGGAGAGGGAGAGAGAGGGGGGAGAGGGAGAGAGTGGGGGAGAGACTGATAGAGGGAGAGAGTGAGATCGAGGGCGAGAGACAGATAGAGGGGGAGAGTGAGAAAGAGGGGGAGAGTGAGAAAGAGGGGGAGAGTGAGATAGAGGGGTGTGTGAGATAGAGGGGGTGTGTGAGATAGGGGTGTGTGTGAGATAGAGGGGATGAGTGAAATAGATGGGGAGAGTGAGATAGTGGGGGAGTGTGAGATAGAGGGGATGAGTGAGATAGAGGGGGAGAGTGAGATAGAGGGGAGAGTGAGATAGAGGGGAAGAGCGAGATAGAGGGGAAGAGTGAGATAGAGGGGAAGAGTGAGATAGAGGGGGTGTGTGAGATAGAGGGGGTGTGTGAGATTGAGGGGGTGTGTGAGATAGAGGGGAAGAGGGAGATAGAGGGGGAGAGGGAGATAGAGGGGGAGAGAGATAGAGGGGGAGAGAGATAGAGGGGGAGAGAGAGATAGAGGGGGAGAGACAGATAGAGGGAGAGAGTGAGATCGAGGGGGAGAGTGAGATCGAGGGGATGTGTGAGATACAGTGGGAGAGGGAGATAGAGGGGCGGAGGGAGATAGAGGGGGAGAGGGAGATAGAGGGGGAGAGGGAGATAGAGTGGGGGTGAGGGAGAGAGAGCGGGAGAGGGAGACAGAGGGGGATTGGGAGATATAGGGGGAGAGAGAGATAGAGAGGAGAGAGAGATAGAGGGGGAGAGAGAGATAGAGGGGGGAGAGACAGATAGAGGGAGAGAGTGAGATCGAGGGGGAGAGTGAGATCGAGGGGATGTGTGAGATACAGTGGGAGAGGGAGATAGAGGGGCGGAGGGAGATAGAGGGGGAGAGGGAGATAGAGGGGGAGAGGGAGATAGAGTGGGGGTGAGGGAGAGAGAGCGGGAGAGGGAGATAGAGGGGGATTGGGAGATAGAGGGTGGAGACGGAGATAGAGGGGGCAGAGGGAGATATGGGGGAGAGGGAGATAGAGGGGGAGAAGGAGATAGGGGGAGAGGGAGATAGAGGGGGGCGAGGAAGATAGAGGGGGGAGAGGGAGATAGAGGGGAGAGGGAGATAGAGGGGAGAGGGAGATAGTGGGTGGAGATGGAGATAGAGGGGAGAGATGGATGGGGTAGAGGGTGGTGAACCTGTGGAATTCGCTACCGCAGAAGGCAGTGGAGGCCAAGTCATTAAATATATTCATGGAGGAGAGAAATATATTTCTTAATGTCAAAGGGATCAAGGGGCATGGGGAGAAAGTGGGAACAGGGTACTGAATTAGACCATCGGTCATGATCTTTATTGAATGACGGAGCAGGCCCAAAGGGCCGAATGGCCTGCTCCTGCTCCTATTTTCTACGTTTCTATGAGAGAGGCAGATTGAGAGAGGGTGAGAGAAGGAGAGATAGAGATGTAGCGAGGTGATCCTGATATTATCTCTCTCTCACAAATACACACACAGACACAGACAGATTTTACAATCCACACTGATGTCAGTAAAAATGACCAACAGAACCTCAGTAACAATCCCCAGTGTCTGCCCAGTCCTGAGAGAGACAGAGAGAGAGAGATCAGGCAGTGACAGAGAAAGACAGTGAAAGAGGGAGGACAAAACAGCTTGTAGGAGAAACTTTACATTTATTTGTGTTCCACAGATTTGATTAAAAGTTGAAAGGGACTGGACACTGGAAAAGCTGTCAACACACAACAACAACACTGAGAGACTTTAGAAGTGAGGGAAGGGGAGACACACTTTAAAATCCACACTGATGTCAGTAAAAATCCCCAAACACAACCTCAGTAACAATCCCCATTATCTTCCCAGTCCTGTATTGTGGGTTTCTTCTTTGGCCTCCTTAACTCGAAAGACAATGGGTAAGTGCCTGGAGGTGGTCAGTGGTTTGTGAAGCAGCGCCTGGAGTGTCTATAAAGGCCAATTCTAGAGTGACAAGCACTTCCACAGGTGCTGCAGAGAAATTTGATTGTCGGGGCTGTTACACAGTTGGCTCTTCCCTTGCGCCTCTGTCTTTTTTGTGGGTTTAGTGTGAGGGTTTGAGGGGGGAGGGTTGGATCAGTGTTTGATATTTTGAAACTGCAGGGAAAGAATTAAAGGTTTACAATGAACTAAGAGATGGCTGAAAGCATTGCTGTGCTGGGATTAACATATCAATGGACTGGAAAAGTCAGAAAGGTCCTGTCCTGGGATTAACATATCAATGGACAGGCCCCCTCCCCCGCCCCCGAGGCAGGAGAGTGAGAGACAGCCCAACATGTCAGAGGCTCAAGGGGTGGAGTTTGCAAACAGCTCACTCAGGATATAAACTGGGTTTGAAGAAATCAGTTCTAATCACAAAACCCACCTTTCACTCTCTCTCTAGAGTGGGTGGACACATTCCCCTGTCTGATTCAGTGTGTGTGTCTGTGTATCTGTGTGTGTGCTCTCTCTGTCTCAATCTGGTTTATAATTGTATTTGAATATTGCAGATTGTCTGTGTAACTGAGAGAGGAAACCCTGGGCTCTTGCTGTGCAATTTTGTTTAAAAATGTCCTTGCTTTGTATTTTAATCCAATTTTTTTCTCCTTCGTTCCCCTAAGGAATTTTCATTCTGAAAACTGCACGGTGAAGGTGAAAAGAGGTGAAGTCTGGGACGAGGAATCCTTGGACAGGAGCTTCCTCCAGAGGGGATGGACTGAGGCCTTGTCCACAGGCTGCACCCAAAGGGCCCACGTGAGTTGTGTCTGTTTATTAGCCTGAGGTTTAATTTCCTCTCTGGGGCCCTGGGTTCACCATTTCATGTTGGATTGGGGCCCTGGTGTTTTATGCAGATTGAAAGCCTGGGGTTAAAGGAGCAGCCCCAGGAGGGAGTGCCATTTGCCACTTGCTCCTTCCAGCCCTGTCTGTGAGGTTTGCTGGTGTTATGGGCAATGCTAGGATACTAACAGTGAAATAAGATGCACGGTGCCCATTTTAGTTCATTTTACTGTCGTTCTGAGGTTAGCTTTCTCTCTGTCTCCACATTCTTTCCCTGTGTCTCTATCTCCTCCCATGCTTTCTCTTCTCTGTCTCCGTTTCACACTTGCCTTCTCCATTTAATCCTTTAATAAATAAAAAAAACATGCCACACACACAGCAATGTGATTTGTCATTAATTGAAATGGTGAGACAGAATCAACAGCTTGTTCGCAGTTTAAAGAGGGATTCGCTCTTTCTGGGGACTGAAATCTGGCTATTATCACATTGCTGTTTGTGGGATCTTGCTGTGCATCTAGTGCCCTCCAGCATTTTCTCCATGACAACAGTTTAAAATTCAGCTTCCTGAGGGTCTGGATGTGGATTTCTCTGTGTTTTTACAAGAATTTTATAATAATTACAAGAACTGAACGTGAAGCTGGATAAAGACTTGTTCTAAGTTTAAAGATGGAGTTTAGCATTTTCTGAGGACTGTGATGGGATATCTGGCTATGATCACATTGTGGGATCCTGCTGTGCATACATTATCTGCATCAATTCTTACATTACAACACTGAGGCAGAAACAGATGGAGAGAAAAAGTGGGAGAGTGAGAAACAGCTGGAGGTGGCAGGTTAAACAGAGTGAGAAAGAGAGAGGGAGAAACAGGCGGAGTGTGGGTGAGGGATCGAATCCAGAGAAAGATGGAGAAAGACAGAGAGAGAGAGAGAGAAATCCACACTCAAAAGCTTGGTACACTGAATATTGAAGTGTCACCATTGCTGGGATCTTGCTGTGCACTAAAAACAGATTATCTGCATATTTGCATTATCTGAAGGCTTGGAATTAAAGTCCTGAGCTTGAAGCTGGTATAATTCCCGAGTAATGATGGTGTTTTGGGCAGAGCCGTGAATTTGAGGGTGAAATGAAATTGTGGGATCTTGCTGTGCACAAATGGCATGCAGTGTTTCCCACATTGCAATGGTGACGAGCACTTAAACAATCGATTCACTGAGTGTCAAATGTTCCCGATTCATTTCAGTTCATTTGACTGAAGTTCTGAGTTTCGATTTCTCTCTGTCTCTCTCTTTAAACCTTTAATAGTTAAAAACACACACAGCTGTGTGATTTGTTGTTGTTTTCAATGGTGAGACAAATATTTCACAGCTATTTTCAGTCAACATTACATATGAGATAGAGGGACAAAAACAGATATGGACAAAGAGAAAGAGAGACAGGGGATGAATGTGACAGGAACAGAGAGATACAGAGACAGGGGAGAAAGAGATACAGAGACAGACACACACACACAAACACACACACACACACACACACACACACACACAGGTGGAGGTTGCTGTCACACTCCTTTTATCCTCTGGTATATTAACTGTGATTTGTTTGTATTTGGGTGTTGCTGAGAGAGTGTCTGTGTAACCGAGGGCAATTCCTGGGCTCTTGCTGTGCTATTTTGTTTAACAATGCCTTTTCCTCAATTTTCTCTCCCTCCCTCTTACCTTAGGAAATTTCTTTCTGAAAACTGCATGGTGAAGGTCAAAAGAGGGAAGGTCCGGGACGAGGAATCCTTGGACAGGAGCTTCCTCCAGAGGGGATGGACTGAGGCCTTGTCCACAGGCTGCACCCAAAGGGCCCACGTGAGTTGTGTCTGTTTATTAGCCTGAGGTTTAATTTCCTCTCTGGGGCCCTGGGTTAACCATTTCATGTTGGATTGGGGCTCCTGGTGTTTTATACAGATTGAAAGCCTGGGGTTAAAGGAGCAGCCCCAGGAGGGAGTCCCATTTGCCACTTGCTCCTTCCAGCCCTGTCTGTGAGGTTTGCTGGTGTTTTGGTCAATGCTAAGAAGCTGACAGTGAAATAAGATGCACGGTGCCCATTTTAATTCATTTTACTGTAGTTCTGAGGTTAGCTTTCTCTCTGTCTCCACATTTTTTCCCTGTGTCTCTATCTCCCCCCTTGCTTTATCTTCTCTGTCTTGTTTTCACACTCTCCTTCTCCAAATAAACCTTTAATAAATAAAAAACATGCCACACACAGCAATGTGATTTGTCGTTATTTGAAATGGTGAGACAGAATCAGCCACTTGTTCCCAGTTTAAGGAGGGAGTTTTGCCCTTTCTGGGGTCTGAAATCCAGCTATTCTCACATTGCTGCTCGTGGGATCTTGCTGTGCATTTAGTGCCCTTAAGCATTTCCTGCACAGCAATTAGGACACTTTAAAATTCAGCTTCCTGAGGGTCAGATTGTGGATTTCTCTGTGTTTTCTCTCCATCTTCCTCTGCTTTTCTCTCCCCCGCACTTTCTCTATTTTAATCATTAATCAATAGGTGCCACAATGTGTGCACAGCAAGATCCCACAGGAAGCAATATGATAATATGCAGATAATGTGTTTTCAGTGATGTAAGTTTCGGGATCGCAGAGGGAGGGACTTTCCTGCAGCGGTTAAGTGGTTAGTACCGCAGCCTCACAGCTCCAGCAACCCAGGTTGGGTTCTGGGTACTGCCTGTGTGGAGTTTGCAAGTTCTCCGTGTGGGTTTCCTCCGAGTGCTCTGGTTTCCTGCCACATCCCAAAGACTTGCGGGTTGATAGGTAAATTGGCCATGAGAAAAATTGCCCCTCGTGCAGGTAGGTGGTCGGAGAATTGAGGGAAGGTGGGGATGTGAGAGGGGGAAAAATGGCATGAATGTAGGATTAGCATAAATGGGTTGCTGATGGTCAGCGTTGGGCCGAAGGTACTGTTTTACTGCTGTATCTCTCTATGAATCGAATGTGATGTGTGGTTATTTTAAACGGTGACAGAAGCATTTCAGCGGATGTTTCAATCTAGATTAAATACCAGATCGAGAGAGGAAGAAACGGATGTGGATGGGGTGCAGGAGGGAGGGAGCAGGAGAAAGACAGGGGGAGGGGTGTTTGAGATTTTCAAACTGCAGGAATGTCCCTCCCTCTGGGATCTCGAAACTTACATCACTGAAAACAGATTATCTGCATATTAGCATATTGTTGCCTTTGGGATCTTGCTGTGCACAGATTGCCTACAGGTTTCCTGCATTGCAACAGTGAGGACCACTTTAAAAATTAGTTCATTGATTCTCAACTGCTCCTGAGGGCCAATAATTACAAGAGCTGAACGTGAAGCTGTATAAAGGCTTGTGAAAAGTTTAAAGATGGAGTTCAGCATTTTCAGAGGGCTGTGATAAGATATCTGGCTATGATCACATTGTGGGATCCTGCTGTGCATACATTCCCTGCATCAATTCTTACATTACAACACTGAGGCAGAAACAGATGGAGAGAAAAAGAGGGAGAGAGAGAAACAGCTGGAGGTGGCAGGTAAATCAGAGAGAGAGAGAGAGAGATACAGACGGAGTGTGGATGAGAAAGGGAAGGCAGAGAAAGATGGAGAAAGACAGCGAGAAATCCACACTCAAAATCTTGGTAAACTGAATTTTGAAGTGTCACCATTTCTGGGATCTTGCTGATAACAGCTTGCCTGCTTAATTCCCTGCATTGTGACAGTGACTGCATTTCGAAGTGAATTCATTGTGTGTAAAGCTCTCCTGAAGGCCTGGAATTTAAGTCCGGAGCTTGAAGCGGGTATAATTCCCAAATAATGCTGGTGTTTTGGGCAGTGACGTGAATTTCTCTCTCTCTCTCCATCTGTCTCTCTGAATGAGAGTAACAGGAAGGAGAGAGCTACAGGAGAGTGAGGGAATCAGAGGGAGAGAGAGGGGTAGCCAGCTGTAAGCACACTGCTGCTTGTGGGATCTTGCTGTGCATCAATGGCCGACAGCATTTCCAACGTTGCAACAGTGACGACCACTTCAAAAATTGATTCATTGAGAGTCAAATACTTCTGTGAATCAGCAATGAAATGTGTGAAATGTGAAGGTTTGTAAAGGCTTGTTCTCATTCCCGAATATTGCTGGTGTTTGAGGCTGTGGGCTGAATTTGACAGTGAAATGATACACCGGGGGACCATTTGAATTCAGATTTTCAGGGATGGGAATGTGGATTTCTCTCTCTATCCTTCTACAGGAGAGGGGGTGGGGGTCTCCAGTGTGTGTGTGCTTTTACAATGAGGCAGAAACAGATGTCGCGAGACACACAGAGAAATAGAGAGAGAGAGGGAGAGAGAGAGAGAGCAGGAAATGACAGGGTAAACACATCCACACTTCCCAGTATCTGGCTCTGTGTCGGGGGATGTGTTTGTCAGTCACTGAGAGATTGTTTTATGTTAGTGAGTTTGAGAGAGAGTCCTGGGCTCTCGCTGTGTTTTATTTCTGTGCAAAAATGCTTTGCTTTGTTTGAATCAATTTTATTTATCTTATTCCCAAGGAGAATCTTTTCGGAAGCTGCTGCTGTGATGATGCAGAGGGAGAATCTTTTGGCCACATGGAATTCTCCGACAAGAGCTTTAACCGGAGAGGGAAAGTAATAATGAAAATATATTTGTCATTGTCA
This sequence comes from Heterodontus francisci, assembly GCF_036365525.1. NCBI lineage: Eukaryota > Metazoa > Chordata > Chondrichthyes > Heterodontiformes > Heterodontidae > Heterodontus > Heterodontus francisci. Next base: position 40,131,057 of record NC_090391.1, read on the forward strand.
AATTAATTTCTAGATCCAGAAACGAAGACTGTGTGATTTCGGAACTGATAGAAAAACAAAGTGCTGGAAATGCTCAGTATTTCCAGCACGGTTTTATTTCAGATTTCCAGCATCCGCAGTATTTTGATTTTGTTTTTTCGGGGGTCTGTGGATTTTATTTTAACCACAAGGGAGGGGGCTGGATGGTGCTCCAAAGGGAATAGTTTGGGAATCGCTGCTCCAGAACAGTCAATGTAATCCCATAGATACCCCTCTCTCCATCTCTTGCTGCAACTTGTTCCGTGCACCTTCCTCTTTGTTCCTAACTCTGTTTCTTCACATCTTTAAATCCCTACCTCTGTATCTCTCAACATCCTTTCTATCTTTGCCTCTCTCTGGAGTCTCACAAGTTTCCATTGTCACTCGATTTCTGCAACTCTCTGCATCTTTATCTGTCACTCTCTCTCACTCCATTTCTTCTCTCACTCACTTCCAAATCCCTGAATCTTTCCATCTCTGCTCCTCCTTTCCTGCAAGATTATCCCTGCATTTCCCTCCCACCGTCCCGGGACACCCCTCTCTATTCTGTAAACACACCTTACTTTGTGTCTCTGCCCCTCCACCTCTTTCTGTCACTGCATATTCAGATGGTATTTAGATGGGGGTCTGTCCCCGGGGTTTGTATTTAGATGGGGATCTGTCCCCGGGGTTAGTATTTAGATGGGGGTCTGTCCCCGGGGTTAGTATTTAGATGGGGGTCTGTCCCCGGGCGGGATAGTTAGATGGGATTCTCTTCCCGGGTGGGCTATCTAAATGGGGGTCTGTCCCCGGGGATCGAAGTAGATCGGGATCTGTCCCCAGGGTTAGTATTTAGATGGCGGTCTGTCCCCGGGGGGGGGGGTATTTAGATGGGGGTCTGTCCCCGGGGGGATGGTATTTAGATGGGGGTCTGTTCCAGTCAGGTATTTGTAATAGGGGTATTACAAGGGTATAATTAGATGGGGGTCTGTCCCTGGGGATGTATTTAGATCGGGGTCTGTCCCCGGGGATGTATTTAGATGGGGGTCTACCCCGGGGGGGGGGGTATTTAGATGGGGGTCTGTTCCAGTCAGGTATTTGTAATAGGGGTATTACAAGGGTATAATTAGATGGGGGTATGTCCCTGGGGATGTATTTAGATGGGGGTCTATCCCGGGGGGGAAGTATTTAGATGGAGGTCTGTCCCTGGGGTTAGTATTTAGATGGGGGTCTGTCCCGGAGGGTATTTAGATTGGGGTCTTACCCTGGGGTTAGTATTCAGATGGGGGTCTGTCCCTGGGGTTAGTATCTAGATGGGGGTCTGTCCCGGGGATGTATTTAGATGGGGGTCTTTCCCTGGGGTTAGTATTTAGAGGGGGGTCTGTCCCGGGGTGGGGGGGTATTTAGATGGGGGTCTGTCCCAGGGGTTAGTATTTAGATGGGGGTCTGTCCCCAGGTGGGGTATTTAGATGGGGGTCTGTCCCTGGGGTTAGTATTTAGATGGGGGTCTGTCCCCAGGTGGGGTATTTAGATGGGGGTCTGTTCCCGGGCATGCATTTAGATGGGGGTCTGTCTCCGGTGTGGGGGTTATATAGATGGGAGTTTGTTCCTCTGGTGGTTATTTGGATGGGAGTTTATTCCAGTGGGCGTTATTTAGATGGGAGTTCGTTCCCGTGGGAGTTATTTCGATATGAATTTGTTCCTGTGGGGTTTATTTAGATGGGAGTTTGTTCCTGTGGGAGTTATTTAGATGGGGGTTTGTTCCTGTGGGGGTTATTTAGATGGGAGTTTGTTCCTGTGGGGGTTATTTAGATGGGAGTTTGTTCCTGTGGGAGTTATTTAGATTGGAGTTTGTTCCTGTGGGGGTTATTTAGATGGGGGTTTGTTCCTCTGGGGGTTATTTAGATGGGAGTTTGTTCCTGTGGCGGTTATTTAGAAGGGAGTTTGTTCCGGTGGGGGTTGGGGGGGTGGGTATTTAAATGGGAGTTTGTTCCTGTGGGGGTTATTTAGATGGGAGTTTGTTCTCGGGGGTATTTAGATGGGAGTTTGTTCCTGGGGGTATTTAGATGGGAGTTTGTTCCTGGGGGATTATTTAGATGGGAATTTGTTCCTGTGGGGATTACTAAAATGGGAGATTGTTCCTGGGGGTGGGCGTGGTTATTTAGATGGGAGTTTGTTCCTGTGGGGTTTATATAGATGGGAGTTTGTTCATGTGGTGGTTATTTGGATGGGAGTTTTTTCCTGTGGGGGTTCTTTCGATGGGAGTTTGTTCCTGTGGCTGTTATTTAGATGGGAGTTTGTTCCTGTGGGAGTTATTTAGATTGGAGTTTGTTCCTGTGGGGATTATTTTGATGGTAATTTGTTCCTGTGGGATTTATTTAGATGGGAATTTGTTCCGGTGGGGTTTATTTAGATGGGAGTTTGTTACTGTGGGATTTATTTAGATTGGTGTTTGTTCCTGTGGGGGTTATTTAGATGGGAGTTTGTTCCTGTGGGGGTTATTTAGATGGGAATTTGTTCCTGTGGCGGTTATTTAGATGGGTGTTTGTTCCTGTGGGGCTTATTTAGATGGGAGTTTGTTCCTGTGGGAGTTATTTAGATTGGAGTTTGTTTCTGGGGGAGCTATTTTGATGGGAATATGTTCCTGTGGGGGTTATTTAGATGGGAGTTTGTTCCTGTGGGGGTATGTAGATGGGAGTTTGTTCCTCTGGGGGTTATTTGAATGGGAGTTTGTTCCCGGGGGTATTTAGATGGGAGTTTGTTGCTGGGGGATTATTTAGATGGGAATTTGTTGCTGTGGGAGTTATTTAGATTGGAGTTTGTTCCTGTGGGAGCTATTTTGATGGGAGTTTGATCCTGTGGGAGTTATTTAGATTGGAGTTTGTTCCTGTGGGAATTATTTTGATGGTAATTTGTTCCTGTGGGATTTATTCAGATGGGAATTTGTTCCGGTGGGGTTTATTTAGATGGGAGTTTGTTACTGTGGGAGTTATTTAGATTGGTGTTTGTTCCTGTGGGGGTTATTTAGATGGGGGTTTGTTCCTGTGGGGGTTATTTAGATGGGAATTTGTTCCTGTGGCGGTTATTTAGATGGCTGTTTCTTCCTGTGGGGGTTATTTAGATGGGAGTTTGTTCCTGTGGGAGTTATTTAGATTGGAGTTTGTTCCTGGGGGAGCTATTATGATGGGAATATGTTCCTGTGGGGGTTATTTAGATGGGAGTTTGTTCCTGTGTGGGGTATTTGGGTGGGAGTTTGTTCCTGTGGCGGTTATTTGGATGGGAGTTTGTTCGCGGGGGTATTTAGATGGGCGTTTGTTCCCGTGGGTTATTTAGATGTGTGTTTGTTCCTGTGGGGGTTATTTAGATGGGAGTTTGTTCCTGTGGAGGTTATTTAGATTGGAGTTTGTTCCTGTGGGGGTTATTTAGATGGGAGTTTGTTCCTGTGGGGTTTATTTGGATGGGAGTTTGTTCCTGTGGGGTTTACATGGATGGGCGTTTGTTCCTGTGGGGGTTATTAAGATGGGAGCTTGTTCCCGTGGGTTATTTAGATGGGAGTTTGTTCCTGCGGGAGTTATTTAGATGGGAGTTTGTTCCTTTGGGGGTTATTTGGATGGGAGTTTGTTCCTGTGGGGGTTATTTAGATGGGAGTTTGTTTCTGTGGGGGGTATTTAGATGGGAGTTTGTTCCCGTGGGTTATTTAGATGGGAGTTTGTTCCTGTGGGTGTTATTTAGATGGGACTTTGTTCCTGTGGGGGTTATTGAGATGGGAGTTGGTTCCCGGGGTTTATTTAGTTGGGAGTCTTTTACTTTGGAGGTGGAGGGATGGTGCTATTTCGATGGTCGTTTGTTCCTGTGGGAGTTATTTAGATGGGGGTTTGTTCCTGTGGGAGTTATTTAGATGGGAGATTGTTCCTGTAGGGTGTATTTAGATGGGCCTTTGTCCCCGGGAGTACTTAGATGGGAATTTGTTCCTGTGGGGATTATTTAGGTGGGAATTTGTTCCTTTGGGTTGACTAAGATGGGAGTTTGTTCCTGTAGGGGTTGTATAGATGGGAGTTTGTTCCTGTGGGGGTTATTTAGATGGTAGTTTGTTCCTGTGGGGGGTATTTAGATGGGAGTTTGTTCCTGTGGGAGTTATTTAGATGGGAGTTTGTTCCTGTGGGAGTTATTTGGATGGGAGTTTTTTCCTGTGGGAGTTATTTAGATTGGAGTTTGTTCCTATGGGAGATATCTTGATGGGAATTTGTTCCTGTGGGAGTTATTTAGTTGGGAGTTTGTTCCCGGGGGTATTTAAATGGGAATATGTTCCCGGGGGTATTTAGATGGGAGTTTGTTCCCGGGGGTATTTGGATGGGAGTTTGTTCCTGGGGGATAATTTAGATGGGAATTTGTTCCTTTGGATGTTACTAAGATGGGAGTTTGTTCCTGTGGGGGGTTATTTAGATGGGAGATTGTTCCTGTGGGGTTTACACAGATGGGACTTTGTTCCTGTGGTGGTTATTTGGATGGGAGTTTATTCCTGTGCTGGTTATTTAGATGGTAGTTTGTTCATGTGGAGTTTATTTAGATGGGAATTTGTTCCTGTGGGACTTATTTAGATGGGGATTTGTTCCTGTGGGGGTTATTTAGATGGGGGTTTGTTCCTGTGGGGGTTATTTAGATGGGAGTTTGTTCCTGTGGGTGTTATTGAACTGGGAGTTGGATCCCGGGGTTATTTAGATGGGAGTCATTTCCTTTGGAGGTGGAGGGTGGGTGCTATTTCGATGGGCGTTTGTTCCTGTGGGGATATTTAGATGGGAGTTAGTTCCTGTGGGAGTTATTTAGATGGGAGTTTGTTCCTGTGGGAGTTATTTAGATGGGAGTTTGTTCCTGTGGGGGGTATTTAGATGGGCCTTTGTCCCTGGGAGTACTTAGATGGGAAGTTGTTCCTGTGGGGATTATTTAGATGGGAATTTGTTCCTGTGGGGGTGACTAAGATGGGAGTTTGTTCCTTAAGGGGTTGTTTAGATGGGAGTTTGTTCCTTTGGGGGGTTATTTAGATGGGAGTTTATTCCTGTGGGGGGTATTTAGATGGGAGTTTGTTCCCGTGGGAGTTATTTAGATTGGAGTTTGTTCCTGTGGGAGTTATCTTGATGGGAGTTTGTTCCCGGGGGTATTTGGATGGGAGTTTGTTCCTGGGGGATAATTTAGATGGGAATTTGTTCCTTTGGGTGTTACTAAGATGGGAGTTTGTTCCTGCGGGGGGTTATTTAGATGGGAGTTTGTTCCTGTGGGGTTTATATAGATGGGAGTTTGTTCCTCTGGTGGTTATTTGGATGGGAGTTTGTTGCTGTGGGACTTATTTCGATGGGAGTTTGTTCCTGTGGGGTGTATTTAGATGGGCCTTTGTCCCCGGGAGTACTTAGATGGGAATTTGTTCCTGTGGGGATTATTTAGATGGGAATTTGTTCCTGTGGGGGTGACTAAGATGGGAGTTTGTTCCGGTAGGGGTTGTTTAGATGGGAGTTTGTTCCTGTGGGGGTTATTTAGATGGTAGTTTGTTCCTGTGGGGGGTATTTAGATGGGAGTTTGTTCCTGTGGGAGTTATTCAGATGGCAGTTTGTTCCTGTGGGAGTTATTTAGATGGGAATTTGTTCCCGGGGGTATTTAGATGGGAGTTTGTTCCGGGGGTATTTGGATGGGAGTTTGTTCCTGGGGGATAATTTAGATGGGAATTTGTTCCTTTGGGTGTTACTAAGATGGGAGTTTGTTCCTGTGGGGCGTTATTTAGATGGGAGTTTGTTCCTGTGGGGTTTATATAGATGGGAGTTTGTTCCTCTGGTGGTTATTTGGATGGGCGTTTATTCCTGTGGGGGTTATTTAGATGGGAGTTTGTTCCTGTGGTGGTTATTGAGATGGGAGTTTGTTCCTGTGGGAGTTATTTCGATTGGAGTTTGTTCCTGTGGGAGCAAGTTTGATGGGAATTTGTTCCTGTGTGAGTTATTTAGATGGGGATTTGTTCCTGTGGGGGTTATTTAGATGGGAGTTTGTTCCCGGGGGTATTTAGATGGGTGTTTGTTCCCGGGGGTATTTCGATGGGAGTTTGTTCCCGGGGGTATTTGGATGGGAGTTTGTTCCTGTATGGGTTATTTAGATGGGAGTTTGTTCCCGGGGGAGTTATTTACATGTGAGTTTGTTCCTGTGGGAGTTATTTAGATGGTTGTTTGTTCCTGTGGGGGGTATTTAGATGGGCGTTTGTACCCGGGAGTACCTAGATGGGAGTTTGTTCCTGTGGGGATTATTTTGATGGGAATTTGTTCCTGTGGGGGGTTACTAAGATGGGAGTTTGTTCCTGTAGGGGTTGTTTGGATGGGAGTTTGTTCCTGTGGGGGTTATTTAGATGTGAGTTTGTTCCCGTGGGAGTTATTTAGATGGGAGTTTGTTCCCGTGGGTTATTTAGATGGGAGTTTGTTCCTGTGGGTGTTATTTAGATGGGAGTTTGTTCCTGTGGGGGTTATTGAGATGGGAGTTGGCTCCCGGGGGTTATTTAGATGGCAGTCTTTTCCTTTGGAGGTGGAGGGTGGGTGCTATTTCGATGGGCGTTTGTTCCTGTGGGGGTTATTTAGATGGGAGTTTGTTCCTGTGGGAGTTATTTAGATGGGAGTTTGTTCGTGTGGGGGTCATTTAGAATGGCTTTTGTCCCCGGGAGTACTTAGATGGGAATTTGTTCCTGTGGGGATTATTTAGATGGGAATTTGTTCCTTTGGGTTGACTAAGATGGGAGTTTGTTCCACTAGGGTTTGTTTAGATGGGAGTTTGTTCCTGTGGGGTTTATTTAGATGGAGTTATGTTCCTGTGGGGGGTATATAGATGGGAGTTTGTTCCTGTGGCAGTTATTTAGATGGGAGTTTGTTCCTGTGGGAGTTATTTAGATGGGAGTTTGTTCCCGTGGGAGTTATTTAGATTGGAGTTTGTTCCTGTGGGAGCTATCTTGATGGTGATTCGTTCCCGTGGGTGTTATTTAGATGGGAGTTTGTTCCCGGGTGTATTTAAATGGGAATTTGTTCCTGGGGGTATTTAGATGGGAGTTTGTTCCCGGGGATATTTGGATGGGAGTTTGTTCCTGTTGGAGTTATTTAGATGGGGATTTGTTCCAGTGGGGGTTATTTAGATGGGAGTTTGTTCCTGGGGTATAATTTAGATGGGAATTTGTTCCTTTGGGTGTGCTAAGATGGGAGTTTGTTCCCGGGGGTATTTGGATGGGAGTTTGTTCCTGTAGGGGTTATTTAGATGGGAGTTTGTTCCTGTGGGAGTTATTTAGATGGGAGTTTGTTCCTGTGGGGGGTAATTAGATGGGTGTTTGTACCCGGGAGTACTTAGATGGGAGTTTATTCCTGTGGGGATTATTTAGATGGGAATTTGTTCCTGTGGGTGTTACTAAGATGTGAGTTTGTTCCTGTAGGGGTTGTTTGGATGGGAGTTTGTTCCTGTGGGGGTTATTTAGATGGGAGTTTGTTCCTGTGGGTGTTACTAAGATGTGAGTTTGTTCCTGTAGGGGTTGTTTAGATGGGAGTTTGTTCCTGTGGGGGTTATTTAGATGGGAGTTTGTTCCTGTGGGGGTTATTTAGATGGGAGTTTTATCCCGTGGGAGTTATTTAGATTGGAGTTTTTTCCTGTGGGAGCTATTTTGGTGGGAATTTGTTCCTGTGGGAGTTATTTAGATGGGAGTTTGTTCCCGGGGGTATTTAGATGGGAGTTTGTTCCCGGGGGTATTTAGATTGGAGTTTGTTCCCGGGGGTATTTGTATGGGAGTTTGTTCCTGGGGTATAATTTAGATGGGAATTTGGTCCTTTGGGTGTGCGAAGATGGTAGTTTGTTCCTGTGGGGTTATACAGATGGGAGTTTGTTCCTGTGGTAGTTATTTGGATGGGTGTTTATTCCTGTGGGGGTTATTTAGATGGGAGTTTGTTCCTGTGGCGGTTATTTAGATGGGAGTTTGTTCCTGTGGGAGTTATTTAGATTGGAGTTTGTTCCCGTGGGAGTTATTTAGATTGGAGATTGTTCCTGTGGGAGCTATCTTGATGGGAATTTGCTCCTGTGGGAGTTATTTAGATGGGAGTTTGTTCCCGGGTGTATTTAAATGGGAATTTGTTCCCGGGGGTATTTAGATGGGAGTTTGTTCCGGGGGTATTTGGATGGGAGTTTGTTCCTGGGGGATAATTTAGATGGGAATTTGTTCCTTTGGGTGTTACTAAGATGGGAGTTTGTTCCTGTGGGGTTTATATAGATGGGAGTTTGTTCCTCTGGTGGTTATTTGGATGGGCGTTTATTCCTGTGGGGGTTATTTAGATGGGAGTTTGTTCCTGTGGCGGTTATTGAGATGGGAGTTTGTTCCTGTGGGAGTTATTTCGATTGGAGTTTGTTCCTGTGGGAGCAAGTTTGATGGGAATTTGTTCCTGTGTGAGTTATTTAGATGGGGATTTGTTCCTGTGGGGGTTATTTAGATGGGAGTTTGTTCCCGGGGGTATTTAGATGGGTGTTTGTTCCCGGGGGTATTTCGATGGGAGTTTGTTCCCGGGGGTATTTCGATGGGAGTTTGTTCCCGGGGGTATTTGGATGGGAGTTTGTTCCTGTATGGGTTATTTAGATGGGAGTTTGTTCCCGGGGGAGTTATTTACATGGGAGTTTGTTCCTGTGGGAGTTATTTAGATGGGAGTTTGTTCCTGTGGGGATTATTTTGATGGGAATTTGTTCCTGTGGGGGGTTACTAAGATGGGAGTTTGTTCCTGTAGGGGTTGTTTGGATGGGAGTTTGTTCCTGTGGGGGTTATTTGGATGTGAGTTTGTTCCCGTGGGAGTTATTTAGATGGGAGTTTGTTCCCGTGGGTTATTTAGATGGGAGTTTGTTCCTGTGGGTGTTATTTAGATGGGAGTTTGTTCCTGTGGGGGTTATTGAGATGGGAGTTGGCTCCCGGGGGTTATTTAGATGGCAGTCTTTTCCTTTGGAGGTGGAGGGTGGGTGCTATTTCGATGGGCGTTTGTTCCTGTGGGGGTTATTTAGATGGGAGTTTGTTCCTGTGGGAGTTATTTAGATGGGAGTTTGTTCGTGTGGGGGTCATTTAGAATGGTTTTTGTCCCCGGGAGTACTTAGATGGGAATTTGTTCCTGTGGGGATTATTTAGATGGGAATTTGTTCCTTTGGGTTGACTAAGATGGGAGTTTGTTCCACTAGGGTTTGTTTAGATGGGAGTATGTTCCTGTGGGGGGTATATAGATGGGAGTTTGTTCCTGTGGCAGTTATTTAGATGGGAGTTTGTTCCTGTGGGAGTTATTTAGATGGGAGTTTGTTCCCGTGGGAGTTATTTAGATTGGAGTTTGTTCCTGTGGGAGCTATCTTGATGGTGATTCGTTCCCGTGGGTGTTATTTAGATGGGAGTTTGTTCCCGGGTGTATTTAAATGGGAATTTGTTCCTGGGGGTATTTAGATGGGAGTTTGTTCCCGGGGATATTTGGATGGGAGTTTGTTCCTGTTGGAGTTATTTAGATGGGAGTTTGTTCCTGTGGGAGTTATTTAGATGGGAGTTTGTTCCTGTGGGGGTTATTTAGATGGGAGTTTGTTCCTGTGGGAGTTATTTAGATGGGAGTTTGTTCCTGTGGGGGGTAATTAGATGGGTGTTTGTACCCGGGAGTACTTAGATGGGAGTTTATTCCTGTGGGGGATTATTTAGATGGGAATTTGTTCCTGTGGGTGTTACTAAGATGTGAGTTTGTTCCTGTGGGGGTTATTTAGATGGGAGTTTGTTCCTGTGGGTGTTACTAAGATGTGAGTTTGTTCCTGTAGGGGTTGTTTAGATGGGAGTTTGTTCCTGTGGGGGTTATTTGGATGGGAGTTTGTTCCTGTGGGGGTTATTTAGATGGGAGTTTTATCCCGTGGGAGTTATTTAGATTGGAGTTTTTTCCTGTGGGAGCTATTTTGGTGGGAATTTGTTCCTGTAGGAGTTATTTAGATGGGAGTTTGTTCCCGGGGGTATTTAGATGGGAGTTTGTTCCCGGGGGTATTTAGATTGGAGTTTGTTCCCGGGGGTATTTGTATGGGAGTTTGTTCCTGGGGTATAATTTAGATGGGAATTTGGTCCTTTGGGTGTGCTAAGATGGTAGTTTGTTCCTGTGGGGTTATACAGATGGGAGTTTGTTCCTGTGGTAGTTATTTGGATTGGGTGTTTATTCCTGTGGGGGTTATTTAGATGGGAGTTTGTTCCTGTGGCGGTTATTTAGATGGGAGTTTGTTCCTGTGGGAGTTATTTAGATTGGAGTTTGTTCCTGTGGGTACTATTTTGATGGGAGCTTGTTCCTTTGGGGTGTATTTAGATGGGCCTTTGTCCCCGGGAGTACTTAGATGGGAATTTGTTCCTGAAGGGATTATTTAGATGGGAATTTGTTCCTGTGGGGGTGACTAAGATGGGAGTTTGTTCCTGTAGGGGTTGTATAGATGGGAGTTTGTTCCTGTGGGGGTTATTTAGATGGGAGTTTGTTCCTGTGGGAGTTATTTAGATTGGAGTTTGTTCCTGTGGGTACTATTTTGATGGGAGCTTGTTCCTTTGGGGTGTATTTAGATGGGCCTTTGTCCCCGGGAGTACTTAGATGGGAATTTGTTCCTGAAGGGATTATTTAGATGGGAATTTGTTCCTGTGGGGGTGACTAAGATGGGAGTTTGTTCCTGTAGGGGTTGTATAGATGGGAGTTTGTTCCTGTGGGGGTTATTTAGATGGGAGTTTGTTCCTGTGGGAGTTATTTAGATTGGAGTTTGTTCCTATGGGAGATATCTTGATCTGAATTTGTTCCTGTGGAAGTTATTTAGATGGGAATTTGTTCCCGGGGGTATTTAGATGGGAGTTTGTTCCCGGGGGTATTTGGATGGGAGTTTGTTCCTGGGGGATAATTTAGATGGGAATTTGTTCCTTTGGATGTTACTAAGATGGGAGTTTTTTCCTGTGGGGGGTTATTTAGATGGGAGTTTGTTCCTGTGGGGTTTATACAGATGGGACTTTGTTCCTGTGGTGGTTATTTAGATGGGAGTTTATTCCGGTGCGGGTTATTTAGATGGGAGTTTGTTCCTGTGGCGGTTATTTAGACGGGAGTTTGTTCCTGTGGGAGTTATTTTGATGGGAATTTGTTCCTGTGGGTGTTATTGAGATGGGAGTTGGATCCCGGGGGTTACTTAGATAGGAGTCTTTTCCTTTGGAGGTGGAGGGTTGGTGCTATTTCGATGGGCGTTTGTTCCTGTGGGGATATTTAGATGGGAGTTTGTTCCTGTGGGAGTTATTTAGATGGGAGTTTGTTCCTGTGGGAGTTATTTAGATGGGAGTTTGTTCCTGTGGGGGGTATTTAGATGGGCCTTTGTCCCTGGGAGTACTTAGATGGGAATTTGTTCCTGTGGGGATTATTTAGATGGGAATTTGTTCCTGTGGGGGTGACTAAGATGGGAGTTTGTTCCTTGAGGGGTTGTTTAGATGGGAGATTGTTCCTGTGGGGGTTATTTAGATGGGAGTTTATTCCTGTGGGGGGTATTTAGATGGGGGTTTGTTCCTTTGGGTGTTACTAAGATGGGGGTTTGTTCCTGCGGGGGGTTATTTAGATGTGAGTTTGTTCCTGTGGTGTTTATATGGATGGGAGTTTGTTCCTCTGGTGGTTATTTGGATGGGAGTTTGTTGCTGTGGGACTTATTTAGATGGCGGTTTGTTCCTGTGGGAGTTATTTAGATGGGAGTTTGTTCCTGTGGGGGGTATTTAGATGGGCCTTTGTCCCCGGGAGTACTTAGATGGGAATTTGTTCCTGTGGGGATTATTTAGATGGTAATTTGTTCCTGTGGGGGGTATTTAGATGGGGGTTTGTTCCTGTGGGAGTTATTTAGATGGTAGTTTGTTCCTGTGGGGGGTATTTAGATGGGGGTTTGTTCCTGTGGGAGTTATTTAGATGGGAGTTTGTTCCTGTGGGAGTTATTTAGATGGGAGTTTGTTCCTGTGGGAGTTACTTAGATTGGAGTTTGTTCCTGTGGGAGCTATCTTGATGGGAATTTGTTCCTGAGGGAGTTATTTAGATGGGAATTTGTTCCCGGGGGTATTTAGATGGGAGTTTGTTCCGGGGGTATTTGGATGGGAGTTTGTTCCTGGGGGATAATTTAGATGGGAATTTGTTCCTTTGGGTGTTACTAAGATGGGGGTTTGTTCCTGTGGGGCGTTATTTAGATGGGAGTTTGTTCCTGTGGGGTTTATATAGATGGGAGTTTGTTCCTCTGGTGGTTATTTGGATGGGCGTTTATTCCTGTGGGGGTTATTTAGATGGGAGTTTGTTCCTGTGGCGGTTATTGAGATGGGAGTTTGTTCCTGTGGGAGTTATTTCGATTGGAGTTTGTTCCTGTGGGAGCAATGTTGATGGGAATTTGTTCCTGTGGGAGTTATTTAGATGGGGAATTGTTCCTGTGGGGGTTCTTTGGATGGGAGTTTGTTCCCGGGGGTATTTAGATGGGTGTTTGTTCCCGGGGGTATTTAGATGGCAGTTTGTTCCCGGGGGTATTTGGTTGGGAGTTTGTTCCTGTAGGGGTTATTTAGATGAAAGTTTGTTCCCGGGGGAGTTATTTAGATGGGGAATTGTTCCTGTGGGGGTTCTTTGGATGGGAGTTTGTTCCTGTAGGGGTTATTTAGATGAAAGTTTGTTCCCGGGGGAGTTATTTAGATGGGGAATTGTTCCTGTGGGGGTTGTTTAGATGGGAGTTTGTTCCCGGGGGTATTTAGATGGGTGTTTGTTCCCGGGGGTATTTAGATGGCAGTTTGTTCCCGGGGGTATTTGGATGGGAGTTTGTTCCTGTGGGAGATATTTAGATGGGAGCTTGTTCCTGTGGGGGGTATTTAGAAGGGCGTTTGTACCCGGGAGTACTTAGATGGGAGTTTGTTCCTGTGGGGATTATTTAGATGGGAATTTGTTCCTGTGGGGGGTTACCAAGATGGGAGTTTGTTCCTGTAGGGGTTGTTTAGATGGGAGTTTGTTCCTGTGAGGGTTATTTAGATGGGAGTTTGTTCCTGTGGGGGTTATTTAGATGTGAGTTTGTTCCCGTGGGGGTTATTTAGATGGGTGTTTGTTGCCGTGGGTTATTTAGATGGGAGTTTGTTCCTGTGGGTGTTATTTAGATGGGAGTTTGTTCCTGTGGGGGTTATTGAGATGGGAGTTGGATCCCGGGGGTTATTTGGATGGCAGTCTTTTCCTTTGGAAGTGGAGGGTGGGTGCTATTTCGTTGGGCGTTTGTTCCTGTGGGGGTTATTTAGATGGGAGTTTGTTCCTGTGGGAGTTATTTAGTTGGGAGTTTGTTCCTGTGGGAGTTATTTAGATGGGAGTTTGTTCCTGTGGGGGTTATTTAGAATGGCCTTTGTCCCCGGGAGTACTTAGATGGGAACTTGTTCCTGTGGGGATTATTTAGATGGGAATTTGTTCCTGTGGGGGTGACTATGATGGGACTTTGTTCCTGTAGGGTTTGATTAGATGGGTGTTTGTTCCTGTGGGGTTTATTTAGATGGGAGTATGTTCCTGTGGGGGTTATTGAGATGGGAGTTGGATCCCGGGGGTTATTTGGATGGCAGTCTTTTCCTTTGGAAGTGGAGGGTGGGTGCTATTTCGTTGGGCGTTTGTTCCTGTGGGGGTTATTTAGATGGGAGTTTGTTCCTGTGGGAGTTATTTAGTTGGGAGTTTGTTCCTGTGGGAGTTATTTAGATGGGAGTTTGTTCCTGTGGGGGTTATTTAGAATGGCCTTTGTCCCCGGGAGTACTTAGATGGGAACTTGTTCCTGTGGGGATTATTTAGATGGGAATTTGTTCCTGTGGGGGTGACTATGATGGGACTTTGTTCCTGTAGGGTTTGATTAGATGGGAATTCGTTCCCGTGGGAGTTATTTAGATGGGAGTTTGTTCCCGTGGGAGTTATTTAGATTGGAGATTGTTCCTGTGGGTGCTATCTTGATGGGAATTTGTTCCTCTGTTGGTTATTTGGATGGGAGTTTGTTCCCGGGTGTATTTAAATGGGAATTTGTTCCCGGGGGTATTTAGATGGGAGTTTGTTCCCGGGGGTATTTGGATGGGAGTTTGATCCTGGGGGATAATTTAGATGGGAATTTGTTCATTTGGATGTTACTAAGATGGGAGTTTGTTCCTGTGGGGGGTTATTCAGATGGGAGTTTGTTCCTGTGGGGTTTATATAGATGGGAGGTTGTTCCTCTGGTGGTTATTTGGATGGGAGTTTGTTCCTGTTGTGGTTATTTGATGGGAATTTGTTCCTGTTGGAGTTATTTAGATGGGGATTTGTTCCTGTGGGGGTTATTTAGATGGGAGTTTGTTCCCGGGGGTATTAAATGGGAGTTTGTTCCCGGGGGTATTTAGATGGGAGTTTGTTCCCGGGGGTATTTGGATGGGGGGTTGTTCCTGTAGGGGTTATTTAGATGGGAGTTTGTTCCTGTGGGGGGTAATTAGATGGGTGTTTGTACCCGGGAGTACTTAGATGGGAGTTTATTCCTGTGGGGATTATTTAGATGGGAATTTGTTCCTGTGGGTGTTACTAAGATGGGCGTTTGTTCCTGTAGGGGTTGTTGAGATGGGAGTTTGTTCCTGTGGGGGTTATTTAGATGGGAGTTTGTTCCCGGGGGTATTTAGATGGAAGTTTGTTCCCGGCGGTATTTAGATTGGAGTTTGTTCCAAGGGGTATTTGGATGGGAGTTTGTTCCTGGGGTATAATTTAGATGGGAATTTGTTCCTTTGTGTGTGCTAAGATGGTCGTTTGTTCCTGTGGGGTGTTATTTAGATGGGAGTTTGTTCCTGTGGGGTTATACAGATGGGAGTTTGTTCCTGTGGTGGTTATTTGGATGGGAGTTTATTCCTGTGGGGGTTATTTCGATGGGAGTTTGTTCCTGTGGCGGTTATTTAGATGGCAGTTTCTTACTGTGGGAGTTATTTAGATTGGAGTTTGTTCCTGTGGGAGCAATTTTGATGGGAATTTGTTCCTTGGGGGCTATTGAGATGGGAGTTTGTTCCTGTGGGAGTTATTTAGATTGGAGTTTGTTCCTGTGGGAGTAATTTTGATGGGAATTTGATCCTGTGGGACTTATTTAGATGGGGATTTGTTCCTGTGGGGTTTATTTAGATGGGAGTTTGTTCCTGTGGGGGTTATTTAGATGGGAGTTTGTTCCTGTGGGTGTTATTGAGATGGGAGTTGGATCCCGGGGGTTATTTAGATGGGTGTCTTTTCCTTTGGAGGTGCAGGGTGGGTGCTATTTCGATGGGCGTTTGTTCCTGTGGGGATATTTAGATGGGAGTTTGTTCCTGTGGGAGTTATTTAGATGGGAGTTTGTTCCTGTGGGAGTTATTTAGATGGGAGTTTGTTCCTGTGGGGGGTATTTAGATGGGCCTTTGTCCCTGGGAGTACTTAGATGGGAATTTGTTCCTGTGGGGATTATTTAGATGGGAATTTGTTCCTGTGGGGGTGACTAAGATGGGAGTTTGTCCCTTAAGGGGTTGTTTAGATGGGAGTTTGTTCCTGTGGGGGTTATTTAGAATGGAGTTTATTCCTGTGGGGGGTATTTAGATGGGGGTTTGTTCCTTTGGGTGTTACTAAGATGGGGGTTTGTTCCTGCGGGGGGTTATTTAGATGTGAGTTTGTTCCTGTGGTGTTTATATAGATGGGAGTTTGTTCCTCTGGTGGTTATTTGGATGGGAGTTTGTTGCTGTGGGACTTATTTAGATGGGGGTTTGTTCCTGTGGGAGTTATTTAGATGGGAGTTTGTTCCTGTGGGAGTTATTTAGATGGGAGTTTGTTCCTGTGGGAGTTATTTAGATGGGAGTTTGTTCCTGTGGGGGGTATTTAGATGGGCCTTTGTCCCTGGGAGTACTTAGATGGGAATTTGTTCCTGTGGGGATTATTTAGATGGGAATTTGTTCCTGTGGGGGTGACTAAGATGGGAGTTTGTTCCTTAAGGGGTTGTTTAGATGGGAGATTGTTCCTGTGGGGGTTATTTAGAATGGAGTTTATTCCTGTGGGGGGTATTTAGATGGGGGTTTGTTCCTTTGGGTGTTACTAAGATGGGGGTTTGTTCCTGCGGGGGGTTATTTAGATGTGAGTTTGTTCCTGTGGTGTTTATATAGATGGGAGTTTGTTCCTCTGGTGGTTATTTGGATGGGAGTATGTTCCTGTGGGTGGTATTTAGATGGGAGTTTGTTCCTGTGGGAGTTATTTAGATGGGAGTTTGTTCCCGTGGGAGTTATTTAGATGGGAGTTTGTTCCTGTGGGAGCTATCTTGATGGGAATTTGTTCCTCTGTTGGTTATTTGGATGGGCGTTTATTCCTGTGGGGGTTATTTAGATGGGAGTTTGTTCCTGTGGCGGTTATTGAGATGGGAGTTTGTTCCTGTGGGAGTTATTTCGATTGGAGTTTGTTCCTGTGGGAGCAATTTTGATGGGAATTTGTTCCTGTGGGAGTTATTTAGATGGGGATTTGTTCCTGTGGGGGTTATTTGGATGGGAGTTTGTTCCCGGGGGTATTTAGATGGGTGTGTGTTCCCGGGGGTATTTAGATGGCAGTTTGTTCCCGGGGGTATTTGGTTGGGTGTTTGTTCCTGTAGGGGTTATTTAGATGGAAGTTTGTTCCCGGGGGAGTTATTTACGTGGGAATTTGTTCCTGTGGGAGATATTTAGATGGGAGTTTGTTCCTGTGGGGGGTATTTAGAAGGGCGTTTGTACCCGGGAGTACTTAGATGGGAGTTTGTTCCTGTGGGGATTATTTAGATGGGAATTTGTTCCTGTGGGGGGTTACTAAGATGGGAGTTTGTTCCTGTAGGGGTTGTTTAGATGGGAGTTTGTTCCTGTGAGGGTTATTTAGATGGGAGTTTGTTCCTGTGGGGATTATTTAGATGTGAGTTTGTTCCCGTGGGGGTTATTTAGATGGGAGTTTGTTGCCGTGGGTTATTTAGATGGGAGTTTGTTCCTGTGGGTGTTATTTAGATGGGAGTTTGTTCCTGTGGGGGTTATTGAGATGGGAGTTGGATCCCGGGGGTTATTTGGATCGCAGTCTTTTCCTTTGGAAGTGGAGGGTGGGTGCTATTTCGTTGGGCGTTTGTTCCTGTGGGGGTTATTTAGATGGGAGTTTGTTCCTGTGGGAGTTATTTAGTTGGGAGTTTGTTCCTGTGGGAGTTATTTAGATGGGAGTTTGTTCCTGTGGGGGTTATTTAGAATGGCCTTTGTCCCCGGGAGTACTTAGATGGGAATTTGTTCCTGTGGGGATTATTTAGATGGGAATTTGTTCCTGTGGGGGTGACTAAGATGGGACTTTGTTCCTGTAGGGTTTGTTTAGATGGGAGTATGTTCCTGTGGGGGGTATTTAGATGGGAGTTTGTTCCTGTGGGAGTTACTTAGATGGGAGTTTGTTCCTGTGGGAGTTATTTAGATGGGAGTTTGTTCCCGTGGGGGTTATTTAGATTGGAGATTGTTCCTGTGGGAGCTATCTTGATGGGAATTTGTTCCTGTGGGTGTTATTTAGATGGGAGTTTGTTCCCGAGTGTATTTAAATGGGAATTTGTTCCCGGGGGTATTTAGATGGGAGTTTGTTCCCGGGGAATTTGGATGGGAGTTTGATCCTGGGGGATAATTTAGATGGGAATTTGTTCATTTGGGTGTTACTAAGATGGGAGTTTGTTCCTGTGGGGGTTATTTAGATGGGAGTTTGTTCCTGTGGGGTTTATATAGATGGGAGTTTTTTTCCTCTGGTGGTTATTTAGATGGGGATTTGTTCCTGTGGGGGTTATTTAGATGGGAGTTTGTTCCCGGGGGTATTAAATGGGAGTTTGTTCCCGGGGGTATTTGGATGGGAGTTTGTTCCCGGGGGTATTTGGATGGGGGTTTGTTCCTGTAGGGGTTATTTAGATGGGTGTTTGTTCCTGTGGGGGTAATTAGATGGGTGTTTGTACCCGGGAGTACTTAGATGGGAGTTTATTCCTGTGGGGATTATTTAGATGGGAATTTGTTCCTGTGGGTGTTACTAAGATGGGCGTTTGTTCCTGTAGGGGTTGTTTAGATGGGAGTTTGTTCCTGTGGGGGTTATTTAGATGGGAGTTTGTTCCTGTGGGGGTTATTTAGATGGGAGTTTGTTCCTCTGTGAGTTATTTAGATGGGAGATTGTTCCTGTGGGGGTTATTTAGATGGGAGTTTGATCCCGTGGGAGTTACTTAGATTGGAGTTTGTTCCTGTGGGAGCTATTTTGATGGGAATTTGTTCCTGTGGGAGTTATTTAGATGGGAGTTTGTTCCCGGGGGTATTTAGATGGGAGTTTGTTCCCGGGGGTATTTAGATTGGAGTTTGTTCCCGGGGGTATTTGGATGGGAGTTTGTTCCTTGGGGATAGTTTAGATGGCAATTTGTTCTTTTGGGTGTGCTAAGATGGTAGTTTGTTCCTGTGGGCTGTTATTTAGATGGGAGTTTGTTCCTGTGGGGTTATATAGATGGGAGTTTGTTCCCGGGGGTATTTAGATGGGAGTTTGTTCCCGGGGGTATTTAGATTGGAGTTTGTTCCTGGGGGTATTTGGATGGGAGTTTGTTCCTTGGGGATAGTTTAGATGGCAATTTGTTCTTTTGGGTGTGCTAAGATGGTAGTTTGTTCCTGTGGGCTGTTATTTAGATGGGAGTTTGTTCCTGTGGGGTTATATAGATGGGAGTTTGTTCCTGTGGTGGTTATTTGGATGGGAGTTTATTCCTGTGGGGGTTATTTAGATGGGAGTTTGTTCCTGTGGCGGTTATTTAGATGGGAGTTTGTTCCTGTGCGACTTATTTAGATTGGAGTTTGTTCCTGTGGGAGCAATTTTGATGGGAATTTGTTCCTTGGGGGCTTTTGAGATGGGAGTTTGTTCCTGTGGGAGTTATTTAGATTGGAGTTTGTTCCTGTGGGTACTATTTTGATGGGAGTTTGTTCCTGTGGGGATTATTTAGATGGGAGATTGTTCCCGTGGGTATTTAGATGGGAGTTTGTTCCCGGGGATATTTAGATGGGAGTTGTTCCTGGGGGATTATTTAGATGGGAACTTGTTCCTGTGGGGGTTATTTAGATGGGAGTTTGTTCCTGTGGAGGTTATTTAGACGGGAGTTTGTTCCCGTGGATTATTTAATGGGAGGTTGTTCCTGTGCGGGTTATTTAGATGGGTGTTTGTTCCAGTGGGGGTTATTTAGATGGGAGTTTGTTCCTGTGGGGTTTATTTGGATTTGCGTTTGTTCCTGTGGGGGTTATTTAGATGGGAGTTTGTTCCTGTGGGGGATATTTGGATGGGTGTTTATTCCTGTGGGGGTTATTTAGATGGGAGTTTGTTCCTGTGGGAGTTTATTAGATGGGAGTTTGTTCCTGTGGGGGTTATTTAGATGGGAGTTTGTTCCTGTGGAGGTTATTTAGATGGGAGTTTGTTCCCGTGGGTTATTTAGATGGGAGTGTGTTCCTGTGGGGGTTATTTAGATGGGAGTTTGTTCCTCTGGGGGTTATTTAGATGGGATTTGGTTCCCGGGGGTTATTTCGATGGTTGTCTTTTCCTATGGGGGTGGAGGGGGGTGGTGCTATTTCGATGGGATTTTGTTCCTGTTGGGGTTATATAGATCGAGGTTTGTTCCTGTGGTGGTTATTTGGATGGGGGTTTTTTCCTGTGGGAATTATTTTGATGGGTATTTGGTCCTGTGGGGGTTTTTCCGATGGGAATTTTTACCTGTGGGTGTTATTTAGATGGGAGTTTATTCCTGTGGGGGTTATTTAGATGGGAGTTTGTTCCAGTGGGGATTAGTTAGATGGGAATTTGTTCCTGTGCCTGTTATTTGGATGCGAGTTTGTTCCTGTGGGGGTTATTTAGATGGGAGTTTGTTCCCGTGGGTTATTTAGATGGAAGTTTATTCCCGGGGGTATTTAGGTGGGAGTTCGATCCTGGGGGATTTTTTAGATGGGAGTTTGTTCCTGTGGGGGTTTTTTAGATGGGAGTTTGTTCCTGTGGGGGTTATTTGAATGGGGGTTTATTCCCGTGGGGGTTATTTAGATGGGGGTTTGTTCCCGTGGTTTATTTAGATGGGAGTTTTTTCCTGTGGTGGTTATTTAGATGGGAGTTGTTCCCGTGGGTTTTTTGGATGTGAGTTTGTTCCCGGGGGTTATTGAAATGGGAGTTTATTCCTGTGGGTGTTATTCGGATCGGAGTTTGTTCCCGGGCGTATTTAGATGGGTGTTTGTTCCTGTGGGAGTTATTTAGATCGGAGTTTGTTCCTGTGGGGGTTATTTCGATGGGAGTTTGTTCCTGTGGGAGTTATTTAGATGGGAGTTTGTTCCTGTGGGGGTTATTTAGATGGGAGTTTGATCCCGTGGGTGTTGTTTAGATGTGAGTTTGTTCCTGTGGGAGTTATTTAGATTGCTATTTGTTCCTGTGGGAGCTATTTTGATGGGAATTTGTTCCTGTCAGAATTATTTAGATGGGATTTTGTTCCTGTGGGTGTTATTTAGATTGGAGTTTGTTCCTGTGGGAGTTATCTTGTTACGAATTTGGTCCTGTGGGGCTTATTTAGATGGGAATTTGTTCTTGTAAGTGTTATTTAGATGGGAGTTTGTTCCTGTGGGGGGTATTTAGATGGGAGTTTGTTCCTGTGTGGGTTATTTGTATGGATGTTTATTCCCGGGATTATTTAGATGGGAGTTTGATCCTGGGGAATTATTTAGATGGGGGTTTGTTCCTGTGGGGGTTATTTAGATGGGGGTTTGTTCCTTTGAGGGTTATTTGGATGGGGGTTTATTCCCGTGGGGGTTATTTAGATGGGAGTTTGTTCCCGTGGGTTATTTAGTTGGGAGTTTGTTCCTGTGGGGCTTATTTAGATGGGAGTTTGTTCCCGGGTGTATTTAGATGGGAGGTTGTTCCTGTGGGAGTTATTTAGATGGGAGCTAGTTCCTTAGGGGGAATTTAGATGGGAGCTTGTCCCCGCGGGCATTTAGATGGGAGTTTGTTCCTGGGGGATTATTTGGATAGGAATTTGTTCCTGTGGGTGTTACTAAGATGGGAGTTCGATCCTGTGGGGGTTATTTAGATGGGAGTTTGTTCCTGTGGGAGTTATTTAGATGGGAGTTTGTTCCTGTGGGGGTTATTTTGATGGGAATTTGTTCCTGTGGGAGCTATTTTGATGGGAATTTATTCCTGTGGGAGCTATTTAGATGGGAATTTGTTCCTGTGGGAGTTATTTTGATGGGAGTTTGTTCCTGTGGGGGGTATTTAGATGGGAGTTTGTTCCTGTGTGGATTATTTAGATGGGAGTTTGTTCCTGTGGGGTTTATTTAGATGGGATATTCTTCCTGTGGGGGTTATTTAGATGGGAGTTTGTTCCTGTGGGGGTTATTTAGGTGGGAGTTTGTTCCTGTGGGGGTTATTTAGATGGGAGTTTGTTCCCGGGGGTATTTAGATGGGAGTTCTTTCCCAGGGGTATTTAGATGGGAGTTTGTTCCTGGGAGATTATCTAGGTGGGAGTTTGTTCCTGTGGGGGTTATTTAGATGGGAGTTTGTTCCCGGGGGTATTTAGATGGGAGTTTTTTCCCAGGGGTATTTAGATGGGAGTTTGTTCCTGGGAGATTATCTAGGTGGGAATTTGTTCCCGTGGGGGTTACTAAGAACAGATTTTGTTCCTGGGGGGTTATTTAAATGGGGGTTTGTACCTGTGGGATTTATTTAGATGGGAGTTTGTTCCTGTGGTGGTAATTTGGATGGGAGCTTATTCCTGTGGGGGTTATTTAGATGGTAGTTTGTTCCCATGGGTTATTTAGGTGGGAGTTTGTTCTTGTAGGTGTTATTTAGATGGGAGTTTGTTCCTGTGGGGGGTATTTAGGTGGGAGTTTGTTCCCGTGGTTTATTTCGTTGGGAATTTGTTCTTGTTGGTGTTATTTAGATGGGAGCTTATTCCTGTGGGGGTTATTTAGATGGTAGTTTGTTCCAATGGGTTATTTTGGTGGGAGTTTGTTCCTGTGGGGGTTATTCAGATGGGAGTTTGTTCCCGTGGATTATTTAGTTGGGAATTTGTTCTTGTAGGTGTTATTTCGATGGGAGTTTGTTCCTGTGGGGGGTATTTAGATGGGAGTTTGTTCCTGTGTGGGTTATTTGTATGGATGTTTATTCCCGGGATTATTTAGATGGGAGTTTGATCCTGTGGGGGTTATTTAGATGGGAGTATGTTCCTGTGGTGGTTATTTAGATGGGAGTTTGTTCCTGTGGGGTTTATTTTGATATGTGTTTATTCCTGTGGGGGTTATTTAGATGGGACTTTGTTCCTGTGGGGGTTATTTAGATGGGAGTTTGTTCCTGTGGGGGTTATTTAGATGGGACTTTGTTCCTGTGGGGGTTGTTTGGATGGGAGTTTGTTCCCGTGGGTTATTTAGATGTGAAATTGTTCCTTTCTGGGTTATTTAGATGGGAGTTTGTTCCTGTGGTGGATTTTTAGATGGGAGTTTGCTCCCTTGGTTTATTTAGACGGGAGTTTGTTCCTGTGCGGGTTATTTAGATGGGAGTTTGTTCCTGTGGGTGGGGGGGGGGAGGGGGGTTGTGTGTTTGTATTTAGATGGGAGCCAGTTCCCGGAGGTATTTAGATGGGAATTTGTTCCAGGGGGACTATTTAGATGGGAATTTGTTCCTGTGGGTGTTACTAAGATGGGAGTTTGTTCCTGTGGGAGTTATTTAGATGTGAGTTCGTTCCTGTGGGGATTATTTAGATGGGAACTGGTTCCTCTGTGGGGGATTTAGATGGGAGATTGTTCCTGTGGGAGTTATTTAGATGGGAGTTTGTTCCTGTGGGGGTTTGTTAGATGGGAGTTTGTTCCTTTGGGAGTTATTTAGATGGGAGTTTGTTCCTGTGGGGATTATTTAGTTGGGAATTTGTTCCTGTGTGGCTTATTTAGATGGGAGTTTGTTCCCGGGGTATTTAGATGGGAATTTGTTCCTGGGGGTATTTCGATGGTAATTTGTTCCTGTGGGGGTTACTAAGATGGGATTTTGTTCCTGTGGGGGTTATTTAGATGGGTGTTTGTTCCGCTGGGGGCTATTTAGATGGGAGTTTGTTCCCGGGGGTTATTTAGATGGGGGTCTGTCCTGGGGGGGGGGGTGGTATTTTGATGGGAGTCTGTTCCCAGTGAGGGGGGCGTATTTAGATGGGAGTCTGTTCCTGGGTGGGGGGAGTATTTTGATGGGTTCTCTTGTAACAGAGGGAAGGGGATAATTAGAGGGGGGTCTGTTGATAATGAATGTATTAAATGGGGTCAGTTAACAGGAGATATCAGATAGAGTTCCGAAGAAGGGTCACTGACCCGAAACGTTAACTCTGCTTCTCTTTCCACAGATGCTGCCAGACCTGCTGAGTGAATCCAGCATTTCTTGTTTTTGTTTCAGATATCAGATAGGGTTCTGCAGACGAGGATTATTTAGATTGGGGGATCTGTACAATGGGGGGATGTTTTCCAGGGGGGAAATATTGCAGGGGAAAAAAGCGAGAAAAAGAGACAAAGAGAGAGTAAAAGAAAGAGAGAAGATAGAAAAGATAGAAAGAGACAGAAAGAGAAAAGGAGAAAAGACAGAATAAGTCAGAAATTGAAAAAGGACAGAAAGAGAGAGAAAAGGTGGAGGGAAAGAACAAAGAAATTGCAGGCATCAAAGAGACAGACAGAAAGCCAGTGAGAAAGGCACAGAGAATCAGAGAGAGATTGAGAGAGAGGACAGAGAAAGCCATTGAGACGGAAAGACGCACCATCACTCAGAGAGAAAGAGAAACACAAAGTGAGGGAGCGAGAGAGAGAGATAGAGGAACAGAGAGAGAGAGAGTTTGAGGAACAGAGAGAGAGGGAAACAGGGACAGAAACACAAAGTGACGGAGAGAGATTGAGAAATAGAGAGAGCGAGAGAGGTTGAGTGTGAGAGAGAGATTGAGTGCGAGAGAGATTCAGTGAGAGAGACCGAGTGAAAGAGACTGTGTCAGAAGGAGGGAGAAAGGCAGAGAGAGACAATAAAGATGTGATACTCACCATCCCACACTGCCTGCGTTCCATCGTTGGGCTCTAACACCTTCCCTCCATCAATTCATCCATGGGGAAAAGATCCTGGAGAGGGGCATTGGGGTGGGATTTGGAGAAAAGCGTCCGAACTGGGACAGAGAGAGCGGGGGTCCAGACTGGACTCTGTCTCACACACACACTGTAATCAGATTGCAATTCACCTGGGCACAGACACAGAGACTGAGACACAGAAACTCACCTTCACAAATCCGCCGCATGGAAAGAAAGAATGGAGGCTGATGTTTTTCTAATATATCCCAGAACCTGTCACTCAAAACAGACAGTCCACCCAAAATGCAGCTCATCCAACCAGCTCTCAGCTTCCTTCATCTGGACACTCCCTCCCAGGTATGGGACAGTCCAAGGTGAGTCTCTGTGTAAACAGGGAATGGGGGAGAGAGGGATATTCCAGCCATATCCCAAATGGACCATTCCAGACAGAAACCTGTCTGTCTCTCTCTCCCTCCCCCAAACCCTCATTAACAGAACAGAAAAGCTGCTGTAATTTAAAACCTGGAGGGACCGGTTTGGATAATAACCATTTAACACTAATTGTATTAAATGTCTTTCACTATTTACCTTCCGTTTACAGAAAGATCAGAAAATGACTGCAAATGTCTCAGTGCAGTTACCTTAAAATTCTGGCAAACAGTTTTTGCTGGAGAGGCCTGTTTGACTGCAGTATAAACAGGCAGTTTTTATTCGGATTGTCAATTCCACTGTGTGACAAAACCTGAAACTAGAGCCAAGTTAATGATGTAGACAAGAGAACTTTTACAACTGGTGACATTTCACACAATTCTCACCCATATTTACAGTTATATTTGTCAATGAGTCCTTTATTTGAAACTGCTGTATTTATGCATTAGCCTGTAATCAATCCACAAAACCTTCTTAACATTTACCAGTTTAATGTTACAAGGGTTTACAAAGCTGGGAAATGGCCATTTAACACAAATTGTATTGAAGATCGTCCACTTTACACCTCCAGTTGATATAAAGCTCAGTGTTAATGACCTCCACATTCTAACAAAGACGTTTTGCTGCTGTAATAAAGTGTCACTTGTTTCCCTTTGCTTCCTGACTGTTTCTATCCTCTGCTCTCCTGGGGGATTCAGCAGGATTTTTGTTCATTACTTGTCCGAATTCAGGAGGTTCCAGCTCCTCTGCAGCTGCTGTCCTGGTAGAGAGGTGGAACAAATAGGCAGGGAGTTGTTACGGTTTGGAATTCACTGTCTGACGTTTCTGAAAGCAGATCCAATATTAACTTTCAAAAACAATTGGATCAGAACTTTAATTACTCTGAATTATAGTCGAAAAGATGCCCGTGGAGATACTATGATAACAGACCCACTCAGTGCCTCTCCTTGTGGAGATACTATAATAACAGTCCCACATAATGACAAATACAGTGTTGATGCTCCGATCAAAGACCCTCTCAGTGGCTCTCCCTAAGAAGAAAATATAATGAAAGATCATCTCAGCCTCCCTCACAGTGGGGATCCTATGAAAACATACCCTATCAGTGACTCTCCCTGTGGAGATACCGGAATAACAGACCCACTCTCTGACTCTCCCTGTGGAGCTGCTATTATAACATCCACTCAGTGAATCTCCCTGAGGAGATCCTATAATAACAGACCCACTCAGTGACTCTCCATGTGGAGATACTATAACAACAGACCCACTCTCTGACTCTCCCTGTGGAGCTGCTATTATAACATCCACTCAGTGAATCTCCCTGAGGAGATCCTAGAACAACAGACCCACTCTGTGACTCTCCATGTGGAGCTACTATTATAACAGACCCACTAATTCACTCTCCCGGCGGAGATACTATAATAACAGACAAACAAAGTGACTCTCACTGTGGATATACTATAATCTTAGATCCACTCAGTGACTCTCTCTGTGGAGATTATGTAGTAACAGACCCACACAGTGACTCTCCCTGTGGAGATACTGTAATAACAGACTCACTCAGTCACCCTCCCTGTGGAGATACTATAATCACAGACCCACTCAGTGACTCTCCCTGTGGCGATTCGACAATAACAGACCCACTCAGTCGCTCTCGCTGTGGAGATACTAAAATAACAGACTCACACGGTGACAAACACAGTGCAGATATTATGATCAAAGAGCCACTATGTGACTCTCCCTGTGGAGATAGCAGTGAGTGAGAGAAAGGGGGTGAGAGAGAGTTTTTTGAGGATGAAACTAGCGGAATAGATAAGGGAAACTGGTGGATGTGGGAGATTTAGATTTTCAGCAAGTTTTTGTTAAGGTACCACTCAAGAGGTTTGTAATCAAAATTAGAGCACATGGGATTGGGGGGAATATACTGGCATGGATTAAGAACTGGTTAATGGACAGGAAACAGAGGGTAGGGATAAATGGGTCATTTTCAGGTTGGCAGGCACTGACTAGTGGGGCACTGCAAAAAGAGAGAGAGGGGAGAGAGACAGAGAGGAGAGACAGAGACATAGAGAGGCAGAGATGGAGGGAGACAGAGATAGAGGAAGAGACAGAGACAAAGAGAGAGAGAAACTGAGAAAGAGCCAAAGACAGAGAGAGATGGAGAGGCAGAGAGAGAGAGATGGAGAGGCAGAGAGAGATGGAGAGACATAGAGAGAGGGAGAGATGGTGTGAGCGAGACACAGAATAATGTACAAAGGCAAAGAAAGAGAGAGGGAGAGACAGTGAAAGAGGGAGAGACAGAAACAGAGAGGGAGGAGGGAGAGAGAGAGAAACAGATAGGGAGAGAGAGTGAGAGACAGAGAGAAACAGAGGGGGGAGAGAGAAAGAGAGAGAGGGAAGGAGAGAGAGACAAAGAGAGGGAGTGTGAGAGATGGAGAGACCAGTGAGAATGAAAGAAGGAAAGTACTGGAGGACTGCTAACGTCGTACCATTGATTAAAAAGGGAGAAAGGGATAGACTGAGTAGTTACAAGCCACTCCGCCTAACTTCAGTGGATGGCAAATGATTGAGATAAATTCTGATAAACAGTAGTAATGGTCATTTAGAAAGGTGCCGATTAATCAAGCTCAGTCAGCATGGATTTGTTAAGTGAAGATCGTGTAAGACTAGCTTGACTGTATTTTTTGTGGGGATAACTAGGAGGGTCGATGAGGGGAGCAGATCATCGCCACCTTCTCAGGGAAATTAGGCAATAAATTCTGGTCTCGTCAGTGATGCCCATATCCTGGGAATGAATTTAATACAGTGTCAGCGCCTGTACACATACAGTACACAATGGGTGCAAGGGAATGATTCACTCCTGTCTGGTACTGTATGTCTCAGTGTCTCCATGGCTGTGTCTCTGTCACGTTTAAAGCACTAACACTGCATTAGTGAGTAATCAGTCTCTGAAATAAATGTCCCACTGTTGTGGTAACATAAAATGGCCACCGTGAACAAACCTAAAATGGCTGACTGTTGTTTGTCGATATCCACAGATGTTCTGAGAGAGGAGGGAGAGAGAGAGACAGAGAGACAAAGAGGGCGACACAGACCGAGAGGGTGACCCAGACACAGAGAGTGACAGCAGGATATTTGTCGGAGGACATTGTAAGAGGAGGAGGCCATTTGGCCCCTCAACCCTGTTCTGTCATTCAAAACGATAATGGCTGATCTGTGATCTAACTCCATATACCCATCTTTACCCCATATCTCTTCATACCTTTAACAAGAACAATCTATCAATGTCAGATTTAAAAATTAACAAGTGTCTCAGAATCAATTGCTGTTTGTGGAAGAGAGTTCCAAAGTGATACCACACCTGGTGTGTTCAAATGTTTCTTCACTTCACTCCTAAAAGGTTTTGAAACTATGTTTAGATTTTTAGACTATGCCCACAAGTTATAGACTCTGTAGCCAGTGGGAATAGTCACTCTCTGTCCACCCTATCAGTTTCCTTTATTATTCTGAAAACTTTGATCAAATCCCCCCTTAACCTTCTAAATTCCAGGGATACAGAGTAAAGCTCCATCAACACTGTCCCATTAAACACTCCCAAGCCCAGCACAGTGTGGGTTTGACACAGAGTAAATTTCCCTCTGCACTGTCCCATCACACACTCCCAGGGCAGGAGTAGCATGGGGTGAGATACAGAGTAAAGACAGGGCCTATTGTATTATAAACAGAGAAATGGTCTTGTGCAGTACAAACTGAGACCGGGTGAAATGCAGCATAAGCAGAGACGACTCCCAGGGCAAGAGCATCATGGGGTGGATACAGAATGAATCTCGTTCTACGCTGTCCGAAACAGAGAGAGAGAGAGACAGAAAGAGAAAAATAGAGAGACACAGACCGACAGGATGACTGAGAGTGAAAGAAGGATATTTAACATCGGGCATAGGAAGAGGAGGAGTCAATTTAACCCCTTAACCCTGTTGCAGCATTCAGTATGTTCAGTGCTGATCTGTGATCGAACTAACACCACCTTTGCCCCTTATCTCTCAAAACCTTTGACGAACAAGAATCTATCAATCCCAGATTTAAAAATTAACAATTAAGCCAGCATGAATTCCTATTTGCAGAAGAGAGTTCCAAAATTGTAAAGAAATCCAAAGGAATGATTGGACAGGCTGGGGTTGTTTTCTTCAGAAAAGAGGAGGCTGAAGGGAGATTGAGTTGAGGTGCATAATATTATGAGGGGCCAGGATAGAGTGGATAGAAAGGAACTATTTCCCTTAGCTCAGAGGTCCAAAAGCGGGGACATAGATTTCAAGTTGTCCACAACCAATACCATGACGGTGTGATGGCTCCCACAGTGGAATAGCTTGCTGGATGCTAAAAATGGAGGCGAATTCCCTTTGGATCGCTCCTGATGTTTCTCTCTCCATATCTATCTCTTTTAAGTCTCTGCACACAGCAGTGAAGGATTATATCAAATTAATGCATCTTACATTCTCCCTTTCATTCCATCCCATCAATCTCTCTCTCTCCAACCTTGTCCCTCTCTGGTGCCCTCTCTCTGTCTGCATATCTAACCCTTTCTCCCTCTGTCTCTCTCCTAGTGTCAGAGTTAGCAGGAAGGAGAGACGGAGAGAGGAAGACAGAGAGAGAATGTTGAAGGAACTGTACTCTGTTCCTGTGCTGTTCGGAACCTGCTCTCGGTGTGTTTGATGGGCTGCATTAATCGGCCGAGTACAATCCTGTATCAGGCTATGAAGAAGCAGAGCATATTCTGTACACAACGGGTCCATGGGAATGATTCACTCCTGTCTGCTACTGGGAAGAGAGACTGACCTTAACATCAAAGCAGCATTTGACCGAATGTGGCATCGAGGAGCCCGAGTAAAACTGAAGTCAGTGGGAATCCGCTGGTTGGACTCATACCGAGCACAAAGGAAGATGGTTGTGGTTGTTGGAGGTCAATCATCTCAGTCCCAGGACATCACTGCAGGAGTTCATCAGGGTAGGGTCCCAGGCCCAACCATCTTCAGCTGCTTCATCAATGACCTGCCCTCCATCGTAAGGTCAGAAGTAGGGATGTTCACTGATGATTGCACAGTGTTCAGTTCCATTCGCACCTCCTCAGATAATGAAATCCCAGCAGGAAATGCTGGAAATATTGAGAAGGTCAGGCAGCATCTGTGGAGAGAGAAACAGAGTTCATGATTCAGCTCAAGGGTTTCCAGATTTCCAGCATCCACAGTATTTTGCCTCAGATAATGAAGCAATCCATAGCCACATGCACCAAGAACCGGACAACATTCAGGTTTGGGCCGACCATTGGGAACTAACATTCACGCCACACAAGTGCCAGACAATGACCATCTGCATCAAGAGAGAATCCAACCACCTCCCCTTGGCATTCAAAGCATTGTCCCATCGCTGACTCCCCCAGCATCAACATCCTGGGGAAACATTGACATCAAACTTAACTGAACGAAACACATCAATAGTTTCTTCACCCAGTGGCTGTTGGGTGTCTGGAACTCACTGCCTGAAGGGGTTAGTTTAAAATGGGTGGTTGATGGCTGGCACAGACTGGGTGGGCCGAAGGGCCTGTTTCAGTGCTGTATCTCTCTCTGCCTCTGTGACTCGAAAGGATGGTAGAGGCAGAAACCCTCATCACATTTAAAACAATCTCTTGGATATAACTTGAAGGAATAACTTCTCCATATTTAAAGTGGGTAAGGAATAACTCTCCTCGTCTGCACTGCCCCATCGAACAGTCTCAGAGAAGGTACAGCACGGGTTAGATACAGAGTAAAGCTCCGTTTAAACATTCCCTGGAGTGTCGGATTACTCCAGGTCACTCACTGTGCCCGGCTCAGCCTCAAGACTCACCTGCCTCAGTCACGGAGACGCTCCTGTATCACTGGCCTTAATGTAAGTGGAAGCCGGGTTTGGGAGCAGGACAGGCACACGGGTTTAGGACGACTGCTCATGTGGAGGATAAGCATCAGTAATCCCTCAGAGAATCAGAACAGACCAGCGAGACTCAGAAAAGGAAACTTGTGTTGATTTTGTGAGTCTTGCATTGTGGAATGCTTTAGTATTTGGTGAGAATGTGGAGCCAGTGACATTTTGCCCCAGTGGGATGAATAGACACTATATGACTTTAGTACAACAGTAAGGTACCGTGTGTACTGTAAATATGGACTGAAAAAGCAATGTAACTGATCAATTATCAGCTGAATACTTTGACGACAGTTAGAGTCATAGAGTTATACAGCACAGAAACAGGCCCTTCTGCCCATCGTGTTTTTGCCCACCCTCAAGTACCTACCTATTCCAGTCCCATTTTCCAGCACTTGGCCCGTAGCCTTGTATGCTACGGCATTTCAAGTGTTCATCTAAATACTTCTTAAATGTTGTGAGGGTTCCTGCCTCTACCACCTCTTCAGGCAGAGCGTTCCAGATTCCAAACACCCTCTGGGTGAAAAATATTTTCCTCAAATCCCCTCTAAACCTCCAGCCCCTTACCCTTAAATCTATGCCCACTTGTGATAGGCCCCTCCGCTAAGGGATAAAGTTTCTTGCTGTCTCACTTATCAATTCCCCTCATAATTTTGTATACCTCAATCATTTCCCCCCTCAGCCTTCTCTGCTCCAAGGAAAACAACCCCAGCTTATTCAGCCTCTCTTCATAGCTGAAATGCTGCAGCCCGTGCAACATCCTGGTGAATCTCCTCTGCACCCTCTCCAGTGCAATCACATCCTTCCTATAGAGTGGCGCCCAGAACTGTACATCGTACTCCAGCTGTGGCCGAGCTAGTGTTTTATACAGTTCCATCATAACCTCCCTGCTCTTATATCTATACCTCGGCTAATAAAGGCAAGTATCCCATATGCATTCCTAACCACCTTATCTACCTGTGCTGCTGCCTTCAGTGATCTATGGACAAGTACACCAAGGTCCCTCTGACACTCTGTACTTCCTATGGTCCTACCATCCATTATATATTCCCTTGCCTTGTTAGTCCTCCCAAAGTGCATCACCTCACACTTCTAAGAATTAAATTCCATTTGCCACTGCTCCGCCCATCCTACCAGCCCATCTATATCGTCCTGCAATCGAAAGCTTTCCTACTCACTATTTACAATGCCACCAATTTTCGTGTCATCTGCAAAATTAATGATCATGCCTCCTATATTCACATCAAATCATTAATGTACACTACAAACAGCATGGGTCCCAGCACCGATCCCTGCAGTACACCACTGGTCAGTTATACCTGCTATCCTGTGAGAATGTGCATAAGACACGATGGGATGAAGTCATAGTGGACACTGTTGAATTTGCGAGCTTGATCTTTGTGGGAACACAAGGGTTAAGTAAGTTAAAAATATTAAATGAGCAATTCACTTGCACAAGTAAACACTCAACAGAAATGGGTCTGGAATGTCCTATGTGCTGCATTCCGAAGACAAGATATGGACAGTGAATGACCAAAGGCCTGGAATTACAAGAAGGCAGGATATGGAGAATAAAATGGAGTCTTTTAATGACAAGAAATCAGGTACGGGTGAGGTTTGGAATGTAGAAGCAAATGCAATGTGTGTTTGGGGTGGTCCAGGCAGTATAGGAAAAGATATTGATCACACACAGGGATTGATCATGCAGGGAAAGACCCTAACACTGAGCCCAGTGACATGGTGCACGAGGGGAGAGTGAAGGTCAGTCCTGGATATAAGGGGGTCCCTTTCCTTTATCTGTCACTGCAGTCCAGATAGCCGGGCCAGCTATTGGAAGAAGATCCCTCCTGAATGACTGATCATTGGTCCGTGGGCCTTGGTGAAATTGAAGACACAGACTAGGTGAGAGTCTGTGGGGTATCTTTGCAGCATTGATTTTTCCAGGAATATTCACTGGGATGTTAGTGCTAATTTACTGGAATTCTATGTAAACTAACCGACGTGTAACCTTTAATCTTGTAGTGCATGTGTAATATTTAATTTCTGAAAGCCATACAGAGTAAAGCTTAAGGTACTCCAAGAAACTCAGGAGTGTTGGAATTTATTACCTTTCGGGGTCTAAACTGTAGTTAAGTTGGACTAGACTTGTGAATAATTGTTTTTAAGTTGCTTTTCCCACCGTCCTGCAGCATCCCACCATATAATATACTTTGCTGTCTATATTGTCTGAATACAGACATAAAATATCCACACATTTTGCTATTCCTGCTGGGGCAGACAGGTGAAGTGTTTGTTTTGCCTGTGATTTGATTCTACCCCGAATGATAAGTAACTCATTTTGTTCGCCACGATTGATTCACATTTTCTGTTGGGTTTTTGTTTCTTCGAAGAATGTACATTTGCTGTCAAGCGTGAAACAACTTCTTTAACTACTAGCCATTGTCTGGCTACTGTCAAATCGTTTAATGGATTTTCCCAATACACCATAGGCAACTTGCCCTTCATATCTTCATAGTTTCCTTTGTTCATATTTAAAAGCCTAGTTTAAGAATGAACTATATATTTTTTTCAAATGTAAAATTCGATCATATTGTGGTCATGATTTCATAATGGCTCCTGTACAGCAAGGTTATTAATTAGCCCTTTCTCATTACAAAATACTAAATCTGAAATAGCTCGATCCCTAGTTGGTTCTTCAACATACTGCTCCAGTCATCCATCTCATACACATACTAGCAATTCATCCTCCACAGAATTAGTGCTAATTAGGATGAGACAATCTATCTGTAAATTGAAGATGCCCATTGTTACTGTATTGACCATGTTACATGCAGCTGGAATTTCCTGATGTTTACCGTGTTCAACATTACCACTGTAGTTTGGTGGTCGACAAAACATCTCCCACCAATGTTTGTTGCCCCTTCCTGTTTCTTAGCTCCACCCAAACTGATTCGACATCTTGTTCCATCGATCTAAGATACTGTCTCTCTAAAGTACTGTCTCATCCTTCATTAACAGCACTATCACACCTCCTTTTCCCCTCCGCCTATCCTTCCTAAACGATTGCATCGAGGATTGACATGTCCATGTCGTAATGATGGGCTAGGCCTAAATTAACCAAAACTTTAATCCATTTTAAAACACAAGGACTACCACCCAACAGGCGCATGTTGAAATGAGAGATCAAAAGCCAGACACAAATGCAGGAAGACACATCGAATCCTGCCTCTGGGTGAAAGACACTGTCCAAGGCGGATGGAAAGCCTGTCCAATAACATTCCTCATCCCAAAACTCTCTCACTCTCTTCATTTATTGTCATTATAGTTTTCAAAGTAAAACAGATGCCCCCAGGAGCAGAGCAGTAAAATAAATTAAATTGGATAAATCAAAGCAAACGATTCTCAGGAATAGGTGCAGCAAGATCCCAAAACTGTTTTTCTCTCAGTTGCACTGACAATCTCTCAGTAACATCCCAATTCAAACAAATGCTGGTTAGAAAGCAAAGGATCAAAAGTGATATCGATTGAGCTCACAATGCGAGCACACAACAAACACACACCAGACTGAGAGAAATATCCCTTCCACTGGAGAGAGAGGAAGGGAGAGGGTTTGGGATTTGAACTGGGACTCCTTTCCACCCAGACACAAACCAGCTCAGCAGTTTGCTTCACCAGTGAATATGTTTTAATTTAAAGCTAGTCTAATGATGGCCATGAAACCATTGTTAATTGTTGTAAAAACCCATCTGGTTCACTAATGTTCTTTAGGGAAGGAAATCTGCTGTCCTTTCCTGGTCTGGCCGACGTGTGACTCCAGATCCACAGCAATGTGGTTAACTCTTACATGCCCTCGAAATGGCCTCGCAAGCCACTCAGTTCAAGGGCAATTGGGGATGGGCAATAAATGCTGGCCTGGCCTGCGACGCCCACATCCTATGAAAGAATTTTTTAAAATGTTACTCGTTGTGATGTTGTTCAATATGTTCCTCGGGGTCCTTTCCATTGACATGTTAATTCAGCACAATGAGAACAGAACCAGTTTGACCAGGGGACCTGTTTTGTTGATGTAAAACATTTAACTCTAAGCCCTTGTCGGGAACATTACTGCAGTTTGAAAATGTCTGATCCCCCTTTCAGGCCCCACACAGGGATTGGAAAATGTTCGGGAGTCAGTGACACATGTCAATTCCAACCTCAGCTCAAAACTCACGTTGAACAAATTCAGATCCATCTGTCTGACTTTCTCTCTGTGTCTGTCTGTCTCTCTCCCATGCTCTGTCTGTTTCATTGTCACTCCCCCTCTCTCTCACTCGTTCTATGTCTGTCTCTCTCCGTGTCTGATTTACTCTCTCATTCCACGTCAGCCTCTTTCTCTTTATTTCATGCTCTACCTGTCCAACTTTCGTTCGCCCTCTTTTGTTCCCTCTCTCTCTCTATCTATCTCTTGGTTTTGTGCTCTGTCTGACTCACTGTCACTTCCCGTCTCTCCTCCTCCTCGTCTCCGCCGCCCCTCACCCCCCCCCCCCCACCCCACTGTCTCCCCAACGTCTCTCCCTCACTGTTTGGTGCTCTGTACTTTTCTACTCTCTCTCTTTTTCTTCAATCCTTTCTCTCGCTCCCTGTCTGTATTTCTACATCAATCTGTCTGCTTCCTTTAACTCACTCTCTGTCACTTCGCCTCTTTCGTTCATGTGGTCTGGCAACCTGTCTCCTTCGTCCATACGGTCTGGCACCCCATCTGTCTTTCTCTCTCTCTCTCTCATTTTTTTGTTATCCATACATTGTTACATTGCAGCTCTGGCTTTTATCTGGGCCACAGAGAGGATCTCCGATTGTACAATACACACTGTAGACTTTTGTCATTTATCTTTTGGAACTGCGTGTTTTCTGGGCCAGAGAGAGCAGGTTGCATAGTTAAATAGAGTTTTGATATATGTTCATTCCCACATTGCAGAATTGCCCTGTTACTGGGCAAGAGAGAGAGAGAGAAGCTGGGGTTGATCATTGGAAATGGGGAAGTTCTGAGTTGTCCATTCCCGAATTGTGGAACTGTCTGTTATCTGGACCAGAGAGAGGAGCTGGAACTGATCATTGGAATTCGATGCTACGTTTATTGTAGCAAAGGTATTATTCTGGCTGGAGAGGTAAATATTAATCAGTGATCGTCAGTTCTGGGCTAATTGATCTGAAACGTTGAATCATAGAAATAGAATCAGAGAAAGGTTAATGCACAGAAAGAGGCCACTTGGCCCAATGTGTCTGTGCCAGCCCAAAAAACGATCCACCTGTTCTAATCCCACCTTCCAGCATTTGGTTCGTAACCCTGCAGCTTACAGCACTTGATATGCATATCCAGACTCCTTTTGAATGAGTTGAGGGTCTTTGCCTCAACTACCTTTTCAGGCAGTGAGTTCCAGGCCCACATCAGCCTCTGGGTGAAAACATTTTGCCTCATCTCCCCTCTGATTATTTTGGAAATCACTTTACATCTATTCCCCCTAGTCACTGAACTCTCTGCTGAGGAGAATTGAACCTTCACCTCCACTCAACATCCTGTACATTTCAATCAGATCTGTTCCAAGGAGAACAAACCCAGCCTATCCAATCTTTCCTCATAGCTGCATTTTTCCTGTCCTGGCAACATCCTCGTAAATTCCCTTTGTACCCTCTCCAGTGCAGTTACATCCTTTCTTAGTGACGTGACCAGAACTGCACACAGTACTCAAGTTGTGACCTAACTAATGAATTATACTGTTCCAGCATAACCTCCCTGTTCTTATATTCTATACCTCGGCTAATAAAGTAAAGGATTCCATATGCCTTCTTCACCACCTTATCGACCTGTCCTTCTACCTTCAGGGATCTGTGGACATTCACTCCAAGGTCACTCACTCCCTCTGTACTTCTCAGTATTTCCCCATTAATTGTACATTCAGATGTCTTGTTTGACCTCCCGAAATGCATCACCTCACAATTCTCTGAGTTGAACTCCATTTGCCACTTTTCTGCCCATCTTACCAGATCATCAATAGCTTCCTGCAGCCGACAACTATACTGCTCGCTCTCTACTACAAGGCCAATCTTTGTGTTGTTTGCAAACTTCTTGATCATGCCCCCTACATTTCCATCCAAAACTTTAATATATACCACAAAAAGCAGGGGACTCAGTACTGAGGCCTGCAGAAGGCCACTGGAACATCCCTCCATTCGCTAAATCGCCCGTCAACAATTACCCTTTGTGTCCTGCCACTGAGACACTTCTGTATCCACATTGCTGCATTTCCCTCGATCCCATGGGATTTTAATTTTTTAACCAGTCTGTCCTGTGGGACCTTATCAAAAGCCTTGCTAAAATTCTTGTAGACCACATCAACTGCACTACCTTCATCTATCTTTCTTGTTATTTCTTCAAAAGAATCTATCAAGATCTTCCTTTAACGAATCCATGCTGACTACCCTGCATTTACTTGTGGCTTTCTGAGTGACGGTTTATCCTGTCTTCCAGAAAATATTTCAATAATTTGTCCACTATTGAGGTTATATTGACTGGTCTGCAATCCTTCACTCCCTTTTTAAACAGATGTACAATGTCAGCTGCTCACCAATCCTCCAGCATCACATCTGTATCCAGTGAGCACCTAAACTCCCCATCTCTGTCACCTCCTCCAGCTCCGATAACTCTCTCAATCACTGTCACTTCCTCCAGCCCCTACAACTATCCCTATATCTGGAACCTCCTCAGCCATTACAACCCTCCCTATCTATGTCACCTCCTCCAGCCCCTACAAGACTTCCCGGCTCTGTCACCTGCTGCAGGACCTACAAGGATCCCTATCTCGAGACCTCCTCAGCCCCTGCAACGCTCCCTAACTATGTTACCTCTTCCAGCCCCGACAGCCCTTTCTATCTCTGTATCTTTCTCCTGCCCCGACATCCCTTCCTTTCTCTGTAACCAACTTCAGTCCAACAGCCTTCCCTAGTTCTGTAACCTCCTCCATCCCCTGCAACACTTCCTATCTCACTAAACTCCTCCAGACCCTATAGACTTCCCTAGTTCTGTCACCTTCTCAAACTCTGGCAACCCTCCCTAACTCTGTAACCTTCGCAGCCCCAACAAACCTAACTAACCCTGTTACATATTCCAGCCCCGACAACCTTCCCTAGCTCTGTCATATCCTCCAGCCACTGCAACCCTACCTATCTCTGTAACTTCCTCCAACCCTTATCTCTGTAACCAACTCAAGTCAAACAGCCCTCCCTAGCTCTGTAACCTTCTCCTGCCCCTACAACCCTTTCTAGCTATGTCACCTCCTCCAGCCCCGACAAACCTCCCTATCTCTGTAACCTCCTACTGCCCAGATCACCCTCCCTATCACTGTAAACTCCTCCATCCCTCCCTATCTCTGTAACCTGCTCCAACCGCTACAACTCTCCCCATCTCTGGCCCCTACTCCGGCCCCTACAACGCTCCCTATTGCTGTAACCTCCTCCAGAGCTACAACCCTCCCGAACACAGTAACCTCCTCTAAAACTATCCCCAACTCTGTAACAAGCTCCGGCTTCTAAAATCATCCATATCTCTGTAAACTCCTCCAGCCTCTACATCCCTTCCTATCTCTCAAAACTTCTCCTGCCCCAACAACCCTCAATATCTCTGTAAACTCCTCCATCCGCTAGAATCCTCCTAATCTCTGTAATCTCCTCCAGCCCGACAACCCTCCCTATCTCTGTAGCCTCCTCCAGACCCTAACAACCTCCTTTTCTCTGTAACCTCCTCCACCCCAACAACACTCACCATCCTTGCAACATGCTCCATCCCCTAGAACCCTCCCTTGCTCTGTCACATTCCTCATCCCCTGCAACCCTCCCTACTTCTGCAACCTCCTCCAGTCCCTACAACCTTCTGTCGCTAAATCACCTGCTCCAGCCCCAACAACCCTCCCAATCATGGTGACCTCCTCGAGGCCCTCCAAAACCCCCTATCTCTGTAACCCCTTCCCGCCCCACAACATTCCCTAGCTCTATTGCCTAGTTCAGCCCCTCCGACCCTCCCTATCCCTGTAACCTCCTCCAGAGCTACAACCCTCCCGAACACAGTAACCACCTCTAAAACTATCCCCAACTCTGTAACAAGCTCCGGCTTCTAAAATCATCCCTATCTCTGTGAACTCCTCCAGCCTCTACATCCCTTCCTATCTCTCAAAACTTCTCCTGCCCCAACAACCCTCAATATCTCTGTAAACCCCACCACCCGCTAGAACTCTCCTAATCTCTGTAATCTCCTCCAGCCCGACAACCCTCCCTATCTCTGTAGCCTCCTCCAGCCCCTAACAACCTCCTTTTCTCTGTAACCTCCTCCACCCCAACAACACTCACCATCCTTGCAACATGCTCCATCCCCTAGAACCCTCCCTTGCTCTGTCACATTCCTCATCCCCTGCAACCCTCCCTACTTGTGCAACCTCCTCCAGTCCATACAACCTTCTGTCGCTAAATCACCTGCTCCAGCCCCTACAACCCTCCCAATCATGGTGACCTCCTCGAGGCCCTCCAAAACCCCCTATCTCTGTAACCCCTTCCCGCCCCACAACATTCCCTAGCTCTATTACCTAGTTCAGCCCCTCCGACCCTCCCTATCCCTGTAACCTCCTCCAGCCACTACAACCCTCCCGATCTCTCTAACATCCTCCAACCCTTACAATCTTCACTATCTCTGAAACCTCCTGCAGCCCCTTCAACCATCCCTATCTCTGTCACCTTTTCCAGCCTCGGCAATCCTCCGTATCTCTGGACCCTCCTCAGCCCCTGCAACGCTCCCTAACTCTGTCGCATCTTCCAGCCCAACAGCCCTCCCCAGCTCTATCACCTTCTCCCGCCTCTACAGCCCTCCCTATCTCTCTCACTACCTCCATCCCCTACAACCCTCCATATCTCTGTAACCTCCTCAGCCCCGACAACGCTCCCAATCTCTCTAACCTCCTCCAGCCCCGGCAACGCACCCTTTCTCTGTAATCTCCTCCGGACCCTGCAACCCTCCCTATCTCTGTCACCTCCTCCAGCACCACAACTTTCCTATCTCTGTAACCACCTCCACCCCCGACAGCCGTCCCTATCTCTGCTGCCTCCTCCAGTCTCTATAACATGTCCTATCTCTGTCATCTCCTCCAGGCCCGACAACCTTCCCTAACACATGCACCTACTCCAGGCTCTACAACCCTCCCTCTCTCCGAATCGTCCTCAGCCCTACAAACCTCCCCATCTCTGTAAACTCCTCCACCCCTACAACCTTCCCTGAAACATGGGTCTCATGTTTCATGTCAATGATGAAGGTTCTGATGAGGGGGTCACCATCATGCAAAGTTAACTCTGCTTCTCTCTCCACAGATGCTGCCAGACCTGCTGAGTATTTCCAGCATTTCCTGTTTTTATTCCAATTTACATCAATGCCCCCTTGTCACTGACCTCTCTGTGAAGGTAAATAGGCCAATCACGTACACTCTATCCGGGCCCGTCAAAACCTACGACATTTCAATCTAACCTCACCTCAGACTTCTCTGTTCCAAGCACAACAGTCCCAGCCTATCCAATATTTCCTCACAGCAAAATTATTTTCCAGACCTGGCAACATCCTCGTAAATGTGCTCTGTACCCTCTCTAGTGCAATTAAATCCTTTCTGTAATGTGGAGACCGGAACTGCATAAAGAACTCACGGTTCAGCCCAACCAATGACTTAAATAGTAACAGCATAACCTCTCTCCTATTCTGCACCTCAGCTAATAAAGGAAACGTATTCCCTATGTCTTCTTAATTCACTTAGCGACCAGTCCTGCTATCTTCATCGATCTATGAATATTCACTCCAATATTCACTTCTTCTACACCTGGAAGGATTCTCCCATTAATTGTGCATTCCTTTGGCTCGCTCGACCTCCCCAAATTCATCACCTCACACGTCTCTGCATTGAATACCATTTACCACTTGTCTGCCCACCTGACTAGCCCATCAACATCTTTCTGCAGTCTACAGCTATTCTGCTCTCTCTCAACCACACAACCATTTGTTTTTGTATCGCCTGCAATCTTTTAGATCATGTCCCCTACATTTATGCCCAAATTCTAAATATATAGCACAAAAAGCAGTGGATCTGTTAGCGAGCCCTGTGGAACGCCACTGGAAACAGCCTAACAGTCGAGATATCAGCATGAAAAGAGATATGGCTAAATAACAGGAAGCAGAGATTCGGGATGAATGAGTTATTTTCAGGGTGGAAAGCTGTACCTAGTGGAGTACAACAGGGATCAGTGCTGGAGCCTCAAAGTTTTACAATCAATATTAATGACTTGGATGAAGTGACATACAGTCCTGTAGCCAAATTTGTTGAGGAGGCGAATATTGGTAGGAAAGCAAGTTGTGATGAGGGTAAACATAGTCTGCAAAGGGAAATATATAAGTTAAGCGAGTGGAGAAAAATGTGGCAGATGGAGTATAACGTGCAGTACGCCATTTCAGGGTTAATCTGCTGAACCTCCATTGCACTCCCTCTATGGCAAGGAGACACATCTGAACAGGAGGAGACAACAACTGTATAGAATACTACAGGTGAGTCTCACCAAGGCTTTCTACAATTGCAGCACCATATCTTTTTAACCTGTATTCAAATGCCATTGCAATGAAGGCCAGCAGACCATTTGACTTCATAAATGCTTACTGCATCTGCATACTAGCTTTTAGTGATTCATGAACCAGGACACCCAGATCCCTTTGGATATCAACACTTCACAACCTCTCACCATTTAAGAAATACTCTGCCTTTCTGTTTTTCTACCAAAGTGGATCACTCTATGGAACTGCTTCAAGAGTTCACCTACCTGGGCTCAACTATCACCGGTAACCTGACTCTCGATGCAGACATCAACAAGTGCATTGGAAAGGCGACGGCTGCTATGTCCAGACTGGAGAGGAGAGTGTGGAAAAATGGGGCACTGACACGGTACACAAATGCCCGAGTGCATCAAGCCTGTCTCCTCAGTACCTTGCTCTACGGCAGCCAGGCCTGGACAACATATGTCAGCCAAGAGCGATGTCTCATTAGAACATTAGAACATGACAGCGCAGTACAGGCCCTTCGGCCCTCAATGTTGCGCCGACCTGTGAAACCATCTGACCTACACTATTCCATTTTCATCCATATGTCTATCCAATGACCACTTAAATGCCCTTAAAGTTGGCGAGTCTACTACTGTTGCAGGCAGGGCGTTCCACGCCCCTACTACTCTCTGAGTAAAGAAACTACCTCTGACATCTGTCCGATATCTATCACACCTCAACTTAAAGCTATGTCCCCTCGTGTTTGCCATCACCATCCGAGGAAAAAGACTCTCACTATCCACCCTATCTAAACCTCTGATTATCTTATATGTCTCTATTAAGTCACCTCGCCTCCTCCTTCTCTCCAGCGAAAACAACCTCATGTCCCTCAGCCTTTCCTCGTAAGACCTTCCCTCCATACCAGGCAACATCCTAGTAAATCTCCTCTGCACCCTTTCCAAAGCTTCCACATCCTTCCTATAATGCGGTGACCAGAACTGCACGCAATACTCCAGGTGAGGCTGCACCAGAGTTTTGTACAGTTGCAGCATGACCTCGTGGCTCCGAAACTCCATCCCCCTACTAATAAAAGCTAACACACCATATGCCTTCTTAACAGCCCTATTAACCTGGGTGGCAACTTTCAGGGATTTATGTACCTGGACACCAAGATCTCTATGCTCATCTACGCTACCAAGAATCTTCCCATTAGCCCAGTACTGTGCATTCCTGTTACTCCTTCCAAAGTGAATCACCTCACACTTTTCCGCATTAAACTCCATTTGCCATCTCTCAGCCCAGCTCTGCTGCCTATCTATGTCCCTCTGTAACCTACAACATCCTTCGGCACTATTCACAACTCCACCGACCTTCGTGTCATCCGCAAATTTACTAACCCACCCTTTTACACCCTCATTCCAGGTCATTTATCTTCGCTGTCGTTGGAGAATCCTTGGAATCAGGTGTCAGGACCGTATCTCCAATGCAGAAGTCCTCGAAGCAACCAACATCCCAAGCATATACACCCTGCTGAGCAAGCGGCGCTTGAGATAGTTTGTCCATGTGAGCCACATGGAAGATGGCAGGATCCCCAAGGACACATTGTACAGTGAGCTCATCACTGGTATCAGACCCACTGGCCTTCCATGTCTCCGCTTTAAAGATGTCTGCGAACGTGACTTGAAGTCCTGTGACATTGACCACAAGTCGTGGGAGTCAGTTTCCAGTGATCGCCAGCGCTGGCAGACAGCCATAAAGGCGGGGCTAAAGTGTTGCGAGTGGAAGAGACGTATCTGCTGGCAGGAAAAAAGATAGAAACGCAAGGGGAGAGCCAAATGTGTAACAGCCCCGACAACCAATGTTATCCACAGCACCTGTGGAAGTGTCTGTCACTCTGGAATTGGACTTTCTCGCCACTCCAGGCGCTGGTTCATAAACCACTGACCACCTCCAGGCGCTTATCCATTGTGTCTCGAGACAAAGAGACCAAAGAAAGAAAGAACGAGAAAGAAAGAAAGAAGAAAGGTTCACTCCACACTTACTCACATTAAATTCCATCTGTCATGCTCTTGTACATTCACTAAGCCTGTCGAAATCCCCTTAAAGCCTCCTTGCATCCTCCTCACAACTTAATTTCCCACCAAGTTTTGTGTCATCAGCAAATTTGTAAATAATCCATTTGGCCCCCAGATCCAAATCATTTATATCGATTGTGAACAGCTGTAGCTGAAGCACTGATCCTTGCGGTACCCTATTAGTCACAGCCTGTCATCCTGGCAATGACTTATTTAATCCTACTCCCTGCTTTCTTTCTGTTAACCAGTTCTCAATCCATAGCAATATGTTACTCCCAATCCCATGTGCTCTAATTCAGTTTTTCAATCTCCCGTGCAGGATCTTATTAAAAGCAGTCTTAAAATCCAAATACAGCACATCCACTGGTTTTCCTTTCTCTATGCTACAAGTAACATCCTCAAATAAAAACTCCAACAGGTTTGTCAAACATGAGTTTCGTTTCATAAATCCACGTTGACTCCGCCGATCATTTGACTTGTTCCAATGTTATCGTGTTATCTCATTCTTCTTAATAGATTCTAACATTTTCACTACTACTGACATCAAACTAACAGGTTTGTAGTTCTCTGTTTCTCTCCCGCTCTCTTCTTAAACATTATGGTAACATTTGCTCATTTGCAGTGTGCAGGATCCCTTCCAGAATCTATAGAATTTTGAAAGATAACCATCGATGCATCTACTATCTTTATAGCTACTCCTTCAATACTCTGGGATGTCGCTCATCTGGTCCAGGGGATTTATTAATTTACAATACAGTTCATTTTTCAAGTACCACCTCTTTATTTATGCTAATTTATTTCAGTTCCTCATTTTTACAAGTCCCATGGTTCCCCAGAATTTCTTGAGGATTTTCTGTATCTTCCTCCGTGAAGACAGATACAAAGTAATTGTTTAGTCTCTCCGCCATTTCCTCATTCTCCATGTAAACTCTCCTATCTATTCTTGCAATGGACCCACATCCGTCCTTGTTAATCTATTCCTTTTCAAATACATAAAGCGGCATTAAGTTTCTCTCTAGCTTGCATTCCAGATTTATTGTCCCTTTCCCGATTAGTTTATTGGTTCTCCTTTGTTGGTTTCTAAATTGCTCCCAATCCTAGGGCTTGCCACGTTTCCTGGCGACCGTACAAGTCTTTCAAGTTTGACCTAATGAAAACTTTAACTTATTTTGTTAGCCACGGTTGATACACCTTTCCTGTTCGTTTTTTGTTTTTTGCGAGGAATGTACATTTGTTGTCAACCATGAAGTAACATTGCCTGGCTACTGTCAAATCGTTTAATGTAATTTCCCAATCCACCATAGCCAACTTGCCCTTCATATCTTCATAGTTTCCTTTGTTCAAATTTAAAACCCTAATTT
Organism: Heterodontus francisci; assembly: GCF_036365525.1. Lineage (NCBI taxonomy): Eukaryota > Metazoa > Chordata > Chondrichthyes > Heterodontiformes > Heterodontidae > Heterodontus > Heterodontus francisci. The sequence goes on from NC_090391.1 coordinate 40,175,544, forward strand.
CAGAATGAACTATATCTTTTTATCAAATTAAAAATTCTATCATATTGCGGTCACGATTTCGTAATGGCTCTTTTCCAGTAAGGTTATTAATTAGCCCTTTCTCATGGGATTTAATTTTTTTCACTAGTCTGTCATGTAGGACTTTGACAAAAGCCTTGCTAAAATCTTTGTTGACCACATCAACTGCAGTACACTCTTCTATCTTTCATGTTTTTTCTTCAAAATATTCAATCAAGTTGGTCAAACAAGATCTTACCTTAATGAATCAATGCTAACTATCCTTGATTAACCTCTGCCTTTCTAAGTGAGAGTTTATCCTGTGTGTCAGAATATATTCTAACTGAGGTTAGACTGACTGGTCTGTAGTTATTCGGACTATCCTTCGCTCCCTTTTTAAACAGAGGTACAATGTTAGCAGTCCTCGAATCCTCCAGCACCACACATGTATCCAGTGAACACTGGATAATGGTGGTCAGACCTTCTTGTTCTACTTCTCTTACTTCTCTTAACAGCCTCGGGTACATTTCATCTGGCCCTGGTGAACTATCAACTTTCAAGGATGCTCGTCCCATTAACACTTCCTCTCTCCCTATGTTTATCATATCCAATACTTCACAGTCCTCCTACTTAACTGCAATATCTGCATCATCCCCCTCTTTTGTGAAGACAGACGCAGAGTATTCGCTAACAAAACAACATATTATGCCCGACACATAGGTTACCTTTTGGTCTTTTATAGGCCCTACTCTCTCCTTAGATACATGTTACTCTTAATGTGTTGCTGAAACATCTTTAGGTTCACCTCGATTTTGCTTGCCAATATTCTTTTATGCCCTCTCTTTGCTTTCCTAATTTCCTTTTTTATTTCACCCCTCCATTTTCTCTAGTGCTCTTGACTTTCTGTAGTGTTGAGTTCTCGGTGTCCGAATTAAGCTTGGCTTTTCTACCTTATTTTAACCTGTATGCTCCTTGACACCCATGGGGCTCTAGATTTGTCCGTCTCACCTTTTGTCTTCGTGGGAACCTTTACTCTGAGCCCCCTGAATCTCCCTTTTGATTGCCTTCCACTGCTCTGACATCGATTTACCTTCAAGTAGCTGTTTCCAGTCCGCTTTCACTAAATCACTCCTCAGTTTAGTAAAATTGGCTTTGCCCCAATTGGGAACTCTAACTCCTGTTCCATTTCTGTCCTTTTCCATAATTAGGTTAAAACTGACTGAATTATGATCACGACCTCCAAAATGCTCTCCCACTGCCACTCCTTCCATCTGCCCAGCATAACTTCCTAAAACTAAGTCTAAAACGTTACCCTCTCTTGTTGGACATGCTACAGACTGGGCAAAAATGTTCTCCTGAATGCACATCAAGACTTCTGCTCCCTCAATTCTTTTCACACTAAATCTATCCCAGTTATTAATGGGGTAAATAAAATGCACTACTATTACTGCCCTATTGTTTTTGCACTTCTCAGAGACTTGCCAACATATCTGCTCTTTTATCCTCCACTGACTGTTTGGAGGTCTATAGTACAGTCACAGTAGTGTGATTGTTCCTTTTTTGTTCCTTCTCTCAATCCATATGGCCTCATTCGATGGACCTTGCAACATATCATCCCTCCTCACAGCTGTAATAGTTTCCTTGACCAAAAGTGCTACTCCCCCTCCATTCTTATCCCCCTCCTTATCGCGTCTGAAAACCCTGTAACCAGGAATGTTGAGCTGCTATTTTTGTGACTGGTTAAGCCATGTCCCTGTAATTGCTATGATATCATACTACCACGTGTCTATCTGTGTCCTCAGCTCATCTGCCTTATTTGCTATACTCCTTGCATTGAAATGGATAGCCTTGAAGACTGGCAAACTTTTTTTCTAACATTTGTTTCCTTTGTCTTCCAGACTCATCCATTAATATTCTTTCTTCCATTTTCATTCCTAATTTTGTCCCAACTGAGTCTACCCTCTGGTCTCCATCCCCCTGCCAAACTAATTTAAACCGTCCCCAATCGCACTAGCAAAACGTCCAGCAAGGAACTTAGTTGCGGATCTACTCAGGTGCAAACCGTCCAGCTTGTACAGTTTCCATCTCCGCCAGAGCCGTTCCCAGTGTCCCAGGAATCTAAAGCCCTCCATCCTGCACCATCTTTCCAGCCACCCATTCATCTGTCTTATCGTTCCATTTCTGTACTCACTTGTGCGTGGCACTGGGATTAATCCAGAGATCACTGCTTTTGAGGCACTGCTTGCTAATTTCTTGCCTAGCTCCCTAAATACTGACAACAGCACCACATCCCTCTTTCTACCTATGTCGTTGGTTCCGATGTGGACCATGACTGCTGGATGTCCACCCTCCCCCTTCAGGATGCTCTGCAGCCACTCAGTGACATCCTTGACACTGGCACCAGGGAGGCAACACACCACCTGCGGTCACAAACGCCTGCCTGTTCCCCTGAATATTGAATCACCTGTCACTATAGCTCTTCCAGTCTTCCCTATACCTCCCTGTGCAGCTGAGCCACCGGTGGTGCAATAGACTTGGCTCTGACTTCACTCCCCAGGTGAAGCACCACTTTCCACAGTATTCAGAACCGGATACATGTTGGAGATTGCGATGCACTCGAGGGTCTCCTGCACTACCTGCTTGATTATTTTTGACTGCCTGGTGGTCTCCCATTCCCTCTGTCCCTGTATACTATTTAGATGTGGGGTGACTACATCTGTAAATGATCTATCCACGTATCTCTCATCCTCATGAATGCACCACAGTGTCGGAAGCTGCCGCTCACGTTCCAAAACCCAGAGCTCAAGCTGCCGCAATTGACAACACTTCCTGCACAAATGATTCTCAAGGGTACAGGAAGTATCTTGGAACTCCCACATAGCACAGGAAGTGCATTCTGGAGGTTGAAACACCCCTGTCATTCCTTTATTTAATAGGTGACCCTTTGTTACTGCCAAAAAAGAACGCTTACTAATATTACCACACCTCAGAATTATTAATAAAACCTTACTAGTTCTGATAAACCCGACTAAAATCAATACAGTTCACTAGTTAAAATAAACCCTACGCAAAAAGATACTCACCAGCTACTCCTTTGTTCAAAATACTCACCGGTTACTTACTTGTTCTAATGTTATACTTTTCTTGATTACACAGATATGTCGACCTTCCTAATGGCAACAGACCATGCCAAAGCTAATAAAGCTTGACAATTCTAATAAACTTTACCACAATAAGTAAACCTTATACTATTGATAAACTCAAATAATACTTAATGCAGCTTATGTATTAAACTGTCCAAATTTGAGCATATTCACTCCCTGCTGGTCTCTCTCCCTAACTCTGTCATAGAGTTATACAGCACAGCAACAGGCCATTCGGCCCCTCGTTTCTGTGCCGGCCATCTAGCACCTAACTATTCTAATTCCTTGTCCAGCACTCGGCCCATCGCCTTGCATGCTCTGACATATCAAGTGCTCATCTAAATACTTCTTAAATGCTGTGAGGTTTCCTGCCTCTACCACTTCTTCAGGCAATGCGTTCCAGATTCCAACCACCCCCTGGGTGAAAATTTGTTTCCTCAAATCACCTCTAAACCTCCTGCCCCTTACCTTAAATCTATTTCGCCTGGTCATTACCCCTCCACTAAGGGAAAAAAAGTTTCTTCCTATCTAACCTATCGATTTCCCGCATAATTTTGTATTCCTCAATCATATCTCCCGTCAGCCTTCTCTGCTCTAGGGAAAACAAAACTAGCATTTTCAATCTCTCTTCATAGCTGAAATTCTCCAGCCCAGGCAGCATCCTGGTGAATCTCCTCTGCACCCTCTCCAGTGCAATCGCATCCTTCCGATCGAGTGGTGCCCAGAACTGTACACAGTACTCCAGATGTGGCCTAACTAGCATTTTATACAGCTCCATCATAACCTCCCTACTTTTATATTCTACGCCTCGGCTAATAAAAGCAAGTATCCCATATGCCTTCCTACTCACCTTATCTACATGTATTATAACGAATATAAAATCTGCTTTAGTTTTTGTTGATATAATACTGAATCGATCAAGTCTTATTTTAAAATTGATTGCTTGAGATTCAGATATATTGAAAGCTTACCTGTATCCTCACCCCGGTGACTTTCAGTCTCCCTGCTCTCTCTGTCGACTGTGATGTCATTCTGACATAACTTTTCCCGGTTTCCCATGCTTTGCTCCTGTCGTGCTCGCTTTCTCTCTGTCTCTCTATCTCTAGTCTCCAACTGTCCTTTTGGCACGTTTTTTGAAAGCTCCACTCACGCCATGCTCTCTCTCTCTCTTTCTCTCCCTTTATGTCTCTCTGTTCTCCGACTGTCCTTTTGGAATGCGTTTTAAAGCTCCACTCCTGCCGTGCTCTCTTTCTCTCTGTTTCTTACTCCACAGAGGATGCCTGACATGCTGAATATTTCCATATTTTTTCTGACATTATGACACTGTCTCTCTGCTCACTGTTTTCTGTCAGATTGCTGCTTCATGGTGATAATTTGGAAGATCAGAGTATGGGCACAATGAGGTCAGGAGCTGACTGGCTCCGGTGGAACCGAAACTGAGCATCAGTGAGCATGTTATTACTGTTTAAGTGGTGCGTGGTAGCAGTGTCGACTGCATCTTCCATCACTTTGGTGATGAATGAGAGTAGACTGAGGGCGCAATAACTAGCTGGATTGCATTGGTCCTTCTGTTTTGGGATAGGAATATCTGGGACATTTCAGGGCATTGCCCACCTTGTCAGGTAAATTCTAATGTTGAAGTTGTACTGGGTGAGCTTGCCTTGGGACACTGCTAGTTCTGCAGTTCATGTCTTCACTACTACAGCCAGGATGTTGGCAGTAAAGGCCTACTCTGGTGTAAAATTGAAACTGGACGAGGGCCTGACCGACCACATCCAACCCGACCCGACTCCACCGTCGTAGTGAACTTAATATCAAACAGATTATTGTGATCTGCCTTGTTCAAAACGTTGTGCCGTTCTGGCAGCAGGCTATTCCTGCAGATGGAGTTATGGGGAATCCGAACCTGATTTCATCACCAGGAACCGAAGCGACACCCCCCCCCCGACCCCGGCCCCCAACTTTCACACACATTCACCTTGTGGCCGAGTTCATTGGATAGTGATCAGGGGAAGAAACCGAGTGATTTCCTTACCCCCTCCCTTTTATAGTCAACACAGTTTGCGGAGGGCCTTAGGGCTGCAGAGATTTGGAGTGGGTGGGGGTGGTGTGGTGGAGGCGGTGGGTGTGCAAGTCCATGAAGATTTGAACATGAGCAATACGGAGGCCAATGATCATTTTCTTACTGCTATTCCTAAGCTCAGTGAATACAATTCAGAGAGATTGGATTGGAAGGTAAATTTCAGTGAAATGAAAGATTGATTGATTGGAAAAATCACAGATCAGATAGCAGGCTTTCCCAGAGCTGTTTGATTGTAAATGTACAGTACTGCAGATTCCCGGTGCCTGCTGATCATTAGTCTACAGTACTGCAGATTCCCGGTGCTGTCTGATCATTAGTCTACAGTACTGCAGATTCCCGGTGCTGTCTGATCATTAGTCTACAGTACTGCAGATTCCCGGTGCTGTCTGATCATTAGTCTACAGTACTGCAGATTCCCGGTGCTGTCTGATCATTAGTCTACAGTACTGCTGATTCCCGGTGCTGTCAGATCATTAGTCCACAGTACTGCAGATCTACTGTTCTGTTGGATTGAAGACGTCTAGTTGATCAGCACACACATGTTGCCCAGCACCTCGAACAGATTACAAAGGAAATAAAAAGGATATGTTAATGTTGACAAAGTATGTTGAACAATCTCCAGCATTCACATTTAAAGAAAATTTACATAAAGGTTCGTATCACTTTTTAAACAAATATTCTTACCCTAGATTATTTGATGTCATGGGTGAATCTCAACCCTCCAAAGCTTTCAGAGTGTCCGTCTATCCTTTGAGATCTTTGTAAGCTGTTGTAGCACTGCCAGGTAAACGATCAGCAAGCGCTGCATATTAATTGTTTTTACACACCGGACTGTCTTGTTCCTCTGTAACATTACAGTTCAGTCTTAGAAGTGATGAAACATCCCAGAAACCCTGATTTGAAGTATTAAAATGCAAAACAAATTTTCTAACAGTGATCAAATACAGTTTTGTATTTATTGAGCATCTTGCTTCCAACTCCTTTAGTACATAAAATGAAAGATCCCAACTCCAGGAGCCGAACTAAGTTTTTTGCAGATAACCTTCAAACACATGCAGTGTTTCTCTTTTCTGTCAGAAATATCAGCCTATCTCTTCCGAGACTTTAAATCAACATCTTGACTCCCTCATGATTTTTAAGCAGTCTTCTCATAAGATTATCCATTTTCTCTCTGCAAAGAAAGACTTGCTCCTCTCTAGCACCTTTCACAACCTCAGGACGTTGCAAACCACTTTCCACCCAATGAATGTCTTTGTGAATTGTAGTCACTGTAAAGTAGGAAACGCAGCAGCCATTGTCCACAGCAAGTTCCCACAAACAGCACGGTGCTAATAACCAGATAAAGCAGAAACAAATCGCGTCAAACCTTAGATTAAAAAGAAAACAAATAGCCTGCACCGACAAAGCACCCAATAGGCAGTTCGAGGAACTTTTGATTCAGTAGTCTCAACAACAAAAAAAGAAAAGAACAAATGGTTTTATAAATTGCCATGTAAAAACAAATAGTCTCAACAGTGGAAAGGTTTAAGGGCAGATCTCCACTGGTCGATTGTCCTTCCAGCTACGCTAAATTTCCTCTCACTGCTAATCCAGCTCGCCAGAATTCAAAGTATACTTCTAGCTAGTTGGGCCAATTTAGGGTATGCAACACTGTTTTCCTTCCTCCAGACCAACAGATCACGCTCGTTTTCCATCACCAGCATAGCAGGCCTTTGTGCTGTGCATTGCTGCATTTCATCATTTGTGTCAACTTCTTCCTGGACATTCCCCCATTCAACAAATTTGGTCTGTATTTTTTGGCAGCTGTAGGTTCACTGCCAGCCACTTTCGTTTCCTTCATAGGGTCTTCTGTCTTAAAGTTGTTGATAAGTCGGCGTACTTAAGAACAAACATTTTTGCCTGCCATGAAAGCAAAATATTGCAGATGCTGGAAATATGAAATAAAAACAAGAAATGCTGGAAATACTCAGCAGGTCTGTGGAGAGGGAAGCAGAGTTAACATTTCAGGTCAGTGACACTTCATCAGAACTGGCAAAGGTGAGAAATGTAATACGTTTTAAGCTAATAAAGCAGGGATGGGGCAAAAGAGAACAAAAGGCAAGGGGTTTATAGGACAGTGTCACAGAAAATATCTGACCAGAAGGTCATGGAGCAAAGGCAAACGACATGTTAACAGTGTGTTGAAAGACAAAGCGTTCGTGCACCTTCTGGTCAGTTATTCACTGTGACTATGTCCTATCAACACCTTGTCTTCTGTTATCGCTTGCCCCGCCCCAGCTTCATTTGCTTAAAAGCTATTACATTTCGAACCTTTGCCAATTCTGATGAAGGGTCATTGACCTGAAACGTTAACTCTTGCTTCTCTCACCACTGCCAGACCTGCTGATTATTTCCAGCATTTCTTGTTTTTCCTCCCAATCATGGCTGGACGACATTCTCAGCTGATTAAATTTAGGCCAGAGAAATGTCGCTATCTTGTGCACGTCATTTTCTTCAACTTTCTTCAGACGCCACTCTCTTTGCAGTTTCTTGACAACTGCTTTCATTGGAGTATCTGTAGAAAGTGGCTTAGAGAGTCGTTTAAGTTTCTCAAACCACGGAATTACCAGGTTTAATGTAGGATACCGGTCTCCCTCGAGTTCCCTCTGAGTTTCAGAAAATGGTCGGAGGAACTGAACCAAAAACTGCAAGACATCGGGGGCGATGTTTTCCAGCCTGTAGTTTTCCCCACACTGTTCCAGTTTGCAGCTCATGATAAATATCCTGAATTGAATTCAGTGTCAGAATCACAGCACTGTCCCTCGTTTCTCCCATTGGATTTGCAGTTTCAGTCGAGTGTGCAGGAAGACCAGACTGTTTAACAAATGTCACCAAGTCTTTGGCATGATGCATAGTTTCTACAACATCCGGAGCTTTAGAATCTAATTCCTTTGGATCAAGTGAATGTTGAAAGATCGTGTTATATACACGTGTCATGACACTCCAAATGTTGATATGGGTCTAAGAGCAAGCACTATGTTAGCACCTTGATCTGTCACCGAGACTAATTTATTTAAATTTGCTGGGTTCAATCCAGCAGTATTCACTAGCAGCTTCAAAATCTCACGCCTGATGTTTTTACCAGTTTTGACGTCCTCCAGTGGAAACATTGCTGTTGTTCAAACTTTGACATAAAGTTGAACATCTACAGTGATCTAATGACAAATTATCAACAAAAAATGGATTTTACGGTAGTCATCCGTCCACATGTAAGTTGTCATTCCCACATTCACATCCTTTAGTATGTCAGTAATTTGAGAGATTAGTTGTTTTCTCTTTTCTTCGACCACATCACGAAAACTTCTTGAAACTGTAGTTGGATTTGGTAACACACTTGATGCTGATACTTGACCATATGTTGCACTCACAATGATAAGCTCTTGTGGTAGCTCAACATACCCTTCACTGGAGACAGTGCGGAAAGGTCGAATATCCGTGCAACAGAGACTTTCGCATTTGTCTGTAATTTCTGATTTCTTGTGAGTGGGTATGTTTTTCTTCCCTCGCCTGTACAAACGAAGTTAGAATGGCCTGACTTGGCCCTGCTGCGGGTCGAGTACAACCTTTCTCAGTGTGCTGCTGCAAAGATGAATCTCCCATCTTATTGCTGTCAGATTTTAGTATAAGTTTCCAAGATTTGCATTGTACAAATACACTTGAGCTTTTACTATTGCAGAAAGCAACAGCATTGAAATGTTTCCAAGTGGAAGATTAACCTTTCCGGCTACAGGACTTTCCACTGCTAAACATTATCCAGTAGTCAGCATTCGTTTTACATCCATAGTGTACTGCAGTGTAGAATCACCTTTGGATGTATTGAAGTGACAGCATGAGCGCGATGACGTTTTAGAGACGCTCATTCACTCACTGCAGAGTGCGGAGGCCGGACTGCACGTTACCCACCTTGACCTAAATGTTGAATTGAAGATTACTTCCCGGAGGAAGCACTGTCCAGCCCGACCTGCCCGGAGCCCGAATGCTGGAGTGGGAAGAGAGGCCCATCCCGACCCGAACCCGACACATGTCACCGGGTCCCGTCGGCTTCAGGTCGGAGAGCCAGGCTTTAACTGAGACAAGAGTTTAATTCCAGTTCTTTGTTAATTTATTGAATTAAACAGTATCAACTGACATGGAGGGATTTGTACCCATGTTGCCAAGGAATTAGACCACACTTTTGCTTTTTGATTTCTAGTTCAGTGATTAATTTTTCAAAAATTCTATCTCTAAGTCTGCATTTCCTGCTAATCGGGCAAGGACAGCAGATTTCTTCCCTTTACGGCATTAGCAAACCAGTCTTTTTAAAAAATTATAGTCCACGTTTTTTTTTAGACTAGCTTCTTAATTGCATGTTCTTGAAATGCTGTTTGTGGATTCGAACTTTAATTTCGAGATCCAAGGCCTGGGTCTCTGCCTGTTACTAGTTTAGTGATATTGCCACCAGGTCATCGCCTTCCTGACTACATGACCATCTCCTGTTACACTAATGCCCTGTGTATGTGAGTCTGGACTCATCGCTGGATTTCCGAGTCCCTCTTGAGTAAAATAACTAGATTGTCGAGTCAAAGAAGAACATTGCTCCCCTGCTCATCCCCAAAGAGGAAATTCAAGGGCAAAATTCATGGTGATTTCAAGATTTCAGTCGAACAAGTAGTGAACATGTCAGAGATCGGTTGAGAGAGCGCCATCAGTGCAGCAATAAAATAGGTTTAAGTCGAATGAAACCTTACCGACTGTAGGTGTCAAAGGCAGGAAGGATCTAGTCACTTACCCGTTATACCAGAGATTGTTAGAAAGAACAACAGCAAAAAAAAGAAACACCCCTACATACTGTATCCAAACTTACAATATCAGAGGCGAAGGGAGACAGAATAAATCCCAGACACACACAGCACCAGAAATGGACAAGGGCAGAATGAATTCCACAGTCACATTCTGCAGCAGAGGCTTACAGATAGAGAATGTTTCCGTCTCTCTTACACGCAGTATCAGGAATTTTCAGATGGAGTATTAGTCTCACAGTCATACACAGGAACAGAGAGTGACAGATTCAGAATTAATCCCTCACTCACACATTACGGGAGAGTGATAGGCACAGAGGTATTCTCAGACGCACACTGCACCAGACAGTGATAGAAACAAAATTAATCCCGCAGTCAGACACAGCAGCTGGAATTGTCAGATAGAAAGTGAATCCCACACTCACACACAGTTAGTGAGAAAGACAGATACAGAATTAATCTCACACACACACAAAGTACCAAAATTTTACAGCAACATTATTATTCCCCCTCTCGGGTTAGGTGGAGGACGCGGTGGAGCAGGAGAACGAAGAAAATTACAGCACAGGAACAGGCCATTCGGCCCTCCAAGCCTGCGCCGATCCAGATCCTCTATCTAAACCTGTCACCTATTTTCTAAGGGTCTGTATCTCTATGCTTCCTGCCCATTCATGTATCTGTCTGGATACATCTTAAAGGACGCCATCGTGCCCGCGTCTACCACCTCCACTGGCAACGCATTCCAGGCACCCACCACCCTCTGCGTAAAGAACTTTCCACGCATATCCCCCCTAAACTTTTCCCCTCTCACTTTGAACACGTGACACCTAGTAATTGAATCCCCCACTCTGGGAAAAAGCTTCTTGCTATCCACCCTGTCTATACCTCTCATGATTTTGTACACCACAATCAGGTCCCCCCTCAACCTCCGTCTTTCTAATGAAAATAATCCTTATCTACTCAACCTCTCTTCATAGCTAGCGCCCTCCATACCAGGCAACATCCTGGTGAACCTCCTCTGCACCCTCTCCAAAGCATCTACATTCTTTTGGTAATGTGGCGACCAGAACTGCACGCAGTATTCCAAATGTGGCCGATCCAAAGTCTATACAACTGTAACATGACCTGCCAACCCTTGTACTCAATACCTCCCGATGAAGGAAAGCATGCCGTATGCCTTCTTGACCACTCTATTGACCTGCGTTGCCACCTTCAGGGAACAATGGACCTGAACACCCAAATCTCTCTGCACATCAATTTTCCCCAGGACTTTTCCATTTACTGTATAGTTCACTCTTGAATTGGATCTTCCAAAATGCATCACCACGCGTTTGCCCTGATTGAAACCCATCTGCCATTTCTCTGCCCAACTCTCCAATCTATATATATTCTGCTGTATTCTCTGACAGTCCCCTTCACTATCTGCTACTCCACCAATCTTAGTGTCGTCTGCAAAATTGCTAATCAGACCACCCATACTTTCCTCCAAATCATTTATGTATATCACCAACTACAGTGGTCCCAGCACGGATCCCTGTGGAACACCACTGGTCACACGTCTCCATTTTGAGCAACTCCCTTCCACTGCTACTCTCTGTCTCCTGTTGCCCAGCCAGTTCTTTATCCATCTAGCTAGTACACCCTGGACCCCATGCAACTTCACTTTCTCCATCAGCCTACCATGGGGAACCTTATCAAACGCCTTACTGAAGTCCATGTATATGACATCTACAGCCCTTCCCTCATCAATCAACTTTGTCACTTCCTCAAAGAATTCTATTAAGTTGGTAAGACATGACTTTCCCTGCACAAAACCATGTTGCCTATCACTGATAAGCCCATTTTCTTCCAAATGGGAATAGATCCTATCACTCAGTATCTTCTCCAGCAGCTTCCCGACCTCTGACGTCAGGCTCACCGGTCTATAATTACCTGGATTCTCCCTGCTACCCTTCTTAAACAAGAGGACAACATTAGCAATCCTCCAGTCCTCCGGGACCTCACCCGTGTTTAAGGATGCTGCAAAGGTATCTGTTAAGGCCCCAGCTATTTCCTCTCTCGCTTCCCTCAGTAACCTGGGATAGATCCCATCCGGACCTAGGGACTTGCCCACTTTAATGCCTTTTAGAATACCCAACACTTCCTCCCTCCTTTTGTCAACTTGACCTAGAGTAATCAAACATCTGTCCCTAACCTCAACATCCGTCATGTCCCTCTCCTTGGTGAATACCGATGCAAAGTACTCGTTCAGAATCTCACCCATTTTCTCTGACTCGACGCATAACTTTCCTCCTTTGTCCTTGAGTGGGCCAATCCTTTCTCTAGTTACCCTCTTGCTCCTTATATGTGAATAAAATGCTTTGGAATTTTCCTTAACCCTGTTTGCTAAAGATATTTCATGACCCCTTTCAGCCCTCTTAATTCCTCGTTTCAGATTGGTCCTCCATTCCCGATATTCTTCCAAAGCTTCGTCTTTCTTCAGCCTCCTGGACCTTATGTATGCTTCCTTTTTCATCTTAGCTAGTCTCACAATTTCACCTGTTATCCATAGTTCCCTAATCTTGCCATTTCTATCCCTCATTTTCACAGGAACATGTCTCTCCTGCACGCTAATCAACCCCTCTTTAAAAGACTCCCACATATCAAATGTGGAATTACCTTCCAACAGCTGCTCCCAATTTACATTCCCCAGCTCCTGCCGAATTTTGGTATAGTTGGCCTTCCCCCAATTTAGCACTCTTCCTTTAGGACCACTCTCATCTTTGTCTATGAGTATTCTAAAACTTACGGAATTGTGATCACTATTCCCAAAGTAGTCCCCTACTGAAACTTCAACCACCTGGCCGGGCTCATTCCCCAATACCAGGTCCAGTTTGGCCCCTTCCCGAGTTGGACTATTTACATACTGCTCTAGAAAACCCTCCTGGATGCTCCTGAAAAATTCTGCTCCATCTAGACCTCTAACACTAAGTGAATCCCAGTCAATGTTGGGAAAATTAAAATCTCGTTTCACCACCACCCTGTTGCTCCTACATCTTTCCATAATCTGTTTACATATTTGTACCTCTATCTCACTCTCGCTTTTGGGAGGCCTTTAGTACAGCTCCAACATTGTTACCGCACCCTTCCTATTTCTGAGTTCTGCCCATATTGCCTCACTGTTCGAGTCCTCCATAGTGCCCTCCTTCAGCACAACTGTGATATCCTCTTTGACCAGTAATGCAACTCCTCCACCCCTTTTACCTCCCTCTCTATCCCGCCTGAAGCATCGATATCCTGGGATATTTAGTTGCCAATCATGCCCTTCCCTCAACCAAGTCTCAGCAATAGCAATAACATCATACTCCCAGGTACTAATCCAAGCCCTAAGTTCATCTGCCTTCCCTACTACACTTCTTGCATTAAAACAAATGCACCTCAGACCTCCAGTCCCTTTGCGTTCATCATCTGCTCCCTGCCTACACTTTCCCTTAGTCACGCTAACTTCATTATCTAGTTCCTTACAGTCTTTAGTTACTAACTCCTTACTGTCCACTGACCTCCTCATTTGGTTCCCATCCCCCTGCCGCATTAGTTTAAACCCTCCCCAACAGCGTTAGCAAAAGCACCCCCAAGGACATTGGTTCCAGTCTGGCCCAGGTGTAGACCGTCTAATTCGTAATAGTTCCACCTCCCACAGAACCGGTCCCAATGTCCCAAAATTCTGAACCCCTCCCTCCTGCACCATCTCTCAAGCACGCATTCATCCTGACTATTCTTTCATTTCTATTCTGACTATCATGTGACACTGGTAGCAATCCTGAGTTTACTACCTCTGAGGTCCTACTTTTTAACTTGGCTCCTAACTCCCTAAATTCTGCTTGTCAGACCTCATCCCGTTTTTTACCTATATAAAGACAGCGAGGGGGTGTTTGAGATTTTCACACTGCAGAAATGTTCCTCTCTCTGGGATTTGTCAACTAATAGCAATAAACAGATTATTTGTGTAATATCACATTGCTGCTGATGGGATCCTGCTGTGCACAGCTTGTCTGCAGAATTCCCCGCATTGCAACAGTGTCTACATTTTAGAAGTGAATTCATTGTGTGTAAAGATCTCGGGATGGCTTGAGCTTGAAGCCGTTATAATTCCTGAATAATGCTGGTGTTTTGGACAGTGTCGTGAATATGAGGGTTAAATGAAATGTGCAGCAGCCATTTGAATTGAGAGTGAGATTCTGAGAGTGGATTTCTCTGTCCCTGTCTCTCTCTCTCTCTATCTCTCTCTCTGTATGAGGGTAACAGGAGGGAGAGGGAGGCAGGAGAGTGAGGGAAACAAGGAGGGAATCAGAGGGGAGAGGGAGCCAGCGGGCTGTTATCACACTGCTACTTGTGGGATCTTGCTGGGCACAAATGGCCTGCAGTGTTCCCAACATTGTAACAGTGACAAGCACTTTAAAAATCAATTCATTGAGTTTCAAATGCTGCCGATTGCTTTCAAACCATTTTACTGATGTTCTGAGTTTAGATTTCTCTCTCTGTCTCTCTCCATCTTTCTTTCCCTCTGTCTCTCTATTTAAACCTTCAATAGTTAAAAACACACACTGCAGTTTGATTCGCTGTTGTTTTAAATGGTGAGACAGAAATATTTCGGAGCTATATGGACAGAGAGAGAGAGAGAGAGATGGGAGTTTGTTACTGGGGGCTATTATCACATTGCTACTTGTGGGATCTTGCTGTGCATCAAGTGTCCTACAGCATTTCCTACATGACAACAATGAGGACACTTTAAAATTCAGCTTCCCGAGGGTCTTAGTGTGCATTTCTCTGTTTTTCCATGATTTTACAATAGTTACAAGAGCTGAACGGCATTTTCTGAGGACTTTAATTGGATATCTGGCTATGATCACATTGTGGGATCCTGTTGTGTATACATTCCCGGCATCAATTCCTACATTACAACACGGAGGCAGAAACAGGTGGAGAGAAAAATAGGGAGAGTGAGAAACAGCTGGAGGTGACTGTTTAAACACACGAAGACAGAGAGAGAGACAGGCAGAATGTGGTGAGGGAGGGAAGGCAGAGAAAGATGGAGAAATACAGATAGAGAGTGAGAAAGACATCCACACTGAAAGCCTTGGTAAACTGAATTTTGAAGTGTCAACATTGCTGAGATCTTGCAGTGCAGAGATTGCCTGCAGAATTCCCTGCATTGCAAAAGTGACTACATTTTCGAGGTGAATTAATTGTGTGTGAAGCTCCCCTGAAGGCCTGGAATTAAAATCCTGAGCTTGAAACCGACATAATTCCCGGATAATGCTGGTGTGTTGGGCAGTGCAGTGAATTTGAGGGTGAACTAAAATGTGCAGCAGCCATTTCAATTGGGAGTGAGATTCTGAGAGTGGATATCTCTGTCTTTCTCTCTCTCTCCCTCCATCTTTCTCTCCAAAAGAGATCAATAGGACAGACAAAGCGGCAGGAGAGTGAGGGAAACATGAAGGTAATCAGACGGGAAGTGGGGTAGCCCGCTGTTATCACTCTGCCGCTTGTGGAATCTTGCTGTGCATCAATGGACTACAGCATTGTGAACATTGTAACATTGACGAAAATTTTAAAAATTGGTCAATTGAGTGACAAATACTTCTGTGAATCAGCAATGAAATGGCTGAAATGTGAAGGTTTCTAAAGGCTTGTTCTCATTCTTAAGTAATGCTGGTGTGTTGGGCTGTGGGCTGTATTTGACAGTGAAATGAAACACCTAGGGGGCATTTGAATTCAGATTTTCACGGATGGGAATGTGGATTTCTCTCTCTATCCTTCGACAGGAGAGAAGATGGGGGTCACCAGTGTTTGTGTGTTTTTACAATGAGGCAGAAACAGATGCAGAGAGACACACAGAGAAATAGAGAGAAAGAGCGAGAGAAAGAGAGAGAGCAGGAAATGACAGGGTAAACACATTCACACTTCCCAGTCTCTGGCTCTGCATTGGGGGATGTGCTTGTAAAATGGGGAGTCACTGAGAGAATGTTTTATGTCCGTGAGTTAAATATAGATCCCTGGGCGCTTCCTGTGTTTTATTTCTGTTCAAAAATGCTTTGCTTTGTCAGAATCAATTTTATTTCTCTTAATCCCAAGGAGAATCTTTTTGAAAGCTGCAGCTGTGATGATGCTGAGGGAGAATCTTTTGGCCACGTGGAATTCTCCGACAAGAGCTTTAACCAGAGAGGGAAATAATAATAAATATACATGTGTCATTGTCAAATTCATTTCTAAAAACAGAAAAGAAGACAGTGTGTTTTCGGGGCTGATAGAAAAACAAACTGCTCTAAATGCACAGTATTTCCAGCACGGGTTTTATTTCAGATTTCCAGCTTCCGCAGTGTTTTGATTTTGTGTTTACGGGGGTCTGTGGATTTTTTACCACAAAGGCTGTAGAACGGTCTGAAGAGAATAGTTTGGGACGTGCTGCTCCAGATCAGTCAATGTAATCCCGTAGATTTCCCTCTCTACATCTCTTGCTGCAAGTTGCTCCCTGCACCTTCCTTTTTGTTCCCAGCTCTGTTTCTTCACATCTTTAAATCCCTATCTATGTCTCTCTCAACATCCTTTCTATCTCTGCCCCTCTCTGGAGTCTCACAGGTTTCCTTTGTCACTCTCTTTCTGCGACTCTCTGCATCTTTATCTGTCTCTCTCTCACTCCATTTCTTCTCTCACTCACATCCAAATCCCTGAATCTATCCATCTCTGCTCCTCCTTTCCTGCAAGATTATCTCTGCATTTCCCCCATCCCGGGACACCCCTCTCTATTCTGTAAACGCATCTTACTTTGCATCTCTGCCCCTCCACCTCTTTCTGTCTCTGCATCTCTCTCTTGGTCTGGGAAATTTCTCAATACCTACATCTCTCTGTGTATGTCTCCATTTCTCTCTCTCTCTCTGCCCTTCCCTGCATTTAGAACATAGAACAGTGCAGCACAGTGCAGGCCCTTCGGCCCACGATGTTGTGCCGAAACTTTAACCTACTCTAAGATCAAACTACCTACATACCCTTCATACTACTATCATCCATGTACCTATCCAAGAGTCGCTTAAATGTCCCTAATGTATCTAATATATCTGACCCTCTGTTCTCAGTTTCTCTTATTGCTTTCGGACTCCCTGCATCTCATTCTCCAGGTCTCTTTCCATTTATTTCTCGCTCTCTGTTCTGTGCAAATCCCAGGGTCTGTTTTCTGCGTCTCTATCCCTCTGTCTGGGGCAGGATTTGAACTCGCTGCCTTGGTGTTGTACATGGTGATTGTGAAGTGGGATCCTGCTTGACATCTCTGCCCAGTTTAGCTCCCATTGAGGTAAAAACAGGGGAGAGATGCTGAACGGACAGCCGATTCACAACCACCCTCCTCTACTCCACCCTGGTTTACACCATTGGCACCAAGTCCGAGTCCAGCCCAGTGTTTCTTTGACTCTCTGTATCTGCTCCCCGACTGTCTCTGTCTGTCTCCTTGTGGCCCGATGGGGGAAGGGACAGATCAGCCATGATCTAACATGGGTGGGACAGGCTCAAAGGGCTGAATGGCCTCCTCCCATCCCTGTGCCAGTCAGTGTATGTGTGTTTGTGTGTGTCTCCCTCTGTTTGATTTCCTGAAGCCGATGGGGAGATTGGCTGAAACACCTTTCTGAAGAGAGGGATGTGTCTGGGGCTGGGATCTTCCTGTGCGATAAAGGCTCAGAATGCCAGTTAGCCTCTGAAGGTCCTTGCTCGATGCCCGGCCCTGTGTTTGGCTTGACATGAGTTAAAGGTGCCGGGGGTCTGGGAGCCAGTTGATGGAATTCCAGTGGCTTATCCATATCAGGAATTAAAGTGAATGAAAGATTGTCGGGAGATGGAGCCAAACCCAGGAAAGTGATGGAGGTGGGATTAACACGGGGCGTGGGGGAGTGGGGTGGTGGTGGGGGGGAGGAAGGGGGCTGTTCTCGGAGGAGATGATACATGGTGGGAATTTGTAGAGGGGTGGGGGCTTTTACAGGACAGGGAAGGTATTTAGAAGGGGGGTGTTTACAGTGGAGGGCAGAGGGGTGAATTTGATTGGGGTCAGTTAATAGGGGGTTATTTAGATGGGAGTCGGTTCCTGGGGGTATTTAGATGGGGGTCTGATCCTGGGGGTGTATTTAGATGGGAGTCTGTTCCTGCAGAGGGTATTTAGATGGAGGTCTGTTCCCGGGGGGGGGGGGGGGTATACTGAGATGGGAGTTTGTTCCTGGTGGGGTATTATGATGGGACTTTGTTCCCGGGTGTATTTAGATGGGAGTTTGTTCCTGGGGGGGGGGGGGGTATTTAAATGGGAGTCAGTTCCTGGGGGTATTTAGATGGGAATTTGTTCCATGGGGGTCATTGAGATTGGAGATTGTTCCCGGGGGTATTTAGATCGGTGTTTGTTCCTGGGGGGTATTTAGATGGTAGTTTGTTCCCGGGGGGGTATTTCGATGGGGATCTGTTCCGGGGGGGTACTATTTAGATGGGAGTCAGTTCCTGGGGGGTATTTAGATGGGAGTTTGTTACTGGGGGCTATTTAGTTGTGAGTTTGTTCCTGCAGGGTATTTAGAGGGTAGTCTGTTGCCGGGGGTTTTCTGGATGGGAATTTGCCCTGGGGGTTGGGTATTTAGATGGGAGTCTGTTCCTGGGGTGTTATTCAAATGGGACTCAGTTCCTGGGGGGAATTGAGATTGGAGTTTGTTCCCGGGGGTATTTAGATAGGGGTTTGTTCCTGGGGGTGGGGTACTTAGATGGGGCTCTGTTCCTGGGGGTATTTAGATGGGGGTCTGTTCACAGAAGTGGGGTAATTAGAAGGGGGTCAGATCCTGGGGGGTATTTAGATGGGAGTTTGTTCCCGGGGGATATTTAGATGGGGATCTGTTCCTGGGGAGGTGGGAGGTTATTTAGATGGGAGTCTGTTCCTGGCGGGTATTTAGATGGGAGTTTGTTACTGGAACAGTATTTAAATGGGGGTTTGCTCTTGCGGGGTATTTAGATGGTAGTCTGTAGTCGGGGGGTATTTAGATAGGGTTCTGTTCACAGATGTGGGGTACTTAGATGGGGGTCTGTTCTGGGGGTACTTAGATGGGGATCTGTTCACAGATGTGGGGTACTTAGATGGGGATCTGTTCTGGGCGGGTATTTATATGGGAGTCTGTTCCTGCAGGGGATATTTAGATAGGGGTCTGTTCCGGGAGGGGCGTATTGAGATGGGAGTTTGTTCCTGGGCGCAATTTAGATGGGGGTCTGTTCCTGGGGGTTAATTTAGATGGGAGTTTGTTCCCGGGGGGTACTTAGATGGGAGTTTATTCCCGGGGGCTATTTAGATGGGAGTTTGTTCCTGGGCGGGTATTTAGATGGGAGTCAGTTCCTGGGGGGGTATTTAGATGGATGTTTGTTCCTGGGGAGTATTTAGATGGGGATCTGTTCCTGGGGGGTGGAGGGTTATTTAGATGGGAGTCAGTTCCTGGGGGGTATTTAGATGGGAGTTTGTGCCTGCGGGGTATTTAGATGGTAGACTGTTGCCGGGATGTATTTAGTTGGGAGTTTGTTCCTGGGGGTGTTATTTAGATGGGAGTTTGTTCTTGCGGGGTATTTAGATGGTAGTCTGTTGCCGGGGGGTATTTAGATGGGAGTTAGTTCCTGGGGGGTATTTAGATGGGTGTTTGTTCCCGGGGAGTATTTAGATGGGGATCTGTTCCTGGGGATGGGGGTTTATTTAGATGTTAGTCAGTTCCTGGGAGGTATTTAGATGGGAGTTTGTTACTGGGGGGTATTTAGATGGGAGTTTGTGCCTGCGGGGTATTTAGATGGTAGAATGTTGCCGGGGTGTATTTAGTTGGGAGTTTGTTCCTGGGGGGGTTATTTAGATGCGAGCCGGTTCCTGGGCAGTATTTAGATCGGAGTTTGTTCCTGGGGGTATTTGGACGGGGGTCGTTTCCTGGGGGGATAGTTAGATGGAAGTTTGTTCCCGGGGGGTATTTAGATGGACGTTTGTTCCCCGGGGAGTATTTAGATGGAAGTTTGTTCCTGGGGGGTTATATAGATGGTAGTTTGTTCCTGGGGGTATTTGGATGGGGGTCTGTTCCTGCGTGGGGTGGGGGTTATTTAGATGGGAATCAGTTCCTAGGGGGCTATTTAGATGGGGGTTTGTTCCTGGGCGGGTATTTAGATGGGAGTCAGTTCCTGGGGGGGTATTTAGATGGATGTTTGTTCCTGGGGAGTATTTAGATGGGGATCTGTTCCTGGGGGGTGGAGGGTTATTTAGATGGGAGTTTGTTACTGGGGGGTATTTAGATGGGAGTTTGTGCCTGCGGGGTATTTAGATGGTAGAATGTTGCCGGGGTGTATTTAGTTGGGAGTTTGTTCCTGGGGGGGTTATTTAGATGCGAGCCGGTTCCTGGGCAGTATTTAGATCGGAGTTTGTTCCTGGGGGTATTTGGACGGGGGTCGTTTCCTGGGGGGATATTTAGATGGAAGTTTGTTCCCGGGGGGTATTTAGATGGACGTTTGTTCCCCGGGGGGTATTTAGATGGAAGTTTGTTCCTGGGGGGTTATATAGATGGAAGTTTGTTCCTGGGGGAATTTGGATGGGGGTCTGTTCCTGCGTGGGGTGGGGGTTATTTAGATGGGAATCAGTTCCTAGGGGGCTATTTAGATGGAAGTTTGTTCCCGGGGGTATTTAGAAGAGAGCTTCTTCCCGGGGGGTATTTAGATGGGAGTTTGTTCCTGGGGGGTTATTTAGATGGGAGGCAGTTCCTGGGCGTTATTTAGATGGGAGTTTGTTCCTGGGGGTATTTGGATGGGGGTCTGTCCCTGTGGGCGGGGGGGTTATTTAGATGGGAATCAGTTCCTGGGGGGCTATTCAGATGGGAGTTTGTTCCCGGGGGTTATTTAGATGGGAGTTTGTTCCTGGCGTGGTTATTCAGATGGGAGTTTGTTCCCGACGGTTTTTAGATGGGGGTCTGTTCCTGCGTGGTTATTTAGATGGGAGTCAGTTGTGGGGGGGGGGTGTATTTAGATGGGAGTCTGTCCTGGGGGGGTATTTAGATGGGAATTTGTTCCCAGGGGGGTATTTAGATGGGAATTTGTTCCCAGGGGGGTATTTAGATGATAGTCTGTCCTGGGGTGTATTCAAATGGCAGTCTGTCCTGGGGGGTATTTCGAAGGGCTGTCTTGTAACGGGGGCAAGGGGGTAATTAGATGGGGCTCTGTTAACTGGAGATATCAGATAGGGGTCTGCAGACGACGATTATTTAGATTGCAGGGGTCTGTACAAGTGGGGGATGTTTTCCAGGGGGTTGAGATATTGCAGGGGAAAAAATTTGCGTGGTGGATAAAAATTGCGGGCAGCGGGGCAGTGGGGGGGGGGTATAAATTACGAGGGGGGATAAATTGCGGGGGGATGACAAATTGCGGGGCGGGATGATAAATTCCGGGGTATAAAATGTGGGGGGGCAATAAATTGCGGGGTTTGATGATAAATTGCGGAGGGGGTGTATAAATTGCGGGGGGGGGGGTATAAATTGCGGGGGGGAATAAATAGCGGGGGGGGGAATAATTTCCTGGGGTGGGTATAAATTCCGGGGTGGTATAAATTGTGGGGGGGGGAGATAAATTGCGGGGCGGGGAATAAATTGCGGGGGCGTGCAAATTGCGATAGGGAATATGTTACCGGGGGAGGGATAGGATCAGAAAAAGACAGAAAAAGTTGGAAAGAGAGAGAAATGACAGAAAGAGAAATAGAGAAGGCAGAAAGAGACAAAGAAAGAGAGAGAAAAAGAAAGAGAGAAAAGATAGAAAGCTACAGAGAAAAAGGGAGAAAAGATAGAAAGAGACAAGAAAGAGAGAGAAAAAGAGGCAAAGGGAGCGTAAAAGAAATAGAGAAAAGATAGAAAGAGAAAGAGAGAAGATAGAAATAGAAAGAGAGAAGATAGATAAGATAGAAAGAGACAGAAAGAGAAAAGAGAGAGAAAGTCAGAGAAATAGAGTGAAGAAAGAGAGACAAAAATAGAGAAAAGACAGAAAACGTCAGAAATAGAGAAAAGACAGGAATAGAGAGACAAAGAGCAGGGAAAAAGTGGAGCGAAAGAACAGAGACACAAAGAAATTACAGGCACCAAAGAGACAGATTGAAAGCCAGTGAGAAAGGCACAGGGAATCACAGAGAGATTGAGAGAGAGGACAGAGAAAGCCATTGAGACAGAAAGATGCACAATCACTCAGAGAGATAGAGAAACACAAAGTGAGAGAGAGAGAGATGGAGGAACACAAAGAGGGAGAAATACAGAGAGAGAGAGATTGAGGAACAGAGAGAGAGAGAGAAACAGACAGAATCACAAAGTGAGGAAGAGATATTGAGAAATAGAGAGAGTGAGAGAGATTCAGTGCGAGAGAGATTGAGTGAGGGAGAGATTGAGTGAGGGAGAGATTCAGTGCGAGAGAGATTGAGTGAAAGAGAGATTCAGTGCGAGAGAGATTGAGTGAAAGAGAGATTGAGAGAGAGGTTCAGTGAGAGAGAGATTGAGTGAGAGATAGATTCAGTGCGAAAGAGTTTCAGTGCGAGACAGATTCAGTGAAAGAGAGATTCAGTGAGAGAGAGGTTCAGTGAGAGAGATTCAGTGAGAGAGACTGAGTGAAAGAGAGATTGAGTGCGAGATAGATTGAGTGAGAGAGAGATTCAGTGAGAGAGAGATTCAGTGCGAGAGAGATTCAGTGAGAGAGAGATTGAGTGCGAGAGAGAGGTTCAGTGCGAGAGAGATTCAGTGAGAGAGAGATTGAGTGCGAGAGAGATTGAGTGCGAGAGAGATTGAGTGCGAGACAGATTCAGTGAGATAGAGATTCAGTGCGAGAGAGATTCAGTGAGTGAGAGTGAGTGAAAGAGACTGAGTCAGAAGGAGGGAGATAGACAGAGAGAGACAATAAAGATGCGATGCTCACCATCCCACACGGTCTGCGTTCCATCGTGGGACTCTAACACCTTCCCTCCATCAGCTCATCCATGGGGAAAAGATCCTGGAGAGGGGCATTGGGGAGGGATTTGGAGAAAAGTGTCAGGACTGGGACAGAGACAGGGGGATTCAGACTGGACTCTCTCTCTCACACACACTGTAATCAGCTTGCAATTTACCTGGGCACAGAGACACAGAAACTGAGACACAGAAACTCACCTTCACAAACCAGCCGCATGGAAAGAAAGAATGGAGGCTGATGTTGTCCTAATATATCCCAGAACCTGTCACTCAAAACAGACAGTCCACCCAAAATGCAGCTTACCCAACCAGCTCTCAGGTTCCTCTATTATGACACTCCGTCTCAGGTATGGGACAGTCCAAGGTGAGTCTCTGTGTAAACAGGGAATGGGGGAGAGAGGGATATTCCAACCATATCCCAAATGGACCATTCCAGACAGAAACCTGTCTGTCTCTCTCTCGCTTCCTCCCACAAAAATCTGATTTACAGAGCAGAAAAGTTGCTGTAATTTAAACACTGGATGGGCTGGTCTAGATACTGGCCATTTAACACTGATTGTATTAAATGTCTTTCACTATTCACCTCCAGTTAACAGAAAGTTCAGAAAATGACTCACTGCAACTTCCTTGAAATTGTGACATAGAGTTTTGCTGGAGTGGCCGGTTTGACTGCAGTACAAACAGGCAGTTATTATTTGGTTTTTCAATTCCACTGTGTGACAAAGACTGAAACTAGAGCCAGGTTACTGATGCAGCGAAGAGAACTTTAACAACTGGTGACATTTCACACAACAATTCTTACCCATATTTACAGTTATATTTGTCAATAATTCTTTGCACTGTATTTGATGCTGCTGTATTTATGTATTAGCCTGCAATCAATCGAAAAAAAAACCTTCTTAACATTCACCAGTTTAATGTTACAAGGGTTTACAAAGCTGGGAAAAGGCCATTTAACACAAATGGTATGAAAGATCTTCCACTTTTCATCTCCAGTTTATAAAAAGTTCAGCAATAAAGACCTCCACATTCTGACAAAGAGTTTTTACTGCTGCAGTAAAGTGTCACTTATTTCCATTTGGTTCCAGACTGTTTCTTTCCTCTGCTCTCCTGGGGGATTCAGAGGGATTTTTGTTCATTCTTTGTCCAAATTCAGGAAGTTCCAGCTCCTCTGCAGCTGTTGTCCTGAAGAAATTAATTGTATTGTATTCAAAACCTTTCCCTCAGTTTGCAGATATGAGGAGAGACTGTTTACACTAGCAGACGGGAGAAACAAATAGGCAGGGAGTTGTTCTGGTCTGGAATTCACTGTTTCTGAAAGCAGATTCAATATTAACTTTCAAAAGGCAATCGGATCAAAACTTCAATTACTCTGAATTATAGTAGAGAAGAAACCAGCCTAGAGAAGTGAGAACGAGAGAGAGATGTCATAACCTTAGTAATGAAGAATTCAAAACAATTTATAGAGAGAGTTTTTATTTGTCATTGATTGAGTTAATTTGCTTCTGTTGTTTTATTTATACATTACCTTTAATCACTGAAAATAATTTTCCAAACAGGAACCATTTTAATGTTACAAGTGTTTACATAGTAGTAAAATAGCCACTTAACATAAACTGTATTGAAATTATTTTATTCAGCATCTCAAGTTTATAGAAAGCAAATTCCTCAGACTTGTAAAAACTTTCAAACTCTCAGTAAAACAGAATCTCCCATCAGCAATGGCTCAGCATTTCCATCTGCTGGTGTCCCTCTTTCACTGCAGTTACAGTCCCCCTCTCACCATCTCCATCTGCTGGTGTCCCTGTCTCACTGCAGTTCCTGTCCCCTCTCACCAACTCCATCTGCTGATGTCCCTTTCTCACTGCAGTCACGGACCCTCTCACCATCTCCATCTGCTGGTGTCCTTGTCTCACTGCAGTTACTGCCCCTCTCTCACCATCGCCATCTGCTGGTGTCCCTGCCTCACTGCAGTTACTGTCCCCCTCCCACCATTTCCATCTCCTGGTGTCCCTCTCTCATTGCAGTGACAGCCCCGCTCTCACCATCTCCGTCTGTTGGTGTCCCTGTCTCACTGCAGTTACTGCCCCTCTCTCACCATCTCCATCTGCTGGTGTCCCTGCCTCACTGCAGTTACTGCCCCTCTCTCACCATCTCCATCTGCTGGTATCCCTGTCTCACTGCAATTACTGCCCCACTCACCACCTCACAATCACTGCGATTTTCAGCTTTGTCCACTGGCGGCGGTTGTTGACGAAGCACCCACAAGGTGGCGCTGTACTGGAACATGCGCAAATGTACACTATTCCAGTTGAACGTCAGGGTCTGCCCACGCTCATGCAGCTGCCAGGACTAAAGATGGCGCCGGTCAAATAATCACAAAGGCGGGTGGAGTGTGGATGGTGGAGCGGGGTCGTGGGGAGGGGGAATGGGATTTAGTTCCAGTGTTTGAAACCCTTTAGCTCTTTCTATGATTTCACTAATTTAACAATGAGATTGAGAGGGTATTTCACCCCCTTCTTCAGCTCCTGTCTGAATTTAGTCTGGGTCACAATGTAAATACATGTGTTGGTGCAGGAACTGAGAATCTGCAGCATCTTTGATGTGTGATTTGTGATATAGAGAGGGTCAGTGAGGGAGGAATAATAGTAAATATCTGCAATTCGCCTGTAAATGTTATACACAACCCGGGTCACCCAGAACAGAATAAAACTGCCGGATATACTGAGGAGTAAAATAATTGATTTCCTGCGATTCTCCATCTCTGGATCCTTGTGATTCACTGCATTGCTGTGGCGCCGGAATCCCCTGCGGACTTTACTGGAGAATAAAATCCGTCTGACAGTCAGAACATTGAGCAGCAAAATCAGAAAGACCGGGACACAAGGGGTTAAAATGAGGTCAAACAATTCAAAAGCCCCCCATATGGGGGAAGTATAGAAGCTCAGTTTAGTAACACAACCCATGGGAATATTATCAATAATGTATTCTTGTTCCAGTGTAAAGTACCAGGGGAGAGACTCTAAACAGCCCAGCACACTCGCTGTTCCCACAACCACATCCGCCGTTTTCTCGCTGCAATATTTTGTTTTCAGCTTCTCACAACAAATGGCCACAAATCGATCAAAGGTGAAAGTGACTGTGAGCCAGACAGAAACAGCTGTGGATGCAGAAAGCAAAGCGAAAATGACAGAACACACAGGAGTAATGTTCAGGAATGAATATGGGAAATAAATTACAACAATCCAGTTCAATATGGGATTAGTGATAACGACCAGGAGATCAGACACTGCCATTCCCACCAGGTACACAGTGATACATTTGGAGAGACCGCACTTTCCTCGGTACAGGATCACAATCGCCACCAAGTTAACTGGAAGAGAGAGAGAAAAGGAAGCAGAGAAATTACTGATCAGACCTGGAGACAAAGCAGCAGTTTGACAGGATCTGGGCTGAAATTTCCAGCTTTGTTGTTGCATCGAGCAGTGAAAACTGATTCATTGACCTGGGCAGTGCTTTGTCACAGTGAAATGATTGAAAACACAGTTATGAATAATGAATTGGGAAATTGATACAGAAAGTGAATAAAGTCAGCACCAGATCGACTGGAAGTACTGAGTGAGGATGCAGTGTCAGTGGGGAAATGAGAAGGGGTTTTACAGAAATGGAATCCAATTGGTTAATTGGGAATGTGGCTCCAGACTGTTGGTTGTTGTGAGCGGGATGTGTAGCTGGTTTGTTGCTCTGACAGGGAATGTTACCAATTAGGAAAAGGCTGAAAACTGCAGCACTGAGTTTGAGTGTCAGCCATGATCCAGAATTATGGAGCAGGCTCGAAGGGCTGAATAGCCACATCTTGCTCCCATGTTCCTGTTTTCCTATCAGGTTGGACAAGGAGCTGGAGGTGGAGGCAGTGAGTGAGATTGGGAGGGAAGAAGGAAAAGTACATGTTGGAGCAGGAGGGGAGACTGGAGCAGATGGTTTGGGAAAGTGGATAAACAGAAGCAATGGATGAGGAGACTGAGGATTCAATACAGTGAGAGGAGAGGCTGAGATTCACAGGGAGAGACTGCAGCAGAGTGTTAGAGGAAATCTAATCTATAGATTCCAGTAATACAACTCAATTCATACATTCAAACAATAATCCATGTGGGTATTGGTGTTGGAGAACAGTTCATTGCTTATACGATAAAGTCAATATATTTAGTTTGTACAGGCAATTAAATATAAATTTAAATATATTTCTGATATCAGCCTCGCTCTTTATTGAATTCAGCAGTCACAGAGAATTTAAAGTGCAGTATTTAAGTAATGAATTACCATCAGTGAAGAACTGATTCCATTCTGTTTATTCAGTCACTAAGGAAGGAATAGGAACTTTCTACAAAACAAAATGAGGACCTGACAGAACTAAACACAGAGGATCAAGTCCAATAGGAAAATGAACACAATCTGACAACAGACATCTTCAACTCACAGTTTCTCTCACTAATTGTTCTGGACATTCCAGCACTTTATGATAGTGAATTATTTACACTGCTGCTTCTTCCTCTTTCTTTTTACTTCTGCCTATCTCTTTCCCTCTGTTTTGTTCTCCCTGCTCCTTTTCTCCTTCCCTATCTCTCTGGAGTACTCACACCCTGCAAAGTGTTAGCTAATGCTACTTTTCACATATGATTTATTCCTAACATTCTGCGTCTGTGTTCTGTTCACCAGCCCCAGGTTCAATGATTCTCTTCTCAGAGTCAGTTTGTTCAATGGTGAAACCTTTGTGAATAATTTAATGTATCTACATAACACCCAAGTCTCCACCTGTTCACCTACACTCCACTTCATCTACAATACATGGAATGATCAGGATTGAAAGCTGCTTCCAGACAAACCTCACAATCATTGAAATTCCTTCTCCCTGAATTATAAAGGAATCCGTTCGAATGTGGGATTGTTTAATTAATAAAACACCAACATCAGCGCTGCAGCTGAAAATCTACAGATAAATGGAAAGACTCTTGATTACAAATGATAGATGCAAAAGCAGTAAAACATCACATCAATACTTTCTATTTTACAATGTCGTCCAGTGACAGTGAAGGTCCACAGTGAAGCAGAGAAGGAGAAGCGAAAGCGTCAGCAACAAACTCAGTTCAGTAGCCAGACTTCTGAAGCAGCGTCAGACACACACAGAGTGAAATAATATTTGATAACACTGATAATCAATAAATACATTGAAATCCCAGTTAAACTGAGCCATGTTATTGTGGAGGGAGGACATTGTTCTGTCCCCTTGTAACACTGAGATTGTGAGATGTCTCATTATCAATCACTGCAAAAACAATCATAAAATTATTCCAGGACCGGATAGATCCACATGATGAAAATGTTAAAAACTCCTAATGGTCTGATTATTGATCCTGACTGAAACATCTCATTCCAATACCTTCAATACACAGAATAATCCAGTAATAATGCCACAGTTACTTAAAACAATACCATTAAAGACATAATGCAGTTCCTGCAAGAATGAAACAGGAGACAATGAGGAGATTCCATCAGTAAATTGCTGGAAAAGAACAGATGGCTATGTAACACACAGAGAGGGAAATAATACCCAGCACAGCACAGTTAACATCGATTTACACCATTAACAGCTGAAATACTGCTTACCAGCAACTCCAATTGCTGCAAGTGCAGGATAATAGATGTCTTCTATCTGATACATTACTGGATATCCCATTTCTGTGAGAAGCAGAGACTTATATTAGCCTGGAATCCACAGTTCCACCAGGCACTCTGAGCTGATCCATTCCAATGGGTCCTGATTTATACAGGGGATAAGTCTCCACTAACCCCTGATCATTGCTATTAGTTACACTCACCTGAACAAACACATTACATCAGCAGCTTTGACGCTGATGTAAATAATGTGGTGGATGAAACACAATCATTTCAATGTCAATGACATTTTCTGAGCAAGACCTCTCACGGGAATAAACCTGAAATCTGTACTCATACTGGGCTGATGGCAATTATGAAAAGCGTCATTTACATTTTCCATATGAGTGCATTGACCTTGTTCACTCCTGGCATTTCTTTCGGAAATGTAACTGATCTGTCTGCAGTGGACACTGAATCCAGGGAGAAAAGCAATCCCGTTTCACTCTGATCCTGCCTTTTTCCAAGTTCAAATGTGAACTTTGAGTCTCTGATTCGGGACCATGTTCAGGGTTACTGCCCAGACGCTAATGTGGGAGATATTACGGGACATACACTGTACGCATCCATTTGGGAGGCAGTTGGGTCGTGATAATATCACTGGTCACGTAATCCAGAGGTCCAACCTGATGGCCTGGGGTCAGGGGTTCAAATCCCACCACAGCAGCTATATAAAACAGAGGGAACTCCCTTTCTATGTATAAAGTAGAGGGAGCTCCGCCTCTACGTATAAAGTGCAGGGAGCTCCTTCTCTTTGTATAAAGTGGAGAGAGCACCCTCTCTATGCATAAAGTGGATGGAGCGCCCTCTCTCTGTATCAGTTGAAGGAGCTCCCTCTTTATTGATAAAGTGGATGGAGCACCCTCTCGAGATATAAAGTTGGGGGCGATGAAGGAAAGAGGAGAGAGGGAAACACAAACAAATGGAGAAATGAAGAAAGAGGGAGAAAGTGGAAGACAGTGAGAGACAGAAGAGATAGCGAAATGAGACCTTGACGGAACCCCAGTAACAATGCCCATTGTCTTCCCAGTCTGGTATTTCGGGTTTGATGTGACTATTTTCGGGATGAGTGTCAGATGCGTGTTTGATATTTTCAAACTGCATTGACATTCCCAACAAAAGCAAGAGTTAAAGATTCAAAACTAACCAAACAAATGGCTCAAAGCATTGCTGTCCATGTACAGAGGGACGGAGAGATGGAGGGAGTGAGACACAGACGGAGAGAGACACAGACAGAGTGGGACAGAGACAGACGGAGAGGGAGAGAGACAGAGCAAGCATGATAGAGAAAAAAGGAGAAACAGAGAAAGAGGGAGCGAGACAGAAAGGGAGGCAGGCAAATGCAGAGTGAGACAGACAGAAAGGGAGGCAGGCTGATGCAGAGGGAGAGAGACAGGGAGAAAGTGAGTGACGCAGATACAGAGGGAGAGAGACAGATGCAGAGGGAGAAAGGGACAGAGAGAGAGAGAGGGAGACAAACAGAGGGAGAAACAGAGACAGAGCGAGAGACAGACAGAGAGAGAGGGAGGGCGAGATTATTTGAAAAACTTTACATCTAATAAAGTTGAAAAAAGAAAGAATTAAAAGTAAAACTGGCTGTGTGCAAGAACTAATTTTGAAAGGAAAGATCTGGGGTTTTGTGTGAGTGTTTTGGGGGTACGTTTTGGATCAGTGATTGATATTTTCAAACTGAAGTGACATTTAATATTATTGAAAAAAATATTATTAAACACTGACAAACTTTAGAAGCAGGGGAAATGGGATACAGTGTGTGAGGGGACTTTAACAGAACCTCAGCAACAGTACCCATTAGCTGCACAGCCCTGTATTGGGGGTTTAGTGTGAGAGTTTAGGGGGCGAGTGTTGAACAGTGTTTTAGTTTAGTTCAGAGATACAGCACTGAAACAGGCCCTTCGGCCCACCGAGTCCGTGCCGACAATCAACCACCCATTTATACTAATCCTACACTAATTCCATATTCCTACCACATCTCCACCTGTCCCTATATTTCCCTACCACCTACCGATACCAGGGGCAATTTTTTTATAATGGCCAATTTACCTAACAACTTGCAAGTCTTTGGCATGTGGGAGGAAACTGGAGCAGCCGGAGGAAACCCACGCAGGCACAGGGAGAACTTGCAAACTCCACACAGGCAGTACCCATAATTCATCCCAGGTCGCTGGAGCTGTGAGGCTGCAGTGCTAACCACTGCGCCACTGTGCCGCCCATATTGTATTTTAAAATGCGGTGAGGTTCCCAGCAAGGGCAAGATTTACAGGTTCAATAATCAAGAAATGTATAAAAACATTTATGTCCAAGGAGAGAGAGAGATGGTGTTAGAGGCAGAGTCATGGAAAGAGGCAGAGAAAGAGGGAGAGGACGAGGGAGAGAGAGAGAGAGAAAGATGGGAAGAACTAGACATGAGAGGGAGAGACAGAGAGAGGATGAGACAAGTTGTAACAATCATTAACAATCCTCATTATCTGCCCAGTCCTGTTTTTGGAGGTTAATGTGAGTGTTTTAGGGGTGAATGTTGGATCAGTGTTTCATATTTTCAAACTGCAGTGTCATTCCCAACAAGGCTGTTAAAGTATATAAGAGCAGGGAGGTTATGCTGGAACTGTATAACTCATTGCTTAAGCACCATAATGGGACCTCCCACGGCAGGTACAGTGTGAGTTTAGATACAGAGTAAAGCCGTGGATTTGGAGAAGGAGGGAGAGATGGGCAGAAAGAGTGAGGAGATACGGGGAGGCAGGCAGATTGTCGGAGAAACTTTACATCAAACCACATGAAAAAAATAAATAATTAAAAATTTAAATGGACTGCGCACTGAAAATACTGTCCGCACACAATAACGAAAGACACACACCATCCGAACTTGAAACAATATCGCCATTCCTTCACTGTTACTGGGTCAAAATCCTGGAACTCGCTTCCTAACAGCACGGTGGGTGTACCTACCCCACATGGACTGCAGCGGTTCAAGAAGGAGGCTCAACACCACCTTCTCAAGGGCAATTATGAATGGGCAATAAATGGTGGTCTAGCCAGTAATACACACATCCAACAAATTACTAAGGCAAATAAAAAGTTGAAAACGAGTCACTTATGGAGATATTAGACAAGACGAACAAAAAATTGTTCAAAGAGGTTGGTTTGAGAGAGCGTCTTCAAAGAGGAAAGAGAGTTAGTGAGACGGAGAGCTTTAGGTAAGGAATTCCAGAGTTCGGATCTTGGTCGCTTGAAGGCACGGCCACCAAAGATGGGTCGATTCAAAGTGGGGATCCTCAAGAGGCCAGAATTAGAGGATAGCAGAGATTGGGGGATTGTGGAGCTGAAGGAGATTGCAGAGATTGGGAGGTGTCATTTTTGGAAGACAGTTCCAAACTTCTACCACCCTTTGTATGTCGAAGTGTTTCTAAATTTCTTCTTTGAAAGGGCTTTCGACTAATGTTTGATATTTAGACAGTCCCCCCCGTCCGTGACTGTCCCCATCGAATACTCACAGGGCAGGTACGCACAGGGTTAGATACAAAGTAAAGATACATCTGCCAATGCCAGACTCACTGTTCCTCTGTCTCTTTCTCCTCACCTCTCACTGCCTGCAACACCTTTTCTCAGCCTCTCTTTCTCACTCTTCCCATCCTGAGAACAAGAGGGAGAGATTGAGATAGAGGGAGACAGAGATAGAGGGAGAAACGTAGAGAGATAGACTTGGAAAGTGAGTAACAGAGACAGAAGGAGAGAGAGGGAGAGACAGAGAGGGAATGACAAATGGAGAGACAGAGACAGAGAGACAGAGAGAGAGGGAGAGACATAAATAGAAGGAGGGAGACGGAGAGACAGGGAGGGAAGGGCAGATGGAGGGATAGAGAGAGAGAGGCAGAGATGGAAGGAGAGAGAGGGAGTGTCAGGGAGGAAAAGACAGATGGCGGGACAGAGAGAGAGACAGAGAGAGAGGCAGAGACAGAGATGGAAGGAGAGAGAGGGAGCGACAGGAAGGGAAAGACTGATGGAGAGGCGGAGATAGAGACAAAGAGAGAAGGAGAGAGATGTAGTGAAAGGGAGGGAAGGATAGATGGAGGGATAGAGCGACAGAGAGAGCGAGAGATAGAAGTAGAGCGAGGGAGTGACAGAGGGAGGGAAAACAGATGGACGGGCAGAGTGAGAGACAGAGAGAGATGGAGAGAGATGGAGTGACTGGGAGTGATGGACAGATGGAGGGATAGAGAGAGAGGCAGAGATAGAAGGAGATAAAGGGAGTGATGGGTGGGGAGACAGATGGAGAGAAAGTGAGTGAGAGCGACAGAGATGGAAAGACAGATAGAGAGACAGAGAGAGAGGCAGAGATGGGAGAAGAGAGAGGGAGCGACAGAGAGGTTTCATAAAAATCTATCAAACTCAGATTTAAAAATTAACAAGTGTCTCAGCATCAATTGCTGATTGTGGAAGAGAGTTCCAAGCTGATACCACACCTGGTGTGTTGAAGTGTTTCTTCATTTCACTCCTGAAAGGTTTTTAGACTAGGTTTATATTTTTAGACTATGCCCCCATGTTCCGTGCAGCCAGTGGGAAATGTTACTCTCTGTCTACCCCATCAGTTTCCCTTATTACCTTGAAAACAATCATAAAAACACACCTGAGCCTTCAAAATTCCAGGGATACAGAGTAAATCTCCAGCTACACTGTCCCATTAAATATTCCCAAGCCAAGCACAATGTTGGGTTTGACAAAGAGTAAATGTCCATCTACACTGTCCCATCACACACTCCCAGGGCAGGAACATCATGGGGTGGATACTGAGTGAATCTCACTCTACACTGTTCGATAGAGACAGAGAGAGGGACAGAAAAAGAGAAACAGAGAGACATGGACTGACAGGGTGACTAAAAGAGAAAGAAGGATACCTCACAGGGGATACTGGAAGAGGAGGACGCAATTCAACCACACAATCCTGTTCCGGCATCCAATGTGATCTTGGCTGATCTGTGATGTAACTTACACCATATATGCTGCCTTTGCCCCTTATCTCTTAATACCTTTGGTTAACAAGAATATATCAATCACAGCGTTAAAAATTAACCAATATGCCAGCAAGAAATTTGCACAACAAATATCATGAGGGTGTGATGGCTCCCACAGTAAAATAGCTTGCATGATGTTTAAAATGGAGGCTGTTCCTTCTGGATCATCAAACGTATCTGCCTGGGCCCCAACTTCATCTACATTCCCCCTCTGCCGATGTATTTTTCTCTCCATATCTATCTCTTTCTGTTTGTGCACACAGCAGTGAAAGATTACATCAAATTAATATATCTTTTTTGGGCCTCCTTATCTCGAGAGACAATGGATATGCGCCTGGAGGTGGTCAGTGGTTTGTGAAGCAGCGCCTGGAGTGGCTACAAAGGCCAGTTCTGGAGTGACAGGCTCTTCCACAGGTGCTGCAGAGAAATTTGTTTGTCGGGGCTGTTGTACAGTTGGCTCTCCCCTTGCGCCTCTGTCTTTTTTCCTGCCAACTACTAAGTCTCTTCGACTCGCCACAATTTAGCCCTGTCTTTATGGCTGCCCGCCAGCTCTGGTGAATGCTGGCAACTGACTCCCACGACTTGTGATCAATGTCATTGATAATATATCTTACATTATCCTTTTCATCCACCTCAACAATCTCTCTCTCTCCAACTTCGTCCCTCTCTACAGGCCTCTCTCTGTACTATACTCTATTCATAAGCTGTGCTGAACCTGCTCTGGGAGTGTTTGGTGGGCTACATTAATCGGCTGTGTACAGTCCTGTATCAGGCTGTGAAGAAGCACAGCTTGTTCAGTGTACAACGGGTCAAAGGCAATGATTCACTCCTGTCTGCAACTGGGAAGAGAGACTGACCTTAACATCAAGGCAGCGTTTGACCGAGTGTGACATCGAGGAGCCCGAGTAAAACTGACGTCAGTGGGCATCCACTGGTTGGAGTCATACCGAGCACAAAGGAAGATGGTTGTGGTTGTTGGAGGTCAATCATCTCAGTCCCAGGACATCACTGCAGGAGTTCCTCAGGGTAGGGTCCGAGGCTCAACCATCTTCAGCTGAGATCCCAGGAGAAAATACTGGAAATACTGAGCAGGTCAAGCAGCATCTGTGGAGAGAGAAACAGAGGTAGTGATTCAGCTCGATGGTTTCCAGAGAGACAGAGAGAGAAGGAGTGAGCGGGAGTGTCAGGGAGGGAAAGACAGATGGCGGGACAGAGAGAGAGAGAAGGAGAGAGAGGGAGTGTCAGGGAGGGAAAGACAGATGGAAGGACAGAGTGAGAGACAGAGAGAGAAGGAGAGAGATAGAGTGACAGGGAGGGAAAGTCAGATGGAGGGACAGAGAGAGACAGACAGAGAGACAGAGAGAGAGGCAGAGACAGAGATAGAAGGAGAGAGACGGAGAGCCAGAGAGGGAAAGACAGATGGAGGGACAGAGAGAGAGAGGCAGAGACAGAGAGAAGGAGATAGAGGGTGACGGAGAGGGAAAGACAGATGGAGGGACAATGTGAGAGACAGAGATAGAAGGAGAGAGAGGGAGTGCAAGAGAGGGAAAGACAGATGGAGGGACAGAGAGAGAGACAGAGAGAGAGGGATTGACGGGGGGAGACAGATGGAGGGACAGAGAGAGAGAAGGAGAGAGAGGGAGAGACAGAGAGAAGGGGAGAGGGAGTGACAGAGAGGGAAAGACCGATGGAGGGACAGAGAGAGAGACAGAGAGAGAGGCAGAGACAGAGAGAAGTAGAGAGAGGGAGAGACAGAGAGCGAAAGACAGATGGACAGGCAGAGATAGAAGGAGAGAGAGGGAGAGACAGAGAGGGAAAGACAGATGGAGGGACAGAGTGAGAGACAGAGATAGAATGAGAGAGTTCGAGTGACAGGGAGGGAAAGACAGATGGAGTGACAGAGAGAGAGAGAAGGAGAGAGAGGGAGTGACAGGGAGGGAAAGACCGATAGAGGGACAGTATGAGAGACAGAGAGAGAAGGCGAGAGATAGTGTGACAGGGAGGAAAGACAGATGGAGGGACAGAGAGAGAGACAGAGAGAGAGGCAGAGACAGAAATATAAGGAGAGAGACGGAGAGCCAGAGAGGGAAAGACAGGTGGAGGGACAGAGAGAGAGACAGAGAGAGTGGCAGAGACAGAGATAGAAAGAGAGAGAGGGAGTGTCAGGGACGGAAAGACCGATGGAGAGATAGAGAGAGAGAGGCAGAGATGTAAGGAGAGAGAGGGATTGACAGGGAGGGAAAGACAGATGGAGGGACAGAGAGAGAGAGAAGGAGAGAGAGGGTGACAAAGAGGGAAAGACAGATGGAGGGACAAAGTGAGAGACAGAGATAGAAGGAGAGAGAGGGTGTGCAAGAGAGGGAAAGACAGATGGAGGGACAGAGAGAGATACAGAGAGAGAGGGAGTGAAGGGGGGAGACAGATGGAGGGACAGAGAGAGAGAAGGAGAGAGAGGGAGAGACAGAGAGAAGAAAAGAGGGAGGGACAGAGAGGGAAAGACCGATGGAGGGACAGAGAGAGAGACAGAGAGAGAACTACAGACAGAGAGAAGTAGAGAAAGGGAGAAACAGAGAGGGAAAGACAGTTGGACAGACAGAAATAAAGGAGAGAGAGGGAGAGACAGAGATGGAAAGACAGATGGAGGGACACAGTGAGAGACAGAGATAGAAGGAGTGAGAGGGAGAGACAGAGAGGGAAAGACAGATGGAGGGACAAAGTGAGAGACGGAGAGAGAAGGAGAGAGCTGGAATGACAGGGAGGGAAGACAGATGGAGGGACAGAGAGAGAGAGAAGGAGAGAGAGGGAGAGACAGAGAGAAGGAGAGAGGGAGTGACAGAGAGGGGAAGACCGATGGAGGGACAGAGAGAGAGACAGAGAGAGTGGCAGAGACAGAGAGAGGAGAGAGAATGTGTGTCAGAGAGGGGAAGACAGATGGAAGGACAGAGTGAGAGACAGAGAGAAGGAGAGAGATGGAGTGACAGGGAGGGAAGGACAGATGGAGGGATAGAGAGAGGCAGAGACAGAGAGAGAAGGAGAGAGAGGGAGAGACAGATAAGGAAAGGCAGTTGGATAGACAGAGAGTGAGAGAGGCGGCGATGGAAGGAGAGAGAGGGAGTGACAGGAAGGGAATGACAGATGGAAAGAAATAGAGCGAGAGAGACAGAGATAGAAGGAGAGTGTGGAGAGACAGAGGGGGAAAGACAGATGGAGAGACAGACAGAGAGAGACAGGGAGAGAGATGGAGTTACAGAGAGGGAAGGTCAGATGGAGGGATAAAGAGAGAGAGACAGAGGTAGGAGAGTGAGGGAGTGACAGAGAGGGAAAGGCAGATGGAGGGACAGATAGAGAGGCAGAGACAGAGATAGAAGGAGAGGGAGGGAGTGACAGAGAGTAAAAGACAGATGGTGGGACAGAGAGAGAGACAGAGAGAGAGGCAGAGAGAGAAGGAGAGAGAGGGAGTGTCAGGAAGGGAAAGCCAGATGGAGGGACAAAGTGAGAGACGGAGATAGAAGGAGAGAGATGGAGTGACAGGGAGGGAAGGAAAGATGGAGGGATAGAGAGAGAGACACAGAGATCGAAGGACAGAGGAGGAGTGACAGAGAGCGAAAGACAGTTGAAGGGACAGAGAGAGAGACAGAGAGAGTGGCAGAGACAGAGATAGTTGGAGAGAGAGGGAGTGACAGAGAGGGAAAGACTGATGGAGGGACAGAAAGAGTGGCAGGGAGAGTGGCAGAGTCAGAGATATAAGGAGCAGGTGGGAGTGTCAGGGAGGGAAAGAAAGATGGAGGGACAGACTGAGAAACAGAGAGAAGGAGAGAGATGGAGTGGCAGGGAGGGAAGGACAGATGGAGGGATAGAGAGAGGCAGAGACAGAGAGAGAAGGAGAGAGTGGGAGAGACAGAGAGGGAAAGTCAGTTGGAGAGACAGAGAGAGAGAGAGGCAGCGATGGAAGGAGAGAGAGGGATTGACAGGGAGGGAAAGACAGATGGAAAGACAGAGAGCGAGAGAGACAGAGATAGAAGGATAGTGTGGAGAGAGATAGAGGGAAAGACAGATGGAGGGACAGAGAGAGAGACAGGGAGAGAAATGGAGTGACAGGGAGGGAAGGACAGATGGAGCGATAGAGAGAGAGAGAGACAGAGAAAGAAGGAGCGAGATGTAGTGACGGGGGGGAGGGCGAAGATAGATGGAGGGACAGAGAGAGAGAGGCAGAGATGGAAGGAGAGAGAGGGAGTGATAGGGAGGGAAAGACAGATGGAGAGACAGAGAGAAAGACAGAGATAGAAGGAGAGAGAGGGAGGGAAAGACAGATGGAGGGAGAGAGAGAGAGACAGAGTGAGAAGGAGAGAGACGGAGAGACATAGAGCGAAAGACTGATGGAGGGACAATAGAGAGAGACAGAGAGAGTGGCAGAGACAGAGATAGAAGTTGTGAGAGGGAGTGTCAGGAAGGGAAAGACAGATGGAGGGACAAAGTGAGAGACAGAGAGAGAAGGAGAGAGATGGAATGACAGGGAGGGAAGGAGAGCTGGAGGGATAGAGAGAGAGAGACAGAGAGAGAAGGAGAGAGATGGAGTGTCAGGAAGGGAAAGACAGATGGAGGTACAAAGTTAGAGACAGAGAGAGAAGGAGAGAGATGGAGCGACAGGGAGGGAAGGACAGTTGGAGGGATAGAGTGAGAGAGGCAGTGATAGAGATCGAAGGAGAGAGAGGGAGTGACAGGGTGTGGGGAAGATAGATGGAGAGACAGAGAGAGAGAGACAGAGAGAGAAGGAAAGAGAGGGAGAGACAGAGAGGGAACGACAGATGGAAAGACAGAGAGAGGGAGACAGAGAGGGAAAGATAGATGGAGTGACAGAGACAGAGAGAGGCATTGATGGAAGGAGAGAAAGGGAGAAACAGACAGGGAAAGACAGATGGAGGGACAGAGAGAGATACCGAGAGAGAGAGACAGAGAGAGAGGCAGAGATAGAAGGGGAGAGAGGGATTCACAGGGAGGGAAAGACGGATGGAGGGACAGAGAGAGAGAGAGAGGCAGAGATGTAAGGAGAGAGAGGGATTGACAGGGAGGGAAGACAGAAGGAGGGACAGAGAGAGAGAGACAAAGATAGGAGAGAGATGGAGAGGTAGAGAGGGAAAGTCAGATGGAGGGACAGAGAGAGAGACAGAGATCTCTTCCGTTGTTTCTGTATCCATACCTATCTCTTAAATGTTTGTGCACACAGCAGTGAAGGATTACATCAAATTAATTTCTCTTACATTCTCCCTTTCAATCGACCCCGCAATCTCTCTCTCTCCAACCTTGTCCCTCTCCACAGCACTCCCTCTTTCTGCATATCTAACCCTCTCTCCCTCTTTCTCTCTCCCCGTGTCAGAGATTGCAGGAGGGAGAGACAGAGAGATGAAGACAGATAGAGAATGTTGAAGGAACTATACTCTATTCCTAAGCTGTGCTGAACCAGCTCTGGGAGTGTTTGATGGGCTTTATTAATCGGCCGTGTACAGTCCTGTATCAGGCTGTGAAGAAGCACAGCTTGTTCAGTGTACAATGGGTCAAAGGGAATGATTCACTCCTGTCTGCAACTGGGAAGAGAGACTGACCTTAACATCAAGGCAGCGTTTGACCGAGTGTGACATCGAGGAGTCCGAGTAAAACTGAAGTCAGTGGGAATCCGCTGGTTGGACTCATACCGAGCACAAAGGAAGATGGCTGTGGTTGTTGGAGGTCAATTATCTCAGTCCCAGGACATCACTGCAGGAGTTCCTCAGGGTAGTGTCCGAGGCTCAACCATCTTCAGCTGAGATCCCAGGAGGAAATACTGAGCAGGTCAAGAAGCATCTGCGGAGAGCAAAACAGAGTTAGTGATTCAGCTCGATGCTTTCCAGATTTCCAGCATCCACAGTATTTTGCCTCAGATAATGAAGCAATCCATAGCCACATGCACCAAGACCCGGACAACATTCAGGCTTGGGGCGAGCGGTGGCAAGTAACATTCATGTCACACAAGTGCTAGGCAATGACCATCTGCAACAAGAGAGAATCGAACCACCTCCCCTTGGCATTTAAAGCATTATCCCATCGCTGAATCACCCAGCATCAACATCCTGGGGAAACATTGACATCAAACTTAACTGAACGAAACACATTAATAGTTTCTTCAATCAGTGGCTGGTGGGTGTCTGGAACTCAATGCCTGAAAGGATTAGTGTAAAATGGGGGTTGATGGCCGGCACAGACTGGGATGGCCGAAGGGACTGTATAAGTGCTGTAGGTCTCTATGACTCCAAAGGATGGTAGAGGCAGAAACCCTCATCACATTTAAAACAATCTCTTGGATATTCACTTCTCTATATTTAAAATGAGTAAGGAATAACTCTCCTCGTCTGCACTGCCCCATCAAACACTCTCAGAGAAGGTACAGCACGGATTAGATACCGAGTAAAGCTCCGTTTAAACTGTCCCTGGAGTGTCGGATGAACCCGGGTCACTCACTGTCCCCGGCTCAGCCTCAAGACTCAATGCCTCAGTCACTGAGACGCTCCTGTATCACTTGCCTTAATGTAAGCGGATGCCGGGTGTGGGAGCAGGACAGGCACACGGGATTAGCACGACTGCTCATGTGGAGGACAAGCATCAATAATCCCTCAGAGAAACAGAACAGATCAGCGAGACTCAGAATAGGAAACTTGTGTTGAATTTGTGAGTCTTGGATTGTGGAATGCTTTAGTATATGGTGAGAATGTTGAGCCATGACATTTTGCCCCAGTGGGATGAATAGACACTATATGACTTGATTACAACAGTAAGGTACCGTGTGAACTGTAAATATGGACTGAAATAACAATGTAACTGATCAATTTTCAGCTGAGTACTGTGACTACAGTTATACCTGCTATCCTGTTATATATGTGCTGCTATCCCTGCTATATGTGAGAATGTACATACGACATGATGGGATGAAGTCAAAGCGGCCACTGTTTATATTTTTAGACTATGCCCCAAGTTCCTGACTCCGCAGCCAAAGGGAATATTCACTCTCAGTCCACCCTATCAGTTTACCTTATTATTTTGTAAACCTTCATCAAATCACCCAATAACCTTCCGGGTGAAAAATCTTTTCCTCAAATCCCCTCTAAACCTCCTGCCCCTTGCCTTCAATCTATGCCCCCTGGTTATTGACCCCTCCACTAAGGGAAAAAGTTTCTTCCTATCTAACCTATCAATGCCCCTCATAATTGTGTACACCTCAATCATGTCCCCCCTCAGCCTTCTCTGCTCTAAGCAAAACAACTCCAGCCTTTTCAGTCTCTCTTCATAGCTGAAATGCTCCAGCCCAGGCAACATCCTGGTCAATCTCCTCTGCATCCTCTCCAGTGCAATCACATCCTTCCTATCGTGTGGTGCCCAGAACTGTACACAGTACTCCAGCTGTGGCCTAACCAGTGTTTTATATAGCTCCATCATAACCTCCCTGTTCTTATATTCTATGCCTCAACTAATAAAGGCAAGTATCCTATATACCTTCCTAACCACCTTGTCTACCTGCGCTGCAGCCTTCAGTCTGCAGATCTATGGACAAGTACAAAAAGATCCCTCTGACGCTCGATACTTCCTATGGTCCTACCATTCATTGGATATTCCCTAGCCTTGTTAGTCCTTCCAAAATTCTATGTAACCTAACCTATGTATAATCTTTAATCTTGCAGAGCAGTGTAATGTTTATTTTCTGAAAGCCGGACAGAGCAAAGCTTAACGTACTCCAAAAAACTCCAGGCTTTTGGCATTTATTACCTTATCGAGTCAAATCTGTCGTGAAGTTCGACTGGACTGGTGAATAATTCTTTTTAAGTTGTTTTTCCGACAGTACGTGTGTAAATCGATTTGCAGCATCCCATCATATAATATATTTTGCTGTCTACATCACTGTGATCATGTCTGAATACAGACATAAAATAGCCACAATTTTGAAATTTGATCCGGGGCAGACAGGTGACGTGTTTATTTTGTCTGTGATTTAACTCGACCCCCAATGATAACCAATATGGTGGAAGAAAATGATAGACAGAAAGAGAGGAACAGAGGTAGAGTAACAGAGAGATAGGGAGAGATAGAAATGGAGAGAGAACAAAGAGCTGGTGAGGGATAGAGACAGAAGCAGAGAGATAGAAAGAGCCAGGAGACCCTGAGAGACTTTAGAAGCAGGGGGACGGGGAGACAGGCTGTGTGGAGACCCTGGGGCAATGTTACAGATAGACAGGGTAGATGCAGGTAAGATGTTTCTCCTGGTTGAAGAGTCTAGAACCAGGGGACACAATTTCAAAATAAGGCGGAAGCCACTTCGGACAGAGATGATGAGAAATTTCAATACTCAGAGGGTTGTGAATCTTAGGAATTCTCTATCCCAGAGGACTGTCGAAGTTCAGTCATTGAGTATGTTTCAAGCAGAGATAGGCAAATTTCTAAATAGCAATGACATAAAGGGTATGAGGATAGTCTGGAAAAAACACATTGAAGTGGATGATCAGCCATGATCGTCTTGAATGGCAGAGCTGGCTCAATGGGCTGAATGGCCTACTCCTGTTCA
The DNA here is from genome assembly GCF_036365525.1 of Heterodontus francisci. Taxonomy (NCBI): domain Eukaryota; kingdom Metazoa; phylum Chordata; class Chondrichthyes; order Heterodontiformes; family Heterodontidae; genus Heterodontus; species Heterodontus francisci. Next base: position 40,217,893 of record NC_090391.1, read on the forward strand.
TATACTCCAAAGCTGCCGAAATAGTTTCTCGCAAACGACCCCATCAGGACCCCTTAATATCTCAACAACTTTGATCAAATCGCCATGATCCTCCTAAATTCCAGGGAATAAATCCCCAGTTTGTGCAATATCACCTTGTAATTTAAACCTTGGAGTCCAGATTTCATTCGGGTAAATCTACACTGCACTCAAATGGACACGGACCCCTCAAGTCTCTTTGGACCTCCAGTGTTTCTATCTTTTCACCATTTATAAAGTACTCTGTTCCAGTCTTTTTAACTGACATGGAAATCTATCTACCTCCGTTTTAACCATTCACTTCAGATATCTCTTTGCATTGTTCTGCTTCCAGCTGCACTGCTTACAATGCTGCCTATTTTTGTGTCACTGGTAAACTTGGGTATGTTGCATTCTTCCACATCATCTTAAATCGTGAATAAATACAGCAAAAACTGAGACACACACAGGCTTTGCTCTCCTAGAAATGAGTGAATCATTCCATCCAAGAGGCTTTTTAATTCCAGATTTATGATTATTTTTAGAAAAAACAAAATTCAAATTCACAACAGCCCAGCGTGGGATTTGAACTCCGGCTTTTCAATCATCAGCTCAGGCCTTCAAATTCAAACCCATAAAAAGAGATTCATTTTCCGACTGCTGTTCTGTGACTGTCTCAGGTTCTTGATACCTGCGCTGCAGCCTTCAGTGATCTATGGACAAGTACACCAAGATCCCTCTGACGCTCGGTACTTCCTATGGTGCTACCATTCATTGGATATTCCCTCGCCTTGATACTCCTTCCAAAATTCTATGTAACCTAACCTATGTATAATCTTTAAATTGCAGTGCATGTGTAATGTTTAATTTCTGAAAGCCGGACAGAGTAAAACTTAACCTACTGCAAAAAATTCAAGATTTTTGGCATTTATTACCTTATCGGGTCAAATCTGTCATTACGTTGGACTGAACTTGTGAATAAATCTTTTTAAGCTTTTTTTCCGACAGTACTAGTGTAAATCGATTTGCAGCATCCCATCATATAATATACACTGCTATCTATACAGTCTGAATACAGACATAAAATATCCACAAATTTTGCTATTTATTCCGGGGCAGACAGGTGAAGTGTTTATTTTGTCTGTGATTTCACTCAACCCCCAATGATAACCAACATGGTGAGAGAGGGTGATAGCCAGAGAGAGAGTAACAGAGGTAGAGTAACAGAGATATAGGGAGAGATAGAAATGGAGAGAGAACAGAGAGATAGTGAGGGATAGAGACAGAAGCAGAGAGATAGAAGGTGCCAGGAGACACTCAGAGACTTTAGAAGCCGGGGGACGGGGAGACAGGCTGTGTGGAGACCCTGGGGTAACGTTATAGATAGACAGGGCAGATCCAGGTAAGATGTTTCTCCTGGTTGAGGACTCTAGAACCAGGGGACACAATTTCAAAATAAGGCGGAAGCCACTTGGGACAGAGATGAGGAGAAATGTCATTACTCAGAGGGTTGTGAATCTTAGGAATTCTCTATCCCAGAGGACTGTGGAAGCTCAGTCATTGAGTATGTTTAAAGCAGATATTGACAGATTGCTGAATACCAATGACATAAAGGGTATGAGGATAGTCTGGGAAAAACACATTGAAGTGGATGATCAACCATGATCGTCTTGAATGGCGGAGCAGGCTCGATGGGCTGAATGGCCTTCTCATGTTCCTATATTCCAAAGCTGCCGAAATAGTTTCTCGCAAACTACCCCATCAGTTCCCCTTAATATCTCAACAACTTTGATCATAATCACCTTGATCCTCCTAAATTCCAGGGAATTATTCCCAGTTTGTGTAATATCACCTTGTAATTTAACCCTTGGAGTCCAGTTATCATTCTGGTAAATCTACTCTGCACTCAAATGGACATGGACCCCTCAAGTCTCTTTGAACCTCCAGTGTTTCTATCTTTTCACCATTTATAAGGTACTCTGTTCTCGTCTTTTTTACTGACATGGAAATCAATCTACCACAGTTTTAACCATTCACTTCAGATATCTCTTGGCATTGTTCTGCTTACAGCTACATTGCGAACAATGCTGCCTATTTGTGTGTCATTGGTAATCTTGGGTATGTTGCATTCCACCATATCATCTTAAATCGTTAATAAATGCAGCAAAGCTGAGACACACACGGGCTTTGCACTAGTGGACAGGAGTGAATCATTCCATCCTAGAGGTTTTTTAATTCCAGATTTATGATTATTTTTAGAAAAAACAAAATTCTAATTCACAACAGCCCAGCTTGGGATTTGAACTCCTACTTTTTGAATCAACAGCTCAGGCCTTCAAATTAAAACCCATAAAAAGAGATTCATTTTCCTACTGCTGTTGCCTGACTGACTGAGGTTTTGTATATTGTTCCCTTCTCCTCTTCTACCATGTGTTTGAAGTCTTTGAAGTTTGTCAAACATTGGTAAACTACTTCATGTGGTGTTCTGTAAATATCTTCAATTTTGTGTATCTGGAAGGGACAAAATTCAAATTCTTACCTTATTGCATCAATCAAAACCTGCAGGTCCATTCAAACAAATCTATTTCCTGTCTCTGCAAAGACAGCTCACACTTCCACAATGCAGGAATGTCTGAATGGAAACAGCTTTTGACACATTTCCCAACACGTTTGCTAACACTTTTCAGGATGAAGCTAAATTCAACTCACAGATTCCAAGCCCCAAATTGAGCTTTTGGGTAGAACGGGGAACATTGATGAAATCCCAGCTCTCTCTGTCCTGTCACCCATTCTAACATTGTACCATTTAGTTTATATCACTCAGTCTTCCTTCCAAGATGCATCACTTCACATTTCTCAGCATTTAAGTTAACCTGCCCTGTGTCTGTCCAATGATAGGTTGGATAGTAAGCTGTCAAGAGGACATAAAGTGTGGACAAAGAGATTTCCATCGGTTACGTGAGTGAGCAAAAAATTGGCAGATGGAGTACAATGTGGGAAAATGTTAGCTTGTCCACTTTAGCAGGAAGAATAAAAATCAGTATATTATTGAAATGGAGAGAGACTGCAGAACTGTACGGTACAGAGGGATCTGGGTGTCCTGGTACATGGATCACAAAATGTTGCCGTGCAGCTACAGCAAGTGATGAGGAAGGCAAATGGAATGTTGTTGTTTATTGCAAGTTGAATAGAGTATCAAAGTAGGGAAGTGTTGTTACAGCTGTAAAGGGCATACGTTAGACGACGTCTGCAGGATTGTAGACATTTTTGGTCCCCTTACTGAAGAAATTATATAATTGCATTCGAAGTAGTTCAGAGAAGGTTCACTGGGCTGATTCCTTGGATGAAGGGTTTATCTTATGAGGAAATGTTGAACAGGTTGGGTCTATACCCACTGGAGTTTAGAAGAATGAGAGGTGATCTGAGTGAAACATCTCAGGTCCCGAGGGGACTGGACAGGGTGGATGCTGAGAGGATGGTTCCCCTTGTTGGGGAGACGAGAACTAGGGGTCACAGTTTAAAAATTAGGGACGTTCCATTTAAAACTGAGATGAGGAGAAATGTGTTTCTCTCAAAGGGGGGTCGGTCTGTGGAATTCCCTTCCCCAGAGACCAGTGGAGGCTGCATCATTGAATATATTCAAGGCTGAGTTCGATAGGTTTTTGATCAATTAGGGATTCAAGGGTTACGGGACGCAGACAGGAAAGTGGAGTTGAGTTCACAATCAGATCAGCCATTGAATGGCAGAGCAGGCTCGAGGGGCCGAATGGCCCACTCCTGCTCCTAATTCGTTTGTTCTTGTGTGTTCCATTTCACCAGACTGCCTCTATCCTCCTGATGTCTGCTACTAGGCCCTTCCCTTTTATTACGTTGCAGATGTCACAAACATTGGCAAACATTGAAGTAATGCCCTGTAAACACAAGCCCAAGTCATTAGTATACATCAAAAAGATCAGTGGTCCTAATATAAACCTCCACTGTATACCTCCCTCCAGTCTGAAACAACCATTGTCCCATCTCTCAGCCAATGTCGTCTCCAATCAGCCACTGTCCCTTTCATCCCTGGAGCAGCAATATTGCTAACTGGTCAATTAGGAGGCACCATTAAGTCCTCCCCATGAGGACCCTGGTCCCAGACCTCTCTGTTTGCACTCTCCCATCAACATTCCCCAGACAGGTACAGCATGGATTAGATACAGAGTAATGCTCCTTCTACACTGTCCCATCCAACACTCACAGGACAGGAACATCATGGGGTGGATACAGAATGAATCTCACTCTACACTTTCCGAAACAGACAGAGAGAGAGAAAGAATGAGAGAAATAGAGGGAGACACAGACAGACAGGGTGTCTGAGAGTGAAAGAAGGATATTTAACATCAGACATAGGAAGATGAGGAGGCAATTTACCCCCTCGACCCTGTTCCAGCATTCAGTGAGATCAGGGCTGATCTGTGATCTAACTAACACCATATATCCCACCTTTGCCCCTTATCTCTTAATACCTTTGGTTAACAAGAATCTATCAATCACAGGTTTAAAAATTGATCAATAAGCCTGCATGGAATTTCCACAAACAATATCATGAGGGTGTGATGGTTCCCACAGTGGAATAGCTGGGTGAATATTTAAAATGGAGGCTATTCCTTCTGGATCATCAAAAGTGTCCGCCTGGGCCCCAACTTCATCTGCATTCCTCCCTCTCCCGCTGTTTTTTTTCTCTCCATACCTATCTCAAATATGTTTGTGTGCACAGCAGTGAAGGATTAAATCAAGTTAATATATCTTACATTATCCTGTTCATCCAACTCAACAATCTCTCTCTCTCTCCAAGTTTGTCCCTCTCTCCAGCCCTCTCTATGCCTTCATATCTAAACCTCCGTCCCTCAGTCTCTCTCCTAGTGTCAGTGATAGCAGAGAGTGAGACAGAGATAGAAGGAGAGGGAGGGAGTGACAGAGAGGGAAAGACAGATGGAGGGGCAGAGTGAGAGACAGAGAGAGGAGAGAGATGGAGTGACAGTGAGGGAAGGACAGATGGAGAGACAGAGAGAGGGAGACAGAGATAGAAATAGAAAGACAGGGAGTGACAGAGATAGATGGAGAGGGAGGGAGTGACAGAGAGGGAAAGACAGATGGAGGGACAGAGTGAGAGACAGAGAGAGGAGAGATATGGAGTGACAGTGAAGGAAGGACAGATGGAGGGATAGAGAGAGGGAGAGACAGAGATAGAAGGAGAGAGATGGAGTGATGGGGGTGGGTGGGAAGACAGATGGAGAGACCAAGAGAGAGACAGAGAGAGAAGCAGAGAGATGGAGTGACAGGGAGGGAAGGACGGATGGAGAGACAGAGGGCGAGACAGAGAGAGAGGCAGAGAGAGAGAGAGAAGGAGATAGAGGGAGAAACAGGGAGGGAAAGACTGATGGAGACACAGAGAGAGAGACAGAGCGAGAGGGAGAGACAGAGAGAGAAGGAGAGATTGGGTGAGACAGAGAGGGTAAGGCAGTTGGAGAGACAGAGAGAGAGAGGGGCAGAGATGAAAGGAGAGAGAGGGAGTGACAGGGAGGGAACGACAGATGGAAAGAGAGAGAGAGAGACAATGATAGAAGGAGAGAGCGGGAGAGACAGAGATTGAAAGAGAGAGAGGGAGTGACTGGGAGGGAAAGAGAGATGGAGGGATAGAGAGAGAGATAGAAGGAGAGAGATGGGGAGACAGAGAGGGAAAGGCAGTTGGAAAGACAGAGAGAGAGTGAGAGGGGCAGAGATGGAAGGAGAGAGAGGGGGTGACAGGGAGGGAAAGACAGATGGAAAGACAGAGAGAGAGAGACAGTGATGGAAGGACAGAGAGGGAGAGACAGAGAGGGAAAGACAGATGGAGGGACAGAGAGAGAGACAGAGTGAGAGGCAGAGACACAGAGAGAGAAGGAGAGATTGTGAGAGACAGAGAGGAAAAGGCAGTTGGAGAGACAGAGAAAGAGAGAGAGGCAGAGATGGAAGGAGAGAGAGGGAGTGACAGGGAGGGAAAGACAGAGAGAGTGGCACGTTGGAAGGAGAGAGAGGGAGTGTCAGGGAGGGAAAGACAGATGGAGGGATAGAGAGAGAGATCGAGAGGAAAGATGGAGTGTTGGGGTGGGGGTGGGAAGACAGATGGAGTGACAAAGAGAGAGGCAGAGATGGAAGGAGAGAGAGGGAGTGATGGGGAGGGAAAGAAAGATGAAGAGACAGAGAGAAAGACAGAGATAGAAGGAGGTAGAGACAGAGATGGACAGACAGATGGAGGGACAGAGATAGAAGGACAGATGGACGGATAGTGAGAGAGAGAGAGATAGAAGGAGAGAGAGTGAGTGACAGAGAGGGAAAGACAGATTGAGGGGCAGAGAGAGAGAGACAGAGGCAGAGACAGAGATAGAAGGAGAGAGAGGGAGTGACATGGGGGGAAAGACAGATGGAGGGACAGAGAGTGAGAGAGAAGGAGGGAGAGGGAGAGACAGAGAGAAGGAGAGTGGGAGTGACAGAGAGGGAAAGACAAATGGTGGAACAGAGAGAGAGACATAGATAGAATGAGAGAGAGGGAACAACAGAGAGGGAAAGACAGATAGAGGGACAGAGAGAGACACAGAGAGAGAAGGAGAGAGAGGGAGTGTCAGGGAGGAAAAAACAGATGGAGGGACAGAGAGAGAGACAGGGAGAGAAATGGCGTGACAAGGAAGGAAGGACAGTTGGAGGGATAGTGACAGAGATAGAATGAGAGAGATGGAGTGATGGGTGGGGTTTGGGAAGACAGATGGAGGGACAGGGAGAGAGGCAGAGATGGAACGAGTGAGAGGGAGTGATAGGGAGGGAAATACAGATGGAAGGACAGAGAGAAAGACAGAGATGGGAGAGAGAGAGAGTGACATGGAGGGAAAGACGGATGGAGGGACAGAGTGTGAGAGAAGGAGAGAGAGGGAGAGACAGAGGAGGAGAGAGGGGGTGACAGAGGGAAAAAACAGGTGGAGAGACAGAGAGAGATACAGAGTTGGAAGGAGAGAGAGGGAGTGACAGGGAGGGAAGGACAGATGGAGTGATAGAGAGAGAGAGAGATAGAAGGACATAGAGGGAGTGACAGAGAGGGAAAGACAGATGGAGAGACAGAGAGAGGCAGAGATGGAAGGAGAGAGAGGGAGAGACAGAAAGGGAAAGACAGGTGGAGAGACAGAGAGAGAGAGACACACAGATAGAAGGAGAGAGGGGGACAGACAGAGAGGAAAAGGCAGATGGAGGGGCAGAGAGAGAGAGAGATAAAGAGAGAGACAGAGAGAGAGAGACAGAGAGTGAGATAGAAGGAGAAAGACATAGGGGCAGATAGACTAAGACAGAAGGAGGGACAGAGAGAGAGAGAGTGGCAGAGACAGAGATAGAAGGAGAGAGAGGGAGTGTCAGGAGGAGGGGGAGTGGGAGATAGAGGGGGAGAGACATACAGATGGAGAGAGACAGATAGAGGGAGAGAGACAGATAGAGGGGGAGAGTGAGACAGAGGGGGAAGAGTGAGACAGAGGGGGTGAGGGAGATAGAGGGGGTGAGCGAGATAGAGGGGGTGAGGGAGATAGAGGGGGTGAGGGTGATAGAGGGGTGAGGGAGATAGTGGGGGGGTGTGAGATAGAGGGGATGTGTGAGATTGTGGGGCTGTCTGAGATAGTGGGGGGGTGAGATAGTGGGGGTGTGTGAGATAGTGGGGGGAGACAGATAGGGGGACGAGTGAGATAGAGGGGAAGAGTGAGATAGAGGGGAAGAGTGAGATAGAGGGGGTGTGTGAGATAGTGGGGGTGTGTGAGATAGTGGGGGAGAGACAGATCGAGGGGACGAGTGAGATAGAGGGGGAGGGTGAGATAGAGGGGAAGAGTGAGATTGAGGGGGAGAGAGAGATAGAGGGGGAGAGGGAGATAGAGGGGGAGGAAGACAGAGGGGGAGAGGGAGATAGAGGGGAGAGGGAGATAGTGGGGGAGAGGGAGATATAGGGGGTGTGTGAGATAGAGGGGGTGTGTGAGATAGAGGGGGTGTGTGAGATAGAGGGGGAGAGGGAGATAGAGGGGGATAGGGAGATAGAGGTGGGAGAGGGAGATAGAGGGGGAGAGGGAGATAGAGGGAGATAGAGGGAGAGAGGGAGATAGAGGGGGGAGAGGGAGATTAGAATATTAGAATATTACAGCGCAGTACAGGCCCTTCGGCCCTCGATGTTGCGCCGAGCTGTGAAACCATCTGACCTACACTATTCCATTTTCATCCATGTGTCTATCCAATGTCCACTTAAATGCCCTTAATGTTGGCGAATCTACAACTGCTGCAGGCAGGGCATTCCACGCCCTTACTACTCTCTGAGTAAAGAAACTACCTCTCACATCTGTCCTATATCTATCACCCCTCAACTTGAAGCTATGTCCCCTCGTGTTTGCCATCACCATCCGAGGAAAAAGACGCTCACTATCCACCCTATCTAACCCTCTGATTATCTTATATGTCTCTATTAAGTCACCTCTCCTCCTCCTTCTCTCCAACGAAAACAACCTCAAGTCCCTCAGCCTTTCCTCGTAAGACCTTCCCTCCATACCAGGCAACATCCTAGTAAATCTCCTCTGCACCCTTTCCATAGCTTCCACATCCTTCCTATAATGCGGTGACCAGAACTGCACGCAATACTCCAGGTGCGGTCTCACCAGAGTCTTGTACAGCTGCAGCATGACCTCGTGGCTCCGAAACTCGACCCCCCTACTAATAAAAGCTAACACACCATATGCCTTCTTGACAGCCCTATTAATCTGGTTAGCAACCTTCAGGGATTTATGCACCTGGACACCAAGATCTCTCTGCTCATCTACACTAACAAGAATCTTCCCATTAGCCCAGTACTCTGCATTCCTGTTACTCCTTCCAAAGTGAATCACCTCACACTTTTCCGCATTAAACTCCATTTGCCATCTCTCAGCCCAGCTCTGCAGCCTATCTATGTCTCTCTGTACCCTACAACATCCTTCGGCATTATCCACAACTCCACCGACCTTAGTGTCATCTGCAAATTTACTAACCCACCCTTCTACACCCTCTTCCAGGTCATTTATAAAAATGACAAACAGCAATGGCCCCAAAACAGATCCTTGCGGTACACCACTAGTAACTAAACTCCAGGATGAACATTTGCCATCAACCACCACCCTCTGTCTTCTTTCAGCTATCCAATTTCTGATCCAAAGCTCTAAATCACCTTCAACCCCATACTTCCGTATTTTCTGCAATAGCCTACCGTGGGGAACCTTATCAAACGCCTTACTGAAATCCATATACACCACATCCACTGCTTTACCCTCATCCACCTGTTTGGTCACCTTCTCGAAAAACTCAATAAGGTTTGTGAGGCACGACCTACCCGTCACAAAACCGTGCTGACTATCTCTAATGTACTTATTCTTTTCAAGATGATTATAAATCCTGTCTCTTATAACCTTTTCCAACATTTTACCCACAACCGAAGTGAGGCTCACAGGTCTATAATTACCAGGGCTGTCTCTACTCCCCTTCTTGAACAAGGGGACAACATTTGCAATCCTCCAGTCTTCCGGCACTATTCCTGTCGACAATGACGACATAAAGATCAAGGACAAAGGCTCTGCAATCTCCTCCCTAGCTTCCCAGAGAATCCTAGGATAAATCCCATCTGGCCCAGGGGACTTATCTATTTTCACACTTTCCAAAATTGCTAACACCTCCTCCTTGTGAACCTCAATCCCATCTAGCCTTGTAGCCTGAATCTCAGTATTCTCCTCGACAACATTTTCTTTCTCTACTGTAAATACTGACGCAAAATATTCATTTAACACTTCCCCTATCTCCTCTGATTCCACACACAACTTCCCACTACTATCCTTGATTGGCCCTAATCTAACTCTAGTCATTCTTTTATTCCTGATATACCTATAGAAAGCCTTAGGGTTTTCCCTGATCCGATCCACCAATGACTTCTCGTGTCCTCTCCTTGCTCTTCTTAGCTCTCCCTTTAGATCCTTCCTGGCTAGCTTGTAGCTCTCAAGCGCCCTAACTGAGCCTTGACGTCTCATCCTAACATAAGCCTTCTTCTTCCTCTTGACAAGCGCTTCAACTTCTTTAGTAAACCACGGCTCCCTCGCACGACAACTTCCTCCCTGCCTCACAGGTACATACTTATCAAGGACACGCAGTAGCTGCTCCTTGAATAAGCTCCACATTTCGATTGTTCCCATCCCCTGCAGTTTCCTTCCCCATCCTATGCATCCTAAATCTTGCCTAATCGCATCATAATTTCCTTTCCCCCAGTTATAATTCTTGCCCTGCGGTATATACCTGTCCCTGCCCATCGCTAAGGTAAACCTAACCGAATTGTGATCACTGTCACCAAAGTGCTCACCTACATCTAAATCTAACACCTGGCCGGGTTCATTTCCCAGTACCAAATCCAATGTGGCATCGCCCCTGGTTGGCCTGTCTACATACTGTGTTAGAAAACCCTCCTGCACACACTGGACAGAAACTGACCCATCTAAAGTACTCGAACTATAGTATTTCCAGTCGATATTTGGAAAGTTAAAGTCCCCCATAACAACTACCCTGTTACTCTCACCCCTGTCGAGAATCATCTTCGCTATCCTTTCCTCTACATCTCTGGAACTATTCGGAGGTCTATAAAAGACTCCCAACAGGGTAACCTCACCTCTCCTGTTTCTAACCTCAGTCCATACTACCTCAGTAGACGAGTCCTCAAACGTCCTTTCTGTCGCTGTAATACTCTCCTTGATTAACAATGCCACCCCCCCCCCTCTTTTACCATCTTCTCTGTTCTTACTGAAACATCTAAATCCCGGAATCTGCAACATCCATTCCTGCCCCTGCTCTACCCATGTCTCCGAAATGGCCACTACATCGAGATCCCAGGTACCAACCCATGCTGCAAGCTCACCCACCTTATTCCGGATGCTCCTGGCGTTGAAATAGACACACTTTAAACCAGGTTCTTGCTTGCCAGTGCCCTCTTGCTTCCTTGTAACCATATCCCTGACCTCACTACTCTCAACATCCTGTACACTGGCACTACAATTTGGGTTCCCATTCCCCTGCTGAATAGGGGAGAGGGAGATAGAGGTGGGAGAGGGAGATAGAGGGGGTGTGTGAGATAGAGGGGGTGTGTGAGATAGAGGGGGAGAGGGAGATAGAGGGTGAGAGGGATATAGAGGGGGTGAGGGAGAGAGAGCAGGAGAGGGAGATGGAGGGGGATTGGGAGATAGAGGGGGAGAGGGAGATAGAGGGTGGAGACGGAGATAGAGGGTAGAGACGGAGATAGAGGGGGAAAGATGGATTGGGTAGAGGGTGGTGAACCTGTGGAATTCTCTACCGCAGAAGGCAGTGGAGGCCAAGTCATTAAATATATTCATGGAGGAGAGAGATATATTTCTTAATGTCAAAGGGATCAAGGGGTATGGGGAGAAAGTGGGAACAGGGTACTGAATTAGACCATCGGTCATGATCTTTATTGAATGACGGAGCAGGCACAAAGGGCCGAATGGCCTGCTCCTGCTCCTATTTTCTATGTTTCTATGAGAGAGGCGGATTGAGAGAGTGAGAGAGATGGAGAAACAGAGAGAGAAGGAGAGATAGAGATGCAGCGAGGTGACCCTGATATTCTCGCTCTCTCACACACACACATCCAGACACACACATAAAGGGACACAGAGACACACACACACACACATACACAGACACACAAACACACACACAGATTTTACAATCCACACTGATGTCAGTAAAAATGACCAACAGAACCTCAGTAACAATCCCCAGTGTCTGCCCAGTCCTGAGAGATACAGAGAGAGAGATAGGGTAGTGACAGAGAAAGACAGTGAAAGAGGGAGGACAAAACAGCTTGCAGGAGAAACTTTACATTTATTTGTGTTCCACAGATTTTATTAAAAGTTGAAAGGGACTGGACACTGGAAAAGCTGTCAACACACACAAAAACACTGAGAGACTTTAGATGTGAGGGAAGGGGAGACACATTTTAAAATCCACACTGATGTCAGTAAAAATCCCCAAACACAACCTCAGTAACAATCCCCATTATCTGCCCAGTTCTGTATTGTGGGTTTCTTCTTTGGCCTCCTTATCTCGAGAGACAATGGGTCAGTGCCTGGAGGTGTTCTGCGGTGTGTGGAGCACCGCCTGGAGTGGCGATAAAGGCCAATTCTGGAGTGACATGCTCTTCCACAGGTGCTGCAGAGAAATTTGATTGTCGAGGCTGTTACACAGTTGGCTCTTCCCTTGCGCCTCTGTCTTTGTTGTGCGTTTAGTGTGAGGGATTGAGAGGGGAGGGTTGGATCAGTGTTTGATATTTTGAAACTGCAGGGAAAGAATGAAAGGTTTAAAATGAACTAAGAGATGGCTGAAAGCATTGCTGTGCTGGGATTAACATATCAATGGACTGTGAAAGTCAGGAAGGTCCTGTCCTGGGATTAACATATCAATGGACAGGCCCCCTCCCCCGCCCCCGAGGCAGGAGATTGAGAGACAGCCCAACATGTCAGAGGTTCAAGGGGTGGAGTTTGCAAACAGCTCACTCAGGATATAAACTGGGTTTGAAGATCTCAGTTCCAATCACAAAACCCACCTTTCACTCTCTCTCTAGAGAGAGTGGACACATTCCCCAGTCTGATTCAGTGTGTGTGTCTGTGTATCTGTGTGTGTGCTCTCTCTGTCTCAATCTGGTTTATAACTGTGATTTGATTGTATTTGAATATTGCTGATTGTCTGTGTAACTGAGAGAGGAAACCCTGGGCTCTTGCTATGCTATTTTGTTTAAAAATGTCCTCGCTTTGTATTTTAATCCAATTTTTTTCTCCTTCTTTCCCCTGAGGAATTTCCATTCTGAAAACTGCACCATGAAGGTGAAAAGAGGGAAAGTTTGGGACGAGGAATCCTTGGACAGGAGCTTCCTCCTGCCGGGGACGGACTGAGGCCTTGTCCACAGGCTGCACCCAAAGGGCCCACGTGAGTTGTGTCTGTTTATTAGCCCGAGGTTCAATTTCCTTTCTTGGGCCCACCTCGCAAGACTCTCTCTCTCGCTCTCTCTCTCTCTCTCCATCTGTCTCTCTGAATGAGAGTAACAGGAGGGAGAGAGACGCAGGAGAGTGAGGGAAACATGGAGGGAATCAGAGGGGGACAGGAGGGGTAGACGGCTGTGTGTGGGATCTTGCTGTGCACCAATGGCGTGCAGCGTTTCCAACATTGTAACAGTGACGACCACTTTAAAAATTAACTCTTTGAGGGTCAAAGGCTTGGAATTAAGTCACAAATGTGATAGTTTCTTAAGGCTTGTTGTAACTGAGGCCTTGTCCATCGGCAGCACCCAAAGGGCCCACGTGGGTTGTGTCTGTTTATTAGCCCGAGATTTAATTTCCTCTCTGGGGCCCTGGGTGAACCATTTCATGTCGGATTGGGGCTCCTGGAGTTTTAAACAGGTTGAAAGCCTAGGGTTAAAGGAGCAGCCCCAGGAGGGAGTCCCATTTGCCACTTGCACCATCCAGCCCTGTCTGTGAGGTTTGCTGGTGTTTTGGGCAATGCTAGCAAGCTGACAGTGAAATAAGATGCACGGTGCCCATTTTAATTCATTTTACTATAGTTATGAGGTTAGATTTCTCTCTGTCTCCACATTCTTTCCCTGTGTCTCTATCTCCCCAACCCCCCATGCTTTCTCTTCTCTGTCTCTGTTTCACACTTGCCTTCTCCATTTGAACCTTTAATAAATAAAAAAAATATGCCACACACGGCAATGTGATTTGTCGTTATTTGAAATGGTGAGACAAAATCAGCCACTTGTTCCCATTTTAAAGAGGGTGTTTCGCCCTTTCTGGGGACTGAAATGTGGCTAATATCACATTGCTGCTTGTGGGATCTTGCTGTGCATCTAGTGCCCTGCGGCATTTCCTACATGACAACAATGAGGATACTTTAAAATTCATCTTGCTGAGGGTCTGAGTGTGGATTTCTCTGTGTTTCAACAAGAATTTTACGACAGTTACAAGAGCTGAATGTGAAGCTGTATAAACGCTTGTTATCAGTTTAAAGATGGAGTTTAGCATTTTCTGAGGACTGTGATGGGATACTGGCTATTATCACATTGTGGGATCCTGCTGTGCATACATTCCCTGCATCAATTCCTACATTACAACACCGAGGCAGAAACGGATGGAGAGAAAAAGAGGGAGAGTGAGAAACAGCTGAAGGTGGCAGGTTAAACGCAGAGAGAGAGAGAGAGAGTAATCCACACTCAAAACCTTGGTGGACTGAATGTTGAAGTGTCACCATTGCTGGGATCTTGCTGTGTGCAGCTTGCCTGCAGAATTCCCTGCATTGTAACAGTGACTGCATTTTAGAAGTGAATTCATTGTGTGTAAAGCTCTCCTGAAGGCCTGGAATTAGGACCCGGTATAATTCCCCAATAATGCTGGTGTTTTGGGCAGTGCCGTGAATTGGAGGGCGAAATGAAATTGTGGGATCTTGCTGTGCACAAATGGCATGCAGTGTTTCCAACATTGCAATAGTGACAAACACTTAAACAGTTCACTGAGTGTCAAATGTTCCCCATTCAAACAATTCATTTTACTGAAGTTCTTAGCATCGATTTCTCTCTCTGTCTCTCTCCAGCTTTCTTTCCCTCTGTCTCTCTATTTAAACCTTGAATAGTTAAAAACACACACAGCTGTGTGATTTGTTGTTGGCTTAAATGGTGAGACAGAAATATTTCACAGCTATTTTCAGTCAACATTACATTTGAGAAAGAGGGACAAAAACAGATCTGGACAGAGAATGAGAGAGAGAGATTGGGGGGCAAATGAAATAGGGACAGAGAGAGATACAGAGACAGGGAGACAGACACAGAGACAGACAGACACACACACACATACACACAGAGGTGGAGGTTGCTGTCTCAAACCCTTTATCCTTCGGTTTATAACTGTGATTTGGCTGTATTTGGGTGTTGCTGAGAGAGTGTTGGTGTAACTGAGGGCAATTCCTGGGCTGTTGCTGTGCTATTTTGTTTAACAATGCCTTTTCATCAATTTTCTTTCTTTCCCTCTTGCCTTCAGGAAACTTCATTCTGAAAACTGCACGGTGAAGATGAAAAGAGGGAAAGTCTGGGACGAGGAATCCTTGGACAGGAGCTTCCTCCAGAGGGGACGGACTGAGGCCTTGTCCACAGGCTGCACCCAAAGGGCCCACGTGAGTTGTGTCTGTTTATTAGCCTGTGGTTTAATTTCCTCTCTGGGGCCCTGGGTTAACCATTTCATGTTGGATTGGGGCTCCTGGTGTTTTATACAGATTGAAAGCCTGGGGTTAAAGGAGCAGCCCCAGGAGGGAGTCCCATTTGCCACTTGCTCCTTCCAGTCCTGTCTGTGAGGGTTGCTGGTGTTTTGGGCAATGCTAGGAAGCTGACAGTGAAATAAGATGTACGATGCCCATTTTGATTCATATTACTGTAGTTCTGAGGTCAGCTTTCTCTCTGTCTCCACATTCTTTCCCTGTGTCTCTATCTCCCCCCATTCTTTCTCTTCTCTGTCTCTGTTTCACACTTGCCTTCTCGATTTAAACCTTTAATAAATAAAAAACATGCCACACACACAGCAATGTGATTTGTCGTTATTTGAAATGGTGAGACAGAATCAACAGCTTGTTCCCAGTTTCAAGAGGGATTCGCTCTTTCTGGGGACTGAAATCTGGCTATTATCACATTGCTGCTCGTGGGATCTTGCTGTGCATCTAGTGCCCTGCAGCATTTTCTCCATGACAACAGTTTAAAATTCAGCTTCCTGAGGGTCTGAGTGTGTATTTCTCTGTGTTTTTACAAGAATTTTATAATAATTACAAGAGCTGAAAATGAAGCTGGATAAAGACTTGTTCTGAGTTTAAAGATGGAGTTTATAATTTTCTGAGGACTGTGATGGGATATCTGGCTATGATCACATTGTGGGATCCTGCTGTGCATACATTCTCTACATCAATTGCTACATCCAACACTGAGGCAGAAACAGATGGAGAGAAAAAGAGGGAGAGTGAGTAACAGCTGGAGGTGGCAGGTTAAACAGAGAGAGAGGGAGAAACAGGCGGAGTGTGTGTGAGGGAGGGAAGGCAGAGAAAGATGGAGAAAGACAGAGAGAGAGAGAAATCCACACTCAAAATCTTGGTAAACTGAATTTTGAAGTGTCACCATTGCTGGGATTTTGCTGTGCACAGCTTGCCTGCAGAATTCCCTGCATTTTGACAGTGACTGCATTTTAGAAGTGAATTCATTGTGTGTAAAGCTCTCCTGAAGGCCTGGAATTTAAGTCCGGAGCTTGAAGCCGGTATAATTCCTAAACAATGCTGGTGTTTTGGGCAGTGACGTGAATTTCTCTCTCTCTCTCCATCTGTCTCTCTGAATGAGAGTAACAGGAGGGAGAGAGATGCAGGAGAGTGAGGGAATCAGAGGGGGAGAGAGGGGTAGCCGGCTGTAAGCACACTGCTGCGTGTGGGATCTTGCTGTGCATCAATGGCCGACAGCATTTCCAACGTTGCAACAGTGACGAGCACTTTAAAAATTGATTCATTGAGTGTCAAATACTTCTGTGAATCAGCAATGAAATGTGTGAAATGTGAAGGTTTGTAAAGGCTTGTTCTCATTCCCGAATATTGCTGGTGTTTGAGGCTGTGGGCTGAATTCGACAGTGAAATGAAACACCGGGGGACCATTTGAATTCAGATTTTCGGGGATGGGAATGTGGATTTCTCTCTCTATCCTTCTACAGGAGAGGGGATGGGGGTCACCAGTGTTTGTGTGGTTTTACAATGAGGCAGAAACAGATGTAGAGAGACACAGAGAAATACAGAGAGAGAGGGAGAGAGAGACAGTGGGAAATGACTGGCTAAACACATCTACACTTCCCAGTCTCTGTCTCTGTGTCGGGAGATGTGTTTGTAAGTCACTGAGAGATTGTTTTATGTCAGTGAGTTTGAGACAGAGTCCTGGGCTCTCGCTGTGTTTTATTTCTGTGCAAAAATGCTTTGCTTTGTTTGAATCAACTTTATTTCTCTTATTCCCAAGGAGAATCTTTTCGGAAGCTGCAGCTGTGATGATGCAAAGGGAGAATCTTTTGGCGACGTGGATTTCTCCGACAAGAGCTTTAACCAGAGAGGGAAAGTAATAATAAAAACATATTTGTCATTGTCAAATTAATTTCTAGATCCAGAAAAGAAGACTGTGTGATTTTGGGGCTGATAGAAAAACAAAGTGCTGGAAATGCTCAGTATTTCCAGCACGGTTTTTATTTCAGATTTCCAGCAACCGCAGTATTTTGATTTTTCTTTCCATCTCTGCCTCTCTCCGGAGTCTCACAAGTTTCCATTGTCACTCTATTTCTGCAACTCTCTGTATCTTTATATGTCTCTCTCTCTCACTCCATTTCTTCTCTCACTCACTTCCAAATCCCTGAATCTTTCCATCTCTGCTCCTCCTTTCCTGCAAGATTATCTCTGCATTTCCCTCCGACCTGTCCCGGGACACCCCTCTCTATTCTGTGAACACATCTTACTTTGTATCTCTGCCCCTCCACTTCTTTCTGTCTCTGCATATTTAGATGGAATTTAGATGGGGGTCTGTCCCCGGGGATTTAGATGGGGTCCTGTCCCCTGGGGGGGGGAGGGGGTGAGATAGATGGAGTTCTGTCCCGGGGCGGGGTGGAGTTAGATGGGGTTCTGTACCCGTCAGGTATTTGTAACAGCGGTATTATAAGGGTATAATTAGATGGGGGTCTGTCCCCGGGGATGTATTTAGATGGCGGTCTGTCCCCGGGGGGGATTTAGAAGGGGTTCTGTCCCCGGGGGGGGGGGGGTGGTGGTGTAGTTAGATGGGGCTCTGTTCCCAGGGGGTATTTGTAACAGGGGTATTATAAGGGTATAATTAGATGGGGTTCTGTCATTGGGGGCGTGGTAGTTAGAATGGGGTCTGTCCACGGGTGGGCTTTCTAAATGGGGGTCTGTCCCCGGGGATGTATTTAGATGCTGTTCTGTCCCCCGGGATTTATTTAGATGGGGGGTCTGTCCCCCGGGGATTTATTTAGATGGGGGTCTGTCCCCGGGAATGTAATTAGATGGTGTTCTGTCCCCGGGGTTTTATTTAGATGGGGTTCTGTCCCCGGGGATGTGTTTCGATGGTGTCTGTCCCCGGGAATTTATTTTGATGGTGGTCTGTCCCCGGGGATTTATTTAGATGGCGGTCTGTCCCCGGGAATTTATTTTGATGGTGGTCCCCGGGGATCTATTTAGATCGGGGTCTGTCCCCGGGTGGGGGTGTATTTAGCTGGGGGTCTGTCCCCGGGAATCTATTTCAATGGGGGTCTGTCCCCGGGGGGTATTTCGATGGGAGTCTGTCCCCGGGGGGGTATTTCAATGGGGGTCTGTCCCCGGGGTTAGTATTTAGATGGGGGTCTGTTCCCGTCAGGTATTTGTAACAGGGGTATTATAAGGATATAATTAGATGGGGGTCTGTCCCCGGGGATGTACTTAGATGGCGATCTGTCCCCGGGGATGTATTTAGATGGTGGTCTGTCCCCGGGGATGTATTTAGATGGCGGTCTGTCCCCGGGGATGTATTTAGATGGGGGTCTGTCCCCGGGGATGTATTTAGATGGCGGTCTGTCCCCGGGGATGTATTTAAATGGGGGTCTGTCCCCGGAGATGTATTTGTAACAGGGGTATTATAAGGGTATAATTAGATGGGGGTCTGTCCCCGTGGGGTAGTTAGTTGGGAGACAAAAACAAGAAATGCTGGATTCACTCAGCAGGTCTGGCAGCATCTGTTGAAAGAGAAGCAGAGTTAACGTTTCGGGTCAGTGACCCTTCTTCGGAACTGACAAATATTAGAAAAGTCACAGATTATAAACAAGTGAGGTGGGGGTTGGGCAAGAGATAACAAAGGAGAAGGTGCAGATTGGACCAGGCCACATAGCTGACCAAAAGGTCACAGAGCAAAGGCAAACAATATGTTAATGGTGTTTTGAAAGACAAAGCATTAGTACAGATTAGGTGTGAATATACTGAATATAGAACATCAGCAAGTGCAAACCTGAAGAAAAACAACCTGAAAAAAACAGTGGGTAAGCAAACTGAACAAACTAAGATGAAATGAAATAAATGCCAAAAATGTAAAAAGGAATGCAAAAGAAAGGAAGAAAAAATAACTAAAAATGACTAAAAATGAAAGTAAAGTGGGGGGCTGTCATGCTCTGAAATTATTGAACTCAATGTTCAGTCCGGCAGGCTGCAGTGTGCCTAATCGGTAGATGAGATGCTGTTCCTCGAGCTAGTTGGGAGTCTGTGCCCGGGGGTATCCAGATGGGAGTCTGTTATTGGCGGGGTATTTAGATGGGAGTCTGTTCCTGGGGGGGTATTTAGATGGGACTCGGTCCTGGGCGGCGATCGAGCTGGGAGTCTGTTCCTGGGGAGGTATCTAGATGGAAGTCTGCTCCTGGGGGTGTATCTGTATGGGACTCGGTCCTGGGGGGGTATCTCGATGGGTTGTCTTGTAACAGGGGGAAGGGGATCGTTAGATGGGGTTCTGTTACTGGGGGGGGGTGGAGTCTGTACCTGGGGGGATATTTAGATGGGAGTCTGTTCATGGGGGGGATATTTAGATGGGAGTCTGTTCCTGTGTGGGGTTATCGAGATGGGACTCGGTCCTGGGGAGGTATCTAGATGGGAGACTGTTCCTGGGGGGGACATCTAGATGGGACTCGGTCCTGGGGGGGCTATCTAGATGGGAGTCTGTTCCTGGGGGGGTATCTAGATGGGACTCGGTCCTGGCGGGGTATCTAGATGGGACTCTGTTCCTGGGGGGGCTATCTAGATGGGACTCTGTCCTGGGGGTGTATCTAGATGGGACTCGGTCCTGGGGGGGGGGTTCTAGATGGATTGTCTTGTAACAGGGGGATGGGGATAATTAGATGGGGTCTGTTCCTGGGTCTGTTGATGGTGAGGGTATTAGATGGGGGTCAGTTAACTTGAGATATCAGATAGGGGTCTGTAGATGAGGATTATTTAGATTGGGTGGGGGTCTGTACAAAAGGGGAATGTTATCCGGGGTGGGGCTGTGGGGGAAATATTGCAGGGGATAAAATTTACATCGTGGATATAAATTGCGGTTGGTGGAAATTTTGCAGGCGGGCGAGGGCGGGGGTGAAACTGCCTGGGGATAAAATTGCGGGAGGGGGAAATTGCGGGGGGGGGTAAATTGCGGGCGGGTATAATTGCGGGAGGGGGATAAAATTGCGGGGGGGGGGGGAATTTGCGGGGGGGGGAAATTGCCGGGGGGGGGGAATTGCCGTGGGGGGGAATTGCCAGGGGGGAAATTGCGGGGGTGGGTAAATTGCGGGGGGGGGTGGTAAATTGCGGGGGGGGGTAAATTGCGGGGGGGGTAAATTGCGGGGGGGGTAAATTGCGGGCAGGGAATAATTACGGGGGGATAATTGCGGAGGGATAATTGCGGGGGGGGATAAAATTGGGGGGAGGATAAATTGCGGGGGGCAAGATTGCTGGGGTGTTAGAAAAAGTAACAGAGCAAAGATAGAAAGAGAGAGAAAGATGGAGCAAAAAGATAGACAGAGAAAGAAAGAGCGAAAGAAGGAGAGAAAAGAGAGAGAGAGAAAATAAGAAAGATAAAAAGAATGAGAGAAAAGGTAGAAACAGACAGTCAGAAGACATAAACTCAGAAATAGAGAAACGACTGAAAGTCAGAAACACAGAAAAGACAAACTCAGAGAAATAGAGAAAAGACAAAGTCAGAAAAAGACAGAAAGTCAGAAACACAGAAAAGACAAAGTCAGAAACACAGAAACGACAAAGTCAGAAAAAGACAAAAGCAGAAAAGACAAAGTCAGAAAAAGCCAGAAACTCAGAAATAGAGAAAAGACAAACTCAGAGAAATAGAGAAAAGACAAAGTCAGAAATAGAGAAAAGACAAAGTCAGAAAAAGACAAAAGACAAAGTCAGAAATACAGTAGAACGAAAGTCAGAGGAATAGAGAAAAGGCCGAAAGAGGCACAGAAAAAGAGGGGAAAAAGTGGAGGGAAAGAACTGAGACACAAAGAAATTGCAGGCAGCAAAGAGACAGACAGAAAGCCAGTGAGAAAGGCACACAGAGAATCACAGAGAGATTGAGAGAGAGAAGGACAAAGAAATCCATTGAGGCAGAAAGGCACACAATCATTCAGAGAGAAACAGAGAGAGAGACAAACACAATGTGAGAGAGGGAGAGATGGAGTAACACAAAGGGAGAGAGAGAGAGAGAGAAACGGAGAGAGAGAAACAGAGAGCTAGAATCGAGAGAGAGAAACTGAGAGAGAGAGAGATTGAGAGAGAGAGATAGAGAGTGAGAAACACAGAGCGAGAGAAACACAGAGAGAGAAACTGAGAGAGAGAGAGATTGAGAGAGAGAGACATTGAGGAACAGAGAGAGAGAAACACAGAGAGAGAGAGAAACAGAGAGAGAGAGAGAAACACACAGAGAGAGAGAGAAACACACAGAGAGATTGAGAGAGAGAGAGAAACACACAGACAGAAAAACAGAGAGAGAGAGAGAGATTGAGGAACAGAGAGGGAGAGAGAGAACCAGAGAGAGAGAAACACACAGAGAGAGAAACTGAGAGAGAGAGAGAGATTGAGAGAGAGAGAGATTGAGAGAGAGAGAGAGAGAAGCACAGAGAGAGAGAAACAGAGAGAGAGTGAGATTGAGGAACAGAGAGGGAGAGAGAGAACCAGAGAGAGAGAAACACAGAGAGAGAGAAACTGAGAGAGAGAGAGATTGAGAGAGAGACAGATTGAGGATCAGAGAGAGAGAAACACAGAGAGAGAAACACAGAGAGAGAGTGAAACACACAGAGAGATTGAGAGAGAGAGGGAAACACACAGACAGAGAAAGAGAGAGAGAGAGATTGAGGAACAGAGAGAGAGAAACAGAGAGAAATAGTCACAGAGAGATTGAAAAAGAGATTGAAAGAGAGAGATTGAGTCAAAAGGAGAGAGAAAGGCAGAGAGGGACAATAAAGATGTGATACTCACCATCCCACACGGTCTGCGCTCCATCATTGGACTCTCACACCTTGCCTCCATCAGCTCATCCATGGGGAAAAGATCCTGGAGAGGGAGATTGGGGTGGGATTTGGAGACAAGTGTCAGTACTGGGACAGAGAGAGCAGGGGATTCAGACTGGACTCTCTCTCACACACACACACACACTGTAATCAGCTTGCAATTCACCTGGGCACAGAGACTGAGATACAGAAACTCACCTGAACAAACCAGCCGCATGGTAAGAAAGAATGGAGGCTGATGTTGTCCTAATATAGCCCAGAACCTGTCACTCAAAACAGACAGTCCACCCCAAATACAGCTCACTCAACCAGCTATCAGCTTCCTTCATCTGGACACTTCCTCCCAGGTATGGGACAGTCCAAGGTGAGTCTCTGTGTAAACAGGGAATGGGGGAGAGAGGGATATTCCAGCCATATCCCAAATGGACCATTCCAGACAGAAACCTGTCTGTCTGTCTCTCTCTCTCCCTCCCCCAGAAACCTCATTAACAGAACAGAAAAACTGCTGTCATTTAAAACCTGGAGAGGCTGGTTTGGATAATGGCCTTTTAACACTAATTGTATTAAATGTCTTCCACTATTCACCTCCAGTTAACAAAAAGTTCAGAAAATGACTGAAAATGTCTCACTGCAGTTACCTTGAAATTCTGGCAATCAGTTTTTGCTGGAGAGGCCTGTTTCACTGCAGTATAAACAGGCACTTTTTATTCAGATTTTCAATTCCACTGTGTTTCAAACTAAACTCGAGTCCGGTTAATGATGCAGCCAAGAGAACTTTAACAACTGGTGACATTTCACACAATTCTCACCCATATTTACAGTTTTATTTCTCAATCATACTTTGCACATTCTTTGCTGCTGCTGTATTTATGCATTAGGCTGTAATCAATTAAAAATA
This sequence comes from Heterodontus francisci, assembly GCF_036365525.1. Taxonomy (NCBI): domain Eukaryota; kingdom Metazoa; phylum Chordata; class Chondrichthyes; order Heterodontiformes; family Heterodontidae; genus Heterodontus; species Heterodontus francisci. The sequence continues at coordinate 40,240,960 of NC_090391.1, forward strand.
CCTTCTTAATATTTACCAGTTTAATGTTACAAGGGTTTACAAAGCTGGGAAATGGACATTTAACACAAATTGAATTAAAGATCTTCCACTTGTCACCTCCAGTTCATATAAAGCTCACCGAGAACGACCTCCACATTCTGACAAAGAGTTTTTTACTGCTGTAATAAAGTGTCACTTGTTTCCATTTGCTTCCTGACAGTTTCTTTCCTCTGCTCTCCTGGGGGATTCAGAGGGATTAATGTTCATTGCTTGTCCACATTCAGGAGGTTTCAGCTCCTCTGCGGTTGCTGTCCTGGAGAAATTAATTGTATTCAAAATCTTTCCCTCAGTTTGGAGACGTGAGAAGAGACTGTTTACACTAGCAGAGGGGAGAAACAATTATACAGGGAGTTATTCTGGTCTGAAATTCACTGACAGGTTTCTGAAAGCAGATTCAAAATTAACTTTCAAAAGACAATCGGATCAAAACTTCAATTACTCTGAGTTATACGACAGAAGATACCAGCATAGAAAGAGAAGTGAGAGAGAGAGAGAGATGTCATAACGTTAGTGATGAAGAACTCAACACAACTTATTCAGAGAGTTTTTATTTGTAAATGATTGTTTGAGTTTCATTTGATGCTGTTGTTTTATTTATAAATTATCTTTAATCACTAAAAATACGTTTCCAAACAGGAACCAGTTTAATGTTACAACTGTTTACATAGTAGGAAGATAGCCATTTAACACAAATTGTATTGAAATTATTTCAGTCAGCATCTCAAGTTTACAGAAAGTAACCTCCTCAAACTTTTGGAAACTTTCAAACTCAGTAACACGTAATCTCCCATCAGCAATGGCTCAGCATCTCCATCTGCTGGTGTCCCTGTCTCATTGCAGTTACCTTGAAATTCTGGCAAAGAGTTTTTGCTGGAGAGGCCTGTTTGCCTGCAGTATAAACAGGCAGTTTTTATTCGGATTGTCAATTCCACTGTGTGACAAAGCCAGAAACTACAGCCAAGTTAATGATGCAGCCAAAGGAACTTTTTCAACTGGTGACATTTCACACAACAGTTGTGACCCATATTTACAGCTATATTTGTCAATGATTCTTTGTACTTTATTTAATGCTGCTGTATCTATGTATTACCCTTTACTCATTGGAAAACAAATCTTTCTTGACATTTACCACTTTAATGTTACAAGGGTTTACAAACTGGGAAATGGCCATTTAACACAAATTGTATGAAAGAGCTTCCACTTTTCAACTCCAGTTTATGTAAAGCTCAGCGATAAAGACCTCCACATTCTGACAAAGAGTTTTTACTGCTGCAATAAAGTGTCACTTTTTTCCCTTTGCTTCCTGACTGTTTCTGTCCGATGTGTTCCTGGGGGATTCAGAGGGATTTTTGTTCATCGCTTGTTCAAATTAAGAAGGTTCCAGATCCTCTGCAGCAGCTGTCCTGGAGAAATTGATTGCAGTCAAAATCTTTCCCTCAGTTTGGAGTCTTGAGGAGAGACTGTTTACACTAGTAGAGGGGTGAAACAAATAGGCAGGGAGTTATTATGGCCTGGAATTCACTGTCTGACAGTGAATTCTGAAAGCAGAATTAATATTCATTTTCAAAAGACAATTGGATCAAAACTTCAATTACTCTGAGTTATAGTAGAGAAGATACCAGCATAGAAAGAGAAGTGTGTGAGAGAGATAGATATGTCATAAAGTTAGTGATGAAGAACTCAACACAGCTTATTTAGAGAGATTTTCTTTGCAAATGATTGCCTGAGTTCAATTTGCTGCTGCTGCTTTATTTATGCATTACTTTTAATCACTCAAATTAATTTACCAAACAGGAACCATTTCAATGTTACAAATGTTTACATAGTAGGAAAATAACCATTTAACACAAATTGTATTGAAATTATTTTATTCAGCATTTCAAGTTTTCATAAAGTAAATTAATCAAACTTGTGGAAACTTTCAAACTCACAGTGACAGAGAACCTCCCATCAGCAATGGCTCAGTATCTCCATATGCTGGTGTCCCTGTCTCAGTACAGCCAATGCGCCCCTCTCACCATCTCCGTCTGCTGTTGGCCTCATCTCATTGCAGTTACTGTCCCCCCTCTCACCATCTCCATCTGCTGTTGTCATTCTCTCATTGCAGTTACTGTCCCACCTCTCACCATCTCCATCTGCTGCTGTCCCTGTCTCACTGCAGTTACTGCCCCCTCTCACCATCTCCATCTGCTGTTGTCCTTATCTCACTGCAGTTACTGTCCCCCTCTCACCATCTCCATCTGCTGTTGTCCTTATCTCATTGCAGTTACTGACCCCCTCTCACCATCTCCATCTGCTGGTGTCCCTGTCTCACTGCAGTTACTGCCCCCTCTCACCATCTCCATCTGCTGGTGTCCCTGTCTCAGTGCAGCTGATGCGCCCCTCTCACCATCTCCATCTGCTGTTGTCCTTATCTCATTGCAGTTACTGTCCTCCCTCACCATCTCCATCTGCTGGTGTCCCAGTCTCAGTGCAGCTGATGCGCCCCTCTCACCATCTCCATCTGCTGTTGTCCTTATTTCATTGCAGTTACTGTCCTCCCTCACCATCTCCATCTGCTGTTGTCCTTATCTCTTTGCAGTTACTGTACCCCTCTCACCATCTCCATCTGCTGTTGTCCTTATCTCATTGCAGTTACTGTCCCCCCTCACCATCTCCATCTGCTGGTGTCCCTGTCTCATTGCAGTTACTGTCCCCCTCTCACCATCTCCATCTGCTGTTGTCCTTATCTCATTGCAGTTACTGGCCCCCCTCACCATCTCCATCTGCTGGTGTCCCTGTCTCACTTCAGATACTGTCCCTCTCTCACCATCCCGATCTGCTGGTGTCCCTGCCTCACTGCAGTTACTGTCCCCCTCTCACCATCTCTATCTGCTGGTGTCCCGGTCTCATTGCAGTTACTGTCCCCCTCATAGCATCTCCATCTGCTGTTGTCCCTGCCTCACTGCAGTTACTGTCCCCCTCTCAACATCTCCATCTGCTGGTATGCCTGCCTCACTGCAGTTACTGTCTCACTCTCACCATCTCCATCTGCTGGTGTCCTTGCCTCATTGCAGTTGCAGACCCCTCTCACCATCTCCATCTGCTGGTGTCCCTGACTCACTGCAGTTACTGCCCCTCTCACCACCTCACCTTCACTGCGTTTTGCAGCTTTGTCCACTGGCGGCGTTTGTTGACATAGCAAACACTAGGTGGCGCTGTACTGGCACATGCGCAAACGTTCACTATTCCAGTGAAACGTCAGGGTCTGCTCCCGCTCAGGCAGCTGCCAGGACTAAAGATGGCGCCGGTCAAATAATCACAGAGGCGGGTGGAAGGTGGAAGGTGGAGCCGGGGGTCTGGGGGGGAGGAGGGGGAATGGGATTTAGTTCCAGTGTTTGAAAACCTTCAGCTCTTTCTATGATTTCTCTCTATGTATAAAGTGGAGGGAGCTTCCACTCTATGTATAACGTGGAGGGAGCATCCTCTCTATGTATAAAGTGGAGGGAGCTCACTCTCTATGTAAAAAGTGGACGGAGCTCCCTCTCTACGCACAAAGTGGATGGAGCTCCCTCTCTATGTATTAAGAGGAGGGAGCTCCATCTCTATGTAAAAAGTGGACGGAGCTCCCTCTCTATGTATAAAGTGGAGTGAGCTCCCTCTCTATGTATAAAGTGGACGGAGCTCCCTCGCTATGGATAAAGTGGAGGGAGCTCCCTCTCTATGTGTAAAGAGGACGGAGCTCCGACTCCATGTAAAAAGTGGACGGAGATCCCTCTCTATGTATAAAGTGGATGGAGCTCCCTCTCTATGTATAAAGTGGATGGAGCTCCCCCTCTTTGTATAAAGTGGATGGAGCTCCCTCTCTATGTATAAAGTGGATAGAGATCCTTCTCTGTGTATCAAGTGGACGGAGATCCCTCTCCATGTACAAAGTGGAGGGAGCTCCCTCTCTCTGTATAAAGTGGACGGAGCTCCCTCTCTCTGTATAAAGTGGACGGAGCTCCCTCGCTATGTATAAACTGGAGGGAGCTCCCTCTCTATGGAAAAAGTGGACGGAGCTCCTTCTCTATGTATAAAGTGGACGGAGCTCCCTCTCTATGTATAAAGTGGGCGGAGCTCCCTCTCTATGTATAAGGTGGATGGAGCTCCCTCTCTATGGATAAAGTGGAGTGAGCTTCCTCTCTATGTATCAAGTGGACGGAGCTCCCTCTATATGTATAAAGCGGAGGGAGCTCCCTCTCTATGTATAAAGTGGATGGAGCTCCCTCTCTATGTATAAAGTGGATGGAGCTCCCTCTCTGTGTATCAAGTGGACGGAGATCCCTCTCCATGTATAACGTGGAGGGAGCTCCCTCTCTATGTATAAAGTGGACGGAGCTCCCTCTCTATGTATAAAGTGGACGGAGCTCCCTCGCTATGTATAAAGTGGAGGGAGCTCCCTCTCTCTGTATAAAGTGGAGGGAGCTCCCTCTCTATGTATAAAGTGGAGGGAGCTCCCTCTCTATGTATTAAGTGGACGGAGCTCCCTCTCAATGTATAAAGTGGAGGGAGCTCCCTCTCTATGTATAAAGTGGAGCGAGCTCCCTCTCTATGTATAAAGTGGAGTGAGCTTCCTCTCTATGTATCAAGTGGACGGAGCTCCCTCTATATGTATAAAGCGGAGGGAGCTCCCTCTCTATGTATAAAGAGGAGGGAGCTCCCTCTCTATGTAAAAAGTGGACGGAGGTCCCACTCTATGCATAAAGTGGATGGAGCTCCCTCTCTATGTATAAAGAGGAGGGAGCTCCCTCTCTATGTAAAAAGTGGACCGAGCTCCCTCTCTATGGATAAAGTGGAGTGAGCTCCCTCTCTAGTTACAAAGTGGATGGTGCTCCCTCTCTATGTATAAAGTGGAGAGAGCTCCCTCTCTATGTATAAAGAGGACGGAGCTCCCTCTCTATGTAAAAAGTGGACGGAGCTCCCTCTCTATCTATAAAGTGGACAGAGCTCCCTCTCTATGTATAAAGTGGATGGAGCTCCCTCTCTATGTATAAAGAGGAGGGAGCTCCCTCTCTATGTATAAAGTGAAGGGAGCTCCCTCTCTATGTATAAAGTGGACGGAGCTCCCTCTCTATGTATAAAGTGGACGGAGCTCCCTCGCTATATATAAATTGGAGGGAGCTCCCTCTCTATGTATAAAGTGGACGGAGCTCCCTCTCTATGTATAAAGTGGAGGGAGCTCCCTCTCTATGTATAAAGTGGGCGGAACTCCCTCTCTATGTATAAGGGGGATGGAGCTCCCTCTCTATGTATGAAGTGGTGGGAGCTCCCTCTCTATGTATAAAGTGGAGTGAGCTTCCTCTCTATGTATCAAGTGGACGGAGCTCCCTCTATATGTATAAAGCGGAGGGAGCTCCCTCTCTATGTATAAAGCGGATGGAGCTCCCTCTCTATGTATAAATTGGATGGAGCTCCCTCTCTGTGTATCAAGTGGACGGAGATCCCTCTCCATGTATAAAGTGGAGGGAGCTCCCTCTCTATGTATAAAGTGGACGGAGCTCCCTCTCATGTATAAAGTGGACGGAGCGCCCTCTCTATGTATAAAGTGGACGGAGCTCCCTCGCTATGTGTAAAGTTGAGGGAGCTCCCTCTCTATGTATAAAGTGGACGGAGCTCCCTCTCTATGTATAAAGTGGACGGAGCTCCCTCTCTATGTATTAAGTGGACGGAGCTCCCTCTCAATGTATAAAGTGGAGGGAGCTCCCTCTCTATGTATAAAGTGGAGCGAGCTCCCTCTCTATGTGTAAAGTGGAGTGAGCTTCCTCTCTATGTATCAAGTGGACGGAGCTCCCTCTATATGTATAAAGCGGAGGGAGCTCCCTCTCTATGTATAAAGAGGAGGGAGCTCCCTCTCTATGTAAAAAGTGGACGGAGCTCCCTCTCTATCTATAAAGAGGACAGAGCTCCCTCTCTATGTATAAAGAGGAGGGAGCTCCCTCTCTATGTATAAAGAGGAGGGAGCTCCCTCTCTATGTATAAAGTGAAGGGAGCTCCCTCTCTATGTATAAAGTGGAGTGAGCTCCCTCTCTAGTTACAAAGTGGATGGTGCTCCCTCTCTATGTATAAAGTGGAGAGAGCTCCCTCTCTATGTATAAAGAGGACGGAGCTCCCTCTCTATGTAAAAAGTGGACGGAGCTCCCTCTCTATCTATAAAGTAGACAGAGCTCCCTCTCTATGTATAAAGTGGATGGAGCTCCCTCTCTATGTATAAAGAGGACGGAGCTCCCTCTCTATGTAAAAAGTGGACGGAGCTCCCTCTCTATCTATAAAGTGGACAGAGCTCCCTCTCTATGTATAAAGTGGATGGAGCTCCCTCTCTATGTATAAAGAGGAGGGAGCTCCCTCTCTATGTATAAAGTGAAGGGAGCTCCCTCTCTATGTATAAAGTGGACGGAGCTGCCTCTCTATGTATAAAGTGGACGGAGCTCCCTCGCTATATATAAATTGGAGGGAGCTCCCTCTCTATGTATAAAGTGGACGGAGCTCCCTCTCTATGTATAAAGTGGAGGGAGCTCCCTCTCTATGTATAAAGTGGGCGGAGCTCCCTCTCTATGTATAAGGGGGATGGAGCTCCCTCTCTATGTATGAAGTGGTGGGAGCTCCCTCTCTATGTATAAAGTGGAGTGAGCTTCCTCTCTATGTATCAAGTGGACGGAGCTCCCTCCATATGTATAAAGCGGAGGGAGCTCCCTCTCTATGTATAAAGCGGATGGAGCTCCCTCTCTATGTATAAATTGGATGGAGCTCCCTCTCTGTGTATCAAGTGGACGGAGATCCCTCTCCATGTATAAAGTGGAGGGAGCTCCCTCTCTATGTATAAAGTGGACGGAGCTCCCTCTCATGTATAAAGTGGACGGAGCGCCCTCTCTATGTATAAAGTGGACGGAGCTCCCTCGCTATGTGTAAAGTTGAGGGAGCTCCCTCTCTATGTATAAAGTGGACGGAGCTCCCTCTCTATGTATAAAGTGGACGGAGCTCCCTCTCTATGTATTAAGTGGACGGAGCTCCCTCTCAATGTATAAAGTGGAGGGAGCTCCCTCTCTATGTATAAAGTGGAGCGAGCTCCCTCTCTATGTGTAAAGTGGAGTGAGCTTCCTCTCTATGTATCAAGTGGACGGAGCTCACTCTATATGTATAAAGCGGAGGGAGCTCCCTCTCTATGTATAAAGAGGAGGGAGCTCCCTCTCTATGTAAAAAGTGGACGGAGCTCCCTCTCTATCTATAAAGAGGACAGAGCTCCCTCTCTATGTATAAAGAGGAGGGAGCTCCCTCTCTATGTATAAAGAGGAGGGAGCTCCCTCTCTATGTATAAAGTGAAGGGAGCTCCCTCTCTATGTATAAAGTGGAGTGAGCTCCCTCTCTAGTTACAAAGTGGATGGTGCTCCCTCTCTATGTATAAAGTGGAGAGAGCTCCCTCTCTATGTATAAAGAGGACGGAGCTCCCTCTCTATGTAAAAAGTGGACGGAGCTCCCTCTCTATCTATAAAGTGGACAGAGCTCCCTCTCTATGTATAAAGTGGATGGAGCTCCCTCTCTATGTATAAAGAGGAGGGAGCTCCCTCTCTATGTATAAAGTGAAGGGAGCTCCCTCTCTATGTATAAAGTGGACGGAGCTCCCTCTCTATGTATAAAGTGGACGGAGCTCCCTCGCTATGTATAAATTGGAGGGAGCTCCCTCTCTATGTATAAAGTGGACGGAGCTCCCTCTCTATGTATAAAGTGGAGGGAGCTCCCTCTCTATGTATAAAGTGGGCGGAGCTCCCTCTCTATGTATAAGGTGGATGGAGCTCCCTCTCTATGTATGAAGTGGTGGGAGCTCCCTCTCTATGTATAAAGTGGAGTGAGCTTCCTCTCTATGTATCAAGTGGACGGAGCTCCCTCTATATGTATAAAGCGGAGGGAGCTCCCTCTCTATGTATAAAGCGGATGGAGCTCCCTCTCTATGTATAAATTGGATGGAGCTCCCTCTCTGTGTATCAAGTGGACGGAGATCCCTCTCCATGTATAAAGTGGAGGGAGCTCCCTCTCTATGTATAAAGTGGACGGAGCTGCCTCTCATGTATAAAGTGGACGGAGCGCCCTCTCTATGTATAAAGTGGACGGAGCTCCCTCGCTATGTATAAAGTGGAGGGAGCTCCCTCTCTATGTCTAAAGTGGACGGAGCTCCCTCTCTATGTATTAAGTGGACGGAGCTCCCTCTCAATGTATAAAGTGGAGGGAGCTCCCTCTCTATGTATAAAGTGGAGCGAGCTCCCTCTCTATGTGTAAAGTGGAGTGAGCTTCCTCTCTATGTATCAAGTGGACGGAGCTCCCTCTATATGTATAAAGCGGAGGGAGCTCCCTCTCTATGTATAAAGAGGAGGGAGCTCCCTCTCTATGTAAAAAGTGGACGGAGCTCCCTCTCTATCTATAAAGTGGACAGAGCTCCCTCTCTATGTATTAAGAGGAGGGAGCTACCTCTCTATGTATAAAGAGGAGGGAGCTCCCTCTCTATGTATAAAGTGAAGGGAGCTCCCTCTCTATGTATAAAGTGGACGGAGCTCCCTCTCTATGTATAAAGTGGACGGAGCTCCCTCGCTATGTATAAATTGGAGGGAGCTCCCTCTCTATGTATAAAGTGGACGGAGCTCCCTCTCTTTGTATAAAGTGGAGGGAGCTCCCTCTCTGTGTATAAAGTGGGCGGAGCTCCCTCTCTATGTATAAAGTGGAGTGAGCTTCCTCTCTATGTATCAAGTGGACGGAGCTCCCTCTATATGTATAAAGCGGAGGGAGCTCCCTCTCTATGTATAAAGTGGATGGAGCTCCCTCTCTATGTATAAAGTGGATGGAGCTCCCTCTCTGTGTATCAAGTGGACGGAGATCCCTCTCCATGTATAAAGTGGAGGGAGCTCCCTCTCTATTTATAAAGTGGACGGAGCTCCCTCTCATGTATAAAGTGGACGGAGCTCCCTCGCTATGTATAAAGTGGAGGGAGCTCCCTCTCTATGTATAAAGAGGAGGGAGCTCCCTCTCTATGTATAAAGTGAAGGGAGCTCCCTCTCTATGTATAAAGTGGAGTGAGCTCCCTCTCTAGTTACAAAGTGGATGGTGCTCCCTCTCTATGTATAAAGTGGAGAGAGCTCCCTCTCTATGTATAAAGAGGACGGAGCTCCCTCTCTATGTAAAAAGTGGACGGAGCTCCCTCTCTATCTATAAAGTGGACAGAGCTCCCTCTCTATGTATAAAGTGGATGGAGCTCCCTCTCTATGTATAAAGAGGAGGGAGCTCCCTCTCTATGTATAAAGTGAAGGGAGCTCCCTCTCTATGTATAAAGTGGACGGAGCTCCCTCTCTATGTATAAAGTGGACGGAGCTCCCTCGCTATGTATAAATTGGAGGGAGCTCCCTCTCTATGTATAAAGTGGACGGAGCTCCCTCTCTATGTATAAAGTGGAGGGAGCTCCCTCTCTATGTATAAAGTGGGCGGAGCTCCCTCTCTATGTATAAGGTGGATGGAGCTCCCTCTCTATGTATGAAGTGGTGGGAGCTCCCTCTCTATGTATAAAGTGGAGTGAGCTTCCTCTCTATGTATCAAGTGGACGGAGCTCCCTCTATATGTATAAAGCGGAGGGAGCTCCCTCTCTATGTATAAAGCGGATGGAGCTCCCTCTCTATGTATAAATTGGATGGAGCTCCCTCTCTGTGTATCAAGTGGACGGAGATCCCTCTCCATGTATAAAGTGGAGGGAGCTCCCTCTCTATGTATAAAGTGGACGGAGCTGCCTCTCATGTATAAAGTGGACGGAGCGCCCTCTCTATGTATAAAGTGGACGGAGCTCCCTCGCTATGTATAAAGTGGAGGGAGCTCCCTCTCTATGTATAAAGTGGACGGAGCTCCCTCTCTATGTCTAAAGTGGACGGAGCTCCCTCTCTATGTATTAAGTGGACGGAGCTCCCTCTCAATGTATAAAGTGGAGGGAGCTCCCTCTCTATGTATAAAGTGGAGCGAGCTCCCTCTCTATGTGTAAAGTGGAGTGAGCTTCCTCTCTATGTATCAAGTGGACGGAGCTCCCTCTATATGTATAAAGCGGAGGGAGCTCCCTCTCTATGTATAAAGAGGAGGGAGCTCCCTCTCTATGTAAAAAGTGGACGGAGCTCCCTCTCTATCTATAAAGTGGACAGAGCTCCCTCTCTATGTATTAAGAGGAGGGAGCTACCTCTCTATGTATAAAGAGGAGGGAGCTCCCTCTCTATGTATAAAGTGAAGGGAGCTCCCTCTCTATGTATAAAGTGGACGGAGCTCCCTCTCTATGTATAAAGTGGACGGAGCTCCCTCGCTATGTATAAATTGGAGGGAGCTCCCTCTCTATGTATAAAGTGGACGGAGCTCCCTCTCTATGTATAAAGTGGAGGGAGCTCCCTCTCTGTGTATAAAGTGGGCGGAGCTCCCTCTCTATGTATAAAGTGGAGTGAGCTTCCTCTCTATGTATCAAGTGGACGGAGCTCCCTCTATATGTATAAAGCGGAGGGAGCTCCCTCTCTATGTATAAAGTGGATGGAGCTCCCTCTCTATGTATAAAGTGGATGGAGCTCCCTCTCTGTGTATCAAGTGGACGGAGATCCCTCTCCATGTATAAAGTGGAGGGAGCTCCCTCTCTATTTATAAAGTGGACGGAGCTCCCTCTCATGTATAAAGTGGACGGAGCTCCCTCGCTATGTATAAAGTGGAGGGAGCTCCCTCTCTATGTATAAAGTGGACGGAGCTCCCTCTCTATGTATAAAGTGGACGGAGCTCCCTCTCTATGTATTAAGTGGACGGAGCTCCCTCTCTATGTATCAAGTGGACGGAGCTCCCTCTATATGTATAAAGCGGAGGGAGCTCCCTCTCTATGTATAAAGAGGAGGGAGCTCCCTCTCTATGTAAAAAGTGGACGGAGTTCCCACTCTATGTATAAAGTGGATGGAGCTCCCTCTCTATGTATCAAGAGGAGGGAGCTCCCTCTCTATGTAAAAAGTGGACGGAGCTCCCTCTCTGTGGATAAAGTGGAGTGAGCTCCCTCTCTAGTTACAAAGTGGATGGTGCTCCCTCTCTATGTATAAAGTGGAGAGAGCTCCCTCTCTATGTATAAAGAGGACGGAGCTCCCTCTCTATGTAAAAAGTGGACGGAGCTCCCTCTCTATCTATAAAGTGGACAGAGCACCCTCTCTATGTATAAAGTGGATGGAGCTCCCTCTCTATGTATAAAGAGGCGGGAGCTCCCTCTCTATGTATAATGTGAAGGGAGCTCCCTCTCTATGTATAAAGTGGACGGAGCTCCCTCTCTATGTATAAAGTGGATGGAGCTCCCTCTCTGTGTATCAAGTGGACGGAGCTCCCTCTCTATGTATAAAGTGGAGGGAGCTCCCTCTCTATGTAGAAAGTGGAGTGAGCTCCCTCTCTATGTCCAAAGTGGACGGAGCTCCCTCTCTATTTATAAAGTGGAGGGAGCTCCCTCTCTGTGTATAAAGTGGAGGGAGCTCCCTCTCTTTGTATAAAGTGCAGGGAGCTCCCTCTCTATGTATAATGTGGAGGGAGCTCCCTATCGATGTAGAAAGTGGAGTGAGCTCCCTCTCTATGTCCAAAGTGGACGGAGCTCCCTCTCTATTTATAAAGTGGAGGGAGCTCCCTCTCTGTGTATCAAGTGGAGGGAGCTCCCTCTCTATGTATAATGTGGACGGAGCTCCCTCTCTCTGTATAAAGTGGAGGGAGCTCCCTCTCTATGTACAAAGTGGACGGAGCTCCCTCTCTATGTACAAAGTGGGAGGAGCTCCTTTCTCTATGTACAAAGTGGGGGGAACTCCCTCTCTATGGATAAAGTGGAGGGAGCTCCGTCTCTATTTATAAAGTGGTGGGAGCGCCCTGTCTATGTATAAAGTGGAAGGAGCACCCTCTCCATTTATAAAGTTGGGGGCGATGAAGTGTTTTAATGATGTGTTAAATTAGTGTTTGATATTTTCAAACTGCATTGACATTCCCAACAAAAGCAAGAGTTAAAGATTCAAAATTAACCAAACAAATGGCTCAAAGCATTGCTGTCCAGGCACAGAGGGACGGAGAGATGGACGGAGTGAGACACTGACGGAGAGAGACACTGACAGAGTGGGACAGAGACAGAGGGAGAGAGAGAGACAGAGAACAAAGAACAAAGCAAATTACAGCACAGGAACAGGCCCTTCGGCCCTCTAAGCCTACGCCGATCCAAATCCTCTATCTGAACATGTCGCCTATTTTCTAAGGGTCTGTATCTCTTTACTTCCTGCCCATTCATGTATCTGTCTGGATACATCTTAAAAGACGCTTTCGTGCCCGCGTCTACCACCTCCGCTGGTAATGCGTTCCATGCACCCACCACCCTCTGCATAAAAAACTTTCCACGCATATCCCCCCCTAAACTTTTCCCCTTTCACTTTGAACTTGTGTCCTCTAGTAATTGAATCCCCCACTCTGGGAAATAGCTTCTTGCTATCCACCCTGTCTATACCTCTCATGATTTTGTCCACCTCAATCAGGTCCCCCCTCAACCTCCGTCTTTCTAATGAAAATAATCCTAATCTACTCAACCTCTCTTCATAGCTAGCGCCCTCCATCCCAGGCAACATCCTGGTGAACCTCCTCTGCACCTTCTCCAAAGCATCCACATCCTTTTGGTAATGTGGCGACCAGAACTGCACGCAGTATTCCACATGTGGCCGAACCAAAGTCCTATACAACTGTAACATGACCTGCCAACTCTTGTACTCAATACCCCGTCCGATGAAGGAAAGCATGCCGTATGCCTTCTTGACCACTCGATTGACCTGCGTTGCCACCTTCAGGGAACAATGGACCTGAACACCCAAATCTCTCTCTACATCAATTCACCCCAGGACTTTTCCATTTACTGTATAGTTCACTCTTGAATTGGATCTCCCAAAATGCATCACCTCGCATTTTCCCTGATTGAACTCCATCTGCCATTTATCTGCCCAACTCTCCAGTCTATCTATATTCTGCTGTATTCTCTGACAGTCCCCTTCAGTATCTGCTACTCCACCAAGCTTAGTGTCGTCTGCAAACATGATAATCAGACCACCTATACTTTCCTCCAAATCATTTATGTATATCACAAACAACAGTGGTCCCAGCACGGATCCCTGTGGAACACCACTGGTCACACGTCTCCATTTTGAGAAACTCCCTTCCACTGCTACTCTCTGTCTCCTGTTGCCCAGCCAGTTCTTTATCCATCTAGCTAGTACACCTTGGACCCCATGCGCCTTCACTTTCTCCATCAGCCTACCATGGGGAACCTTATCAAACGCCTTACTGAAGTCCATGTATATGACATCTACAGCCCTTCCCTCATCAATCAACTTTGTCACTTCCTCAAAGAATTCTATTACGTTGGTAAGACATGACCTTCCCTGCACAAAACCATGTTGCCTATCACTGATAAGCCCATTTTCTTCCAGATGGGAATAGATCCTATCCCTCAGTATCTTCTCCAGCAGCTTCCCTACCACTGACGTCAGGCTCACCGGTCTATAATTACCTGGATTTTCCCTGCTACCCTTCTTAAGCAAGGGGACAACATTAGCAATTCTCCAGTCCTCCGGGACCTCACCCGTGTTTAAGGATGTTGCAAAGATACCTGTTGAGGCCCCAACTATTTCCTCTCCCGCTTCCCACAGTAACCTGGGATCAATACCATCCGGACCTGGGGACTTGTCCACCTTAATGCCTTTTAGAATACCCAACACTTCCTCCCTCCTTATGCTGACTTGACCTAGAGTAATCAAACATCTGTCCCTAACCTCAACATCCGTCATGTCCCTCTCCTCGGTGAATACCGATGCAAAGTACTCATTTAGAATCTCACCCATTTTCTCTGACTCCACGCATAACTTTCCTCCTTTGTCCTTGAGTGGGCCAATCCTTTCTCTAGTTTCCCTCTTGCTCCTTATATATGAATAAAAGGCTTTGGGATTTTCCTTAACCCTGTTTGCTAAAGCTCTTTCATGACCCCTTTTAGCCCTCTTAATTCCTCGTTTCAGATTGCGCCAAATATCCCGATATTCTTTCAAAGCTTCGTCTTTCTTCAGCCGCCGAGACCTTATGTGCGCTTCCTTTTTCCTCTTAGCTAGTCTCACAATTTCACCTGACATCCATGGTTCCCTAATCTTGCCATTTCTACCCCTTATTTTCACAGGATCATGTCTCTCCTGCACGCTAAAATGATAGAGAAAAAAGGAGAAACAGAGACAGAGGGAGAGAGACAGAAAGGGAGGCAGGCAAATGCTCAGTGAGACAGACGGAAAGGTGCAAGCAGATGCAGAGGGAGAAAGGGACAGAGAGAGAGAGAGAGAGAGAGGAAGAGAGACAAACAGAGGGAGAAACAGAGACAGAGGGAGAGACACACAGAGAGAGAAGGGGAGAGCGAGGTGACTGGAAAAACTTTACATCTAATAATGTTGAAAAAAGATAGAATTAAAAAGTAAAACTGGCTGTGTGCAAGAACTAATTCTGAAAGGAAAGATCAGGGGATTAGTGTGAGTGTTTTTAGAATTAGAATTAGAATATTACAGCGCAGTACAGGCCCTTCGGCCCTCGATGTTGCGCCGATCATCTGACCTACACTATTCCATTTACATCCATATGTCTATCCAATGACCACTTAAATGCTCTTAAAGTTGGCGAGTCTACTACTGTTGCAGGCAGGGCGTTCCACGCCCCTACTACTCTCTGCGTAAAGAAACTACCTCTGACATCTGTCCTATATCTTTCACCCCTCAACTTAAAGCTATGTTTTGGGGGCAAGTAATTGATATTGTCAAACTGAAGTGACATTTAATATTATTGAAAAAAAATTATTAAACACTGACAATCTTTAGAAGCAGGGGAAATGGGATACGGTGTGTGAGGGAACTTTGACAGAATCTCAGTAACAATCCCCATTATCTGCACAGTCCTGTATTGGGGGTTTAGTGTGAGAGTTTAGGGGGCGGGTGCTGATAAGTGTTTGATATTTTCAAACTGCAGTGACGTTCCCAGCAAGGGCAAGATCTACAGGTTCAAAATTAACCAAGAAATGGATACAAACATTTCTGTCCAAGGAGAGAGAGATGGTATTAGAGTCAGAGTCATGGAAAGAGGCAGAGAAAGAGGGAGAGGGCGCGGGAGAGAGAGAGAGAAAAAGATGGGATGAAACAGACATGAGAGGGAGAGACAGAGAGAGGATGAGACAAGTTGTAACAATCATTAACAATCCTCATTATCTGCCCAGTCCTGTTTTTGGAGTTTAGAGTGAGTGTTTTAGGGGTGAATGTTAGATCAGTGTTTCATATTTTCAAGCTGCAGTGAGATTCGCAACAAGGCTGTTAAAGTATATAAGAGCAGGGAGGTTATGCTGTAACTTTATAACTCATTGCTTAAGCACCATAATGAGACCTCCCAGGGCAGGTACAGTGTGAGTTTAGAAACAGAGTAAAGCAGTGGATTTAGGGAAGGAGGGAGAGACGGGCAGAAAGAGTGAGGAGATACGGGGAGGCAGGCAGATTGTAGGAGAAACTTTACATGTAATCACATGAAAAAAATAAATAATTAAAAATTTAAATGGACTGCGCACTGAAAATACTGTCCGCACACAACAACTGAAGTCACACACCATCCTAACTTGAAACTACATCACCATTCCTTCACTGTTACTGGGTCAAAATCCTGGAACTCCCTTCCTAACAGCACTGTGGGTGTACCTACCGCACATGGACTGCACGGTTCAAGAAGGATGCTCAACACCACCTTTTCAAGGGCAATTAGGAATGGGCAATAAATGCTGGACTGGCCTGTAATGCAAACATCCAACAAATAAATAAGGCAAATAAAAAGTTGTCACCGAGTCACTTAAGGGGATATTACACTAGACGAACAAAAATTTGGTCAAACAGGTTGGTTTGAGGGAGTGTCTTCAAAGAGGAAAGAGAGTTAGTGAGATGGAGAGGTTCAGGAAAGGAATTCCAGAATTAGGGTCTTGGCAGCTTGAAGGCACAGACACCAATGTTGGAACAATTCAAATTGGGGATGGTCAAGAGGCCAGAATTAGAGGATCACAGATATTGGTGGATTGTGGAGCTGGAGGAGATTGCAGAGATAGGGAGGGGTCATTTGTGGAAGACAGTTCCCAACTTCTCCCACTCTTTGTATGTAGATGTGTTTCTAAATTTCATCTTTGAAGGGCTTTTGACTAATTTTTGATTTTTAGACAGTGCCCCCGGTCCGAGACTGTCCCCATCGAATACTCACAGGGCAGGTATGCACGGGGTTAGATACAGAATAAAGATCCATTTTTGAATGCCAGACTCACTGTTCCTCTGTCTCTTTCTCCTCATCTCTCACTGCCTGCAACACCCTTTCTCTGCCTCTCTTTCTCTCTCTTCCCATCCTGAGAGCAAGAGTGAGAGATTGAGATAGTGTACAGAGGGAGATAGGGACAGAGGGAGAAAAGTAGAGAGATAGACTTGGAAAATGAGTAACAGAGTAAATAGTGTTTCAGAGAGTAGAGGAGAGGGGAAGAGAGAGATAGAGATGGAGAGAGTTATCAGCAAGAGAGTTTATCAGTGATTACCTCTCTCGATGTGCCTATCACTCCTTTCCAATTTGTTACCATCTCCATCTATTTTTCTCCCTCTACCCCGATGTTTCACAATCCATGCCACTCGCTCTTATGTCTGTGTATACTGCAGTGAAGGATTACATCAAATTATAATGTTTTACATTTGCTCTTTCAATCGAACTGAACAATCGCTCTGTCTGGGAACAGAGGGGCCTTGGAGTGAATGTCCACTGATTCCTGAGGGTAACAGGACGGGTGCATAAGGTGGTTAAGAAGGTTTTCGGAATACTTTCCTTTATTGGCTGATGCAGAGAATATAAGAGCAGGGAGGTTATGCTAGAACTGTATAAAACACTAGTTAGACCACAGGTAGAGTACTGTGTACAGTTCTGTTCACCACATTACAGGAAGGATGTGATCACGCTAGAGAGGTACAGAGGAGCTTTACAGAGGATGTTGTAAGGAATGGAGAATTTTAACTACGAGGAAAGGTTGGATAGGCTGGAACTGTTTTCTTTGGAACACAGAAAGTTGAAGGGAAGATTTAATTGAGGTGTATAAAATAATGACGGGCCTGGATAGAGTAGATAGGAAGGACCCATTACCCTTAACAGAGGGGTCGATAACCATGGGCATAGATTACAAGATTTCCACACCAATATCATGAGGGTGTGATGGATTCCATGGTGGAATAACTTGCTGGACGTTTACAATGGAGCGTTTTCCTTCCTGATCATCAAAACTGGCCGCCTGGGCCCCAACTTCATCCACATTTCTCCCAGTCTCCCAATATTTCACTCTACATACCTATCTTTCTCTGTTTGCGTCCACAGCAGTGAAGGATTGCATCAAATGAATATATCTTACATTCTCCCTTTTAATCCACCCCAACAATCTCTCTGTTTCCAACCTTGTCCCTCTCCACAGCACTCTCTCTGCCTGCATATCTAAGCCTCTCTCCCTCTGTCTCCCTCTGAGAGTCAGAGATAGCAGGAGGGAGAGACAGAGAGAGGAAGGCAGAGAGAGACACAGAGAACAACCCCAGCTTCTCCAATCTATCCACGTAACTGAAGCCCCTCATCCCTGGAACCTTTCTTGTGAATCTTTTCTGCACCCTCTCTAATGCCTCCACATTCTTCCTTAAGTTCGGAGTCCAGAATTGGACAATGCTCCAGTTGAAGGCAAACCAGCGATTTACAAAGGTCACATTTTCCTTGCTTTTCTATTCAAAGTCTGCATTTATAATCTCAGGACCTCTTCTGCCGTTTAACCACTTTCTGAACGTGCCCTGCCACCTTCAGTGATTGGAGCACAAATACCCCCAGATGTGTCTGTTCCAGCACCTCCTTTAGACTTCTATCCTTTGCTTTATATCGTCTCTCCTCCTTCTTCCTAACCGTGGAGGCGGAAGATAGCGGGCATGGTCCTTGATGAATACATATCGGCTGCCTTCACAAAAGAGGGACAAGGCTGATATTGTAGTCAATGAGGAGGGGTTTGAAATATTGAATTTGATAAACTGTGATAGAGGAAATATCCTGGGGAAACATTGACAGCAAACTTAACTGAACGAAACACATCAATAGTTTCTTCACCCAGTGGCTGGTGGGTGTCTGGAACTCACTGCCTGAAAGGATTAGTATAAAATGGGTGGTTGATGGCCGGCACAGACTGGGCGGGCTGAAGGGCCTGTACAAGTGCTGTATCTCTCTTTGACTCGAAAGGATGGTAGAGGCAGAAACCCTCATCACATTTAAAACAATCTCTTGGAGATTCACTTCTCTAAATCTAAAATGGGTAAGGAATAACTCTCCTCGTCTGCACTGCCCCATCAAACACTCTCAGAGAAGGGACAGCACGGGTTAGATACAGAGTAAAGCTCCGTTTAAACTTTCCCTTGAGTGTCAGATTAACCCGGGTCACACACTGTCCCCGGCTCAGCCTCAAGACTCACTTGCCTCAGTCACTGAGACGCTCCTGTATCACTTGCCTTAATGTAAGCGGATGCCGGGTTTGGGAGCAGGACAGGCACACGGGATTAGGACGACTGCTCATGTGGAGGATAAGCATCAGTAATACCTCAGAGAATCAGAACAGACCAGCGAGACTCAGAAAAGGAAACTTGTGTTGAATTTGTGAGTCTTGCATTGTGGAATGCTTTAGTATTTGGTGAGAATGTTGAGCCAGTGAAATTTTGCCCCAGTGGGATGTATAGACACCATATGACTTGATTACAACAGTAAGGTACCGTGTGTACTGTAAATATGGACTGAAATAACAATGTAACTGATCAATTTTCAGCTGAATACTATGACTACAGTTATACCTGCTATCCTGTTGTATATGTGCTGCTATACCTGCTTTTTGTGAGAATGTACATACGACACGATGGGATGAAGTCAAAGTGGCCACTCTTTATATATTTAGACTCTGCCCCAAGTTCATGACTCCGCAGCCAGTGGGAATAGTTACTCTCAGTCCACCCTATCATTTTCCTTTATTATTTTGCGAATCTTCATCAAATGACCCAATAACCTTCCGGGTGAAAAATAGCTTCCTCAAATCCCCTCTAAACCTCCTGCCCCTTGCCTTCAATCTATGCCCCCTGGTTATTGACCCCTCCGCTGAGGAAAAATGTTTCTTCCTATCTAACCTATCAATGCCCCTCATAATTTTGTACACCTCAATCAGGTCCCCCCCTCAGCCTTCTCTGCTCTCAGGAAAACAACTCCAGCCTTTTCAGTCTCTCTTCATAGCTGAAATGCTCCAGCACAGGCAACATCCTGGTCAATCTCCTCTGCATCCTCTCCAGTGCAATCACATCCTTCCTATCGTGTGGTGCCCAGAACTGTACACAGTACTCCAGCTGTGGCCTAACCAGTGTTTTATATAGCTCCATCATAACCTCCCTGCTCTTATATTCTATGCCTCAACTAATAAAGGCAAGTATCCCATATACCTTCCTAACCACCTTGTCTACCTGCTCTGCAGCCTTCAGTGACGTATGGACAAGTACACCAAGATCCCTCTGACGCTCGGTACTTCCTATGGTCCGACCATTCATTGGATATTCCCTAGCCTTGTTAGTCCTTCCAAAATTCGATGTAACCTAACCTCTGTATCATCTTTAATCTTGCAGTGCATGTGTAATGTTTAATTTCTGAAAGCCAGACAGAGTAAAGCTTAACGTACTCCAAAAAACTCCAGACTTTTGGCATTTATTACCTTATCGGGTCAAATCTGTCGTTAAGTTGGACTGGACTTGTGAATAATTCTTTTTAAGTTGTTTTTCCGACAGTACGAGTGTAAATCGATTTGCAGCATCCCATCATATAATATATTTTGCTGTCTACATCACTGTGATCATGTCTGAATACAGATAGACACACATTTTGCTATTTTTTTTCGGGGCAGACAGGTGAAGTATTTATTTTGTCTGTGATTTCACTCAACCCACAATGATAACCAACATGGTGGAAGGGAGTGATAGACAGAGAGAGAGGAACAGAGGTAGAGTAACAGAGAGATAGGGAGAGATAGAAATGGAGAGAGAACAGAGAGATAGTGAGGGATAGGGACAGAAGCAGAGAGATAGAAAGTGCCAGGAGACCCTGAGACACTTCAGAAGCAGGGGGACGGGGAGACAGGCTGTGTGGAGACCCTGGGGTAAAGCTATAGATAGACAGGGGAGATGCAGGTAAGATGTTTCTCCTGGTTGAGGAGTCTAGAAGCAGGGGAGAAAATTTCAAAATAAGGGGGAAGCCACTTGGGACAGAGATGAGGAGAAATGTCATTACTCAGAGGGTTGTGAATTTTAGGAATTTTGTATCCCCGAGGGCTGTGGAAGCTCAGTCATTGCGTATGTTTAAAGCAGAGATTGACAGATTGCTGAATACCAATGAAATAAAGGGCATGAGGATAGTCTGGGAAAAACACATTGAAGTGGATGATCAGCCATGATCGTCTTGAATGGCGGAGCAGGCTCGATGGGCTGAATGGCCTACTCCTGTTCCTATATTTCAAAGCTGCCGAAATAGTTTCTCTCAAACTACCCCATCAGTTCCCCTTAATATCTCAACAACTTTGATCAAATCACCTTGATCCTCCTAAATTCCAGGGAATAAATCCCCAGTTTGTGTAATATCACCTCGTAATTTAACCCTTGGAGTCCAGTTATCATTCTGGTAAATCTACTCTGCACTCAAATGGACACGGACCCCTCAACTCTGTTTGGACCTCCAGTGTTTCTATCTTTTCACCATTTATAAAGTACTCTGTTCTAGTCTTTTTTACTGACATGGAAATCTGTCTATCACAGTTTTGCCCATTCACTTCAGATATCTCTTGCATTGTTCTGCTTCCAGCTACACTGCTGACAATGCTGCCTATTTTTGTGTCATTGGTAAACTTGGGTATGTTGCATTCTACCACATCATCTTAAATCGTTAATAAATACAGCAAAACTGAGACACACACGCGCTTTGCACTCGTAGACAGGAGTGAATCATTCCATCCCAGAGGTTTTTTAATTCCAGATTTATGTTTATTTTTAGAAAAAACAAAATTCAAGTTCACAGCACCCCAGCGTGGGATTTGAACTCCTACTTTTTCAATCATCAGCTCAGGCCTTCAAATTAAAACCCATAAAAAGAGATTCATTTTCCTATTGCTGTTGTGTGACTGACTGAATTTTTGTATATTGTTCCCTTCTCCTCTTCTTCCATGTGTTTGAAGTCTTTGAAGTTTGTCAGACATTGGTAAACTACTTCATGTAGTGTTCTGTAAATACCTTCAATTCTGTGTATCTGGAAGGGACACAATTCAAATTCTCACCTTATTGCATCAACCAAAACCTGCAGGTCCATTCAAACAACTTTATTTCCTGTCTCTGGAAAGTCAGCTCGCACTTCCATGATGAAGGAATGTCTGAATGGAAACAGCTTTTGACACATTTCCCAACACGTTTGCTAACACTTTTCAGGATGAAGCTAAATTCAACTCACAGATTCCAAGCCCCAAATTGAGCTTTTGGGTAGAACAGGGAACATTGATGAAATCCCAGATCTCTCTGTCCTGCCACCCATTCTAACATTGTACCATTTAGTTTATATCACTCAGTCTTCCTTCCAAAATGCATCACTTCACATTTCTCAGCATTGAAGTTAACCTGCGCTGTGTCTGTCCAATGATAGGTTTGATAGTGAGCTGTCAAGAGGACATAATGTGTCGACAAAGAGATTTCCATCGGTTAAGTGAGTGAGCAAAAAATTGTCCGATGGAGTGCAATGTGGGAAAATGTGAGCTTGTCCACTTTAGCAGGAAGAATAAAAATCAGTAGATTATTGAAATGGAGAGACAAGGCAGAACTGAACGGTACAGAGGGATCTGGGTGTCCTGGGACATGAATCACAAAATGTTACCGTGTAGCTACAGCGAATGATTCGGAAGGCAAATGGAATGTTGTTGTTTATTGCAAGGTGAATAGAATATCAAAGTAGGGAAGTGTTGTTACAGCTGTATCGGGCCGAAGTTAGACGACGTCTGCAGGATTGTGGACACTTTTGGTCTCCTTACTGAAGAAATTATAAAATTGCATTCGAAGTAGTTCAGAGAAGGTTCGCTGGGCTGATTCCTGGGATGAAGGGGTTATCTTCTGAGGAAAGGTTGGACAGGTTGGGTCTATACCCACTGGAGTTTAGAAGAATGAGAGGTGGTCTGAGTGAAACATCTCAGGTCCCGAGGGGACTGGACAGGGTGGATGCTGAGAGGATGTTCCCCCTTGTTGGGGAGACTAGAACTAGGGGACACAGTTTAAAAATTAGGGAGTCCCATTTAAAACTGAGATGAGGAGAAATGTGTTTCTCTCAGACGGGGGTCAGTCTGTGGAATTCTCTTCCTCAGAGACCATTGGAGGCTGGATCATTGAACACATTCAAGGCTGAGTTCGATACATTTTTGATCAGTTTGGGAGTCAAGGGTTATGGGACACAGACAGGAAAGTGGAGTTGAGTTCACAATCAGATCAGCCATTGAATGGCAGAGCAGGCTCGAGGGGCCGAATGATCAACTCCTGCTCCTTATTCATTTGTTCTTGTGTGTTCCATTTCACCAGACTGCCTCTATCCTCCTGAAGTCTCCGACTTGTCCCTTCCCTTTTATTACATTGTAGATGACTCAAATATTGGCAAACATTGAAGTTATGCCCTGTGAACACAAGTCCAAGTCATTAGTACATGTCAAAAAGATCACTGGTCCTGATATAAACCTCCACTGTTTACCTCCCTCCAGTCTGAAACAACCATTGTCCACTCTCTCAGCCAATGTCGTATCCACTCAGCCACAGTCCCTTTCACCCCTGGAGCACCAATATTACTAACTGGTCAATTAGGAGGCACCATTAAGTCGCCCCCATGAGGACCTTGGTCCCAGACCTCTCTGTTTGCACTCTCCCATCAACATTCCCCAGACAGGTACAGCATGGATTAGATACAGAGTAATGCTCCTTCTGCACTGTCCCATCCAACGGTCCCAGGACAGGAACATCATGGGGTGGATTCAGAGTGAATCTCACTCTACAGTGTCCGAAACAGACAGAGAGAGAGAGAGAGAATGAGAGAAATAGAGGGAGACACAGACAGACAGGGTGTCTGAGAGTGAAAGAAGGATATTTAACATCAGACATAGGAAGATGAGGAGGCAATTTAACCCCTCGACCCTGTTCCAGCATTCAATGAGATGAGGGCTGATCTGTGATATAACTAACACCATATATCCCACCTTTGCCCCTTATCTCTTAATACCGCTGGTTAAAAAAAATCTATCATTCTCAGATTTAAAAATTTACAAGTATCTCAGCATCAATTGCTGTTTGTGGAAGAGAGTTCCAAACTGATACCACACCTGGTGTGTTGAAGTGTTTCTTCATTTCACTCCTGAAAGGTTTTGAGACCATGTTTATATTTTTAGACTATGCCCACAATTTCCTGACTCCGCTGCCCGTGGGAACAGTTACTCTCTGTCTGCGCTATCAGTTTCCCTTATTATCTTGAAAACATTCATGAAATCACCCCATAACCTTCTAAATTCCAGCGATACAGAGTAAATCTCCAGCTACACTGTCCCATTAAACATTCCCAAGCTAAACACAATGTTGGGTTTGACACAGGGTAAATTTCCCTCTACACTGTCCCATCACACAATGCCAGGGCAGGAACATCATGGGGTGGATACAGAGTGAATCTCACTCTAAACTGTCCGATAGAGACAGAGAGAGAGACAGAAAAAGAGAAACAGAGAGACATAAACTGACAGGGTGACTGACAGAGAAAGAAGGATATTTAACAGGGGGTATTGGAAGAGGAGGATGCAATTTAACCCCACAACTCTGTTCCTGCATTCAATGAGATCATGGTTGATCTGTGATCAATCTTACACCATATATCCTGCCTTTGCCCCTTATCTCTTAATACCTTTGGTGAACAAGAACCTATCAATCACAGGTTTAAAAATTAACCAATAAGCCAGCATGAAATTTCCACAACCAATATCATGAGTGTGTGATGGTTCCCACAGTGGAATAGTTGGCTGAATATTTAAAATGGAGGCTATTCCTTCTGGATCATCAGAAGTGTCTGCCTGGGCCCCAACTTCATCTGCATTCCTCACTCTCCAGATGTTTGTTTTCTCTCCATACCTATCTCAAATATGTTTGTGTACACAGCAGTGAAGGATTAAATCAAGTTAATATATCTTACATTATCCTCTTCATCCAACTCAACAATCTCTTTCTCTCTCCAAGTTTGTCCCTCTCTACAGCCTTCTCTATGCCTTCATATCTAACCCTACGTCCCTCTGTCTCTCTCCTAATGTCAGTGATAGCAGAGAGAGAGACAGAAATAGAAGAAGAAAGACGGAGAGACAGAGAGGGAAAGACAGATGGAGGGACAGAGAGATAGACAGAGTGAGTGGCAGAGACAGAGATAGAGGGGGAGAGAGAGGGAGTGTCAGGAAGGGAAGGACAGATGGAGGGACAGAGTGAGAGACAGAGATAGAAGGAGAGAGAGGGAGAGACAGAGATGGAGTGAAAGGTAGGGAAAGACAGATGGAAAGACAGAGAGAGGCAGAGATAGAAGGAGAGAGAGGGAGTGTTAGGGAGGGAAAGACAGATGGACAGATAGAGAGAGAGAGAGAGACAGAGACAGAAGGAGAGAGAGGGAGAGACAGAGAGGGAAAGACAGATGGATGGACAGAGAGGGCGACAGAGATAGAAGGAGAAAGACAGAGAGGGAGTGTCAGGAAGGGAAAGACAGATGGAGGGACAGAGAGCGAGACAGAGATAGAAGGAGAGAGAGGGAGTGACAGAGAAGGAAAGACCGATGGAGGGGTAGAGAGAGAGACAGAGAGAGGAGAGAGATGGCGAGACAGAGAGGGAAAAAAAGATGGAGGGACAGAGAGAGACAGTGAAGAGAGAGGAGAGAGAGGGAGAGACAGAAAGGGAAAGACAGATGGAGAGACAGAGATAGAAGGAGAGAGAGGGTGAGACAGAGAGGGAAAGACAGATGGAGGGACAGAGAGAGAGACAGAGAGAGTGGCAGAGACAGAGAGAGAAGGAGAGATTGTGAGAGACAGTGAGGGAAAGGGAGTTGGAGAGACAGTGACAGAGAGAGAGGCAGAGATGGAAGGAGGGAGAGGGAGTGTCAGGGAGGGAAAGACAGATGGAGGGATAAAGAGAGAGACAGAGAGAGAAAGAGAGAGAGGGACTGTCAGGGAGGGAAAGACGGATGGAGGGATAGAGAGAGAGAGACTGGGAGGGAAGGACAGGCTGTCGGATAGAGAGAGAGAGACAGAGATAGAAGGAGAGAGAGGGAGTGACAGAGAGGGAAAGACAGATGGAGGGGCAGAGAGAGGAGAGAGATGGAGAGACACAGAGAGAAAGACAGATGGAGAGACAGAGATAGAAGGATAGAGAGGGAGAGACAGAGAGGGAAAGACACATGGAGGGACAGAGAGAGACAGAGAGAGAGGCAGCGAGAGAGAGAAGGAGAGAAATGGGGAGACAGACAGGGAAAGACAAATGGAGCGACAAGAGAGGAAGACAGAGAGAGTGGCAGAGACAGAGATAGAAGGAGAGAGATGGAGTGACGGTGGGCGGGGGGGGGGGGGAGCGACAGATGGAGGGACCGAGAGAGAGAGAGACAGAGATAGAAGGAGAGAGATGGAGTGACGGTGTGGGGGTGGGTGCGGAGAC
The DNA here is from genome assembly GCF_036365525.1 of Heterodontus francisci. Taxonomy (NCBI): domain Eukaryota; kingdom Metazoa; phylum Chordata; class Chondrichthyes; order Heterodontiformes; family Heterodontidae; genus Heterodontus; species Heterodontus francisci. The sequence continues at coordinate 40,266,873 of NC_090391.1, forward strand.
AGATGGAGGGACAGAGAGGGAAAGACAGATGGAGGGGCAGAGAGAGAGACAGAGAGAGGAGAGAGATGGAGAGACAGAGAGGGAAAGACAGATGGAGGGTCAGAGTCAGAGATAGACAGAGATAGAAGGAGAGAGAGGGAGTGTCAGGAAGGGAAAGACATATGGAGGGACAGAGAGAGAGGCAGAGAGAGAAGGAGAGAGACAGAGAGGCAGAGAGGGAAAGACAGATGGAGGGACAGAGAGAGACAGTGACAGAGAGAGAAGGAGAGCGATGGAGAGACACAGAGAGAAAGACAGCTGGAGAGACAGAGATAGAAGGAGAGAAAGTGAGAGACAGAGAGAGAAGGAGAGAGATGGAGTGACAGGGCAAGGAAAGACTGATGGTGGGACAGAGAGAGAGACAGAGAGAGAGGCAGAGATAGAGATAGAAGGAGATACAGGGAGTGACAGGGGGTGGGCAAGATAGATGGTGAGACAGAGAGAGAGAGATAGACAGAGAGGGAAGGAGAGAGAGTGAGAGACAGAGATGGAAATACAGATGGAGTGACAGAGAGAGAGACAGAGAGAGAGGCGGAGAGAGAGAGAGAAGGAGAGAGAGAAGGAGAGAGATGGGGAGACAGTCAGGGAAAGACAAATGGAGCGACAAGAGAGAAAGACAGAGAGAGTGGCAGAGACTGAGATAGAAGGAGAGAGATGGAGTGACGGTGGTGGGGGGAGCGACAGATGGAGGGACAGAGAGAGACAGAGATAGAAGGAGAGAGAGGGAGTGTTAGGGAGGGAAAGACAGATGGAGGGACAGAGAGAGAGACAGAGAGAGAGATGGAGTGACAGGGAGGGAAAGACAGATGGAGGGACAGAGAGAGAGACAGAGAGAGAGAGACAGGGAGAGAGATGGAGTGACAGGGAGGGAAAGACAGATGGAGCGATAGAGAGACAGAGACAGAGACAGAAGGAGAGAGATGGTCCGACGGCGGGGGGGGGGGAGGGGGAGCGACAGATGGAGGGATAGAGAGAGACAGAGATAGAAGGAGAGAGATGTAGTGTTAGGGAGGGAAAGACAGACGGAGGGGCAGAGAGAGAGAGTCAGAGATAGAAGTAGAGAGAGGGAGTGGCAGGGAGGGAAAGACAGATGGAGGGACAGAGAGAGAGACAGAGAGAGAGGCAGAGACAGAGATAGAAGGAGAGAGAGGGAGTGACAGAGAGGGAAAGACAGATGGAGGGGCAGAGAGAGGAGAGAGATGGAGAGACACAGAGAGAAAGACAGATGGAGAGACAGAGATAGAAGGATAGAGAGGGAGAGACAGAGAGGGAAAGACACATGGAGGGACAGAGAGAGACAGAGAGAGAGGCAGCGAGAGAGAGAAGGAGAGAAATGGGGAGACAGACAGGGAAAGACAAATGGAGCGACAGGAGAGGAAGACAGAGAGAGTGGCAGAGACAGAGATAGAAGGAGAGAGATGGAGTGACGGTGGGCGGGGGGGGGGGTGGGGGGGAGCCACAGATGGAGGGACCGAGAGAGAGAGAGACAGAGATAGAAGGAGAGAGATGGAGTGACGGTGTGGGGGTGGGTGCGGAGACAAATGGAGGGACAGAGAGGGAAAGACAGATGGAGGGGCAGAGAGAGAGACAGAGAGAGGAGAGAGATGGAGAGACAGAGAGGGAAAGACAGATGGAGGGTCAGAGTCAGAGATAGACAGAGATAGAAGGAGAGAGAGGGAGTGTCAGGAAGGGAAAGACATATGGAGGGACAGAGAGAGAGGCAGAGAGAGAAGGAGAGAGACAGAGAGGCAGAGAGGGAAAGACAGATGGAGGGACAGAGAGAGACAGTGACAGAGAGAGAAGGAGAGCGATGGAGAGACACAGAGAGAATGACAGCTGGAGAGACAGAGATAGAAGGAGAGAAAGTGAGAGACAGAGAGAGAAGGAGAGAGATGGAGTGACAGGGCAAGGAAAGACTGATGGTGGGACAGAGAGAGAGACAGAGAGAGAGGCAGAGATAGAGATAGAAGGAGATACAGGGAGTGACAGGGGGTGGGCAAGATAGATGGTGAGACAGAGAGAGAGAGATAGACAGAGAGGGAAGGAGAGAGAGTGAGAGACAGAGATGGAAATACAGATGGAGTGACAGAGAGAGAGACAGAGAGAGAGGCGGAGAGAGAGAGAGAAGGAGAGAGAGAAGGAGAGAGATGGGGAGACAGTCAGGGAAAGACAAATGGAGCGACAAGAGAGAAAGACAGAGAGAGTGGCAGAGACTGAGATAGAAGGAGAGAGATGGGGTGACGGTGGGGGGGGGGAGCGACAGATGGAGGGACAGAGAGAGACAGAGATAGAAGGAGAGAGAGGGAGTGTTAGGGAGGGAAAGACAGATGGAGGGACAGAGAGAGAGACAGAGAGAGAGATGGAGTGACAGGGAGGGAAAGACAGATGGAGGGACAGAGAGAGAGACAGAGAGAGAGAGACAGGGAGAGAGATGGAGTGACAGGGAGGGAAAGACAGATGGAGCGATAGAGAGACAGAGACAGAGACAGAAGGAGAGAGATGGTCCGACGGCGGGGGGGGGGGGGGGTGGGGGGCGACAGATGGAGGGATAGAGAGAGACAGAGATAGAAGGAGAGAGATGTAGTGTTAGGGAAGGAAAGACAGACGGAGGGGCAGAGAGAGAGAGTCAGAGATAGAAGTAGAGAGAGGGAGTGGCAGGGAGGGAAAGACAGATGGAGGGACAGAGAGAGAGACAGAGAGAGAGGCAGAGACAGAAAGAGAAGGAGAGAGACGGAGAGACAGAGAGAAGGAGAGAGGCAGTGACAGATAGCGAAAGACAGATGGAGGAACAGAGAGAGAGAGACAGAGATAGATGGAGAGAGAGGGAGTGAAAGAGAGGGAAAGACAGATGGAGGGACAGAGAGAGAGACAGAGAGAGAGGCAGCGAGAGAGAGAGAAGGAGAGAGAGAAGGAGCGAGATGGAGAGAAAGAGAGGGAAGGACAGATGGAGGGACAACCGAGAATGTCAGAGAGCGTGGCAGAGACAGAGATAGAAGTAGTGAGAGGGAGTGTCAGGAAGGGAAAGACAGATAGAGGGACAAAGTGAGAGACAGAGAGAGAAGGAGAGAGATGGAGTGACAGGGCAAGGAAAGACTGATGGTGGGACAGAGAGAGAGACAGAGAGAGAGGCAGAGATAGAGATAGAAGGAGATACAGGGAGTGACAGGGGGTGGGCAAGATAGATGGTGAGACAGAGAGATAGAGATAGACAGAGAGGGAAGGAGAGAGAGCGAAAGACAGAGAAGGAACGACAGATAGAAAGACAGAGAGAGAGAGACAGAGAGAGAAGGAGGGAGAGTGAGAGACAGAGATGGAAAGACTGATGGAGGGACAGAGGGAGAGACAGAGAGAGAGGCGGAGAGAGAGAGAGACAGAGAGAGAGGCAGAGATAGATCGGGAGAGAGGGAGTGACAGGGAGGGAAATACAGATGGAGGGACAGAGAGAGACAGACAGAGAGAGGAGAGAGACGGTGTGACAGGGTGAGAAGGACAGATGGAGAGACAGAGAGAGAGACAGTGAGAAGGAGAGAGATGGAGAGACAGGGAGGGAAAGACAGATGGAGGGATAGAGAGAGTGCGACAGAGACAGAAAGAGAGAGAGCGTGTGACGGGGGTTGGGGGGAGACAGTTGGAGAGACAGAGAGAGAAAGTCAGAGAGAGAAGGAGAGAGTGGGAGAGACAGAGAGGGAAAGACAGATGGAGGGACAGAGAGAGAAAGACAGAGATAGAAGGAGAGACAGGGAGTGACAGGGAGGGAAAGACAGATGGAGGGACAGAGAGAGAGAGAGAGAGAAAGAAGGAGAGAGAGGGAGTGTCAGGGAGGGAAAGACAGATGGAGGGACAGAGAGAGAGAGAGGCAGAAATGTAAGGAGAGAGAGGGATTGACAGAGAGGGAAAGACATATGGAGGGTTAGAGAGAGAGACAGAGAGAGAAGCAGAGAATGGGAGACACAGAGAGGGAAAGACAGATGGAGAGACAGAGAGAGAGAGAGAGGCAGAGATAGAAGGAGAGACAGGGAGTGACAGGGAGGGAAAGACAGATGGAGGGACAGAGAGAGAGAAACAGAGATAGAAGGAGAGAAAGGGAGTGTCAGGGAGGGAAAGACAGATGGAGGGACTGAGAGAGAGACAGAGAGAGAAGCAGAGAGTGGGAGACACAGAGAGGGAAAGACAGATGGTCAGACAGAGAGAGATGGAGAATGTGGGAGAGACAGAGAGGGAAAGACAGATGGAGGGAGAGAGAGACAGACAGACAGAGAAGGAGAGAGTGGGAGAGACAGAGAGGGAAAGACAAATGGAGAGACAGAGAGAGAGACAGTGATCTCTCCCGTTGTTTCTGTCTCCATACCTATCTCTTAAATGTTTATGCACACAGCAGTGAAGGATTACATCAAATTAATTTCTCTTACATTCTCCCTTTCAATCGACCCCGCAATCTCTCTCTCTCCAACCTTGTCCCTCTCCACAACATTCTCTTTGTCGGTATATCTAACCCTCTCTCCCTCTTTCTCTCTGCTCGTATCAGAGATAGCAGGAGGGAGAGACAGAGAGAGAGTGTTGAAGGAACTGTACTCTGTTCCTAATCTGTGCTGAACCTGCTCTGGGAGTGTTTGATGGGCTACATTATTCGGCCGTGTACAGTCCTGTATCATGCTGTCAAGAAACACAGCTTGTTCAGTGTACAACGGGTCAAAGGGAACGATTCACTCCTGTCTGCTACTGGGAAGAGAGACTGACCTGAACATCAAGGCAGCGTTTGACCGAGTGTGACATCGAGGAGCCCGAGTAAAACTGAAGTCAGTGGGAATCCGCTGGTTGGAGTCATACCGAGCACAAAGTAAGATGGTTGTGGTTGTTGGAAGTCAATCATCTCAGTCCCAGGACATCACTGCAGGAGTTCCTAAGGGTAGTGTCCGAGGCTCAACCACCTTCAGCTGAGATCCCAGGAGGAAATACTGGAAATACTGAGCAGGTCAAGCAGCATCTGTGGAGAGAGAAACAGAGTAGTGATTCAGCTCGATGCTTTCCAGATTTCCAGCATCCACAGTATTTTGCCTCAGATAAAGAAGTAATCCATAGCCACATGCACCAATACCCAGACAACATTCAGGCTTGGGCCGACCAGTGACAAGTAATACTCAAGTCACACAAGTGCCAGGCAATGACCATGTGCAACAAGAGAGAATCCAACCACCTCACCTTGGCATTCAAAACATTATCCCATCGCTGAATCCCACAGCATCAACATCCTGGGGAAACATTGAAATCAAACTTAACTGAACGAAACACATCAATAGTTTCTTCACCCAGTGGCTGGTGGGTGTTTGGAACTCACTGCCTGAAAGGATTAGTATAAAGTGGGTGGTTGATGGCCGGCTCAGACTGGGCGGGCCGAAGGGCCTGCATAAGTGCTGTATCTCTCCATGACTCGAAAGGATGGTAGAGGCAGAAACCCTCATCACATTTAAAACAATCTCTTGGATATTCACTTCTCTATATTTAAAATGGGTAAGGAATAACTCTCCTCGTCTGCACTGCCCCATCAAACAATCTCAGAGAAGGTACAGCACAGGTTAGATACAGAGTAAAGCTCCGTTTAAACTGTCCCTGGAGTGTCGGATTAACCCGGGTCACTCATTGTCCCCGGCTCAGCCTCAAGACTCACCTGCCTCAGTCACTGAGACGCTCCTGTATCACTTGCCTTAATGTAAGCGGATGCTGGGTTTGGGAGCAGGACAGGCACACGGGATTAGGACGACTGCTCATGTGGAGGATAAGCATCAGTAATCCCTCAGAGAATCAGAACAGACCAGCGAGACTCAGAAAAGGAAACTTGTGTTGAATTTGACAGTGTTGCATTGTGGAATGCTTTAGTATTTGGTGAGAATGTTGAGCCAGTGACATTTTGCCCCAGTGGGATGAATAGACACTATATGACTTGATTACAACAGTAAGGTACCGTGTGTACTGTAAATATGGACTGAAATAATAATGTAACTGATCAAATTTCAGCTGAATACTATGACTACAGTTATACCTGCTATCCTGTTATATATGTGCTGCTATACCTGCTGTATGTGAGAATGTACAGACGACACGATGGCATGAAGTCAAAGTGGCCACTCTTCATATTTTTAGATTATGCCTCAAGTTCCTGACTCCGCAGCCAGTGGAAATAGTTACTCTCAGTCCACCCTATCAGTTTCCCTTATTATTTTGCAAACATTCATCAAATCATCCAATAACCTTCCGGGTGAAAAATCTTTTCCTCAAATCCCCTCTAAACCTCCTGCCCCTTTCCTTCAATCTATGCCCCCTGGTTATTGACCCCTCCGCTAAGGAAAAAAGTTTCTTCCTATCTAACCTATCAATGCCCCTCATAATTTTGTACACCTCAATCAGGTCCCCCCTCAGCCTTCTCTGCTCTAAGGAAAACAACTCCAGCCTTTTCAGTCTCTCTTCATAGCTGAAATGCTCCAGCCCGGGCAACATCCTGGTCAATCTCTTCTGCATCCTCTCCTGTGCAATCACATCCTTCCTCTAGTGTGGTGCCCAGAACTGTACACAGTACTCCAGCTATGGCCCAACCAGTGTTTTATGTAGCTCCATCATAATCTCCCTGTTCTTATATTCTATGCCTCAACGAATAAAGGCAAGTATCCCATATACCTTCCTAACCACCTTGTCTACCTGCGCTGCAGCCTACAGTGAACTATGGACAAGTACACCAAGATCCCTCTGACACTCGGTACTTCCTATGGTCCTACCATTCATTGGATATTCCCTAGCCTTGTTAGTCCTTCCAAAATTCTATGTAACCTAACCTATGTATAATCTTTAATCTTGCAGTGCATGTGTAATGTTTAATTTCTGAAAGCCAGACAGTGCAAAGCTTAACGTACTCCAAAAAACGCCAGACTTTTGGCATTTATGACCTTATCGGGTCATTTCTGTCATAAAGTTGGATTAGACTTGTGAATAATTCTTTTTAAGTTTTTTTTCCGGCAGTGCTAATGCAAATCGATTTGCAGCATCCCATCATATAATATACACTTTTGTCTATATTGTCTGAATAACATACATAAAATATCCACACATTTTGCTATTTATTCCGGGGCAGACAGTTGAAGTGTTTATTTTGTCTGTGATTTAACTCGACCCCCAATGATAACCAACATGGTGGGAGAGAGTGATAGACAGAGAGAGAGGAACAGAGGTAGAGTAACAGAGAGATAGGGAGAGATAGAAATGGAGAGAGAACAGAGAGATAGTGAGGGATAGAGACAGAAGCAGAGAGATAGAAAGTGCCAGGAGACCCTGAGACACTTTAGAAGCAGGGGACGGGGAGACAGGCTGCATGGAGACCCTGGGGTAACGTGATAGATAGACAGGGTAGATGCAGGTAAGATGTTTCTCCTGGTTGAGGAGTCTAGAACCAGGGAACACAATTTCAAAATAAGGGGGAAGCCACTTGGGACAGAGATGAGGAGAAATGTCATCACTTCGAGGGTTGTGAATCTTAGGAATTCTCTATCCCAGAAGGCTGTGGAAGCTCAGTCATTGAGTATGTTTAAAGCAGAGATTGACAAATTTCTAAATACCAAAGACATAAAGGGATATGAGGATACTCTGGGAAAAACACATTGAAGTGGATGATCAGCCATGATCGTCTTGAATGGCGGAGCAGGCTCGATGGGCTGAATGGCCTACTCCTGTTCATATACTCCAAAGCTGTCGAAATAGTTTCTCTCAAACTACCCCATCAGTTCCCCTTAATATCTCAACAACTTGGATCAAATCACCTTGATCCTCCTAAATTCCAGGGAATAAATCCCCAGTTTGTGTAATATCACCTCGTAATTTAACCCTTGGAGTCCAGTTATCATTCTGGTAAATCTACTCTGCACTCAAATGGACACGGACCCCTCAACTCTGTTTGGACCTCCAGTGTTTCTATCTTTTCACCATTTATAAAGTACTCTGTTCTCGTCTTTTTTACTGACATGGAAATCTATCCACCACAGTTTTAACCACTCACTTCAGATATCTCTTTGCATTGTTCTGCTTCCAGCTACATTGCTTACAATGCTGCCTATTTTTGTGTCATTGGTAAACTTGGGTATGTTGCATTCTACCACATCATCTTAAATCGTTAATAAGTACAGCAAAACTGAGACACACACGGGCTTTGCACTAGTGGACAGGAGTGAATCATTCCATCCTAGAGGTTTTTAATTCCAGATTTATGTTTATTTTTTGAAAAAAACAAAATTCAAATTCACAACAGCCCAGCGTGGGATTTGAACTCCTACTTTTTCAATCATCAGCTCAGGCCTTCAAATTAAAACCCATAAAAAGAGATTCATTTTCCAACTGCTGTTGTGTGACTGACTGAATTTTTGTATATTGTTCCCTTCTCCTCTTCTTCCATGTGTTTGAAGTCTTTGTAGTTTATCAGACATTGGTAAACTACTTCATGTGGTGTTATGTAAATACCTTCAATTCTGTGTATCTGGAAGGGACACAATTCAAATTCTCACCTTATTGCATCAACCAAAACCTGCAGGTCCATTCAAACAACTTTATTTCCTGTCTCTGCAAAGTCAGCTCGCACTTCCATGATGAAGGAATGTCTGAATGGAAACAGCTTTTGACACATTTCCCAACACGTTTGCTAACACTTTTCAGGATGAGGCTAAATTCAACTCACAGATTCCAAGCCCCAAACTGAACTTTTGGGTAGAACAGGGAACATTGATGAAATCCCAGATCTCTCTGTCCTGTCAGCCAATCAAACATTGTACCATTTAGTTTATATCACTCAGTCTTCCTTCCAAAATGCATCACTTCACATTTCTCAGCATTGAAGTGAACCTGCCCTGTTTCTGTCCAATGATAGGTTGGATAGTAAGCTGTCAAGAGGCCATAAACTGTCTGCAAAGAGATTTTCATAGGTTAAGTGACTGAGCAAAAAATTGGCAGATGGAGTACAATGTGGGAAAATGTGAGCTTGTCCACTTTAGCAGGAAGAATAAAAATCAGTATATTATTGAAATGGAGAGAGACTGCAGAAATGTACGGTACAGAGGGATCTGGGTGTCCTGGTACAGGAATCACAAAATGTTACCGTGCAGCTACAGCGAGTCATTAGGAAGGCAAATGGAATGTTGTTGTTTATTGCAAGGTGAATAGAATATCAAAGTAGGGAAGTGTTGTTACAGCTGTATGGGGCATAAGTTAGACGACGTCTGCAGGATTGTGGACACTTTTGGTCTCCTTACTGAAGAAATTATATAATTGCATTCGAAGTAGTTCAGAGAAGGTTCACTGGGCTGATTCCTGGGATGAAGGGGTTATCTTCTGAGGAAAGGGTGAACAGGTTGGGTCTATACCCACTGGAGTTTAGAAGAATGAGAGGTGATCTGAGTGAAACATCTCAGATCCCGAGGGGACTGGACAGGGTGGATGCTGAGAGGATGTTTCCCCTTGTTGGGGAGACGAGAACAAGGGGACACAGTTTAAAAATTAGGGTCGTTCCAGTTAAAACTGAGATGAGGAGAAATGTGTTTCTCTCAGAGGGGGGGTCGGTTTGTAGAAGTCTCTTCCCCAAAGAGCAGTGGAGGCTGGATCATTGAATATATTCAAGGCTGAGTTCGATAGATTTTTGATCAATTAGGGAGTCAAGGGTTATGGGACACAGACAGGAAAGCGGAGTTGAGTTCACAATCAGATCAGCCATTGAATGGCAGACCAGACTCGAGGGGCCGAATTGCCTACTCCTGCTCCTAATTCATTTTTTCTTGCGTTTCCCATTTCACCAGACTGCCTCTATCCTCCTGAAGTCTGCTGCTAGTCCCGTCCCTGTTTATTACATTGCAGATGACACAAACATTGGCAAACATTGAAGTTATGCCCTGTAAACACAAGTCCAAGTCATTAGTATATATCAAAAAGATCAGTGGTCCTAATATAAACCTTCACTGTGTACCTCCCTCCAGTCTGAAACAACCATTGTCCACTCTCTCAGCCAATGTCGTATCCACACAGCCACAATCCCTTTCATCCCTGGAGCACCAATATTGCTAACTTGTCAATTAGGAGGCACCATTAAGTCCTCCCCATGAGGACCCTGGTCCCAGACCTCTCTGTTTGCCCTCTCCCATCAACATTCCCCAGACAGGTACAGCATGGATTAGAGATAGAGTAATGCTCCTTCTACACTGTCCCATCCAACACTCCCAGGACAGGAACATCATGGGGTGGATACAGAGTGAATCTCACTCTACACTATCCGATACGAGACAGAGAGAGAGACAGAAAGAGCGAAACTGAGAGACATAGACTGACAGGGTGACTGACAGAGAAAGAAGGATATTTTACAGGGGTTATTGGAAGAGGAGGATGCAATTTAACCCCACAACTCTTTTCCGGCAATCAATGAGATCATGGCTGATCATTGATCAAACTTACACCATCTATCCGACCTTTGCCCCTCATCTCTTAATACATTTGGTTAACAAGAATCTATCAATCACAGGTTTAAAAATTAACCAATAACCCGCATGACATTTCCACAAACAATATAATGAGGGTGTGATGGCTCCACAGTAGAAAAGCTTTCTGAATATTTAAAATGGAGGCTATTCTTTCTGGATCATCAAAAGTGTCCGCCTGGGCCCCGACTTCATCTGCATTCCTCCCTCTCCCAATGTTCGTTTTCTATCCATACCTATCTCTTATATGTTTGTGTGCACAGCAGTGAAGGATTTCATCAAATTAATATATCTTACATTATCCTCTCTCTCGCCACGTTTGTCCCTCACTACATCCCTCTCTGCCGTCATATCTAACCCTCCCTCCCTCTGTCGCTCTCCTAGTGTCAGTGATAGCAGAGAGAGAGACAGAGAGAGAAGGAGTGAGAGGGAGTGACAGGGAGGGAAAGACAGATTTAGGGACAGAGAGAGAGAGAAGGAGTGAGAGGGTGACAGAGAGGGAAAGACAGATGGAGGGACAAAGTGAGAGACAGAGATAAAGGGAGAGAGAGGGAGTGCAAGAGAGGGAAAGACAGATGGAGGGACAGAGACAGAGACAGAGAGAGAGGCAGAGACAGAGAGATGGAGAGAGAAGGGAGAGACAGAGAGGGAAAGACAGATGGACAGACAGAGATAGAAGGAGAGAGAGGGAGAGACAGAGAAGGAAAGACAGATGGAGGGACACAGTGAGAGACAGAGATAGAAGGAGTGAGAGGGCGAGACAGAGAGTGAAAGACAGATGGAGGGACAAAGTGAGAGACAGAGAGAGAAGGTGAGAGATGGAGTGACAGGGAGGGAAGGTCAGATGGAGGGATAGAGAGAGAGAGAAGGAGAGAGAGGGAGAGACAGAGAGAAGGATAGAGGGCGTGACAGAGAGGGAAAGACCGATGGAGGGACAGAGAGAGAGACAGAAAGAGTGGCAGCGACAGAGAGAGAAGGAGAGAGAGGGAGTGTCAGAGAGGGGAAGACAGAAGGAGGGACAGAGTGAGAGACAGAGAGAGTGGCAGAGATAGAGAGAAGTAGAGAGAGGGAGAGACAGAGAGGGAAAGACAGATGGACAGACAGAGACAGAAGAAGGGAGAGATAGAGATAGAGAGGAAAGACAGATTGATGGACACAGTGAGAGACAGAGATAGAAGGAGTGAGAGGGAGAAACAGAGAGGGAAAGACAGATGGAGGGACAGACAGAGAGAGACAGGGAGAGAGATGGAGTTACAGGGAGGGAAGGACAGATGGAGGGATAGAGAGAGAAAGACAGAGATAGGAGAGTGAGGGACTGACAGAGAGGGAAAGGCAGATGGAGGGAGAGAGAGACAGAGATAGGAGAGTGAGGGAGTGACAGAGAGGGAAAGACAGACAGAGAGACAGACAGCGAGACAGAGAGCGAGGCAGAGACAGACAGAAGGAGAGAGAGGGAGAGACAGAGAGGGAAAGACAGATAGAGAGGCAGAGATAGAAGGAGAGAGAGGGAGAGACAGAGAAGGAAAGACAGATGGAGGGACAGAGAGAGAGACAGGGAGAGAGCGGGAGTGACAGAGATAGAAGGAGTGAGACGGAGAGACAGACAGAGAAAGACAGATGGAGGGACAGAGAGAGAGACAGAGAGAGTGGCAGAGACAGAGAGAGAAGGAGAGAGAGGGAGTGTCAGGAAGGGAAAGCCAGAGGGAGGGACAAAGTGAAAGACAGAGAGAGAAGGAGAGAGAAGGAGTGACAGGGATGGAAGGAAAGATGGGGGGACAGAGAGAGAGACAGAGAGAGTCGCAGAGACAGAGATAGTTGGAGAGAGAGGGAGTGACAGGGAGGGAAAGACAAATGGAGGGACAGAGAGAGTGGCAGAGACAGAGAGAGAAGGAGCGAGAGGGAGTGACGGGGGGGGGGGGGAAGACAGATGGAGGGACAGAGAGAGAGAGAAGGAGAGAGAGGGAGAGACAGAGAGAAGGAGAGAGGGAGTGACAGAGAGGGAAAGACAGATGGAAGGTCAGAGTGAGAAACAGAGTGAAGGAGAGAGATGGTGTGACAGGGATGGAAGGACAGATGGAGGGATAGAGAGAGGCAGAGACAGAGAGAGAAGGAGAGAGTGGGAGAGACAGAGAGGGAAAGGCAGTTGGAGAGACAGAGAGAGAGACAGAGATAGAAGGAGAGTGTGGTGAGATAGATAGGGAAAGACTGATGGAGCGAGAGACAGAGAGAGACAGGGAGAGAGATGGAGTTACAGGGAGGGAAGGACAGATGGAAGGATAGAGAGAGAGAGACAGAAATAGGAGAGTGAGTAAGTGACAGAGAGGGGAAGACAGACAGAAGGACAGACAGAGAGACAGAGACAGAGATAGAAGGGGAGAGAGAGGGAGTGACGGGGGGAAAGACAGATGGAGGGACAGAGAGAGAGACAGAGAGAGAGGCAGAGAGAGAAGTAGTGAGAGGGAGAGACAGAGAGGGAAAGACAGATGGAGGGTCAGAGAGAGAGACAGAGAGAGAGGCAGAGAAAGAAGGAGAGAATGGGAGAGACAGAGAAGGAAAGACAGATGGAGGGACAGAGAGAGAGAGACAGAGAGAGAGTGGGAGTGACAGAGATAGAAGGAGTGAGACGGAGAGAAAGAGAGGGACAGACAGATGGAGGGACAGAGAGGGAGAGAGAGAGAGAGTGGCAGATACAGAGAGAGAAGGAGAGAGAGGGAGTGTCAGGAAGGGAAAGTCAGATGGAGGGATAAAGTGAGAGACAGTGAGAAAAGGAGAGAGATGGAGTGTCAGGGAGGGAAGGAAAGATGGAGGGATAGAGAGACAGACAGAGAGAGAAGGAGAGAGAGGGAGTGACAGAGAGGGAAAGACAGATGGAGGGACAGAGAGAGAGACAGAGAGAGAGAGAGACAGAGAGACAGAGAGAGTGGGAGAGATGGTGTAAGGGAGGCACAAATGGAGTCATGGATAGAGACAGAGAGGGAGAGACTGGGATTCAGAGGGTAACGGAGAGGGAAAGACTGTGATTCAGAGGGTAACAGAGAGAGAAGTAGAGATGAAGAGTGAAGATGGGAGAAAGACAAAGTCCAGTGTTCGTAACACATGCATAAAGAGGAACAGAGAGGTGAGACAGGGCTTGAGAGCGTAAAAGACAGAGGAAGGAGAGATGGAGATGGAGAGATTACCAGGAACATAAATCTCCAGCAGTCTCTTCATGCTGATCACTCCTTTTCTCTGGATGTGGCAGGATTGGAGAGCTTAGATCTGATTGGTTGGTTATGGGATCGCTTAGCTCTGTCTATCGCATGCTGCTTACGCAGTTTGGCACGCAGATAGTCCTGGGTTGTAGCTTCACCAGGTTGACACCTCATTTTGAGGTATGCCTGGTGCTGCTCCTGGCATGCCCTCCTGCACACTTCACTGAACCGTGGTTGGTCTCCTGGCTTGATGGTCATGGTATAATGGGGGATATGCCGGGCCTTGAGGTTACTGATTGTCTTTCTTTCTGTCTGTCTGTCTCTCGTTCCCTCCTCTCTCAGAACATCAGTCAGCCATTTTTGGTTTGTTCACGGTGGCCATTTTATGTTACAGCAGCACTGGGACATTTATTTCAGAGACTGACTCCTCACTAATGCAACGTTAGTGCTATAAACGTGACAGAGAAACGGGTCGTGGGGTTCAGTTGAATGCAGCTTCTCATCCCGAAAAGTGTTAGCAAACGTGTTTTTCAAATCAATTCCGCAACAACCTCAACAGGAGGAAAAACACCAACAAATGCAACAACAACTTCAGCATGAGAAAAAAAACACCAAGAAATGCAACAAAAACCTCAACAGGAGAAAAAAAAATCACTAACAAATGCAACAACAACCTCAACAGGAGAAAAAACACCAACAAATGCAACAACAAATGCAACAGGAGGAAATTGCACCAACAAATGCAACAACAACCTCAACAGGAGAAAAAAACACCAACAAATGCAACAATTTCAACAGGAAAAGAACAGCTTCCCGAGGACTAAAAAAACTTAACAAATACAACAACTTCAGTGGGAGAAAAGCCACTAACAAATTCAAAATCATCAGAAGGGGAAAACACACCGGTAAATCGGGCAGTGGCACAAGCTGTTGGAGGGACAGGAAATCGTTTACAAAGGGACAGAGTATCTGATCATACCCGGGATAGTGGAATTGAGTATTTATTAAATGGTAAGAGATTAGAAAGCGTAGATGTACAAAGCGACCTGGGTGTCCCCGTCAATAAGTCACTGAAAACTAACATGCAGGTGCAGAAAGCAATTCAGAAGGCAAATGGGATGTTAGTCTTTATCACAAGAGGATTTGAGTACAGGAGTAGTGAAGTCTTGCTTCAATCACATAGAACCTTGGTTAGACCGCACCTGGAGTACTGTGTGCAGTTTTGGTCCCCTTACCTTTGGAAGGATATTATTGCCAGAGAAGGAGTGCAATGAAGGTTCACCAGACTTGTTCCCGGGATGACGGGACTGTCCTATGGTGAGAGATTGGGGAAACTGAGGAACAGAGAGAGATGGAGACAGGGAGAGGCAGAGAGACAGAGGCAGAGAGAGAGAAATGGTGTAGAGAGACACAAACAGAGTCATGGACAGAGAGAGAGAAGAGAGACAGAGAGAGAGCAACAGACAGAGACACAAAGAGAGAGAGAAACAGAGAGAGAGAGACAGGAAGAGGTAGAGAGAGAGGCAGTGACAGAGACAGAGAGAGAGGGAGAGGGAGATAGAGGGGGAGAGGGAGATAGAGGGGAGAGGGTGATAGAGGACGAGAGACAGATAGAGGACGAGAGACAGATAGAGGGGGAGAGTGGGATAGAGGGGCAGATGGAGATAGAGGGGCACAGGGAGATAGAGGGGCAGAGGGAGAAAGAGGGGGAGAGGGAGAGAGGGGGGAGAGACTGATAGAGGGAGAGAGTGAGATGGAGGGCGAGAGACAGATAGAGGGGGAGAGTTAGTTAGAGGGGGAGAGTGAGATAGAGGGGAGAGCGAGAAAGAGGGGAGAGTGAGAAAGAGGGGGAGAGTGAGAAAGTGGGGGAGAGTGAGAAAGAGGGGGAGAGTCAGATAGAGGGGGTGTGTGAGATAGAGGGGGTGTGTGAGATAGAGGGGGTGTGTGAGATAGAGGGGAGGAGTGAGATGGAGGGGGAGAGTGAGATAGAGGGGAAGAGTGAGATAGAGGGGAAGTGAGAGATGGAGGGGAAGTGTGAGATAGAGGGGAAGAGTGAGAAAGAGGGGGTGTGTGAGATAGAAGGGGTGTTTGAGATAGAGGGGGTGTGTGAGATAGAGGGGGTGTGTGAGATAGAGGGGGAGAGGGAGATAGAGGGGGAGAGTGAAATAGAGGGGGAGAGAGAGATAGAGGGGGAGTGACAGATAGAGGGTGAGAGAGAGATAGAGGGGGAGAGACAGATAGAGGGAGAGAGTGAGATAGAGGGGGAGAGTGAGATCGAGCGGATGTGTGAGATAGAGTGGGAGAGGGAGATAGAGGGGCAGAGGGAGATAGAGGGGGAGATTGAGATAGAGGGGGAGAGGGAGATAGAATGGGGGTGAGGGAGAGAGAGCGGGAGAGGGAGAAAGAGGGCGATTGGGATATAGAGGGTGGAGACGGAGATAGAGGGGGAGAGGGTGATAGAGGGAGAGGGAGATAGAGGGGGAGAGGGGGGAGAGGGAGATGGGGGAGAGGGAGATAGAGGGGGAGAGGGAGATGGAGGGGCAGAGGGAGATAGAGGGTGGAGAGGGAGATAGAGGGGGAGAGGGAGATAGAGGGGGAGAGGGAGATAGAGGGTGGAGACGGAGATAGAGGGGGAGAGATGGATGGGGTAGATGTTGGTGAACCTGTGGAATTCTCTACCGCAGAAGGCAGTGGAGGCCAAGTCATTAAATATTTTCATGGAGGAGAGAGATATATTTCTCAATGTCAAAGGGATCAAGGGGTATGGGGAGAAAGTGGGAACAGGGTACTGAATTAGACCATCGGTCATGATCCTTATTGAATGACGGAGCATGCCCAAAGGGCCGAATGGCCTGCTCCTGATCCTATTTTCTATGTTTCTATAAGAGAGGCGGATTGAGAGAGGGAGAGAGAAGGAGAAACAGAGAGAGAAGGAGAGATAGAGATGCAGCGAGGTGACCCTGATATTCTCTCTCTCTCACACACACATCCAGACACACACAGACACATACATAAAGGGACAGACAGAGACACACACACACACACACACACACAGACACACACACACACACAGACAGATTTTACAATCCACACTGATGTCAGTAAAAATGGCCAACACAACCTCAGTAACAATCCCCAGTGTCTGCCCACTCCTGAGAGAGACAGAGAGAGAGACAGGGCAGTGACAGAGACAGACAGTGAAAGAGGGAAGACAAAACAGCTTGTAGGAGAAACTTTACATTTCTTTGTGTTCCAGAGATTTTATTAAAAGTTGAAAGGGATTGGACACTGGAAAAGCTGTCAACACACAACAACACTGAGAGACTTTAGATGTGAGGGAAGGGGAGACACACTTTAAAATCCACACTGATATCAGTAAAAATCCCCAAACACAACCTCAGTAAAAATCCCCATTATCTGCCCAGTCCTGTATTGTTGGTTTCTTCTTTGGCCTCCTTAACTCGAGAGACAATGGGTAAGTGCCTGGAGGTGGTCAGTGGTTTGTGGAGCAGCGCCCCGCGTGGCTACAAAGGCCAATTCTGGAGTGACAAGCTCTTCCACAGGTGCTGCAGAGAAATTTGATTGTCGGGGCTGTTACACAGTTGGCTCTTCCCTCCGCCTCTGTATTTTTTGTGGGTTTAGTGTGAGGGTTTGAGGGGGGAGGCTTGGATCAGTGTTTGATATTTTGAAACTGCAGGCAAAGAATGAAAGGTTTAAAATGAACTAAGAGATGGCTGAAAGCATTGCTGTGCTGGGATTAACATATCAATGGACAGGCCCCCTCCCCCGCCCCCGAGGCAGGACATTGAGAGACAGCCCAACATGTCAGAGGCTCAAGGGGTGGAGTTTGCAAACAGCTCAGTCAGGATATAAACTGGGTTTGAAGATCTCAGTTCCAATCACAAAACACACCATTCACTCTAACTCCAGAGAGAGTGGGGGACACATTCCCCAGTCTGATTCAGTGTGTGTGTGTCTGTGCATCTGTGTGTGTGCTCTCTCTGTCTCAATCTGGTTTATAACTGTGATTTGATTGTATTTGAATATTGCTGATTGTCTGTGTAACTGAGAGAGGAAACCCTGGGCTCTTGCTATGCAATTTTGTTTAAAAATGTCCTCGCTTTGCATTTTAATCCAATTTGTTTCTCCTTCTTTCCCCTGAGGAATTATCATTCTGAAAACTGCACGGTGAAGGTGAAAAGAGTGAAAGTCCGGGACGAGGAATTCTTGGACAGGAGCTTCCTCCAGAGGGGATGGACTGAGGCCTTGTCCACAGGCTGCACCCAAAGGGACCACGTGAGTTGTGTCTGTTTCTTAGCCTGAGGTTTAATTTCCTCTCTGGGGCCCTGGGTTAACCATTTCATGTTGGATTGGGGCTCCTGGTGTTTTCTACAGATTGAAAGCCTGGGGTTAAAGGAGCAGCCCCAGGAGGGAGTGCCATTTGCCACTTGCTCCTTCCAGCCCTGTCTGTGAGGTTTGCTGGTGTTATGGGCAATGCTAGGATACTAACAGTGAAATAAGATGCACGGTGCCCATTTTAATCCATTTCACTGTAGTTCTGAGGTTAGCTTTCTCTCTGTCTCCACATTCTTTCCCTGTGTCTCTATCTCCTCCCATGCTTTCTGTTCTCTGTCTCTGTTTCACACTTGCCTTCTCGATTTAAACCTTTAATAAATAAAAAACATGCCACACACACAGCAATGTGATTTGTCGTTATTTGAAATGGTGAGACAGAATCAGCAGGTTGTTCCCAGTTTAAAGAGGGATTCTCTCTTTCTGGGGACTGAAATCTGGCTATTATCACATTGCTGCTGGTTGGATCTTGCTTTGCATCTAGTGCCCTCCAGCATTTTGTCCATGACAACAGTTTAAAATTCAGCTTCCTGAGGGTCTGAATGTGGATTTCTCTGTGTTTTTACAAGAATTTTACAATAATTGCAAGAGCTGAACGTGAAGCTGGATAAAGACCTGTTCGAAGTTTAAAGATGGAGTTTAGCATTTTCTGAGGACTGTGATAGGATGTCTGGCTATGATCACATTGTGGGATCCTGCTGTGCATACATTCTCTGCATCAATTCCTACATCCAACACTGAGGCAGAAACAGATGGAGAGAAAAAGAGGGAGAGTGAGTAACAGCTGGAGGTGGCAGGTTAAACATTGAGAGAGAGGGGGAGAAACAGGCGGAGTGTGTGTGAGGGAGCGAATGCAGAGAAAGATCGAGAAAGACAGAGAGAGAGAGAGAGAGAAATCCACACTCAAAAGCTTGGTACACTGAATATTGAAGTGTCACCATTGCTGGGATCTTGCTGTGCACTAAACACAGATTATCTGCATATTTGCATTATCTGAAGGCCTGGAGTTAAAGTCCTGAGCTTGAAACCGGTATAATTCCCGAGTAATGATGGTGTTTTGGGCAGTGCCGTGAATTTGAGGGTGAAATGAAATTGTGGGATCTTGCTGTGCACAAATGGCATGCAGTGTTTACAACATTGCAATAGTGACGAACACTTTAGCAAGCAATTCACTGAGTGTCAAATGTTCTCGATTCATTTCAGTTCATTTGACTGAAGTTCTGAGTTTCGAATTCTCTCTCTGTCTCTCTCTTTAAACCTTTAATAGTTAAAAACACACTCAGCTGAGTGATTTGTTGTTGTTTCAAATGGTGAGACAGAAATATTTCACAGCTATTTTCGGTCAACATTACATATGAGATAGAGGGACAAAAACAGATATGGACAAAGAGAAAGAGAGACGGGGACGAATGTGACAGGAGCAGAGAGAGATACAGAGACAGGGGAGAGAGAGATACAGAGACAGACAGACACACACACACACAGAGAGGTGGAGGTTGCTGTCACAATCCTTTTATCCTCTGGTTTATTAACTGTGATTTGTTTGTATTTGGGTGTTGCTGAGAGAGTGTCTGTGTAACAGAGGGCAATTCCTGGGCTCTTGCTGTGCTATTTTGTTTAACAATGCCTTTTCATCAATTTTCTCTCCCTCCCTCTTGCCTTAGGACATTTCTTTCTGAAAACTGCATGGTAAAGATGAAAAGAGGGAAAGTCCGGGACGAGGAATCCTTGGACAGGAGCTTCCTCCAGAGGGGATGGACTGAGTCCTTGTCCACAGGCTGCACCCAAAGGGCCCACGTGAGTTGTGTCTGTTTATTAGCCTGAGATTTAATTTCCTCTCTGGGGCCCTGGGTTAACCATTTCATGTTGGATTGGGGCTCCTGGTGTTTTATACAGATTGAAAGCCTGGGGTTAAAGGAGCAGCCCAGGAGGAAGTCCCATTTGCCACTTGCTCCTTGCAGCCCTGTCTGTGAGGTTTGATGGTGTTTTGGGCAATGCGAGGATACTAACAGTGAAATAAGATGCACGGTGCCCATTTTAAATCATTTTACTGTAGGTCTGAGCTTTCTGTCTGTCTCCACATTCTTTCCCTGTGTCTCTATCTCCCACATGCATTCTGTTCTCTGTCTCGGTTTCACACTCACCTTCTCCAATTAAACCTTTAATAAATGTTTTAAAAAAACATGCCACACACAGAAATGTGATTTGTCGTTATTTGAACTGGTGAGACAAAATCAGCAGCTTGTTCCCAGTTTAAAGACGGAGTTTTGCCCTTTCTGGGGACTGAAACCTAGCTATTATCACATTGAAGCTTGTGGGATCTTGCTGTGCATCTCTGCATTTTTCTGCACAACAATGAGGACACTTTAAAATTCAGCTTCCTGAGTGTGTAGTATGGTTTTCTCTGTTTACTCACCATCTTCCTCTGCTTTTCTCTCCCCCGCACTTTCTCCATTTTAACCATTAATCAATCGGTGCCACAATGTGTGCAAAGCAAGATCCCACAGGCAGCAATATGATAATATGCAGATAATGTGTTTTCAGTAATGTAAGTATCGGGATCGCAGAGGGAGGGACTTTCCTGCAGTGGCTAAGTGGTTAGTACCGCAGCCTCACAGCTCCAGCAACCCAGGTTGGGTTCTGGGTACTGCCTGTGCAGAGTTTGCAAGTTCTCCGTGTGGGTTTCCTCTGGGTGCTCTGGTTTCCTGCCACATGCCAAAGACTTGCGGGTTGATAGGTAAATTGTCCATTATAAAAATTGCCCCTCGTGTAGGTAGGTGGTCGGAGAATGGAGGGAAGGTGGGGATGTGAGAGGGGGAGAAATGGCATGAATGTAGGATTAGCATGAATGGGTGGCTGATGGTCAGTGTTGGGCCGAAGGTACTGTTTTAGTGCTGTATCTCTCTGTGACTCGAATGTGATGTGTGTTTATTTTCAACGGTGGCAGAAACATTTCAGCGGACGTTTCAATCTAGATTAAATCCCAGATCGAGAGAAAAAGAAACAGATGTGGATGGGGTGCAGGAGGGAGGGAGCAGGAGAAAGACAGGGAGAGGGGTGTTTGAGATTTTCAAACTGCAGGAATGTCCCTCCCTCTGGTTTCTCTAAACTTACATCACTGAAAACAGATGATCTGCATATTAGCATATTGTTGCCTTTGGGATCTTGCTGTGCACAGATTGCCTACAGGTTTCCTGCATTGCAACAGTGAGGACCACTTTAAAAATTAGTTTGTTGATTCTCAACTGCTCCTAAGGGCCAATAATTACAAGAGCTGAACGTGAAGTTGTATAAAGGCTTGTGAAAAGTTTAAAGATGGAGTTCAGCATTTTCAGAGGACTGCGATAGGATATCTGGCGATGA
The DNA here is from genome assembly GCF_036365525.1 of Heterodontus francisci. NCBI lineage: Eukaryota > Metazoa > Chordata > Chondrichthyes > Heterodontiformes > Heterodontidae > Heterodontus > Heterodontus francisci. The sequence continues at coordinate 40,288,312 of NC_090391.1, forward strand.
TCACATTGTGGGATCCTGCTGTGCATACATTCCCTGCATCAATTCTTACATTACAACACTGAGGCAGAAACAGGTGGAGAGAAAAAAAGGGAGAGAGAGAAACAGCTGGAGTTGGCAGGTAAATCAGAGAGAGAGTGAGAGAGAGAGAGAGACAGGCGAAGTGTGGATGATGGAGGGAAGGCAGAGAAAGATGGAGAAAGACAGAGAGAGAGAGAAATCCACACTCAAAATCTTGGTAAACTGAATTTTGAAGTGTCACCATTGCTGGGATCTTGCTGTGCCCAGCTTGCCTGCAGAATTCCCTTCATTGTAACGGTGACTGCATTTTAGAAGTGAATTCATTGTGTGTAAAGCTCTCCTGAAGGCCTGGAATTTAAGTCCGGAGCTGGAAGCCAGTATAATTCCCGAATAATGCTGGTGTTTTGGGCAGTGACGTGAATTTCTCTCTCTCTCTCCATCTGTCTCTCTGAATGAGAGTAACAGGAGGGAGGGAGATGCAGGAGAGTGAGGGAATCAGAGGGGGAGAGAGGGGTAGCCGGCTGTTAGCACACTGCTGCTTGTGGGATCTTGCTGTGCATCAATGGCCGACAGCATTTCCAACGTTGCAACAGTGACGACCACTTTAAAAATTGATTCATTGAGTGTCAAATACTTCTGTGAATCAGCAATGAAATGGGTGAAATGTGAAGGTTTGTAAAGGCTTGTTCACTTTCACGAATATTGCTGGTGTTTGATGCTGTGGGCTGAATTTGACAGTGAAATGAAACACCGGGGGACCATTTGAATTCAGTTTTTCAGGGATGGGAATGTGGATTTCTCTCTCTATCCTTCTACAGGAGAGGGGATGGGGGTCTCCAGTGTTTGTGCGTTTTTACAATGAGGCAGAAACAGATGTCGAGAGACACAGAGAGAAATAGAGAGAGAGAGGGAGAGAGAGCAGGGAATGACAGGGTAAACACATCTACACTTCCCAGTCTCTGGCTCTGTGTCAGGGGATGTGTTTGTAAGTCACTGAGAGATTGTTTTATGTTAGTGAGTTTGAGAGAGAGTCCTGGGCTCTCGCTGTGTTTTATTTCTGTGCAAAAATGCTTTGCTTTGTTTGAATCAATTTTATTTCTCTTATTCCCAAGGAGAATCTTTTCGGAAGCTGCAGCTGTGATGATGCAGAGGGAGAATCTTTTGGCCACGTGGAATTCTCCGACAAGAGCTTTAACCGGAGAGGGAAAGTAATAATAAAAATATATTTGTCATTGTCAAATTAATTTCTAGATCCAGAAAAGAAGACTGTGTGATTTCGGGACTGACAGAAAAACAAAGTGCTGGAAATGCTCAGTATTTCCAGCACGGTTTTTATTTCAGATTTCCAGTATCCGCAGTATTTTGATTTTGTGTTTTCGGGGGTCTGTGGATTTTATTTTAACCACAATGGAGGGGGCTGGATGGTGCTCCAAAGGGAATAGTTTGGGAATCGCTGCTCCAGAACAGTCAATGTAATCCCATAGATTTCCCTCTCTCCATCTCTTGCTGCAACTTGTTCCCTGCACCTTCCTCTTCGTTCCTAACTCTGTTTCTTCACATCTTTAAATCCCTATCTCTGTATCTCTCAACATCCTTTCTATCTTTGCCTCTCTCCGGAGTCTCACAAGTTTCTATTGTCACTCTATTTCTGCAACACTCTGCATCTTTATCTGTCTCTCTCTCAGTCCATTTCTTCTCTCACTCACTTCCAAATCCGTGAATCTTTCCATCTCTACTCCTCCTTTCCTGCAAGATTATCTCTGCATTTCCCTCCGACCTGGACCGGGACACCCCTCTCTATTTTGTGAACACATCTTACTTTGTATCTCTGCCCCTCCACTTCTTTCTGTCTCTGCATATTTAGGTGGTATTTAGATGGGGGTCTGTCCCCAGGGGGAAATTAGGTGGGGTTCTGTCCCGGGGGTGGGGTAGATAGATGGGGGTCTGTCACGGGGGGGTGGTGTAGTTAGATGGGGTTCTGTTCCCGGGGGATATTTGTAACAGGGGTATTATAAGGGTATAATTAGATCGGGGTCTGTCCCCGGGGGGGGGTAGTTAGATTGGAGTCTGTCCCCGGGTGTGTTTTCTAAATGGGGTCTGTCCCCTGGGATGTATTTAGATGGGGGTCTGTCCCTGGGGATGTATTTAGATGGTGTTCTGGCCCCGGGGATTTATTTAGATGGGGGTCTGTCCCTGGGGATTTATTTAGATGGTGTCCTTTCCCCGGGGATGTATTTAGATGGGAATCTGTCCCTGGGGATGTATTTAGATGGTGTTCTGTCCCCGGCGATTTATTTAGATGGGGGTCTGTCCCCGGGGATTTATTTAGATTGGGGTCTGTCCCCGGGGATGTATTTAGATGGTGTTCTGTCCCCGGGGATTTATTTAGATGGGGGCCTGTCCCCGGGGATGTATTTAGATGGTGTTCTGTCCCTGGGGATGTATTTAGATGGTGTTCTGTCCCCGGGGATCATTTAGATGGGGGTCTGTCCCCGGGGATTTATTTAGATGGCGGTCAGTCCCCGGGGATCTATTTGGTTCGGGATCTGTCCCGGGGGGGGGGTATTTAGATGGGGTCTGTCCCCGGGGATCTATTTAGATGTGGTCTGTCCCCGGGGATCTATTTCGATGGGGGTCTGTCCCCGGGGGGGGTATTTCGATGGGTGTCTGTCCCCGGGGGTGTATTTAGATGGGGGTCTGTCCCCGGTGATGTATTTAGATGGGAGTCTGTCCCCGGGGGGGGGGTATTTCGATGGGGGTCTATCCCCGGGGTTAGTATTTAGATGGGGGTCTGTTCCCGTCAGGTATTTGTAACAGGGGTATTATAAGGGTATAATTAGATGGGGGTCTGTCCCCGGGTGGGCTATCTAAATAGGGGTCTGTCCCCGGGGTTTTATTTAGTTGGGGCTCTGTCCCCGGGTTTGCTATCTAAATAGGGCTCTGTCCCCGGGGATGTATTTAGATGGGGCTCTGTCCCCGGGGTTAGTATTTAGATGGGGGTCTGTCCCCGGGGGGTCGATAGATGGGGCTCTGTTCCCGGGATTAGTATATGGATGGGGGTCTGTCCCCGGGGATTTATTTAGATGGGGCTTTTTCCCCGGGGTTAGTATTTAGATGGGGGTCTGTCCCCGGAGGGTAGATAGATGGGGGTCTGTTCCCGGGATTAGTATTTAGATGGGGGTCTGTCCCCGGGGATTTATTTAGATGGGGCTCTGTCCCCGGGGTTAGTATTTAGATGGGGTCTGTTCCCGTCAGGTATTTGTAACAGGGGTATTATAAGGGTATAATTAGATGGGGGTCTGTCCCCGGGTGGGGTATCTGGACGGGGGTCTGTCCCTGGGGATGTATTTAGATCGGGGTTTGTCCCCGGGCATGTATATAGATGGCGGTCTGTCCCCGGGGATGTATTTAGATGGCAGTCTGTCCCCGGGGATGTATTTAGATGGCGGTCTGTCCCCGGGGATGTATTTAGATGGGGGTCTGTCCCCGGGGATGTATTTGTAACAGGGGTATTATAAGGGTATAATTAGATGGGGGTCTGTCCCCGGGTGGGGTATCTGGATGGGGGTCTGTCCCCGGGGATGTATTTGGATGGTGGTCTGTCCCCGGGGATGTATTTAGATGGCGGTCTGTCCCCGGTAGGGGAAGCTAGATGGGGGTCTGTCCCCGGGGATGTATTTAGATGGCGGTCTGTCCCCGGGGATGTATTTAGATGGGGGTCTGTCCCCGGGGATGTATTTGTAACAGGGGGATTATAAGGGTATAATTAGATGGGGGTCTGTCCCCGGGTGGGGTATCTGGATGGGGGTCTGTCCCCAGGGATGTATTTAGATCAGGGTCTGACCCCGGGGATATATTTAGATGGGGGTCTGTCCCCGGGGATGTATTTAGATGGGGGTCTGTCCCCGGGGGGTAGCTAGTTGGGTGTCTGTCCCCGGGGGGGTATCTAGATGGGAGTCTGTCCCCGGGGGTGTATCCAGATGGGAGTCTGTTATTGGTGGGGTATCTAGATGGGAGTCTGTTCCTGGGGGGTATCTAGATGGGACTTGGTCCTGGGGGGGGGTATCTTGATGGATTGTCTTGTAACAGGGGGATGGGGATAATTAGATGGGGTCTGTTCCTGGGTATGTTGATAGTGAGGGTATTAGATGGGGGTCAGTTAACTTGAGATATCAGATAGGGGTCTGGAGATGAGGATTAGATTGGGTGGGGGACTGTACAAAAGGGAAATGTTATCCGGGGTGGGGGGGGAATATTGCAGTGGATAAAATTTACTTCGTGGATCTAAATTGCGGTTGGAGGAAATTTTGCAGGCGGGCGGGGGTGAAATTGCGGCGGGATAAAATTGCGGGGGGGGAATTTGCGGGGGGGGGGAAATCGCGGGGGGCATAAAATTGCGGGGGGGGGGAATTGCGGGGGGGGGAAATTGCGGGGTGGGTGTTAGAAAAAGCAAGGGCGAAAAGATAGAAAGAGAGATAAAGAAGGAGCAAAAAGATAGACAGAGAAAGAAAGAGCGAAAGGAGATAGAATAAGAAAGATACAAAGAAGGGAGAGAAAAAGAATGAGAGAAAAGATAGAAACAGATAGTCAGAAATAGAGAAACGACAGAAAGTCAGAAACACAGAAAAGACAAAGTCAGAAAAAGACAGAAACTCAGAAATAGAGAAAAGACAACGTCGGAAAAAGACAGAAACTCAGAAATAGAGAAAAGACAAAGTCGGAAATAGAGAAAAGACAAAGTCGGAAAAAGACAGAAGCTCAGAAATAGAGAAAAGACAAAGTCAGAAAAAGACAGAAACTCAGAAATAGACAAAAGACAAAGTCAGAAGTCGAGAAAAGACAAAGTCAGAAATAGAGAAAAGAGAAAGTCAGAAATAGAGAAAAGACAAAGTCAGAAATAGAGAAAAGACAAAGTCAGAGAAATACTGAAAAGACAAACTCAGAGAAATACAAAAAAGACAAACTCTGAGAAATACAGAAAAGACAAACTCAGAGAAATAGAGAAAAGACAAAGTCAGAAATACAGAAAAGACAAAGTCAGAGAAATACAGAAAAGACAAACGAAATAGAGAAAAGACAAAGTCAGAAATACAGAAAAGACAAAGTCAGAAATACAGAAAAGACAAATTCAGAGAAATATAGAAAAGACAAACTCATAGAAATACAGAAAAGACAAACTCAGAGAAATACAGAAAAGACAAAGTCATAAATACAGAAAAGACAAACTCAGAGAAATACAGAAAAGACAAAGTCAGAAAAAGACAGAAAGTCAGAAACACAGAAAAGACAAAGTCAGAAATACAGCAAAGATAAAGTCAGAAATACAGAAAAGACAAAGTCAGAAATACAGAAATGACAAACTCAGAGAAATAGAGAAAAGACAAAGTCAGAAAAAGACAGTAAGTCAGAAACACAGAAAACACAAATTCAGGAAAAGACAAATACAGAAAAGACAAAGTCAGAAAAAGACAGAAAGTCAGAAATAGAGAAAAGACAAAGTCAGAAATACAGTATAAAGAAATTCAGAGGAATGGAGAAAAGGCCGAAAGAGACACAGATAAAGAGGGAAAAAGTGGAGGGAAAGAACTGAGACACAAAGAGATTGCAGGCAGCAAAGAGACAGACAGAAAACCAATGAGAAAGGCACACAGAGATTCAAGAGAGATTGAGAGAGAGAAGGACAAAGAAATCCATTGAGACAGAAAGACACACAATCATTCAGAGAGAAACAGAGAGAGAGACAAACACAAAGTGAGAGAGGGAGAGATGGAGTAACACAGAGGGAGAGAGAACCTGAGAGAGAGAGAGAGAAAAAAAACAGATAGAGAGAGAGAGAGAGAAACAGAGAGAGAGAAACACCGAGCGAGAATCGAGAGAGAGAGAGAAACACACAGACAGAGAGAGAGAGATTGAGAAACAGAGAGAGAGAAACACACAGAGATCGAGAGAGAGAGAGAAACACACAGACAGAGAAACAGGGAGAGAGAAACAGAGAGAGAGAGAGACATTGAGGAACAGAGAGGGAGAAACAGAGAGAGAAACAGAGAGAAATAGACGCAGAGAGATTGAAAAAGAGATTGAAAGAGAGAGATTGAGTCAGAAGGAGAGAGAAAGGCAGAGCGGGACAATAAAGATGTATACTCACCATCCCACACGGTCTGCGCTCCATCATTGGACTCCAACACCTTGCCTCCATCAGCTCATCCATGGGAAAAAGATCCTGGAGAGGGAGATTGGGGTGGGAATTGGCGACAAGGGTCAGGACTTGGACAGAGAGAGCGGGGGATTGAGACTGGACTCTCTCTCACACACACACACACACTGCAATCAGCTTGCAATTCACCTGGGCACAGAGACACAGAGACTGAGATGCAGAAACTCATCTTCACAAACCAGCCGCATGGAAAGAAAGAATGGAGCCTGATGTTGTCCTAATATATCCCAGAACCTGCCACTCAAAACACACAGAGAGGGGGTGTGTGAGATAGTGGGGGTGTGTGAGATAGTGGGGGGAGAGACAGATAGAGGGGCAGAGTGAGATAGAGGGGGAGAGGGAGATAGAGGGGGAGAGGGAGATAGAGGGGGGAGAGACAGATAGAGGGGGGAGACAAATAGGGGGAGAGGGAGATAGAGGGGGGAGAGACAGATAGAGGGGGAGACAAATCGAGGGAGAGAGTAAGATAGAGGGAGAGAGTGAGATGGGGGGGAGAGTGAGATAGAGGGGAAGAGTGAGATCGAGGGGGGAGAGACAGATAGAGGGGGGAGACAAATAGAGGGGGAGAGGGAGATAGAGGGGGGAGAGACAGATAGAGGGGGAGACAAATAGAGGGAGAGAGTAAGATAGAGGGAGAGAGTGAGATGGGGGGGAGAGTGAGATAGAGGGGAAGAGTGAGATCGAGGGGATGTGTGAAATAGAGTGGGAGAGGGAGAGAGAGTGGTAGAGGGAGATAGAGGGGAATAGGGAGATAGAGGGGGGAGAGGGAGATACACGGGGAGAGTGAGATAGAGGGGAGAGGGAGATAGAGGGGGTGAGGGAGATAGAGGGGGTGAGGGAGATAGAGGGGGAGAGGCAGATAGAGGGGGGAGAGGGAGATAGAGGGGGAGAGGGAGATAGAGGGGGTGAGGGAGAGAGAGCGGGAGAGGGAGATAGAGGGGGATTGGGAGATAGAGGGGGAGAGGGTGATAGAGGGGGAGAGGGAGATAGAGGGTGGAGACGGAGATAGAGGGGGAGAGATGGATGGGGTAGAGGGTGGTGAACCTGTGGAATTCTCTCCCGCAGAAGGCAGTGGAGGCCAAGTCATTAAATATATTCATGGAGGAGAGAGATATATTTCTTAATGTCAAAGGGATCAAGGGGTATCGGGAGAAAGTGGGAACAGGGTACTGAATTAGACCATCGGTCATGATCTTTATTGAATGACGGAGCAGGCCCAAAAATGCCGAATGGCCTGCTCCTGCTCCTATTTTCTATGTTTCTATGAGAGAGGCGGATTGAGAGAGGGAGTGAGAAGGAGAAACAGAGAGAGAAGGAGAGATAGAGATGTAGCGAGGTGACCCTGATATTCTCACTCTCTCTCACACACACATACAGACACACACAGACACATACATAAAGCGACACACAGATACACACACACACACACACACACACACACACACAGATTTTACAATCCACACTGTGTCTCGGTTACACACTCTCCATCACCACTTAAACCTTTAATAAATAAAAATAAACATACCACACATACAGCAATGTGATTTGTCGTTATATGAAATGGTGAGACGGAATCAGCAGCTTGTTTCCAGTTTAAAGTGGGAGTTTCACCCTTTCTAGGGACTGAAATCTGGCTATTATCACATTGCTGCTTGTGGGATCTTGCTGTGCATCTAGTGGCCTGCAGCATTTCCGACATGACAACAATGAGGACACTTCCCTCCCTGTCACACCATTTTAGAAGTGAATTCATTTTGTGTAAAGCTCCCCTGAAGGCCTGGAATTAAAGTCCTGAGCTTGGAGCCGGTATAATTCCAGAGTGATGCTGGTATTTCGGGCAGTGACGTGAATTTAAGGATGAAATAAATTGTGTGATCTTGCTGTGCACATATGGCATGGAGTGTTTCCAACATTGCAATAGTGACGAGCACTTAAACAGTTCACTGAGTGTCAAATGTTCCCGATTCAAACAATTCAGTTTACTGAAGATCTGAGTTTCGAATTCTCTCTGTCTTTCTCCAGAATTCTTTCCCGCTGTCTCTCTATTTCAACCTTTAATAGTTAAAAACACACACAGCTGTGTGATTTGTTGTTGGTTTAAATGGTGAGACAGAAATATTTCATAGCTATTATCAGTCAAGATTACATATGAGATAGAGGGACAAAAACAGATATGGACAGAGAGAGAGAGACAGGGGAGAGAAATACACAGACAGGGGAGAGAGATACAGAGACAGGGAGAGAGACACAGAGACAGGGGAGAGAGATACAGAGACAGACACAGAGAGGTGGAGGTTGCTGTCTGAACCCTTTTATCCTCTGGTTTATTAACTGTGATTTGTCTGTATTTGGGTGTTGCTGAGAGAGTGTCTGTGTCACTGAGGCAATTCCTGGTCTCTTGCTGTGCTATTTTGCTTAACAATGCCTTTTAATCAATTGTGGGATCCTGCTGTGCATCCATTCCCTGCATCAATTCCTACATTACAACACTGAGGCAGAAACAGATGGAGAGAAAAAGAGGGAGAGTGAGAAACAGCTAGAGGTGGCAGGTTAAATGCAGAGAGAGCGAGAGACAGGTGAGTGAGGGAGGGAAGGCAGAGAAAGATGGACAGAGACAGAGAGAGAGGGAGAGAGAAATCTACACTCAAAATCTTGGTAAACTGAATATTGAAGTGTCACCATTGCTGGGATCTTGCTGTGCACACACTGCCTGCAGGTTTCCTGCATTGCAACAGTGGACCACTTTCAAAATTAATTCATTGAGTGTCAACTGCTCCTGAGGGCCAATAATTACAAGAGCTGAACGTGAAGCTGCATAAAGGTTGTTTTCAGTTTAAAGATGGAGTTTAGCATTTTTGAGGACTGTGATGGGATATTTGGATATGATCGCATTGTGGGATCCTGCTGTGCATACATTCCCTGCATCAATTTCTACATTACAACACTGAGGCAGAAACAGGTGGAGAGAAAAAGAGGGAGAGTGCGAAACAGCTGGAGGTGGCAGGTTAAACAGAGAGAGAGAGAGAGAGACAGGCGGAGTGTGGCTGAGGGAGGGAAGGCAGAGAAAGATGGAGAAAGACAGAGAGAGAGAAAAATCCACACTCAAACCTTGGTTGAAGTGTCACCATTGCTGGGATCTTGCTGTGCACAGCTTGCAGGCTGTTATCAGACTGCTGCTTGTGGGATCTTGCTGTGTACCAATGAGCTGCAGCATTTCCAACATTGCAACAGTGACGACCACTTTAAAAATTAATTCATTGAGTGTCAAATACTTCTGTGAATCAGCAATGAAATGGGTGAAATGTGAAGGTTTGCAAAGGCTTGTTCTCATTCCCGAATAATGCTGGTGTTTTAGGCTGTGGGCTGAATTTGACAGTGAAATGAAACACCGGGGGACCATTTGAATTCAGTTTTTCAGGGATGGGAATGTGGATTTCTCTCTCTATCCTTCTACAGGAGGGGGGATGGGGGTCTCCTGTGTTTGTGTGTTTTTACAATGAGGCAGAAACAGATGTCGAGACACACAGAGAGAAATAGAGAGAGAGAGAGAGCAGGAAATGACAGGGTAAACACATCCACACTTCCCAGTCTCTTGCTCTGTGTCAGGGGATCTGTTTGTAAGTCACTGAGAGATTGTTTTATGTCAGTGAATTTGAGAGAGAGTCCTGGGCTCTTGCTGCGTTTTATTTCTGTTCAAAAATGCTTTGCTTTGTTTGAATCAATTTTATTTCTCTTATCCCAAGGAGAATCTTTTCGGAAGCTACAGCTGTGATGATGCAGTGGGAGAATCTTTTAGCCACGTGGAATTCTCAGACAAGAGCTTTAACCAGGGAGGGAAAATAATAATACATATATATTTGTCATTGTCAAATTCATTTCTAAATACAGAAAAGAAAACTGTTTGTGTTTTCGGGGCTGATAGAAAAACAAAGTGCTGGAAATGCTCAGTATTTCCAGAACAATTTTTATTTCAGGTTTCCAGCATCCGCAGTATTTTGATTTTGTGTTTTCGGGCGTCTGTGGATTTTTTTTCCCACAATGGAGGGGGATGGAGGGTGCTCCAAAGAGAATAGTTTGGGAAGCACTGCTCCAGAACAGTCAATGTAATCCCATATATTTCCCTCTCTTCATCTCTTGCTGCAACTTGTTCCCTGCACCTTCCTCCTTGTTCCTAACTCTGTTTCTTCACATCTTTAAATCCCTATCTCTGCATCTCTCAACATCCTTTCTATCTCTGCTCTCTCCAGAGTCTCACAAGTTCCCATTGTCATTCTGTTTCTGTGACTCTCTGCATCTTTATCTGTCTCTCTCTCACTCCATTTCTTCTCTCACTCACTTCCAAATCCCTGAATCATTCCATCGCTGCTCCTCCTTTCCTGCAAGTTTATCTCTGTATTTCCCCCATCCCGCAGCATCCCTCTCTATTCTGCAAACGCAACTTACTTTGTATCTCTGCCCCTCCACATCTTTCTGTCTCTGCATCTCTCTCTTGGTCTGGGATCTTTCTCAATATCTCAATTTCTCTCTCTCTCTCTCTGCCCTTCTCAGTTTTTCCGACCCTCTGTTCTCAGTTTCTCTCACTGGTGTCGGACTCCCTGCATCTCATTCTTCAGCTTCCTATCCATTTATTTTTCTCTCTCTCGCTGTTCTCTCCTAATCCCGGGATCTGTTTTCTGTGTTTCTGTCCCTCTGTCAGGTGGTGGATTTGAACTCGCAGCCTTGGTGTTGTATAGGGTGATTGTGAAGTGGGATCCTGCTTTCCATTTCTGCCCAGTTTTGCTCCCATTGAGGTAAAAACAGGGGAGAGATGCTGAACGGACAGCCGATACACAACCACTCTCCTCCCCTCCACCCTGGTTTGCACCATTGGCACCAAGTCCGAGTCCAGCCCAGTGTTTCTTTGACTCTCTGTGTATCTACTGCCCGACTGTCTCTGCCTGTCTCCTTGTGGTTCAATGGGGGAAGGGACAAGTCAGCCATTATCTAACATGGGTGGGCAGGATCAAAGGGCTGAATGGCCTCTTCCCGTCCCTGTGCAAAATTAATGTGTGAGTGTTTGTTTGTGTCTCCCTCTGTTTGATTCTCTGAAGCCGATGGGGAGAGCAGTTGAAACACCTTTCTGCAGAGAGGGCTGTGTCTGGGGCTGGGATCTTCCTGTGCGTTAAAGTCTCAGAATGCCAGTTAGCCTCTGAAGGTCCTTGCTCTACGCCCGGCCCTGATTTTGGCCGGACAGGAGTTAAAGGTGCCGGGGATCTGGGAGCAAGTTGTTGGAATTCCAGTGGCTTATCCAGATCTGGAATTAAAATGAATGAAAGATTGTCGGGAGACGGAGCCAAATCCAGGAAAGTGATGGAGGTGGGAATAACACGGTGGGGGGTGAGGGAGGTAGGGGGCTGTTCACGGGGGTGATGATGCAGGGTGGGATTTAGTAGAGGGGGCTTTTACAGGACAGGGAGGGTATTTTGAAACCGGGAGAGCTTACAGTGGAGAGCGGGAGAAGAAATAGATTGGGTTCAGTTAATGGGGAGGGTATTTAGATGGGAGTCTGTTCACAGAACGGAGGGTATTAAGATGGGGGTCTGTTGCGAGCGGGTATAGAGATGGGAGTCTGTTCCCGGGGGGTATTTAGATGGGAGTTTGTTCCTGGGGGGTTATTCAGAGGGGAGTTTGTTCCAGGAGGGTATAGAGATGGGAGTCTGTTCCGGGGGGTATTTAGTTGGGAGTTTGTTCCAGGGGGGTTTTCAGAGGGGAGTTGATTCCAGGAGTGTATTTAGATGTGAGTTTGTTCCAGGAGGGTATTGAGATGGGAGTTTGTTCCAGGAGGGTATTGAGATGGGAGTTTGTTCCTGGGGGGTTATTCAGAGGGGAGTTTGTTCCAGGAGGGTACTGAGATGGGAGTTTGTTCCTGGGGGGTTATTCAGAGGGGAGTTTGTTCCTGGGGGGGTATTCAGAGGGGAGTTTGTTCCAGGAGGGTATTGAGATGGGAGTTTGTTCCTGGGGGGTTATTCAGAGGGGAGTTTGTTCCAGGAGGGTACTGAGATGGGAGTTTGTTCGTGGGGGGTTATTCAGAGGGGAGTTTGTTCCTGGGGGGGTATTCAGAGGGGAGTTTGTTCCAGGAGGGTATTGAGATGGGAGTTTGTTCCTGGGGGGTTATTCAGAGGGGAGTTTGTTCCCTGGGGGCATTTAGATGGTAGTTTGTTCATGGGGAGGTATTTAGATGGGAGTTTGTTCCTGGGGGTGTATTTAGATGGGAGTTTGTTCTGGTGATGTATTCAGTGGGGCGTTTGTTCCTGGGGGGTATTTAGATGTGAGTTTGTTCCTGGGAGGGTATTTAGATGGGAGTTTGTTCCTGGGGGGTAATTCAGAGGGGAGTTTGTTCCTTGGGGGTATTTAGATGGTAGTTTGTTCATGGGGAGGTATTTAGATGGGAGTTTGTTCCTTGTGTGTAGTTAGATGGCAGTTTGTTCTGGGTGGTGTATTTAGATGGCAGTCTGTTCCGGGGTGGGGGTATTAAGATGGGAGTTTGTTCCCGGGGGGTATTTAGATGGGGTCTGTCCCTGGGGGGTGTTATTCAGATGGGAGTTTGTTACCGGGGGGGAATTTAAATGGCTGTTTGTTCCCGGGGTCTATTTAGATGGGAATCTGTCCTGGGCGGGTGGTAGTTTGATGGGATGTCTTGTAACAGAGGGAAGGGGATAATTAGATGGGGGTCTGTTGATAATGAGGGTATTAGATGGGTGTCATTTCACAGGGGATATCAGACAGTTGTCTGCAGATGAGGATTATTTAGATTGGGGGTGTCTATACAAGGGGGGGATGTTTTCTGGTGGGGGGAATTGCAGGAAAAAGATTTGCGTGGTGGATAAAATTTGCGGCCGGTGGATAAATTGAGGGTGGTGGATAAATTGAGGGCAATGGATAAATTGAGGGCAGTGGATAAATTGAGGGCGGTGGACAAATTGAGGGCGGTGGGTAGGGTCGGGAAAAGACAGAAAAATTTGGAAAGATGCAGCGAAAGATGCACCAAAGAGACAGACAGAAAGCCAGTGAGAAAGACACAGAGAATCACAGAGAGTTTGAGAGAGAGGACAGAGAAACACAGAGAGATTGAGAGAGAGGACAGAGAATCACAGAGAGATTGAGAGAGAGGACAAAGAAACACAGAGAGATTGAGAGAGAGGACAGAGAATCACAGAGAGATTGAGAGAGAGGACAGAGAAAGCCATTGAGACAGAAAGATGCACAATCACTCAGAGAGAGAGAGAAACACAAAGTGAGGGAGAGAGAGAGATGGAGGAACAGATAGGTAGAGAGAAAAACAGAGACAGAAATACAAGGTGAGGGAGAGATTCAGAAAAAGAGAGAGTGAGAGAGAGATTCAGTGCGAGAGAGAGATTCAGTGCGAGAGAGATTGAGAGAGAGAGAGATTGAGAGAGAGAGAGAGATTCAGTGAGAGAGAGATTCAGTGAGTGAGAGATTCAGTGAGTGAGAGATTGAGTGGGAGAGAGATTGAGTGGGAGAGAGATTGAGTGGGAGACAGTTTGAGTGAGGAGAGATTGAGAGAGGAGAGATTGAGTGCGAGGGAGATTGAGTGCGAGGGAGAGACTGTGAGAGGGAGAGTCTGTGAGAGGGAGAGTCTGTGAGAGGGAGATTGAGTGAGAGGGAGATTCAGTGAGAGGGACATTCAGTTCGAGGGAGATTCAGTGCGAGAGAGACTGTGAGAGAGAGACTGTGAGAGAGATAGATTGTGTGCGAGTGAGATTGAGTGCGAGAGAGATTGTGTGAGAGAGAGATTGAGTGGGAGAGGTTTTGAGTGAGAGAGAGATTCAGTGAGGGAGAGAGATTCAGTGGGAGAGAGATTCAGTGGGAGAGAGTTTGAGTGAGAGAGAGATTGAGTGAGAGAGAGATTCAGTAGGAGAGAGATTCAGTGGGAGAGAGATTCAGTGGGAGAGAGATTGAGTGAGAGAGAGATTGAGCGAGAGAGAGAGTGATTCAGAGAGAGAGAGATTCAGTGAGAGAGAGATTCAATGGGAGAGAGATTGAGTGAGAGAGAGTTTCAGTGAGAGAGAGATTCAGTGAGAGAGAGATTGAGTGAGAGAGACTTAGTGAAAGAGACTGAGTCAGAAGAAGGGAGAACAGAAGAAACAGACAATAAAGATGTGATATTCTCCATCCCACACCGTCTCCTTTCCATCGTTGGACTCTAACACCTTCCAGCCTTAAGCTCATCCATGGGGAAGAGATGCTGGAGAGGGGCATTGCAGTGGGATTTGGAGAAAAGCGTCAGGACTGGGACAGAGAGAGCGGGGGATTCAGACTGGACTCTCTCACACACTCACACACACACTGTAATCGGTTCCAATTCACCTGGTCACAGAGATTGAGACACAGAAACTCACCTTCAGAAACCAGCCGCATGGAAGGAAAGAATGTGGTCTGATGTTGTCCCAATATCTCCCAGAACCTGTCACCCAAAACAGACAGTCTACCCAAAATGCAGCTTAACCAACCAGCACTCAGCTTCCTGCATCTGGACACTCCCTCCCAGGTATGGGACAGTCCAAGGTGAGTCTCTGTGTAAACAGCGAATGGGGGAGAGAGGGATATTCCAGACATATCCCAAATGGACTATTCCAGATTGAAACCTGTCTGTCTGTCTCTCTCTCTCTCCCTCCCCCAAAAAATTCATTAACAGAGCAGAAAAGCTGCTGTAATTTAAAATCTGGAGGGGCCGGTTTGGATAATGGCCATTTAACACTGATTGTATTAAATGTCTTTCACTATTCACCTCCACTTAACAGAAAGTTCAGAAAATGACTCATTGCAATTCCCTTGAAATTCTGACAAAGTGTTATTGCTGGAGAGGCCTGTTTGAATGCAGTACAAACATGCGGTTTTTATTCGGTTTTTCAGTTCCACTGTGTGACAAAGACTGAAACTGGAGCCAGGTTAATGAAGCAGCCAAGAGAACTTTTATAACCAATGACATTTCACACAACAATGTTTACCCATATTTACAGTTGTATTCGTCAATGATTCTTTGTCCTGTATTTGATGCTGCTGCATTTATGTATTAACTGTAATCAATCAATAAAACCTTCTTAACATTCACCAGTTTAATGTTACAAGGGTTCACAAAGCTGGGAAATGGCCATTTAACACAAATGGTATTAAAGATCTTCCACTTTTCACCTCCAGTTTATATAAAGTTCAGCAATAAAGACCTCTACTTTCTGACAAAGAGTTTTTACTGCTGAAATAAAGTGTCACTTGTTTCCATTTGCTTCCAGACTGTTTCTATCCTCTGTTCTCCTGAGGAATTCAAAGGGATTTTTGTTCATTGTTTGTCCACCTTCAGGAGGTTCCAGATCCTCTGCAGCTGCTGTCCTGGAGAAATTAATTGCATTGCATTCAAAATCTTTCCCTCATTTTGGAGATATGAGGAGAGACTGTTTACATGAGTAGAGGGGTGAAACAAATAGGCAGGGAGTTATTATGGTCTGGAATTCACTGTCTGACAGGTTTCTGAAAGCAGATTCAATATTAACTTTCAAAGGTCAATTGGAGTAAAATTTCAACTACTCGTAGTTATAGTAGAGAAGATACCAGCATAGAAAGAGAAGTGAGAGAGAGAGAGAGATGTCATAACGTAGGTGATCAAGAACTCAACACAACTTATATTGAGAGTTTTTATTTCTAAATAACTGTTTCAGTTTTATTTGATCCTGTTGTTTTATTTATACATTACCTTTAATCACTCAATATAACTTTCCAAACAGGAACGAGTTTCATGTTACAAGTGTTCACACAGTAGAAAAATAGCCATTTTACAAAAGTTGCATTGAAATTATTTTATTCAGCATCTCAAGTTTACAATAAAGTAAATTCTTCAGACTTGTGGAAACTTTCAAACTCAGCAAGGGAATCTCCCATCAGTAATGGCGCAGCATCTCCATCTGCTGGTATCCCTGTGTCACTGCAGTTACTGCCCCCTCTCACCATCTCTATCTCCTGGTGTCCTTGTCTCACTGCAGTTACTGTCCCCCCTCACCATCTCGATAGGCTGGTACCCCTGCCTCACTGCAGTTACTGTCCCCCTCTCACCATATCCATCTGCTGGTGTCCCTGTGTCACTTCAGTTACTGTCCTTTCCTCACCATCTCCATCTCCTGGTGTCCCTGTGTCACTGCAGTTACTGCCCCCTCTCACCAGCTCCATCTCCTGGTACCCCTGCCTCGCTGCGGTTACTGCCCCCTCTCACCATCGCCATCTGCTGGTGTCCCTGTGTCACTTCAGTTACTGTCTTTTCCTCACCATCTCCATCTCCTGGTGTCCCTGTCTCACTGCAGTTAATGTCGCCCTCTCACCATCTCCATCTCCTGGTGTCCCTGTCTCACTGCAGTTAATGTCCCCCTCTCACCATCTCCATCTCCTGGTGTCCCTGTCTCACTGCAGTTAATGGCCCCCTCTCACCATCTCCACCTGCTGGTGTCACTGCCTCACTGCAGTTACTGCTCCCCTCTGTCCATCTCCATCTGCTGGTGCCCCTGTCTCACTGCAGTTACTGCCATGCTCACGACCTCACATTCACTCCGATTTGCAGCTTTGTCCACTGGCTGCTGGTGTTGACAACAGCAACCACGAGGTGGCGCTGCACTGGCACATGCGCAAACGTATCCCATTCCCGTTAACCATCAGGGTCTGCACGTTCATTCGCTGCCAGGACTAAAGATGGCGTCGGTCAAATAATCACAGAGGCGGGTGGAGGTTGGAAGGTGGAGCTGGGGGACTGGGGGAGGAGGAGGGAGAATGGGATTTAGTTCCAGTGTTTGAAACCCTTCAGCTCTTTCTATGATTTCACTAATTTAACAATGAGATTCAGAGGGTATTTCACCCCCTTCTTCAGCTCCTGTCTGAATTTAGTCTGGGTCACAATGTAAATACATGTGTTGGTGCAAGAACTGAGAATCTGCAGCATCTGTGATGTTTGATCTGTGATAAAGAGAGGGTCAGTGTAGGAGGAATAATAATAATTATCTGCAATTCTCCGATAAATGATAAACACAACCAGTGTCATCCATAACATTATAAAACTGCCGGATATACTGAAGAGCAAAATAATTGATTTCCTGCGATTCTCCATCTCTGGGTCCTTGTGATTCTCTGCATTGCTGTGGCGCCGGAATCCCCTGAGTCAGAAGAAGGGAGAAAAGCAGAAACAGACAATAAAGATGTGATATTCTCCATCCCACACCGTCTCCTTTCCATCGTTGGACTCTAACACCTTCCAGCCTTAAGCTCATCCATGGGGAAGAGATCCTGGAGAGGGGCATTGTGGTGGGATTTGGAGAAAAGCGTCAGGTCTGGGACAGAGAGAGCGGGGGATTCAGACTGGACACTCTCACACACACACACACACAAACTGTAATCGGTTCCAATTCACCTGGTCACAGAGATTGAGACACAGAAACTCACCTTCAGAAACCAGCCGCATGGAAGGAAAGAATGTGGTCTGATGTTGTCCTAATGTCTCCCAGAACCTGTCACTCAAAACAGACAGTCTACCCAAAATGCAGCTTAACCAACCAGCTCTCAGCTTCCTCCATCTGGACACTCCCTCCCAGGTATGGGACTGTCCAAGGTGAGTCTCTGTGTAAACAGCGAATGGGGGAGAGAGGGATATTCCAGACATATCCCAAATGGACCATTCCAGATAGAATCCTGTCTGTCTGTCTCTCTCTCTCTCCCTCCCCCAAAAATCTAATTCACAGAGCAGAAAAGCTGCTGCAATTTAAAACCTGGAGGGGCCGTTTTGGATAATAACCATTTAACACTGATTGTATTAAATGTCTTTCACTATTCACCTCCACTTCACAGAAAGTTCAGAAAATGACTCATTGCAATTCCCTTGAAATTCTGACAAAGTGTTATTGCTGGAGAGGCCTGTTTGAATGCAGTATAAACATGCGGTTTTTATTCGGTTTTTCATTTCCACTGTGTGACAAAGACTGAAACTGGAGCCAGGTTAATGAAGCAGCCAAGAGAACTTTTATAACCAATGACATTTCACACAACAATGTTTACCCATATTTACAGTTGTATTCGTCAATGATTCTTTGCCCTGTATTTGATGCTGCTGCATTTATGTATTAACTGTAATCAATCAATAAAACCTTCTTAACATTCACCAGTTTAATGTTACAAGGGTTCACAAAGCTGGGAAATGGCCATTTAACACAAATGGTATTAAAGATCTTCCACTTTTCACCTCCAGTTTATATAAAGTTCAGCAATAAAGACCTCTACTTTCTGACAAAGAGTTTTTACTGCTGCAATAAAGTGTCACTTGATTCCATTTGCTTCCAGACTGTTTCTATCCTCTGTTCTCCTGAGGGATTCAAAGGGATTTTTGTTCATTGTTTGTCCACCTTCAGGAGGTTCCAGATCCTCTGCAGCTGCTGTCCTGGAGAAATTAATTGCATTGCATTCAAAATCTTTCCCTCATTTTGGAGATAAGAGGAGAGACTATTTACATGAGTGGAGGGGTGAAACAAATAGGCAGGGATTTATTATGGTCTGGAATTCACTGTCTGACAGGTTTCTGAAAGCAGATTCAATATTAACTTTCAAAGGTCAATTGGAGTAAAATTTCAACTACTCGTAGTTATAGTAGAGAAAATACCAGCATAGAAAGAGAATTGTGAGAGAGAGAGATGTCATAACGTAGGTGATCAAGAGCTCAACACAACTTATATTGAGAGTTTTTATTTCTAAATAACTGTTTCAGTTTTATTTGATCCTGTTGTTTTATTTATACATTACCTTTAATCACTCAATATAAATTTCCAAACAGGAACGAGTTTCATGTTACAAGTGTTCACACAGTAGAAAAATAGCCATTTTACAAAAGTTGCATTGAAATTATTTTATTTAGCATCTCAAGTTTACAATAAAGTAAATTCTTCAGACTTGTGGAAACTTTCAAACTCAGCAACGGAATCTCCCATCAGTAATGGCTCAGCATCTCCATCTGCTGGTATCCCTGTGTCACTGCAGTTACTGCCCCCTCTCACCATCTCCATCTCCTGGTGTCCTTGTCTCACTGCAGTTACTGTCCCCCCTCACCATATCCATCTGCTGGAGTCCCTGTGTCACTTCAGTTACTGTCCTTTCCTCACCATCTCCATCTCCTGGTGTCACTGTGTCACTGCAGTTAATGCCCCCTCTCACCAGCTCCGTCTCCTGG
Source organism: Heterodontus francisci (assembly GCF_036365525.1). Lineage (NCBI taxonomy): Eukaryota > Metazoa > Chordata > Chondrichthyes > Heterodontiformes > Heterodontidae > Heterodontus > Heterodontus francisci. The sequence goes on from NC_090391.1 coordinate 40,307,790, forward strand.
TACCCTTGTCTCACTGCAGTTAATGTCCCCCTCTCACCATCTCCACCTGCTGGTGTCACTGCCTCACTGCAGTTACTGCTCCCCTCTGTCCATCTCCATCTGCTGGTGTCCCTAACTCACTGCAGTTACTGTCCCTCCTCACCATCTCCATCTGCTGGTGCTACTGCCTCACTGCAGTTACTGCTCCCCTCTGTCCATCTCCATCTGCTGGTGTCCCTGACACACTGCAGTTACTGCCCTGCTCACGACCTCACATTCACTCCGATTTGCAGCTTTGTCCACTGGCTGCTGGTGTTGACAACAGCAACCACGAGGTGGCGCTGCACTGGCACATGCGCAAACGTATCCTATTCCCGTTAACCATCAGGGTCTGCACGTTCATTCGCTGCCAGGACTAAAGATGGCGTCGGTCAAATAATCACAGAGGCGGGTGGAGGTTGGAAGGTGGAGCTGGGGGACTGGGGGAGGAGGAGGGGGAATGGGATTTAGTTCCAGTGTTTGAAACCCTTCAGCTCTTTCTATGATTTCACTAATTTAACAATGAGATTGAGAGGGTATTTCACCCCCTTCTTCAGCTCCTGTCTGAGTTTAGTCTGGGTCACAATGTAAATACATGTGTTGGTGCAGGAACTGAGAATCTGCAGCATCTGTGATGTTTGATCTGTGATAAAGAGAGGGTCAGTGTAGGAGGAATAATAATAATTATCTGCAATTCTCCGATAAATGATAAACACAACCAGTGTCATCCATAACATTATAAAACTGCCGGATATACTGAAGAGCAAAATAATTGATTTCCTGCGATTCTCCATCTCTGGGTCCTTGTGATTATCTGCATTGCTGTGGCGCCGGACTCCCCTGCGGACTTTACTGGAGAATAAAATCTGTCTGACAGTCAGAACGTTGAGCAGGAAAATCAGAAATACCGGGACACAAGGGGTCAAAATGAGGTCAAACAATTCAAATGCCCCCCATATGGGGGAATTAAAGAAGCTCAGTTTATTAACACAACCCATGGGAACATTATCAATAATGTATTTTTGTTCCCGTGTAAAGTACCAGGGGAGATACACTAAACAGCCCAGCACACTCACTGTTCCCACAACCACAGCCGCCGTTTTCTCGCTGCAATATTTTGTTTTCAGCTTCTCACAACAAATGGCCACAAATCGATCAAAGGTGAAAGTGACTGTGAGCCAGACAGAAACAACTGTGGATGCAGAAAGCAGAACGGCAATGAGAGAACACACAGGAGTAATTCTCAGGAATGAATATGGGAAATAAATTTGAACAATCCTGTTCAATATGGGATCAGTGATAACGGCCAGGAGATCAGGCACTGCCATTCCCACCAGGTACACACTGATACATTTGTAGAGACCGCACTTTCCTCGGGACAGGATCACAATCGCCACCAAGTTAACTGGAAGAGAGAGAGAAAAGGAAGCAGAGAAATTACTGATCAGACCTTGAGACAAAGCAGCAGTTTGACAGGATCTGGGCTGAAATTTCCAGCTTTGTTGCTGCATCGAGCAGTGAAAACTGATTCATTGACCCGGGCAGTGCTTTGTCACAGTGAAATGTTTGAAAACACAATTATTAATAATGAATTGGGAAATTGATGCAGAAAGTGAACAAAGTCAGCACCGGATCTACTGGAAGTACTGAGTGAGGATGCAGTGTCAGTGGGGAATGAGAAGGGGTTTTACAGAGATAGAATCCAATGTGTTAATTGGGAATGTGTCTCCAGACTGTTGGTTGGGGTGAGCGGGATGTGCAGCTGGTTTGTTGCTCTGACAGGGAATGTTACGAATTAGGAAAAGGCAGAAAACTGCAGCACTGCGTTTGAGTGTCAGCTATGATCTAGAATGGTGGAGCAGCTCGAAGGGCTGAATGGCCTCCTGCTGCTCCCATGTTACTGTTTTCCTATCAGGTTGGACAAGGAGCTGGAGGTGGAGCCAGTGAGAGAGATTGGGAGGGAGAGAAGGAAAGGACATGTTGGAGCAGGAGGGGAGACTGGAGCAGATGGTTTGGGAAAGTGGATAAACTGAAGCAATGGATGAGGAGACTGAGGATTCAATACAGTGAGAGGAGAGGCTGAGATTCACAGGGAGAGCCTGCAGCAGAGTGTTAGAGGAAATCTAATCTATAGATCCCAGTAATACAACTCAATTCATACATTCAAACAATAATCATTTTGGATATTGGTGTTGGAGAACAGTTCATTGTTTCTACAATATAGTCAATATATTTAGTTTGTACAGGCAATTAAATATAAATGTAAATATATTTCTGATATCAGCCTCGCTCTTTATTGAATTCAGCAGTCACAGAGATTTTAAAGTGTAGTATTGAAATAATGAATTACCATCAGTGAAGAACTGATTCTATTCTGTTTATTCAGTCACTAAGTAAGGAATAGGAACTTTCTACAAAACAAAATGAGGACCTGACAGAAATCAACACAGAGGATCAAGTCCAACAGGAAAATGAACACAATCTGACAACAGACAACTTCAACTCACAGTTTCTCTCACTACTTGTTCTGGACATTCCAGCACTTGATGATAGTGAATTATTTACACTGCTGCTTCTTTCTCTTTCTCTTTACTTCTGCTTTTCTTTTCCCATCGGTTTCGTTCTCCCTGCTCCTTTTCTCCTTCCCTATCTCTCCGGAGTACTCACACCCTGTAAACTGTTACTTCATGCTACTTTTCACAGATGATTTATTCCTAACATTCTGTGTCTGTGTTCTGTTCACCAGCCCCAGGTTCAATGATTCTATTCTCAGAGTCAGTTTGTTCAATGGTGAAACCTCTGTGAATAATTTAATGTATCTGCAGAACACTCAAGTCTCCACCTGTTCACCTACACTCTTCACTTCATCTACAATACATGGAATAAACAGGATCGAAAGCTACTTCCAGACAAACCTCACATTCATTGAAATTCCTTCTCCTGGAATGATAAAGTAATCTGTTAGAATGTGGGATTGTTTCATCAATAAAACACCAACATCAGCGCTGCAGCTGATAATCTACAGATAAAAGGAAAGACTCTTGATACCAACTTATCGAGTGAAAACCAGTAAAACATCACATCAATACTTTCTAATTTCCAATGTAGTCCATTGACAGTGAAGGTCCACAGTGAAGCAGAGAAGGAGAAGTGAAAGTGTCAGCAGCAAACTCAGTTCAGTAGCCGGACTTCTGAAGCAGCGTCAGACACACACAGAATAAAATAATATTTGATAACAGTGATAATTAATAAACACATTGAAATCACAGTTAAACTGAGCCATGTTATTGGGGAGGGAGGACATTGTTCTGTCCCCTTGTAACACTGAGATTGTGAGATGTCTCATTCTCAATCACTGACAAAAATCATAAAAATATTCCAGGACCGGTTCGATCCACATCATGAAAATGTTAAAATCTCCTAATGGTTTGATTATTGATCCTCACTGAAACATCTCATTCCAATACATTCAATACACAGAATAAACCAGTAACAATGCCACAGTTACTTAAAACAATACCATTAAAGACATAATACAATTCCTACAAGAATGAAACAGTAGACAATGAGGAGATTCCATCAGTAAATTGCTGGAAAAGAACAGGCGGCTGTGTAACACAAACAGAGGGAAATAATACCGAGTACCCCAGCACAGTTAACATCGATTTACACCATTAACAGCAGAGATACTGCTTACCAGTAACTCCAATTGCTGCAAGTACAGGATAATAAATGAATATGAACTGAACGAATACTGGATATCCCATTTCTGTGAGAAGCAGAGACTTCTATTAGCCTGGATTCCACAGCTCCAGCAGGCACTCTGAGCTGATGCATTCCAATGGGTCCTGATTTATACAGGGGATAAGTCTCCACTGACATGGTTATACCCCTGATCATTGCTATTAATTACACTCACCTGAACAAACACATTACATCAGCAGCTTTGACTCTGATGTAAATAATGTGGTGGATAAAACACAATCATTTCAATATCAATGACATTTTCTGAGTAAGACCTCTCTCTGGAATAAACCTGAAATCTGTCCTCATACTGGACGGATCCTGCAATTATGAGAGGCGTCATTTGCATTTTCCATATTATTGTATTGACATTGTTCACTCCTGGCATTTCTATTGGAAATGTAACTGATCTGTCTGCTGTGGACACTGAATCCAGGTACAAAATCAATCCCATTTCACTCTGTTCCTGCCTTTTCTCAGTTAAAATGTGAAATTTGAGTCTCTGATTCGGGAACATGTTCAGGGCTCCAGCCCAGAAACTATTGTGAGTGATATTACGGGACAGACACTGTACACATCTATTTTGGAGGCAGGTGGGTAGTGATAATATCACTGGTCACGTAATCCAGAGGCCCAAACTGATGGCCTGCGGACAGGGGTTCAAATCCCACAACGGCAGCTGCATAAAACAGAGGGAGCTCCCTTTCTTTGTATAAAGTGGAGGGAGCTCGCTCTCCAGCGACAAAGTGGAGGGAACTCCCTCTCCATGTATAAAGTGGAGGGAGCTTCATCTCCATTTATAAATTTGGGCGCGATGAAGGAAAGAGGAGAGAGGGAAACGAAAGCAAATGGGGAAATGGAGAGAGAGAGACAAAGTGGAAGACAGTGAGAGACAGAAGAGATAGCAAAATGAGACCTTGACGAAACCCCAGTAACAATCCCCATTGTCTGCCCAGTCCGGTATTTGGGTTTTAATGTGAGTGGTTTAGGGATGAGTGTTAGATGAGTGTTTGATATTTTTAAACAGCATTGACATTCCCAACAAAAGAAAGAGTTAAAATTCAAAATTAACCAAACAAATGGCTCAAAGCATTGCTGTCCATGTACAGAGGGACGGAGAGATGGAGGGAGTGAGAGACAGATAGAGAGAGACACAGACAGAGTGGAACAGAGACAGAGGGAGAGGGAGAGAGACAGAAAGGGAGGCAGGCAGCTGCAGAGGGAGAGAGACAGGGAGAAAGCGAGTGAGACAGATACAGAGGGAAAGAGACAGATGCAGAGGTAGAAAGGGAGAGACAGACAGAGAGAGAGGGAGGGCGAGATTAAAGGAAAAACTTTATATCTAATAATGTTGAAAAATGATCAAAAAAGGATAAAAAGTATAACTGGCTGTGTGCAAGAACTGATTTTGAAAGGAGAGATCAGGGGTTTTGTGTAAGTGATTTGGGGGCAATTGGTGGATCAGTGATTGATATTTTCAAACTGAAGTGACATTTAATATTATTGAAAAAATATTATTAAACACTGACAAACTTTAGAAGCAGGGGAAATGGGAAATAGTGTGTGAGGGGATCTTGACAGAACATCAGTAACAATCCCCATTATCTGCATAGTCCTGTATCGGGGATTTAGTGAGAGAGTTCAGGGGGCGAGTGCTAAAGTGTTTGGTATTTTCAAACGGCAGTGACGTTCCCAGCAAGGGCAAGATTTACAGGTTCAAAATTAACCAAGAAATGGATAAAAACATTTCTGTCCAAGGAGAGAGAGATGGTGTTAAAGAAAGAGTCATGGAAAGAGGCAGAGAAAGAGGGAGAGGGTGAGGGAGAGAGAGATAGAGAGAGAAAGATGGGAAGAAACAGACATGAGAGGGAGAGACAGAGAGAGGATGAGACAAGTTGTAACAATCATTAACAATCCTCATTATCTGCCCAGTCCTGTTTTTGGAGGTTAGTGTGAGTGTTTTAGGGGTGAATGTTGGATCAGTGTTTCATATTTTCAAGCTGCAGTGCCATTCCCAACAAGGCTGTTAAAGTATATAAGAGCAGGGAGGTTATGCTGGAAGTGTATAACTCATTGCTTAAGCACCATAATGAGACCTCCCAGGGCAGGTACAGTGTGAGTTTAGATACAGAGTAAAGCAGTGGCTTTAGAGAAGGAGGGAGAGATGGGCAGAAAGAGTGAGGAGATACGGGGAGGTCGGCAGATTGTAGGAGAAACTTTACATCTAACCACATGAAAAAATAAATAATTAAAAATATAAATGGACTGCGCACTGAAAATACGATCCGCACACAACAACTAAGGTCACACACCATCCTAACTTGAAACTATATCACCATTCCGTCACTGTTACTGGGTCAAAATCCTGGAACTCCCTTCCTAACAGCACTGTGGGTATACCTACCCCACATGGACTGCAGCGGTTCAAGAAGAAGGCTCAACACCACCTTCTCAAGGGCTATTAGGAATGGGTAATAAATGCTGGCCTGGCCAGTAACGCACACATCCAACAAATAAATAAGGCAAATAAAAAGTTGACACCGAGTCACTTAAGGAGCTATTAGATGAGACGAACAAAAAATTGGTGAAAGGTTGGTTGGAGGGAGCGTCTTCAAAGAGGAAAGAGAGTTCGTGAGACGGAGAGGTTTAGGAAAGGAATTCCAGAGTTAGGGCCTTGGCAGCTTGAAGGCACGGCCACCAATGATGGGACGATTCAAATTGAGGATGCTCAAGACGCCAGAATTAGAGGATCGCAGATATTTGTTGATTGTGGAGCTGGAGGAGATTGCAGAGATCGGGAGGGGTCATTTGTGGAAGTCATTTCCAAACTTCTACCACCCTTTGTATGTAGAAGTTTTTCTAAATTTCATCTTTGAAAGGGCTTTCGACTAATTTTTGATTTTTAGACAGTCCACCCCTTCCGAGACTGTCCCCATCGAATACTCACAGGGCAGGTACGCACGGGGTTAGATACAGAGTAAAGATCCATCTACCAATGCCAGACTCGCTATTCCTCTGTCTCTTTCTCCTCATCTCTCACTGCCTGCGATGCCCTTTCTCTGCCTCTCCTTCTCCCTCTTCCCATCCTGAGAGCAAGAGGGAGAGATTGAGATAGTGTGCAGAGGGAGATAGAGAGCGAAAAGGGAGAGATAGACTTGGACACTCAGAGACTCTCAGAAGCTCTTTGACACTCTCAGATTCTCTCTGACACTCTCTGACACTCTCTGACACTCTCTGAGAAGAAATAGGGTTTCAGAGTGTCGAAGAGAGGGGAAGAGAGAGATAGACATGGAGAGAGATTACAAGCAAGAGAGTTTACCAGCGCTTACCTCTCTGTCTGTGCCTATCACTCCTTTCCAATTTGTTACCATCTCCATCTATTTTTTTCCCTCTACCCCGATGGTTCACACTCCGTGCCTCTCGCTCGTATGTCGGTGTATACTGCAGTGAAGGATTGCATCAAATTATTATGTTTTACATTTGCTCTTTCAATCTCACTGAACAATCTCTTCGACTGTGAACAGAGGGGCCTTGGAGTGAATGTCCACTGATTCCTGAGAGTAACAGGACAGGTGGATAAGGTGGTTAAGAAGTCTTACAGAATACTTTAATATAAAAACAAGAAATGCTGGAACCACTCAGCAGGTCTGGCTGCATCTGTGAAAAGAGAAGCAGAGTTAACGTTTCGGGTCAGTGACCCTTCTTCGGAACTCTTTCCTTTATTGGCTGATGTAGAGAATATAAAAGCAGGGCGGTAATGCTAGAACTTTAGAAAACACTAGCTAGACCATAGCTAGAGTACTGTGTACAGTTCTGGTCACCACATTACAGGAAAGATGTCATCACACTAGAGAGGGTACAGAGCAGATTTACAGAGGATGTTGTCAGGAATGGAGAATTTTAACTATGAGTAAAGATTGGATAGGCTGGAATTGTTTTCTTTGGAACAAAGAAGGTAGAAGGGAAGATTTAATTGAGGTGTATAAAATAATGACGGGCCAAGATAGAGTGGATAGGAAAAACACATTACCCTTAACAGAGGGGTCAATAACCATGGGCATGGATTACAAGATTTACGCACCAATATCATGAGGGTGTGATGGCTCAAATGGTGGAATACCTGGCTGGATGTTTGCAATGGAGCGAGTTCCTTCCTGATCATCAAAACTGTCCGCCTGGGCCCCAACTTCATCTACATATATCCCACTCGACCAATATTTCACTCTACATACCTATGTTTCTCTGTTTGCGTACACAACAGTGAATACATTGAATAAATATATCTTACATTGTGCTTTTCAATCCACCCCAACAATCTCTCTCTCTGCAACCTTGTCCCTCTCAACAGCACTCGCTCTATCTGCATATCTAAGCCTCTCTCCCTCTGTCTCCCTCTTAGTGTCAGAGATAGCAGGAGGGAGAGACAGAGAGAGACACAGAGAACAACCCCACCTTCTCCAATCTAGCCACGTAACTGAAGTCCCTCATCTCTGCAACCATTCTTGTGATTCTTTTCTGCACCCTCTCTAATGCCCCCACATTCTTCATAAAGTACGGTGTCCAGAATTGGACAATGCTCCAGTTGAAGGCAAACCAGCGTTGACAAAGGTCATAATTTCCTTGCTTTTGTATTCAATGTCTCTATTTATAATCTCAGGACCCCTTCTGCTGTTTAACCACTTTCTGAACCTGCCCTGCCACCTTCAGTGATTGGTGCTCAAATACCCCCCAGATGTTTCTGTTCCTGCACCTCCTTTAGAATTCGATCCTTTACTTTATATCGTCTCTCCTCCTTTCTCCTAACCGTGGAGGCGGAAGATGCGGGCATGGTTCTTAATGAATACATATCGAATGTCTCCACAAAAGAGGGGACGACACAGACATTGTAGTCAATGAGGAGGGGCTTGAAATATTGAATGGGATAACCAGTGAGAGAGGAAATATTAAGGGGTTTAGCATCTTTGAAAGCTGATAATTCACCAGGCTCAGGCTGTTAAGAGGTACAAGGAAGGAAATATCAGTGGCTCTGACCATCATTTTCCGATCTTCTCTGGTTATAGTCATGCTGCCAGAGGACTGGAGGATTGCATATGTTGTTCTGTTGATTAACAAGGGAGAAAATAATAAACTGAGTAATTACAGGCCACCCAGCCTGATCACAGCGGAGGGCAATTTATTGGGCACAATGGAATGATTAATTTCTTTCTAGTACTGTGTCTCTCAGTGTCTCCATGTCAGTGTCTGTCACAATTTTATTACTACCCTTACATTGGTGAGGAGTCCGTCTCTGGAATAAATGTCCCAGTGTTGTGGTAACATAAAATGGCCACCGAGAAACAGCCTAAAATGGCTGACTAATGTTTGTGGATTTCCACAGATATTTGAGAGAGGAGAGAGAGACAGACAGACAGAGAGAAAGCGAGACAAGGAGAGAGACACAGACCAAGACACAGAGAGTGATAGCAAGATATTTGTCATTGGACAGAGGAAGAGGAGGAGGCCATTTGGCCCCTCAACCTCTTCTGTCATTCAATGAGCTCATGGCTGATGTGTGATCTAACTCCATGTACCTATCTTTGCCCCTTAATACCTTTGGTTAACAAAAATCTATCAATCACTGATTTAAAAACGAACAAGTGTCTCAGCATCAATTGCTGTTTATGGAAGAGAGTTCCAAACTGATACCACACCTGGTGTTTTGAAGTGTTTCTTCATTTCACCCCAGAAAGGTTTTTCGACAGCGTTTAGATTTTTAGACTATGCCTCCAAGTTCCCGACTCCGCAGCCAATGGGAATTGCTACTCTCTGTCCACCCGTTCAGTTTCCCTTATTATCTTGAAAACATTCATCAAATCACCCCACAACCTTCCAAATTCGAGGGAAAGGACATGTTGGAGCAGAAGGGGAGACTGGAGCAGATGGTTTGGGAAAGTGGATAAACTGAAGCAATGGATGAGGAGACTGAGGATTCAATACAGTGAGAGGAGAGGCTGAGATTCACAGGGAGAGCCTGCAGCAGAGTGTTAGAGGAAATCTAATCTATAGATCCCAGTAATAAAACTCAATTCATACATTCAAACAATAATCCCTGTGGTTATTGGCGTTGGAGAACAGTTCATTGTTTCTGCAATATAGTCAATATATTTAGTTTGTGCAGGCTATTAAATATAAATGTAAATATATTTCTGATATCAGCCTCGCTCTTTATTGAATTCAGCAGTCACAGAGATTTTAAAGTGTAGTATTGAAATAATGAATTACCATCAGTGAAGAACTGATTCTATTCTGTTTATTCAGTCACTAATTAAGGAATCGGAACTTTCTACAAAGCAAAATGAGGACCTGACAGAAATCAACACAGAGGATCAAGTCCAACAGGAAAATGAACACAGTCTAACAACAGACAATTTCAACTCACAGTTTCTTTCACTAATTTTTCTGGACGTTCCAGCACTTTGTGAAAGTGAATTATTTGCACTGCTGCTTCTTTCTCTTTACTTCTGCTTATCTCTTTCCCTCGGTTTCGTTCTCCCTGCTCCTTTTCTCCTTCCCTATCTCTCTGGAGTACTCACACCCTGTAAATTGTTACTTAATGCTGCTTTCCATCTATGATTTATTCCTAACATTCTGCGTCTGTGTTCTGTTCACCAGCCCCAGGTTCAATGATTCTATTTTCAGAGTCAGTTTGTTCAATGGTGAAACCTCTGTGAATAATTTAATGTATCTACAGAACACTCAAGTCTCCACCTGTTCACCTACACTCTTCACTTCATCTACAATACATGGAATAAACAGGATCGAAAGCTACTTCCAGACAAACCTCACAATCATTGAAATTCCTTCTCCTGGAATTATAAAGTAATCTGTTAGATTGTGGGATTGTTTAATTAATAAAACACCAACATCAGCGCTGCAGCTGATAATCTACAGATAAATGGAAAGACTCTTGTTTCCAACTGATAGAGTGAAAACCAGTAAAACATCACATCAATACTTGCTATTTTACAATGTAGTCCAGTGACAGTGAAGGTCCACAGTGAAGCAGAGAAGGAGAAGTAAAAGTGCCAGCAGCAAACTCAGTTCAGTAGCCGGACCTCTGAAGCAGCATCAGACACACACAGAGTGAAATAATGTTTGATAACAGTGATAATCAATAAATACATTGGAATCCCAGTTAAACTGAGCCATGTGATTGGGGAGGGAGGACATTGTTCTGTCCCTTTGTAACACTGAGACCGTGAGATGTCTCATTATCAATCACTGAAAAAAAACATAAAAATATTCCAGGACCGGTTCGATCCACATCATGAAACAGTTAAAAGCTCCTGATGGTCTGTTTATTGATCCGAGCTGAAACATCTCATTCCAATACATTCCATGCACAGAATGATCCAGTAATAATGCCACAGTAACTTAAAACAATACCATTAAGTACATAATACTGTTCCTGCAAGAGTGAAAGAGCAGAAAATGAGGAGATTCCATTAGTAAATTGCTGGAAAAGAACAGGTGGCTGTGTAACACACACATTGAGAAGTAATACCGAGTACAGCAGCACACTTAACATCGATTTAGACAATTAACAGCTGAGATACTGGCTTACCAGCAACTCCAATTGCTGCAAGTACAGGATAATAAATGTCTTCTATCTGATGCATTACTGGATATCCCATTTCTGTGAGAAGCAGGGACTTCTATCAGCCTGGAATCCACAGCTCCACTCGGCACTCTGAGCTGATCCATTCCAATGGGTCCTGATTGATACAGGGGATAAGTCTCCACGAACACGGTTATAACCCTGATCATTGCTGTTAGTTACACTCACCTGAACAAACACATTACATCAGCAGCTTTGACTCTGATGTAAATAATGTGGTGGATAAAACACAATCAATTCAATGTCAATGACATTTTCTGAGTAAGACCTCTCTCTGAAATAAACCTGAAATCTGTACTAATGCAGGATGGATGGCAATTATGAGAGGCGTCATTTACATTTTCCATATTATTGTGTTGACCTTGTTCACTCCTGGCATTTCTATTGTAAATGTAACTGATCTGTCTGCAGTGGACACTGAATCCAGGGGCAAAAGCAAACCAGTTTCACTCTGTTCCTGCCTTTTCCCTGTTAAAATGTAAACTTTGATTCTCTGATTCGGGACCATGTTCAGGGTTACAGTCCAGAAAGTACTGTGAGTGATATTATGGGACAGACACTGTCCGCATCCATTTGGGAGGCAGTTGGGTCGTGATAATATCACTGGTCATTTAATCCAGAGGCCCAACCTGATGGCCTGCGGACAGGGGTTCAAATCCCACAACGGCAGTTATGTAAAACAGAGGGAGCTCCCTCTCTATGTATAAAGTGGAGAGAGCGCCCTCTCTTTGTATAAAGTGGAGGGAGCTCCCTCTTTATTTATAAAGTTGGGGGCGATGAAAGAAAGAGGTGAAGAGGGAAATGGAAACAAATGGGGAAATGGAGAGAGAGGGACAAAGTGGAAGTCAGTGAGAGACAGAAGAGATAGTGAAATGAGACCTTGATGGAACCCCAGTAACAATCCCCATTGTCTGCCCAGTCCGGTATTTGGGGTTTAATGTAAGGGTTTTAGGGATGAGTGTTAGATGAGTGTTTGATATTTTCAAACTGCATTGACATTCCCAACAAAAGCAAGAGTTAAAGATTCAAAATTAACCAAACAAATGGTTCAAAGCATTGCTGTCCATGTACAGAGGGACGGAGAGATGGAGGGAGTGAGACACAGACGGAGAGAGACACAGACAGAGTGGGACAGAGACAGAGGTTTTTTTTTTAGTTTTAGTTTTAGAGATACAGCACTGAAACAGGCCCTTCGGCCCACCGAGTCTGTGCCGACCATCAACCACCCATTTATACTAATCCTACACTAATCCCATATTCCCATCCCATCCCCACCTGTCCCTATATATTTCCCTACCACCTACCTATACTAGGGGCAATTTATAATGGCCAATTAACCTATCAACCTGCAAGTCTTTGGCATGTGGGAGGAAACCGGAGCACCCGGAGGAAACCCACGCAGACACAGAGAGAACTTGCAAACTCCGCACAGGCAGTACCCAGAATCGAACCCGGGTACCTGGAGCTGTGAGGCTGCGGTGCTAACCACTGCGCCACTGTGCCGCCCCAAAGAGAGAGAGACGGAGCTAGAATGATTGAGGAAAAAGGAGAAACAGAGACAGACGGGGACAGAGAGAAAGGGTGTCAGGCAAATGCAGAATGAGACAGACAGAAAGGGAGGCAGGCAGATGCAGAGGGAATGAGACAGACAGAAAGGGAGAGAGACAGATGCAGAGGGAGAAAGGGACAGTGACAGAGAGAGGGAGACAGACAGGGAGAGAAGGGGACGGCGAGATTATAGGAAAAACTTTACATCTAATAATATTGACAAAAGATACAATTAAAAAGTAAAACTGCTGCGTGCAAGAACTAATTCTGAAAGGAACGATCAGGGGTTTAGTGTGAGTGTTTTGGGGGTGAGTGTTGGATCAATGATTGATATTTTCAAAGTGAAGTGACATTTAATCTTGTTGAAAATATATTATTAAACACTGACAAACTTTAGAAGCAGGCGAAATGGGATATAGTGTGTGAGCGGACCTTGACAGAACCTCAGTAAACAATCCCCATTATCTGCACAGTCCTGTATTGGGGGTTTAGTGTGAGAGTTTAGGGGGCGAGTGTTGATCAATGTTTGATATTTTCAAACTGCAGTGACGTTCCCAGCAAGGGCAAGATTTACAGGTTCACAATTAACCAAGAAATGGATAAAAACATTTCTGTCCAAGGAGAGAGAGATGGTGTTAGAGACAGAGTCATGGAAAGAGGCAGAGGAAGAGGGAGAGGGTGAGGGAGAGAGAGAGAGAAAGATGGGAGGAAACAGACATGAGAGCGAGAGACAGAGAGAGGATGAGACAATTTGTAACAATCATTAACAATCCTCATTATTTGCCCAGTCCTGTTTTTTGAGGTTGGTGTGAGTGTTTGAGGGGTGAATGTTGGATCAGTGTTTCATATTTTCAAACTGCAGTGACATTTTCAACAAGGCTTTTAAAGTATATAAGAGCAGGGAGGTTATGCTGGAAGTGTATAACTCATTGTTTGAGCACCATAATGAGAGCTCCCAGGGCCGGTACAGTGTGAGTTTAGATACAGAGTAAAGCAGTGGATTTAGAAAACGAGGGAGAGACGGGCAGAAAGAGTGAGGAGGTACGGGGAGGCAGGCAGATTGTAGGAGAAACTTTACATCTAACCACATGAAAAAATAAATAATTAAAAATATAAATGGACTGCGCACTGAAAATACTGTCCACACTACAACGAAAGTCACACACCATCCTAACTTGAAACTATATCGCCATTCCTTCACTGTTACTGGGTGAAAATCCTGGAACTCCCTTCCGAACAGCACTGTGGGTGTAACGACCCCACATGGACTGCAGCGGTTCAAGAAGGAGGCTCAACACCACCTTCTCAAGGGCAATTAGGAATGGGCAATAAATGCTGGCCTGGCCAGTAACGCACACATCCAACAAATAAAAAAGGCAAATAAAAAGTTGTCATCGAGTCACTGAAGGGGATATTACACGAGACGAACAAAAACCTGCTCAAAGAGGTTGGTCTGAGGGAGCGTCTTCAAAGAGGAAAGAGAGTTAGTGAGACGGAGAGGTGTAGGAAAGGAATTCCAGAGTTAGGCTGTTGGCAGTTTGAAGGCACAGACAGCAATGGTGGGACCATTCAAATTGGGGAGGCTCAAGAGGCCAGAATTAGAGGATCACAGATATTGGTGGATTGCGGAGCAGGGGCAGATTGCTGAGATAGGGAGGGGTCATTTGTGGAAGACAGTTCCAAACTTCTACCCCCATTTGTAGTGTAGAAGTGTTTCTGAATTTCATCTTTGAAAGGGCTTTCGACTAATTTTTGATTTTTAGACAGTCCCCCCCGTCTGAGACTGTCCCCATCGAATACGCACAGGGCAGGTACGCACGGGGTCAGATACAGAGTAAAGATCTATCTAACAATGCTAGACTCACTGTTCCTCTGTCTCTTTCTCCTCATCTCTCACTGACTGCAACACCCTTTCTCTGCCTCTCTTTCTCCCTCTTCCCATCCTGAAAGCAAGAGGGAGAGATTGAGATAATGCACAGACGGAGACAGAGTTAGAGGGAGAAAAGTTGAGAGATAGACTTGGAAAGTGAGTGACAAAGAGAAGAAATAGGGTTTCAGAGAATAGAAGAGAGGGGAAGAGAGGACAGAGATGGATTGACATTACCAGCAAGAGAGTTTACCAGAGATTACCTCTCTCTCAGTCCCAATCACTCCTTTCCAATTTTTTACCATCTCCATCTATTTTTCTCCCTCTACCCCGATGTTTCAAACTCCATGCATCTCGCTCGTATGTCTGTGTATACTGCAGTGAAGGGTTACATCAAATTATTATGGTTTATATTTGCTCTTTCAATCTAACTGAACAATATCTGAGACTGTGAACAGAGGGGCCTTGGAGTGACTGTCCACTGATTCCTTAGGGTAACAGGACAGGTGGATAAGGTGGTTAAGAAGGCTTACGGAATACTTTCCTTCATTGTCCGATGTAGAGAATATAAGAGCAGGGAGGTTATGCTAGAACTGTATAAAACACCAGTTAGACCACAGCTAGAGCACTGTGCACAGTTCTGGTCACCACATTACAGGAAGGATGTCATCATACTAGAGAGGGTACAGAGGGGATTTACAGAGGATGTTGTCAGGAATGGAGAATTTTAACTATGAGTAAAGATTGGATAGGCTGGAATTGTTTTCTTTGGAACAGAGAAGGTTGAAGGGAAGATTTAATTGAGGAGTATAAAATAATGACGGGCCTAAATAGAGTGGACAGGAAGGACAATTTCCCTTAACAGAGGGGTCAATAACCATGGGCATAGATTACAAGATTTCCACACCAATATCATGAGGGTGTGATGGCTTCCATGGTGGAATACCTTGCTGGATGTTTACAATGGAGCGTTTTCCTTCCTGATCATCAAAACTGGCCGCCTGGGCCCCAACTTCATCCACATCAAATGAATATGTCTTACATTCTCCCTTTCAATCGACCGCGCAATCTCTCTCTCTCTCCATCCCTGTCCCTCTCCACAGCACTCTCTCTGTCTGCAGATCTAACCCTCTCTCCCTCTGTTTCACTCCTCGTGTCAGAGATAGCAGGAGGGAGAGACAGAGAGAGGAAGACAGAGTGAGAATGTTGAAGGAACTATACTCTATTCCTAAGCTGTGCTGAACCTGCTCTGGGAGTGTTTGATGGGCTACATTAATCAGTTTTGTACAGTCCTGTATCAGGCTGTGAAGAAGCACAGCTTGTTCAGTGTACAATGGGTCAAAGGGAATGATTCACTCCTGTCTGCGACTGGGAAGAGAGACTGACCTTAACATCAAGGCAGCGTTTGACCGAGTGTGACACCGAGGAGTCCGAGTAAAACTGAAGTCAGTGGGAATCAGCTGGTTGGACTCATACCGAGCACAAAGGAAGATGGTTGTGGTTGTTGGAGGTCAATCATCTCAGTCCCAGGACTTCACTGCAGGAGTTCCTCAGGGTAGTGTCCGAGGCTCAACCATCTTCAGCTGAGAACCCAGGAGGAAATACTGAGCAGGTCAAGCAGCATCTGCGGACAGCAAAACAGAGTTACTGATTCAGCTCGAAGCTTTCCAGATTTCCAGCATCCACAGTATTTTGTCTCAGATTATAAAGCAATCCACAGCTACATGCACCGAGACCCGGACAATATTCAGGCTTGGGCCGACCAGTGGGAAGTAACATTCATGTCACACAAGTGCCAGGCAATGACTGTCTGCAACAAGAGAGAATCCAACCACCTCCCCTTGGCATTCAAATCATTATCCCATCGCTGAATCACCCAGCGTCAACATCCTGGGAAAACATTGACATCAAACTTAACTGAACGAAACACATCAATAGTTTCTTCACCCAGTGGCTGGTGGGTGTCTGGAACTCACTGCCTGAAAGGATTAGTATAAAATGGGTGGTTGATGGCCGGCACAGACTGGGCGGGCCGAAGGGCCTGTATAAGTGCTGTATCTCTCTTTGACTCGAAAGGATGGTCGAGGCAGAAACCATCATCACACTTAAAACAATCTCTTGGATATTCAATTCTCGATATTTAAAATGGGTAAGGAATAACTCTCCTTGTCTGCACTGCCCCATCAAACAATCTCAGAGAAGGTACAGCACAATTTAGATACAGAGTACAGTTCAGTTTAAACTGTCCCTCGAGTGTCGGATTAACCCGGGTCACTCACTGTGCCCGGCTCAGCCTCAAGACTCACCTGCCTCAGTCACTGAGACGCTGCTGTATCACTTGCCTTAATGTAAGTGGATGCCGGGTTTGGGAGCAGGACAGGCACACGGGATTAGGACGACTGCTCATGTGGAGGATAAGCATCAGTAATCCCTCAGAAAATCAGAACAGACCATCGAGACTCAGAAAAGGAAACTTGTGTTGAATTTGTGAGTCTTGCATTGTGGAATGCTTTATAGATAGATAGATAGATAGAATATTACAGCGCAGTACAGGCCCTTCGGCCCTCGATGTTGCGCCGATCATCTGACCTACACTATTCCATTTTCATCCATATGTCTATCCAATGACCACTTAAATGCCCTTAAAGTTGGCGAGTCTACTACTGTTGCAGGCAGGGCGTTCCACGCCCCTACTACTCTCTGCGTAAAGAAACTACCTCTGACATCTGTCCTATATCTTTCACCCCTCAACTTAAAGCTATGTCCCCTCGTGGTTTGCCATCCTCATCCGAGGAAAAAGACTCTCACTATCCATCCTATCTAACCCTCTGATTATCTTGTATGTCTCTATTAAGTCACCTCTCCTCCTCCTTCTCTCTAACGAAAACAACCCCAAGTCCCTCAGCCTTTCCTCGTAAGACCTTCCTTCCATACCAGGCAACATCCTAGTAAATCTCCTCTGCACCCTTTCCAAAGCTTCGACATCCTTCCTATAATGCGGTGACCAGAACTGCACGCAATACTCCAGGTGCGGCCTCACCAGAGTTTTGTACAGCTGCATCATGACCCCGTGGCTCTGAAACTCGATCCCCCTACTAATAAAGGCTAACACACCATATGCCTTCTTAACAGCCCTATTAACCTGGGTAGCAACTTTCAGGGATTTATGTACCTGGATACCAAGATCTCTCTGCTCATCTACACTACCAAGAATCTTCCCATTAGCCCAGTACTCTGCATTGCTGTTACTCCTTCCAAAGTGAATCACCTCACACTTCTCCGCATTAAACTCCATTTGCCATCTCTCAGCCCAGCTCTGCAGCCTATCTATGTCCCTCTGTACCCTACAACACCCTTCAACACTATCCACAACTCCACCGACCTTCGTGTCATCCGCAAATTTACTAACCCACCCTTCTACACCCTCATCCAGGTCGTTTATAAAAATGACAAACAGCAGTGGCCCCAAAACAGAACCTTGCGGTACACCACTAGTAACTAAACTCCAGGATGAACATTTGCCATCAACCACCACCCTCTGTCTTCTTTCAGCTATGATGTTGTTGCTATTACAGAGACTTGGGTGAGGGAAGGACAGGATTGGCAGCTAAATATTCCGGGATTTCGAAGCTTCAGGCGGGATAGAAGGGGGTGTAAAAGGGGTGGGGGAGTTGCATTACTGGTTAAGGAGAAGATAACAGCTTAACTGCGGGACTAAACCTCGGAAGGGTCATGCAGCGAGGCAATATGGGTGGAGCTCAGGAGTAGGAAGGATGCTGTCACGATGTTGGGGGTTTACTACAGGCCTCCCAACAGCCAGCGGGAGGTATAGGAGCAGATATGGAGACTGATTTTGGAAACATGAAAAGGTAACAGGTTTGTAGTGGTGGGTGATTTTAACTTCCCCGATATTGACAGGGACTCACTTAGTGCTCGGGGCTTGGATGGGGCAGAATTTGAAAGGTGCATCCAGGAGAGCTTCTTGAAACAATATGTAGATAGACCAACTAGGGAAGTGGTCGTACTGGACCTGGTGTTGGGGAATGAGCCCAGCAAAGTGGTCGAACTCCCAGTAGGGGAGCATTTCGGAAACAGCGACCATAATTCCATAAGTTGTAAGGTACTTGTGGATAAGGATAAGAGTAGTCCTCGGGTGAAGGAGCTAAATTGGGGAAGGCTAATTATAACAATATTAGGTAGGAACAGAAGAAATTAGATTGGGGGCGGCTGTTTGAGGGTAAATCAACATCTGACATGAGAGAGTCTTTCAAACGTCAGTTGATTAGAATCCAGGCTCGGCATGTTCCTGTGAGGATGAAGGATATGTTTGGCAAGTTTCAGGAACCTTGGATAACGCGCGATATTGTGGGCCTAGTCAAAAATGAAAAGGAAGCATTCGTAAGGATAGAAGGCTGGGAACAGACGAGCCCTTGAGGAATATCAAGAAAGTAGGAATCTACTTAAGCAAGGATTCAGGAGGGCGAAAAGGGGTCATGCAAAGTCATTGACAAACAGGATTAAGGAGAATCCCAAGGCTTTTGAAACGAACATAAAGAGCAAGAGGGTAACCAGAGAAAGGGTTGGCCCACTCAAGTACAGAGAGGGAATCGATGTGTCTATATGGAGCCAGAGGAAATGGGCGAGGTACTAAATGAGTACTTTGCATCAGTATTCACCAAAGTGAAGGACTTGGCCGATGGTGAGTCGAGGGAAGGGAGTGTCAATAGTCTGGGTCATGTCGTTATCAAAAAGGAGGTGATGTTGGGCGTCTTGAAAAGCATTAAGGTAGATAGGTGCCCAGGTCTGATGGGATCTACCCCAGAATACTGATGGAGGCAAGGGAAGAAATTGCTGGGGCCTTGACATAAATCTTTGTATCCTCATTGGCTACAGGTGATGTCTCAGAAGACTGAATAATTGCCAATGTTGTTTCGTTGTTAAAGAAGGGTAGCAAGGATAATCAAGGAAACTATCGGCTGGTGAGCCTTACATCAGTGGTAGGGAAATTATTAGAGAGGATTCTTCAGGACAGGATTTACTCCCATTTGGAAACAAATGAAGTTATTAGCGAGAGGCAGCATGGTTTTGTAAAGGGGAGGTCGTGTTTCACTAAGTTGATTGAGTTTTTTGAGGAAGTTACGAAGATGATTGATGAAGGAAGGGCAGTGGATGCTGTCTATATGGACTTCAGTAAAGCCTTTGACAAGGACCCTCATGGGAGACTGGTGCAACGGTGAAGTCACACGCGATCAGAGGTGAGCTGGCTCGATGGATACAGAACTGGCTCAGTCATAGAAGACAGATGGAAGTTGTGGAAGGGTGTTTTTCTGAATGGAGGGCTTGTGACTAGTGGTGTTCCGCAGGGATCAGTGCTGGGACCTTTGCTGTTTGTATTATATAAATGATTTGGAGGAAAATGCAGCTGGTCTGATTTGTAAGTTTGTGGACGACACATAGGTTGGTGGAGTTGCGGATAGTGAAGAGGATTGTCACAGGATACAGCAGGATATCGATCGGTTGCATACTTGGACGGAGAAATGGCAGATGGAGTTTAATCCAGACAAATGTGAGGTAATACATTTTGGAAGGTCTAATGCAGATGGGAGGTACGCAGTAAATGGCAGAACCCTTCGGCTTATTGACAGGCAGAGAGATCTGGGCGTACAGGTCCACAGGTCAATGAAAGTGGCAACGTAGGTGGATAAGGTCGTCAAGAAGGCATACGGCATGCTTGCCTTCATTGGTCGGGTCATAGAGTATAAAAGTTAGCAAGTCATGTTGCAGCTGTACAGAACCTTTGTTAGGCCACACCTAGAATATTGTGTGTAATTCTGGTCGCCACACTACCAGAGGACGTGCAGGCTTTGGAGAGGGTCAAGAAGAGGTTTACCAGGATGTTGCCTGGTCTGGAGGGCATTAGCTATGAGGAGAGGTTGTATAAGCTCGGATTGTTTTCATTGGAACGATGGAAGTGCAGGGGCGATGTGTTAGAGGTTTACAAAGTTATGAGTGGCATGGACAGAGTGGATCGTCAGAAACTTTTTCCCAGGGAGGAAGAGTCAGTTACTAGGGGACATCCATTTAATTTGCTCGGGTCAATGTTTAGAGGGGATGCGCGAAGCGAGTTCTTTCAGCAGAGGGTGGTGAGTGCCTGGAACTTGCTGCCGAGGAAGGTGTTGGAAGCAGGTATGATAGCGATGTTTAAGAGGCATCTTGACAAATACATGAATAGGAAGGGAATAGAGGGATACGGTCCCCGGGAGTGCAGAAGCTTTTAGTTTAGACAGGCATCAAGATCGGCGCAGGCTTGGAGGGCCGAATGGCCTGTTCCTGTGCTGTACTGTTCTTTGTTCTTTGTTCTCTGAAGGTGGGGGTGAGGTTGCCAGTGAGGAGTGAACAGTAAGAATAGTGTCAGGAGGTTGCCCAATTCTAACTTTACCAGAGCCTTTAGCCAATGTAGAATGACCTGATAAACATTTGCAATAAAATAACAGAGAGAGGAATGTCAATGGAGCGCGCTGAGAGCCTATCGTCTAATATCACCCACAGCATGTTCTCAGCTGTAATCCTGAACATGGATTTAACTGTCCTCGTGACAAAATTCACATTTTAACTGCTTGTGTCCCTGGATTCAGTGTATATTGTGGAGAAATCCGTAACACTTATACGTGAATAATGTCATTACAATGACATGAAACCTGCATGTGAAGACGCTCATTATTGTGGGATCTGTCTTGTATGCTTACATGTTTCAGCCTTATCCCCAACAGAGGTCTGATTAAGATATTTTGCTGGACTTTGAGTTATTTATGTTGTATGCACTATTTTAATTAGATTGCAGACAAAGCGGCTGATGTAATGTGTTTGGTCAAGTCACGATCACTAATCACAATCATCAGGGGTATAACCATGTCAGTGGAGACTTATCTCCTCTATATATCAGGGCCTATTTTTATGTATCAGCTCCGAGTGACTCCCAGAGCTGTGGATTGCAAAACAACACCAGTTGCTGCTTCTTACAGAAATGGGATATCCAATAATATATCAGATTGAACGTATTTACTATCCCATTCTTGCAACCATTGGAGTTCCCTGTAAGCCGTTATCTCCAGCTGTTAATGTTGCAAATCAATATTAAATCGACTGTTGTACTTGATAATGTTTTACATGCTGAACGTTTTCCACAGTTGGTCTGTTCAGTTCAATCAGTTGAATGATGGGCTGTTTGAGGCTCAGTTCATTTGGGGTTGTAGCAGAAGCATAATGACTGTGATGCTCTTTGTTCATCAAATCCTTGCATTAGTCTTGGATTATTCGCTGTACTGATTCTATTGTCCGTTAGTAAAATGCCCTCAGATTCTAAATGTTGGGGCTTGTATGAGTTTCTTTATCTGTAATGATTTGTGTCGATCCATCCCGGAGATTGTGATCAGATTAATATCTCAAAGGAATGTATTGGGATCAGGTGCTCGGGCTAAGTACGTAATAATATAAGCAATAGGAACAGGCATAGGCTATTTGGCTCCTCGATCCTGCTCCACAATACATTAAGATCATGCATGATTTGATCTCGACCTCAAAACCATTTTCTTGCTTGTTCTCCATAACTCTTGACGAGCCTTTAGTTCAGAATTCTCTCTATCTTAGCCTTGAATGTAACCAATGACTCTGTCTCCGCAGCTCTCTGTGCTCGAGAATTCCAAAGATTCAATACTCTCACAGAAAATAAATCCCTCCTCAGCTCCACTAGAAATATGTACCTTTTGCCCCCTAGTTCTACATTCCCCTTTGAGGGGAAACATCCTCCCACCATCCGCCTGTGAAGCTTCCTCAGAAATTCATATTTCAATATTTCTCCCATACTTATAAACTGTGAAATATATTGGCCGCAGCTATTCAACCTTTCATCACAAGACAGCCCATTTAACACCAGGAGTCATCGGAGTGAAGCTTCAATGAACCTCCCTCAGTGCATGTATATTCGTCCTGAAATATGGAGAACAGAACTGTACACAGTAGTCTCAGTGTGTTCCCACCAACCTTCTAAGAGCAGTTATCAGACCGTCAGGAGTTGTTAATAGTTTCCACCTGCCAACCATTTCGGCGTCGGGCTTTTAAAATTCAACCCCAAAAGTGGGTTTCCGGGGGATTTCAATATTTTATTGGTTATCACTGTTATGAAGTATTTCCTTTTGGGAATCTGACGCTGCTTCAGAGGTCTGGCAATTGAACTGAGTTTGCTGCTTACCCTTAAATATCTCTCTCTCTGATTCACTGCAGTTCAATTAATTTACTGTCAGAGGAATTAATTTAAATGTGTTGATTTTATGTTATATCAGTTTGGAATGGAATTGTTGGAATCACGAGCTATTCTAGTCCATTGCAGATTTTTAACGGCAATGTTGATGTTGTAGTTTTGTTGATTGAATAAAGCCACAATCTGACTCTGAATTTTAAAATTACAGAAGAAATTTCAAACAGCGTGGGCTCTGTCTGTCAGAGGCACTCAATTTTCTTTATTCTATTTATTGTAGATAGTTTTAACAGTGCCTGTTGTGGGAACGAGAGTCCACCCTACCTGTGTATATCAATGTCCTGGGTTATGTTTGGGATGTGCACATGATGAGGTCAAACAACTGTCGGGTTCTGTATATACGCTTGTTTATTCACAACCATAAACTAATTCTACCTTTGATCTCTACATTCCATGCATACTAAAACTAAACAAGAATACATGAAACATGCAGATCCTGGAATCGTTTTATGTGATGTTTAATTGAAGACCGGATTCTATATCGTTCCATAAGATACTTGTGTACTTTGGTGTTTAAAGTAAATATTTGAAGTAAATTAAGGAAACACCGCAATACAGGATGACATTATTGGTGACTCACAATGTTCAGGACTGGGGGCGCAGATTTTCACTGTATTTCCATATAACTTGAAAGAAGGATTCGTGGGCCACACATCTAAGTTTGCTGATGACCGTAAGCTAAGTGACTCAGTAATTAGTAATTAGAAAAGAAAATAAACTTGTAAAGTGTTGTCGATAGTTTAAAAGATTTGTTAAACTATGGGATATGGAGTTTAATGTGAGGAGGTGTGAGGTCATTCACCTTGTATCAAAGACAGATAAATGGGAATACATTCTTAATTGTCAGAAGCTGGGAGATGGGTACAATTTGAGAGTTTGCAGGTCAAATTCATCTATCACTAGGGGACAAAATTTCAAAACAGAGCTTGATAGATGTTTTTAGGCAACTAGATTAAGAATTAAGGAAACAAGGAAGTGGATGGACTTAATAGGGATAGATGAGGTTTTGTTGGTTTGAAATGGAAAGAAGGAAAAAGTAAACTGGAGGTGTTGGGGTTCTCCATGCAATGCAGGTCAGCCAATAGAACAGTGTTTCTTGAGAGGAACCTGGTATGGCATAGGATAAAGGTAGCAGAGTGTTGTATCCACAAGTGAATGGACGGTGGGGAATGGACCGTCTGCCAGGTGACAATTAGTACAGTCGAATCTGGATGAGGCAAACGCATGGATGTCCGTTTCAATATGTGATGGACTGAAACAAGAGTGGAATCAAGAGTCGTGAAACTATGATGTGGAAGGAGGGATTAACTTTTATGGCGTGACACATGTGTTATGAACGTGACTCTATATTGTGCAAAATGTTAAAAAAAGGAATTTTTGGATAAGCTGAAAAATGTGTCCTTTTTTAAATTAGGAGGACTGTGGGAGTTAGATTTCCAACAGTGTTGCTGTTTGTCACGTGGCTTGGATAAAAGATGTGCAGAAGCCCTGGCAATAGGGGCAGAAAAGTGACAAACCCTCCTTTGATTGGGCAAGCCCAGTAGTAACAAATGAATTCTGGGTGGGCAGAAAGCTATCAAGCCTTCAGGTTGTCAGGCACAGTGTGTGTGTGTGTGTGTGTGTGTGTGTGTGTGTGTGTGTGTGTGTGTGTGTGTGTGTGTGTGTGTGTGTGTGTGTGTGTGTGTGTGTGTGTGTGTGTGTGTGTTTGTGAGATACCTTCTGGAAGGAGACAAAACTCAAGTTTGCTGCAGAAGAAGGAGAGAACTCCAAGGACGAACAGAAGACGACAATCCAGCTCATATTCTGGCAATTCCCAAAGCCGCTCTGTGAAGTTCAATGCATCATTTTTTTCTTGTTTCCTGTATTTCAAGAAGGCCTGCTAAATTCCTTTACAATGCCGCCTGTACAGAGCTTATTCTGCAAGATTCTAAAGATCTTGCCAGCATGTGCTCGGAGGTTGGACTTCGTGCCATTTTGCCACACTGTGTCTCATCTGCTATTTTTTTTCAGGGGTGGGCAGGTGACCATGCTCGAGTGTGTTTTTTTGGTCTGTAACAGAGATCTGTTCTAAAATTAGGATATATATGCGTGTGTATCATTTGATCTATGTGTTATTGTTTTACCTCATTATTAAGTAAGACTGGTTCTATAATAAACTGTTAATTTTGCTGTTCACTGAAGAAACATGGTGAGTGCATTCTATTCTGGAACTATATCGCCGTTCCTTCACTGTCGCTGGGTCAAAATCCTGGAACTCCCTTCCTAACAGCACTGCGGGTATACCTACCCTAAATGGACTGCAGCAGTTCAAGAAGGCAGCTCACCACCACCTTCTCAAGGGCAATTAAGAATGGGCAATAAATGCTGGCCTGGCCAGCGTCACCCACATTCCATGAATGAATTAAAAAAAAGTAATTGGGAAAATGTGACGAATATGCTGTGACCTATGCAGAGGTGGGACTGAATTAATAGTGCACTCCTCCAGCCTCGGTCCGAACAATGCATATGACGTTTAACCTGGTGTCAGGTTGTGTGCTGAGGGTCACTCAGAGACAGCAGCCATAATGTGGATTGGAATGGATACCTGGGATACAGTTTCTGGATCAGAATAAAGGTGATGAATTCAGTTCTGAAAATGTTATATCAACGACAATTATGACGCATCCATAGACAGTGTATTGGATCAATAAATGAAAACTAAATACTGCAGATGCTGGAATTCTGAATTAAAACCGAAAGTGCTGCAAATACACATCATCTCTGTCAGCATATGTGGAGTGAGAAACAAAATTTAACGTTACTGGTCTGTGACCTTTCACCAGAAATTTCTGGATTGTATTCAGGCTGGATTATGGAGGGTGGTTTACCTGAGTAGTCATGTTGTGTGAACACGTGGAGGCTTGGATAATCTGGAGAAGTGATTGGAGAGAACAGGAGCTGTGGACAGAGAGACAAGTTGACAGAGAGAGAGAGAGAGCAAGAGAGTAGAAAGAAGGAGAATGAAACAGAGAGAGATAGTGAAGAGAGAAAGTGAAAGAGACGGAGAGTACCCACCGTGTGAATAATTCACGAGAATGAACAGCTGAACTTTCCAGATCGATTACAGTGAAACTGTGAGTTGCAGGTATGATGAGGATTTTGCCAGATAGGGTGAGATTTACTGCTGCTCAAATTTCCTGTGTGTTCAACCCCGTCATATTCTCACCCTGTTTTAGTGAATGTTCCCCTTCATTATTTCAGAACTGATTAAGTACCGTAATAGGACCTGTTATTTACTGACTGCATTCTTTGCTTCACTTTTTTCGCTTTCCAAACCCTTCAGGACCTGCCTCCACTCCAGATGCCAAATATCATTTACCTTGTCTCCCTCCAATCCACTCACTGGCTCAGCCTCCATCGGCCTCTTCCTCCGGATCTGAAGTCTCATGCTCACCGCAGCGGCTCTCGACATTTTCACGTTTTGAGACAGCTCCTGCTGGCTCTATTAACCAGTAAAAGGAAAACAGATCCCCGTCCCCTCACTTTCTCGGCCATTGGTCTGGAGGTTAAACTGGATTTAAACAATTGTATTACTTTTTTGAAACCCCTTCTCCCTTCCATACTTGCACGGCGCCCTCACGTAGCCCTTCCACTGTATCCGATGATCATTTTATTTTACCTTTAGTTTAAATCAATTTCCCAATCAATTATTGATAACTGTGTTCAAAACCATTCTCTGTGCGAAAGTGCTGCATGATGCAACAAAGCTGTAAATTTCACACGAGATCCTGTCAAAATGCTGTGTTAGTTGAGTTCTGATCAGTAGCTCCCTGCTTCCTTTTCGAAATCTTTCAGTTAACCTGGTGGCGACTTTGATCCTGTCCCGAGGAAAGTGTGGCCTCTCCAAATGTAGCACTCGCTACCTGGTGGTAATGGCAGTGGCCGATCTCCTGGTCGTTATCACAGATCCCATATTGAAGTGGATTCCGGTGATTTATTTCCCAGATTCATTCCTGTCCATTACTCCCATCTGCATTTCAGTTCATTTCCTGATTTTTTCAACCACAATGGTTTCTGTCTGGCTGACAGTCGTTTTCACCTTTGACCGATTTGTGACCATTTGCTGTAAGAAGCTGAAGACAAAATATTGCACTGAGAGAACAGCGACTGTGGTTATCGGAACAGTGAGTGTGCTGTGCTCTTTATTTTGTATATGAACCTGAATATATAATTGATAAAGTTTCCTGGAACTGTATCTATAAACATAGCTTCAATACTTACCCCGCATGGACCGCGTTTCAGTTGTTTCACCGCATTTTAACTCCTTGTGTCCCGTTCTTTCTGATTTTGCTGCTCAATGTTCAGACTGTCAGGCATATTTTAGCCGCCAGTAGAGGTCGCACGGGACTCCGGGGCTTCAGCAATGGAGAGAATCACAATGACCGAGAAATGGAGAATCGAAAGAAATCCATCATTTTACTCTTTAGTATATCTGGTAGTTTTATACTGTTATGGGTGACGCAGGTTGTATTTTACATCTATCAGCTAATTACAAAACAATATCCTTCCTCCGCCAATGACCCACTTTATATCACAGAAGTCACAGCAGCAATGCTGCAGCTTCTCAGTTCCTGCACCAACACGTGTATTTACGCTGTGACCCAGACTAAATTCAGAGAGCAGCTGAAGAAGGTCGTGAAATACCCACTCAATCTAATTGTTAAATTGGTTAAATCATAAGAAAAGTGAAGGTTTCCGTGTTCGAGCACTAAAATCCATTCAAATCCACAGCCTCTATTCACGAGATGGTGGTAAATTTTCTATTTACATCACATAACTCTGAGATGATTGGATACTTAATTTTGTAATATTTGATTAAACATCGGACTTAATGAGGCTGGTTATCTTTGCAGAAGGCACATGAATTGTTTCTCAAAAAATGACGGTGCTCAAGAGCACAGCTGGACATCAGCTGAAGTAGTGATCACTCTACGGAGGTGCTGTTGGCTTGATGATAGAGTGACAGGGTGGTGTACTGGTAATGTCACTGAGCTAATAAACCAAAGGCCCATGCCTTGGGATCACGGGTTCAAATCATCCCTTAGCTCCTGGTGGAATTCAAATTGAAGTGATTTTAAAAAAAATCTGGAATTCTAAGCTGTTCGCAGTAATAGTGTCAAGCAATTAGCGCCCATTGTCGAAATAAAACCATTTGGTTGTCTAATGCCCTTCAGGTTCGGAAATTTGTAATCCTTACCCGATCTGGACTACATCTGAATCCTGACCTGCAGCAATCTGGTTGACTTAACTGCGCTTTGTAAAGGCCTCGCAAACCATTCAGTTTTCAAGGACAATGAGGGATGGGCAACAAAAATCAATTGATAGAATAAAAAATATAGGATAGATGTTGAGTAAGACAGCCATAACAGTAAAGGCGTGAATGAGGAAAGAGTGCAAAAATCAAACAAGAAAATAGGCAACAAGTGAGAATGCCCAGCAGAGACAAGCGAAGGAAAATTACAAAGAGAGAGAACAGAGCAGAGAAATGTGGAAATAAGAAGTTAAACAGAGAAGTGGAATTTGGCAAAGCCGGAGCATGATGGAGAGAAATATTAACACCTCAACACAAAGAAAGAGGCCGGCATTGTTTGCCACACAAAGCATTTTTTCTTTCTTTAAGTTGCATGTATGAAGCCTCTTTTTACGTATAAATTTCTCCAAATACTTTAGACAAAGAATGGCTTCTGAAGGGCTGGAATTTGTTGGCACCATTCTGGCTCCTGGTGCCAGATGGAAAAGGCAGGGAGGACACCGATTTGGCCTTTCCAAGCCTGCCCCACCCCCAGACATCCACTGCCACCCACTATCACCTCCCCACTGCTGCCTGCCCCACTCTAGGGTAATCTTGCACCGTTGAAGCTGTTAAGTGCTCTGCGCCATAATCCGCATCCCTTTCAAGATTGGGATTCCCACCTCAAAGATTTGGCAGCTAATCTTAGGGCCAGCATTAATGAGAGCCCATTCGGAGTAGTGATAAATGCTTGTACTGCAGAGACCTTCCAGAAGGACCAGCATTAGAGATCCAGACCTCTGGTAAGTGAGGTGGTGTTTCTGGGGCAAGCCTGTCTGGCCTCCATGCAGCAGGTGGTGGGGTGGAAATGAAGTGCAAGTGAAGGGAGTTTAGGAATACTGAGATTTCTCCACTGGATTTCCTTCATTGGCCACAGATATCCCACAGAGGGGGTCCGCTAAACCTTCAGGGAGGGTGCGTCATAACATTAGGTGATGTCACGGCTGTTGGAGGCCATGCTAATAGGAAACATAAGATTCCTAAGTGGCCTCTGCTTGGGAAGGCCATTGCCAGCCTATCCAACCCCAAGCAAAGTGGCATGGCAGGGGAGGGTGGTGGTAAATAAAATCCAGCCAGAACTGGAGTGGCTCTTCTGGCGTTTGGCACGGTTCACAGTATTCCCCTCCAAAGCCTCCCCACTGTCATCCAGCAGGCCGTGACTTCTGTCGCCTGGTTCCATTGTTTCACTGGCTATGATTAGCTGAATATCATTTGCAAAGGCTTCTCTTCCTGTTCTCGCAACGTTACCCCCGGTTTCCAGCAAGGATTTGTCCAAGGCCGCGTCCTCTTTGTCATCTGCATACTGCCCCTCGTGATGGACATAAAAAACGTGCAGAAAAAGAAGTCCGAAGAAACGAAATATACTCAGACTGGCAGAGATAATGAGAGGCAGATGGAGACAACAAGAAAAGATAAAGTCAGTGTCTGGATGAGAGTTGAACCCACAGAGTGCAATGACTACATATCGTTTTAAGACAACACCTTATAATGAGCCTGGAGAATACATGTGCTGGCTTTCTGAGAACCAACAGATGATGCAAGCAGTCAGGTTAATGTCTGTTCTGGGGTAATACACTTGTGGCCTTTATGCCCATTCTAAAGGTCAGGTTTATTGGATGAGTGTTGAGTAACTGACCCTGCTTGCATTTACTGCAGGAGTTTTACCTGCTGCTCTACACAATGTGTAACTTTACTGGTGAGCTT
Organism: Heterodontus francisci; assembly: GCF_036365525.1. Classification (NCBI taxonomy): domain Eukaryota; kingdom Metazoa; phylum Chordata; class Chondrichthyes; order Heterodontiformes; family Heterodontidae; genus Heterodontus; species Heterodontus francisci. The sequence goes on from NC_090391.1 coordinate 40,337,971, forward strand.
CAGTCTTGTGTACGCAATCAGAATGCATTCTTAACCATCCTTCTGTGTTACTGAACTAGGTCCCACTGCACTGTACTTTTCTCTGTTTTCAAGCGGTATTTTATTTTTGAATCACATTGCATATTAAAGATGGCGATTGACGGGATGTCACATAAACACTGGATTAGAAGCACTCTCTGTATCAGCCCAGTTTTATGTCCAATCTTTGAAATAACAATTCAAATTGCATATTCGACACAAAACGCCCTCTTCGTGTGCTTTACATCAAAATAATAAACGTCAGTCAGAATACTTTAAACATAAGTCATTATTGCATTCAATGCACTGCATTCCCTGAGTTAAAAATCTTAGAATTACAAAATCAACACAATATTCTCTGTACAGAAGCTTACATTGCAAGGATGAATTCACTCAATCCATTACATTCCTGTGTTAATTCCCACCTTGTCATTTTTAAACACTTTTTGCAGGTCTGATTGCATTAAACCTGTTCATTTATTGCACACATTGATGTAAAATGAGGAACACATTAAGTTTTTCGATGTCTATCACCTGTACCCTCGGGCACATATGAATGTTTCAAGGACACTTAACAGCCCATTCTACCTCACACATTAAATCGTACAATAAACTGTAACAAACAGTGACACACCCAGATGAGAATTTGATGGTCAAAGGTCCCTCTCTGCCATCCTTTGGAAGCATTCTAGGGAGATAAACTGGGATAGGAAAAATGCATTGGTGATGCAGGAATCTACTGCAATGGGAGAAATGCATTGATATTCCAGAACCGATGAGGGGAAGACTGGACCCATTGGGATTCTAAGCGTTGGTTGGAATGGTAGAATTCATTTGCTTTTCCAGAAAACAAATAGATCAGGGAAAAAATATATTGATGTTCCAGATCTATACTGGGAAAATAATACTGAGCTTCCATATGCCTATTGTATTGAACGTAAGAAATTGATTGGGATCCACAAATATTGGACAGAAACAAAATGGGTTTCTAGAAATCCGCTTGGCTGGGTGAAACCAATTAGGTTTACATTGGATCAGGAGAAATCCGTTGTGTTGAAGACATACATTGTGCTGGAGAAATCAGTTGAGGCAGAAAATTCTGCTGGTGTTCCAAAAATCTAATGGGGTTCCAGAAATCCAGAATAGGTCGAGAAATCCATTGGTGCATCACTGGTAGGATTACGACTGCCAATGTAAATATAATTCTTTCACTATTGTGCAGGTTCCTTCCAATAATTTCTTACCTGGACAGCAAGAAAATTAAAATGAATGAGATAGGGTGTCCGAGATAGAATACCCCAGAATTTCAAGAACTGCATTGAAGAGTACACGAACTCAGATTGTTAAAAACATTTTGTCTTGTCGTGTCTGATACCTTTGCATCTGTGTCCTCCAGTTAGTGACTATTTGTCACTGGAAATAGTTTCCTCTTAGTCATTATGTGAAAACAATTGGTGATTTTAGACACCTCTATCAAATATACTCTCAACTGTTGCTTTTAAAAACGGCATTTAATTCACCAAAGGGAAGATGTTATTATATTAAATGCCACCGCGGAAATTTGATTTGAATTGGATTCCGAGTTTGAGATCGACACTCTCATAAAGGATATGTTTTAATCATAGTGAACTGGCAGAGACTTTTGCAAAAGCACAAACAGCAACATTTTCTCAGAGACCCAGGCTATAAGAATCACCTGAGAATAAGTGCCTCTTTTCAGCATAAGACAGGCTGCATTTTCAGTTCAAGACAGAAGCCAGCTATTTGAACATTGATTGCAGGTGCTGGCCATTTCTCTAAAGACAGTTAATTTCTAGAGTGAAGTGAGGGCAGTTTTCAGAAATGACATGTTTCAGAAACGACAGGAGGACAGGCTAAACTAAAATTTGTAATGAGCAACGAGCCAGAATTAAGTAATATTCTGACAACAAATGAGCAGTGAGCAATGAGTGGTCATGATATGTCAGAGGCAGACCTTCAGTTTGAGGAGGAAGGTAACGGAAGTGCTCTGCTATTCGCCTTAAATAAGGCTGACATAAAATGAGATGTAGTCTGAACACGGTAAACTCGGATTGTGATAATAACACGCAAAACAAGGCAAAAACAATCGGAGGCACTGAAAGAATTATTAACTACAATATGTGTCCAATATATAAAGCCTGTGCCAATCACTTTAATCATCTCTTCTCTGTTTACCTTCCCTTCTGCCACGAAAGAGTTTACACTGGGAAAACAATTCCTGATTTGAAACACATCCGCCAAATTTCCTCATGGATTTTCTCATTTGAGAACACAAGGTTAAACCATCAAGGCACTGCTCCAGGTTGAAATGTAGCACTCGCCTCCCTCACTCACATCGACTGCCCAGAGAAAAGCGCCAACCCCCTGTAAACAAAACCCTGCATCTTTTTTAGCATCACCTGGATCAGAAGATTCTCCAAGAACATTTTGTGAACAAACTGGCCGCTGTCCTTCCACAATCCAGCCCTCCATTTGCAGAGCTTATCTATTGTGAAGACACTCAGAATAATGAATGAGTGCAAGGAACAAAGGAACATTGATGTGAATGGAACATCTCCCCCCAGGTGCAGCTGTAGCAGCAGAGCAAGGTAAACGGCGTTACATAATGAAAATGAAAATTGGAGTCGGCTCAGCAGTAGTAAAATGTTGATGAAATGGAAGCAGATCAGTATTAAAACTGGACAGGAGAATAAGCTGGGTGAAGAGGTAGGTTTGCATGATGGAGAGTGAACGGCAGACATGTGTAAGTGCGGGGATAGAAAAGGAGAACAATGGGTTTTGAACATCCGGAACTAAAACATTTACGTGGAGTGATGTTTGGTTTCTTGTTGCAGTTTTATTAGCAGGTGTGGCAGATGTTTAAGACAGAAAGCAAGCGAAGCCTTGTTGCAGATTTGAATTGACGTTGTTTTGCAGAGTATTAACCATTGTACAGAGACAGCGTTCGAAAATCCGCTGTGATAGTCTTAAATAGGCCACTGCACTGCTGGTGAAAGGAAGATATATTTGATAAAGAGCATCTTTCCAAAAAAGCTGCCTACTCTGCTGAAAGTTCCGCAGTCAACTGCTTTCATTACGGGTTTCCCTTCTCAGCCGTTTTTTTCTGACAATACGTCGCTAATAACAGCAGTGATGGGATATGAGCTTGGCAGAGACTCGAGCCGAAATAAAGCACCTTTGGCCATTCAGTCCCGCCACCACGCCGGGCCTAACTCACTGTTGATGCTGTTGACTAGTGGCTGAAAGCTGTGATTCGTGCTGTTTATCCTCTGAGTGTCATGATTTGCAGTGAGAAAGAAGGAAATAAGATTATATTATGAGTTGTGTTCACATGATGAAGTCGCCAAGAAGTTAAAGCAGTGGAATACTAATCCATTACTCTCTGCATGCATGGCTCAGAATTCCACCATCATTGTTATCGTATTTCAGACTAGGTGTGTAGTTTTCCATGCTTGAACAAATCCAAGAGTCCTACATCTGAGTCCCATCCTTCCAAAAACCGCAGTGCAGGTGCTTTGCAGTGCTGTCTTACTCTTTTTGCTCAAATCAGCACAGTCATAATGTCCACCCAAACTGTCTCTGCACGGAAGTGTCGATAGTGGAAGCTCTGAGCTTCCTGAATTCTCATTCCAAACTAGTTTAGTTTAGTTTCGAGATACAGCACTGAAACAGGCCCTTCGGCCCGCCGAGTCTGTGCCGACCATCAAACCACCCATTTATACTAATCCTACACTAATTCCATATTCCTACCACATCCCCACCTGTCCCTACATTCCCCTACCACCTACCGATACTAGGGGCAATTTATAATGGCCAATTAACCTATCAACCAGCAAGTCTTTGGCATGTGGGAGGAAACCGGAGTACCCGGAGGAAACTTGTAAACTCTACACAGGCAGTACCCAGAATTGAACTTGGGTCGCTGGAGCTGTGAGGCTGCGGTGCAAACCACTGCGCCAATGACATCGTGGTGAAAGAAGTATCACTGCAGAGATGCTGCCTGATTTCACCAAAGTTTTCAGCATTTTTCTGTTTTTAAATTTCTGCTTTCACAACAACAGTATTACTGAAAATACAAAACTTGCCTTCGGTTCGCAGCTCCAGACTTACCTTTTCTCAGCTCTTCTCACACATGTTCACTCTTCACTTTCTTACAGGCGCTGTTAATTCCAGCGTTTCCACACACAATAGCGTGACGTCTAGCTTTCCAAATACACTTTGCTCATGTTATCAGGGTTTCTCAGTAAATTTGCAAGGGAGGGGTTCCACAGTGGCTGTGAGGGAATGTACTGGGTTAATGAGTTATCAAGTGGATTTGGAGGCTTTTAGTGGGCGGTGGGGGGAATGGGGATAACTAAAGAGTAAGGGTAAGGGTGGGTTAGTAAATTTGCGGATGACACGAAGGTCGGTGGAGTTGTGGATATGCCGAAGGATGTTTAGGGTACAGAGGGACAGAGAGAGGCTGCAGAGCTGGGCTGAGAGATGGCAAATGGAGTTTAATGGGGAAAAGTGTGAGTAAAAGGAATGCAGAGTACTGGGCTAATGGGAAGATTCTTGGTAGTGTAGATGAACAGAGAGATCTTGGTGTCCAGGTACATAAATCCCTGAAAGTTGCTACCCAGGTTAATAGGGCTGTTAAGAAGGCATATGGTGTGTTAGCTTTTATTAGTAGGGGGATCGAGTTTCGGAGCCACGAGGTTATGCTGCAGCTGTCCAAAACTCTGGTGAGACCGTACCTGGAGTATTGCATGCAGTTCTGGTCACCGCATTATAGGAAGGATGTGGAAGCTTTGGAAAGGGTGCAGAGGAGATTTACTGGGATGTTGCCTGGTATGGAGGGAAGGTCTTACGAGGAAAGGCTGAGGGACTTGAGGTTGTTTTCGTTGGAGAGAAGGAGGAGGAGAGGTGACTGAATAGAGACATATAAGATAATCAGAGGGCTAGATAGGCTGGATAGTGAGAGTCTTTTTCCTCGGATGGTGATGGCAAACACGAGGGGACGTAGCTTTAAGTTGAGGGGTGATAGATATAGGATAGATGTTAGAGGTAGTTTCTTTACTCAGAGAGTAGTAGGGGCGTGGAACGCCCTGCCTGCAACAGTAGTAGACTCTCCAACTTTAAGGGCATTTAAGTGGTCATTGGATAGACATATGGATGAAAATGGAATAGTGTAGGTCAGATGGTTTCACAGGTCGGCGCAACATCGAGGGCTGAAGGGCCTGTACTGCGCTGTAATGTTCTCAAAAAAAGAGTTTCAAAAGATATTTTAGTTTCGGTGACTGCAGCGTTGACAGCAACCGAGGTGCGTGAACGGGCTTACAGCTGTGAAGTCAATTTCAGCTTTCGGTGACTGCAGCGTTGATAGCAACGGAGGTGCGTGAACGGGCTTACAGCTGTGAAGTCAATTTCAGCGTAAGTTTAAAAGTGAATTCCCTTTTGTTTTCGGAGGACCAGGGGACTGCTGGGTAAGGAAGAAGGTATATATTTGTGTGGTTTAGAATCTCTTTCTTTTTGTTTCGGTGACTGCAGCGTTGATAGCAACGGAGGTGCGTGAACGGGCTTACAGCTGTGAAGTCAATATCAGCGTAAGTTTAAAAGTGAATTCCCTTTTGTTTTCGGAGGACCAGGGGACTGCTGGGTAAGGAAAAAGGTATATATTTGTGTGGTTTAGAATCTCTTTCTTTTTAGTTTCGGTGACTGCAGCGTTGATAGCAACGGAGGTGCGTGAACGGGCTTACAGCTGTGAAGTCAATTTCAGCGTATGTTTAAAAGTGAATTCCCTTTTGTTTACGGAGGACCAGGGGACTGCTGGGTAAGGAAAAAGGTATATATTAGTGTGGTGGCTGTACCCGAGACACTACACGTGTAGTGTCTCCCACCCACCCTCCTCCTCGAACCAAAAAGAAGGACTCTGGTGTGTTGATAAGGTAAGCTTTTTATTTAGGAAGTTCTGTCCGTTGGATTGCTAACCTAACAAGTTTTGACTTTTTTTTTTGGTTTTTCAATAGATTTGTTGGGAATTTGGAATAGTGGGAATGGAGGTTAAGGCAGTTGTATGTTCCTCCTGCAGAACGTGGGAGGTAAGGGTCGCCAAGAGTGTCCCTGCTGACTGCATCTGTGGGAAGTGCACCCAACTCCAGCTCCTCGAGAACCGCGTTAGGGAACTGGAGCTGGAGCTGGATGAACTTCGGATCATTCGGGAGGCGGAGGAGGTTATTGAGAGGAGTTATGGGGAGGAAGTCACACCTCAGGTAAAAGAAGTAGGTAGATGGGTTACCGTCAGGGGAAGGAGAGGGAACCAGCAGGCAGTGCAGGGATCCCCTGTGGCCGTTTCCCTCAACAACAGGTATACCGTTTTGGATACTGTTGCGGGGGATGACTGACCAGGGGTAAGCAATGGGGTACAGATATCTGGCACAGAGTCTGTCCCTGTTGCTCAGAAGGGAAGGGGGAAGTGGAGCAGAACATTAGTCATTGGGGACTCCATAGTTAGGGGAGCAGTTAGGAGGTTCTGGGGGAACGAGAGAGACTCACGGTTGTTATGTTGCCTCCCAGGTGCCAGGGTTCGTGATGTCTCGGATCGTGTTTTTGGGATCCTTAATGGGGAGGGGGAGCAGCCCCAAGTCGTGGTCCACATAGGCACCAACGACATAGGTAGGAAGAGAGATGGGGATTTAAGACAGAAATTTAGGGAGATAGGGTGGAAGCTTAGAGCGAGAACAAACAGAGTTGTTATCTCTGGGTTGTTGCCCGTGCCACGTGATAGCAAAGCGAGGAATAGGGAGAGAGAGGAGTTGAACACGTGGCTGCAGGGATGGTGCAGGAGGGAGGGTTTTGGTTTCCTGGATAATTGGGGCTCTTTCTGGGGTAGGTGGGACCTCGACAAACAGGATGGTCTTCACCTGAACCAGAGGGGTACCAATATCCTGGGGGGGAGGTTTGCTAGTGCTCTTCGGGGGGGTTTAAACAAATTCAGCAGGTGAATGAGAACCTAAATTGTAGTGCCAGTGTCCAGGATGTTGAGAGTAGTGAGGTCAGGGATATGGTTACAAGGACGCAAGAGGGCACTGGCAAGCAAGAACCTGGTTTAAAGTGTGTCTATTTCAACGCCAGGAGCATCCGGAATAAGGTGGGTGAGCTTGCAGCATGGGTTGGTACCTGGGATCTCGATGTAGTGGCCATTTCAGAGACATGGGTAGAGCAGGGGCAGGAATGGATGTTGCAGATTCCGGGATTTAGATGTTTCAGTAAGAACAGAGAAGATGGTAAAAGAGGGGGGGGGCGGGGGGTGTGGCATTGTTAATCAAGGAGAGTATTACAGCGACAGAAAGGACGTTTGAGGACTCGTCTACTGAGGTAGTATGGGCTGAGGTTAGAAACAGGAGAGGTGAGGTGACCCTGTTGGGAGTCTTTTATAGACCTCCGAACAGTTCCAGAGATGTAGAGGAAAGGATAGCGAAGATGATTCTCGACAGGGGTGAGAGTAACAGGGTAGTTGTTATGGGGGACTTTAACTTTCCAAATATCGACTGGAAATACTATAGTTCGAGTACTTTAGATGGGTCAGTTTTTGTCTAGTGTGTGCAGGAGGGTTTTCTGACACAGTATGTAGACAGGCCAATCAGGGGCGATGCCACATTGGATTTGGTACAGGGAAATGAACCCGGCCAGGTGTTAGATTTAGATGTAGGTGAGCACTTTGGTGATAGTGATCACAATTCGGTTAGGTTTACCTTAGCGATGGGCAGGGACAGGTATATACCGCAGGGCAAGAATTATAACTGAGGGAAAGGAAATTATGATGCGATTAGGCAAGATTTAGGATGCGTAGGATGGGGAAGGAAACTGCAGGGGATGGTAACAATCGAAATGTGGAGCTTATTCAAGGAGCAGCTACTGCGTGTCCTTGATAAGTATGTACCTGTGAGGCAGGGAGGAAGTTGTCGTGCGAGGGAGCCGTGGTTTACGAAAGAAGTTGAAGCGCTTGTCAAGAGGAAGAAGAAGGCTTATGTTAGGATGAGACGTGAAGGCTCAGTTAGGGCGCTTGAGTGCTACAAGCTAGCCAGGAAGGATCTAAAGGGAGAGCAAAGAAGAGCAAGGAGAGGACACGAGAAGTCATTGGTGGATCGGATCAGGGAAAACCCTAAGGCTTTCTATGGGTATGTCAGGAATAAAAGAATGATTAGAGTTAGAGTAGGGCCAATCAAGGATAGTAGTGGGAAGTTGTGTGTGGAATCAGAGGAGATAGGGGAAGTGTTAAATGAATATTTTGCGTCAGTATTTACAGTAGAGAAAGAAAATGTTGTTGAGAATACTGAGATTCAGGCGACGAGGCTAGATGGGATTGAGGTTCACACGGAGGAGGTGTTAGCAATTTTGGATGGTGTGAAAATAGATAAGTCCCCTGGGCCAGATGGGATTTATCCTAGGATTCTCTGGGAAGCTAGGGAGGAGATTGCAGAGCCTTTGTCCTTGATCTTTATGTCGTCATTGTCGACAGGAATAGTGCCGGAAGACTGGAGGATTGCAAATGTTGTCCCAGTGTTCAAGAAGGGGAGTAGAGACAGCCCTGGTATTTATAGACCTGTGAGCCTTACTTCGGTTGTGGGTAAAATGTTGGAAAAGGTTCTAAGAGACAGGATTTATAATCATCTTGAAAATAATAAGTACATTAGAGATAGTCAGCACGGTTTTGTGACGGGTAGGTCGTGCCTCACAAACCTTATTGAGTTTTTCGAGAAGGTGACCAAACAGGTGGATGAGGGTAAAGCAGTGGATGTGGTGTATATGGATTTCAGTAAGGCGTTTGATAAGGTTCCCCACGGTAGGCTATTGCAGAAAATACGGAAGTATGGGGTTGAAGGCGATTTAGAGCTTTGGATCAGAAATTGGCTAGCTGAAAGAAGACAGAGGGTGTTGGTTGATGGCAAATGTTCATCCTGGAGTTTAGTTACTAGTGGTGTACCGCAAGGATCTGTTTTGGGGCCACTGCTGTTTGTCATTTTTATAAATGACCTGGAAGAGGGTGTAGAAGGGTGGGTTAGTAAATTTGCAGATGACACTAAGGTCGGTGGAGTTGTGGATAGTGCCGAAGGATGTTGTAGGGTACAGAGAGACATAGATAGGCTGCAGAGCTGGGCTGAGAGATGGCAAATGGAGTTTAATGCGGAAAAGTGTGAGGTGATTCACTTTGGAAGGAGTAACAGGAATGCAGAGTACTGGGCTAATGGGAAGATTCTTGGTAGTGTGGAGGAACAGAGAGATCTTGGTGTCCAAGTGCATAAATCCCTGAATTTTGCAAACCAGGTTAATAGGGCTGTTAAGAAGGCATATGGTGTGTTAGCTTTTATTAGTAGGGGGGTCGAGTTTCGGAGCCACGAGGTCATGCTGCAGCTGTACAAAACTCTGGTGAGACCGCACCTGGAGTATTGTGTGCAGTTCTGGTCACCGCATTATAGGAAGGATGTGGAAGCTATGGAAAGGGTGCAGAGGAGATTTACTAGGATGTTGCCTGGTATGGAGGGAAGGTCTTACGAGGAAAGGCTGAGGGACTTGAGGTTGTTTTCGTTGGAGAGAAGGAGGAGGAGAGGTGACTTAATAGAGACATATAAGATAATCAGAGGGTTCGATAGGGTGGATAGTGAGCGTCCTTTTCCTCGGATGGTGATGGCAAACACGAGGGGACATAGCTTCAAGTTGAGGGGTGATAGATATAGGACAGATGTGAGAGGTAGTTTCTTTCCCAAGAGAGTAGAAAGGGCGTGGAACGCCCTGCCTGCAGCAGTAGTAGATTCGCCAACTTTAAGGGCATTTAAGTGGACATTGGATAGACATAGGGATGAAAATGGAATAGTGCAGGTCAGATGGTTTCACAGGTCGGCGCAACATCGAGGGCCGAAGGGCCTGTACTGCGCTGTAATGTTCTAATTCTAATTCTAATTCTAATATCGGAGAAGTAACAGACCATGTGTGGTTGAGGAGATAATGATCTCCAGGAGATTGAACGCATCTCATGCATACTCTGGGAGTATTGGATGGGATAAGGGACACTCAGGAGATATCAGACAGTGTGGAGACGCTTTCGTAGTAGCGGAGATGGTAAGGAACACTCAAAGGCATGACATGGGCGAATGGACGCTCATGATGTCTCAGAGACTATAAGGGATGTTCAGGAGCTATTGAGGAAAGGGACGTGTGCTCAGCTTTTATCAAAGAGTGTAACGAAACGCTCAGGATGTTTCTTAAAGGGCAAGGTAGGCTCAGGCTATTGCAAATAATGTCAAGGACACTTATTCACCTCAAGTGCTGAGCTCAGTCCCTTTCACCTGGAAGCTTCAAGTAGATATCGTTGAGGAATTTAAGATGATTAATGGATTGATTGAATTGATCGAGTGAAACTATCTGAACAAGAGAACATAAAGAGAAATAATAAAGACTCGAAAGTCACCTGAATAATTCAGGGAATGAGGGCAGGAATATGAACACTCAGGCACGCTCACTATAAACTAACAGGTAATGGCAGGGACATGGCGATACTATTCAAACAGAGTCCTGGCTGGTCTGCCACTTTCTATTCTCCATAAACTTGAAATGATCCAAAGCTCTGCTGCCTATATCTTAACTTTGCACCAAGTCCCTTTTTCCCCTATCACCCCTGTGCCCATTGGCCTTCAGGGGCTCCTGGTCAAGCATTGTTTTGTCTTTAAAATTCTCCTTGTTTTCAAATTCCACCATCACCTCGCCCCTCCCTGTCTCTGTAATCTCCTCCAGCCCCACAGTCCTCAAAGATATCTGCACTTCTCTAATGCTGCTGGATTGTGCATCCCTGATTTTAATCGCTCCACCATTGGTGGCCACACCTTCAATTCTCCTGTCTTCAATCTCTGGAATACCATCACTACACCTCTCTGCTTCTCTTCCTTGATTTCTACTTCAAAGAACGTCCTAACAACCTACCTCTTTGACCAAGCTTTGGGTCATCTGTCCGACTATTTCTTTATGTGGCTCGATGTCAAACATTGTTTTATAATTCTCCAGTGAAGCAGCTTGAGACATTTTATGACGTTAAACGAGTTATATGAAATATAATTTGTTATTGTTACTTAGATGACCCCTCACTTTAAACTCCATCTGCTGAAGTATGTCTGTCATATTTATTCTAACAGGAAGGTTTGACAATACATTCATTCCCAAAGGTTAACGTTCTGCTTCTGCTCCTTCACCAAGTTTTCTCATTACTCTTTCATTCGATGTGAATCCAGGAAAAGTAAAGAGGCATTGAAAGGAGGGACAAATCTGGATTTCGTTCGGGACCTTGGTTTGGTATTCATTCCATCATAACTTGGGTGAAGAATTCCATTTGGAAGTGTTAATTTTAAAATGCTGCAGGCACTTTGGGAAACTGCAGTGAGATATTGCAAAATGTATTCAAAAACATATATTAATGTCACATAAATAAACAAACAGAAGGAGATTCAAACCCGTGCATACAGAGCACGATAGATTAGCAGTCCATTGCCGTTATCACTCCCACGCCTCGGCTTGCGCACTGGAACCGTCACATGTCCTTTTTGAATCCCTGCAATGTTGGACAAGGAAGCTAACATTTTCATATGTCCCAATTGAGCAGCCACAAGCTCAATTTGTGCAGACTCAGATAATTATTAGAGCATGGAAGGGGCCATTTCACCCATTGTGTCTGTGCTGCATCTCGGAAGGAACAATTCACTTCGATCCACACCTGCGCCTTTCTTCCGCAGCCCTGCACATTCTTCCATTTTGCATATTCCTGATATATATTAATGACCTAGAGCTTGGTTTACAGGGCACAGTTTCAAAGTTTGCGGATAATATGGAACTTGGAAGCATTGTGAACTGTGAGGAGGAGAGTGTGGAACTGCAAAAGCACACAGACAAGTTGGTGGAATGGGGAGAGGTGGCAGATGACGTTCAATGTGGAGAAATATGAAGTGATACATTTTCGTTGGAAGAACAAGGAAAGATAATACAAAATAAAAGGTACAATTCTCAAGTGGGTGCAGGAGTAGAGGGCCCTGGGTGCATATGGGCATAAGTTATTGAGGTTTGTGGGACAGGTTGAGAGTGTGGATATTAAAGTATACAGTATCTTGGGCTTTGTTAATAGGGACATAGAGTACAAGAGCGAGGAAGTTATGTTGAACGTGTATAAGTCACAAGTTCGGCCTCAGCTGTAGTACTGCGTCCAGTTCTGGGCGCCACACCTTAGGGACAATATGAAGGTGTCCGGAGGGCAATTGACAGGGTGGAATTGAGTGCTGGGGGAGGGTGGGGTGGAGGAATAGCTGCAGTGGCATGTTGTGCAGTCGAAATTTGAGAGGGGTGGAAACTCCGCATGGGGATTTACTGGTGAGGGGGAATTGCGAGATGGGGGTATTTGCATGGGCCAGAAATTTGCTGGGGGTGGAATTTCCGGGGGGAATTTGGTTGGAAGGGGATTTGTGAGTGGGGTGGGGAGATTTGTCAGGGAGATGAGCGGGGGGCATTTTGTGATAGCCTGCGACTTGTGGTGGGGCGAGATTTGCCATGGGGTGGGGAAGGAGATTTCCGGGGGGAGGGGGCGCAAATTGCAGTGGGTGGGGGGGGGGGATATGAGGGCGGTGCCAAAAATTTGCAGCGGGGCAGGAAGAAATCTAGAAATATGGAAAAAGCCACAAATACAGAAAGAAGAAGCCACAGAGAGAGAAAGCCAGAAAGAACCAAAGAAAGATACAGAAAAAGTCAGAGAAATAGAGAAAAAATAACATGTCAGATAATAGAGAAAAGACAGAAAAAATTCAGAGAAATTGAGATAAGACTACAAAAGGCACATAAATAGAGACAGAAAAATAAAAATGTCAGATAATAGAGAAAAGACAGAAAAAGTCTGAGAAATAAAGAAAAGACAGCAAGAGACATAACAGACTGCAAAGAAATTGAGAAGAGAGAAAACAAGAGAAAGAAAGAGTAACGATGTAAAACAATGGAGGAAAAAAACAGAAGGAAAGTAAAGAAGACACAAAGAAATTGCAGGCACCAGGGAGACAGACAAAAAGCCGATGACAGAGAAAGACAGAAAGAGAATCACATGCAGCGAAACACAGAGAGAGAAACATAAAGAGAGAGAGGGAGAGAGAGACTGAGAGAGTGAGAGATACTGAGAGCGTGAGGCAGATTGGAAGAGAGACTGAGAAAGAGTTTGTGAGTGCGACTGAAAGAGAGAAAGCCAGTGAGAGCGAACAACACACATAAAATCACACACAGAGAAACGCGGAGAGAGGAAAACAAAGAGAGAGTTAGAGAGATTGAGAGAGTGAAGATACTGAGAGAGTGAGAGAGGTTGAGAGAGAGAGAGGGAGAGAGAGAGAGATACCGAGAGATTGAGACAAAAGGAGGGAGAAGGGCAGAGAGAGAGAGAGACAATAAAAATGTGTATCCCACATGGTCTACGCTCCACGGATGGACTCGAACACCATTCATCCATCAGCTCGCCAATGCGTAGGGATCCTGGATGGGGGATTGGGGTGGGAATTGGAGAAAAAGGTCAGGACTGGGTCAGAGAGAGGGGGATGCAGATTGCGTTCGCTCTCTCTCTCTCTCTCTCTCTCTCAGACACACAGATACATTGTAAACAGCTTACAATTTACCTGAGCACAGATGCACAAAGACTGAAACACAGCTTCACACACCAGCCTCATGGAAAGAAGGAATGGTGGCTGATGTTGAACTGATACATCCCAGAACCTGTCACTCAAACACCCAGACCACACAAAGTATAACTCATCCAACCAGCTCTCAGCTTCCTCTATCTGGAGATTCCATCCCAGGTATGGGACAATGTAAGGTGAGGCTCTGTGCAAACAGGGAATGGGGAGAGAAGGATATTCCACCTATATACAGTAAATGGAAAAGTCCTGGGGAAAATTGATGTACAGAGAGATTTGGGTGTTCAGGTCCAATGTTCCCTGAAGGTGGCAACGCAGGTCAATAGAGTGGTCAAGAAGGCAGACGGCATTCTTTCCTTCATCGGACGATGTATTGAGTACAAGAGTTGGCAGGTCATGTTACAGTTGTATAGGACTTTGGTTCGGCCACATTTGGAATACTGCGTGCAGTTCTGGTCGCCACATTACCAAAAGGATGTGGATGCTTTGGAGAGGGTGCAGAGGAGGTTCACCAGGATGTTGCCTGGTATGGAGGCCGCTAGCTATGAAGAGAGGTTGAGTAGATTAGGGTTTTTTTCATTAGAAAGACGGAGGTTGAGGGGGGACCTGATTGAGGTGTACAAAATCATGAGAGGTGTAGACAGGGTGGATAGCAAGAAGCTTTTTCCCAGAGTGGGGGATTCAATTACTAGGGGACACGAGTTCAAAGTGAGAGGGGAAAAGTTTAGGGGGGATATGCGTGGAATGTTCTTTACGCAGAGGGTGGTGGGTGCATGGAATGCATTGCCAGCGGAGGTGGTAGACGCGGGCACGATAGCGTCTTTTAAGATGTATCTAGACAGATACATGAATGGGCAGGAAGTAAAGAGGTACAGACCCTTCGAAAATAGGCGACAGGTTTAGATAGAGGATTTGAAGCGGCGTAGGCTTGGAGGGCCGAAGGGCCTGTTCCTGTGCAGTTGTTGTCTTTGTTCTTTGTTCTTTGTATATCCCAATTGGACCATTACAGACAGAAACCTGTCTCTCTCTCCCGCTCTGTCTCCGCAAAAACCTCATTAGCAGTGCGGAAAAGCTGCTGTTATCTTCAAACATGAAGGGGCCGATTTGGACAATGGCCATTGAACACAAATTATATTAAATGTCTTTCACTTTTCACCTGCAGTTTACCGAGAGTTCCAAAATTGACTGAAAATGTCTCACTGCAGTTACCTTGAAATTCTAGCAAAGGGTTTTTGCTTGAGAGGCCAGTTTGACTGCAATATAAACAGGCAGTTTTTATTCAGATTTTCAATTCCACTGTGTGACAAAGCCTGAAACTAGAGCCAGGTTAATGATGCAGCCAAGAGAACTTTTCCAACTGGTGACATTTCATGCAACAGTTTTGACACCTATTTACAGTTATATTTGTCAATACTGTTTGTACTTTATTTAATGCTGTTGTTTTATTTATGCATTACCTTTAATCTCTCAAAATAATTTTCCAAACAAAACGAGTTTAAAGTTACAAGTGTTTGCAAAATTGGAAAACAGCCATTTAACACACATTGTATTGAAATTACTTTATTCAGCATCTGAAGTTTAGATAAAGTCGATGACTCAAACTTGTGGGTACTTTCAAACTCAGAGTCACCCTGTCTCACTGCAGTTACTGTCACCCCTCTCACCATTTCCATCTACTAGTGTCCCGGTCTCACTGCCCCTCTCACGATCACACAATCACTGTGATTTGCAGCTTTGTCCACTTTGCTGTGTGTCCAGGGTGGGTTTAGTTGAATCCAGCTGAACTTTGCAATGACGCCCTTGTGAGCAAAAATTCAAGAATCTCCTGAAGAGCAAGTCCCACCTCAATAGGTCAGATTACCAATATAATATAATCTCAGGAGCAGAATTAAAATCATTTCAGGGCTCATTGCTGTGAATATAAAATTGACTTTCTGTCCTATGGGAAGTGTAGGGAATGCAATATGAAATGGGACTTTGTTCCAGTATTTGAATTCCTTTAAAAGCAAGATACTGTGGATGCTGGAAATCTGAAATAAAAACAAGAAATGCTGGAACCACTCAGCAGGTTTGGCAGCATCTGTGAAAAGAGAAGCAGAGTTAACGTTTCGGGTCAGTGACCCTTCTTTGGAACTGACAAATATTAGAAAAGTCACAGGTTATAAGCAAGTGAGGTGGGGGTGGGGCAAGAGATAACAAAGGAGGTGCAGATTGGACCAGGCCACATAGCTGACCAAAAGGTCACGGAGCAAAGGCAAACAATATTTTAATGGTGTGTTGAAAGACAAAGCATTAGTACAGATTAGGTGTTAATGCACTGAATATTGAACAGCAGCAAGTGCAAACCTGAAAATAAACAGTGGGTAAGCAAACTGAACAAATTAAAATGAACTGAAATAAATGCAAAAAAAAGATTGTAAAAAATGTAAAAAAAGAATGTAAAAAAAGAAAATAAAAATAAAATGGGGGGCTGTCATGCTCTGAAATTATTGAACTCAATGTTCAGTCCGGCAGGCTGTAGTGTGCCTTATCTGTAGATGAGGTGCTGTTCCTTGAGCTTGCGTTGATGTTCACTGCAACACTGCAGCAATCCCAAGACAGAGATGTGAGCATGAGAGCAGGGGGGAGTGTTGAAATGGCAAGCAACCGGAAGCTCAGGGTCTTGCTTGCGGACTGAGCAGAGATGTTCCGCAAAGCGGTCACCCAGTCTGCGCTTGTCCTCACTTTCCACCCCATCAGCCTCCATATCCAAAGGACCATCCTCCGCCATTTCCGCCACCTCCAGCGTGATGCCACTACCAGTCACATCTTCCCATCCCTTCCCCTGTCAGCATTCTGAAGGGATCCTTCCCTCCGTGGCACCCTGGTCCACTCCTCCATTGCCCCCACCACCTCATTCCCGTCCCATGGCACCATCCACTGCAATCGCAAGAGGTGTAATACCTGCTCATTTACCTCCTCTCTCCTCACTATCCCAGGTCCCAGACACTCCTTTCAGGTGAAGCAGTGATTTACTTGTACTTCTTTCAATGTAGTATATTGTATTCGCTGCTCACGGTGTGGTCTCCTCTGCATTCTGCTTCTCTTTTCACATATGCTGCCAGACGTGCTGAGTGGTTCCAGCATTTCTTGTTTTTATTTTTGAATTCCTTTAGCTTTTTCTATGATTTCGCTAATTTAACAATGAGATTGAGAGGGTATTTCACCGCCTTCTTCAGCTCCTGTCTGAATTTAGTCTGGGTCACAGTGTAAGTACATGTGTTGGTGCAGCAACTGAGAATCTGCAGCATCTGTGATGTGTGATCCGTGATATAGATAGGGTCAGTTTCGGAGTAATAATAACGAATATCTGCAATTCGAGCATAAGTGTTAAGCACAACCAGTGTCATCCACAACAGTATAAACTGCCGGATATACTGAAAAGTAAAACAATTGATTTTCTGCAATTCTCCCCCTCGAGGTCCGAGTGATTCTCTGCATTGCTGTGGCGCCGGAATCCCCTGCGGATTTTACTGGAGAATTAAATACGTCTGACAGTCAGAAGATTGAACAGAAAAGTCAGAAATACCGGCACACAAGGGGTTTAAATGAGATCCAACAATTCAAATGCCCCCCAATTGGAGGAAGTAAAGATTCTCAGTTTATAATAACAACCCATGGGAACATTATCAATAATGTAATGTTGTTCCTGTGTAATGTACCAGGGGAGAGACTCGAAACAGCCCATCACACTCATTGTTCCTACAACCACAGCTGTCGTTTCTTCACTGCATTTTTTTGTTTTCAGCTTCTCACAACAAATGGTCACAAATCGGTCAAAGGTGAAAGTGAGTGTGAGCCAGACAGAAACAACTGTGGCTGCAGGTATCGGAACCTTAATGAGAATGCACACAGGGGTAATTCTCAGGAATGAATATTGGAAATAAATTGCAAGAATCCAATTCAATATAGGTTCAATAATAACGACCAGGAGCTCAGCCACTGCAATTCCCATCAAGTAGACAGTGATACATTTGGAGAGACTGCACTTTCCTCGGGACAGGATCACAATCGCCACGAAGTTAACTGGAAGAGAGTGAAAAGGAAGCAGAGAAATTACTGATCAGACCTGCAGACAAAGCAGCAGTTTGACAGGATCTGGGCTAAAATTTCCAGCTTTGTTGCTGCACCGAGCAGTGGAACCTGATTCATTGACCTGGGAAGTGCTTTGCCACAGTGAAATGTTTGAAAACACAATTATTCAGAATGAATTGGGAAGTTGATACAGAAACTGAATAAAGTCAGCACTAGATCTACTGGAAGTACTGAGTGAGGATGCAGTGCCAGTGGGGAACTGTGACAGGGTTTTACAGAGATGGAATCCAACGGGTTAATTGGGAATTTGTCTCCAGACTGTTGGTTGGGAAGGTTTGGTGTTGCTGAT